>NC_091687.1:11052500-11677500 GCF_041296265.1 Equus caballus
TTGAAAAGGGCTTCCATAGAACTATTGAGGTTGGTTGCCCAATTGAAATGAACTAAGAAGAAAGTGAGAAGTCAGGAAATGGTGAGAAGTGTATGTAATTTTTTAAGAAATGTGGTTCTCAAGGAGAGTGACGTGTAGGAGCTGAAGGGGTTGTTTAAGTGATGATGTGAAGGATCCAGTTAATAAGATCAAAGAAGGGAAGAGATAATGGAAAGTATAAGGTGCCTAAGAAGACTGGATAAGGTGAGATCCAAAGCACTGGGGGGAGGATTGGCCTCAAAGTAAGAGAAATGGTTCCACTCGCGTACTAGTGGATGTATTTGTGGACATATATTTTTGTGTTTGGTAGTGAGAAGTTGAAGATGTCTCACTGAAGGGTTTTACTCTCAGCAACATAGTTGTCAATCATATGAGCTGAGAATAAGTTAGAAGAGTTGACTATAGTGACAATGGTTTCAAAATGGAAGAAGTGGTTGACCAAAGTTTCGTTGAAAGGTTGCTGAGCAGTATAAATGCTCTGTTTGGGGTTGGTGATCACAAATCTATAATACGTTGAATTTTCTTTGTTGGATCTCCTTCTGCAAAATGCTTGAAAGTTTGGAGGCAAGTATGGAGAATGTGGACAGACCTGTCCTCCCAGGATGTGGATGCAATGAAAAAGAATCACAGATTCGAGGAACTTAACATTTTTGCAAAAAACTATTGAAATGAAAAAGCATGGGATCTAAACTGATTAAGAAAAAAAACCAAGAAGTGAAGGCTGATGAACTGGAAAAAAAATTGAGGTTTCCTGGTGGATGAGTTTGAAGAATTGTTGTTGGGTGCTTGACTTAGTGATTATTCAGGTGGACCACATCCCTTGCTGGTGATGACAAGGTCAAAATTACAACTACGTGAGTACAAGGATGCTGTGCAATAGACAAGTAGGTCGGTGGAAGTCATATGGTACCTAAGCAATCTCCTTGGTTCCTGCAGCACCCTGTAGATTTTAGTCAAATCTATGTATGTCTCTGGCTAAAGAATCACAACCAGCCTTACTACATTTTCTTGGTTTTCCTCAAGTTTATC
Source organism: Equus caballus (assembly GCF_041296265.1). Lineage (NCBI taxonomy): Eukaryota > Metazoa > Chordata > Mammalia > Perissodactyla > Equidae > Equus > Equus caballus. The sequence continues at coordinate 11,053,569 of NC_091687.1, forward strand.
ACTATTTATTTATTTTAGTCATTAGGTAAATGATGACCTTTTGGAAAGCAGATGCAGCTAGGAGTCAGGAGACTAAATTTTAATTTTGCTTTTGTCACCTTTTAGCTACACGATCTTGGGCAAGTTGTATTTTCCTCATCTATGGAGTTAATTCATTGAAGAGGATCGTGCCATAGAACATTTCCAGGTTGGAGGCTCATTATTCTTTTTAACCTCTAGGATTCCCTCTTGCCTCAGGGATGTCCTGCCAACACATCAAACTCAATATAACAAAAATGAACCAGATTTATTTTCTTTAAGGAGTCAAAGTTTCAGTATCATCTTTGTTTTCTTCATCTTTCTGAACTACATCCAATTTGTAATTGATGGCCAAGCTCTGATTATTTTCACTTTACAAATTCTCTCGCACCTTTACTGCTCTTCCCATGACCACTGAGATCCTGACACGTCAGACTATTATTACCTAATTCCTGGACTATTGCAATTGAAAACAAATCTATTTTCTTGAATCCAGTGTTTGTTTTCACGACTGCCATTCTCAGTATTCTTAAAGCACAAGGAAAGGCCCGATCTTCTCAAAAGGATTTTGATCCTTTCATTTTCTTACTCAAAAATATTGAACCGGCATTTCTTTCAGGATAATTTTGAAAAACCTTTACTTGATAGTTAAGGTCTTCCATCATCGAATGCAACCTACAAAAGTGATAATTTTTTCTTTGAATTTTAGTCATAGCTTTTACTAACGATATAAGAAAAAAGTAAAAATACGAACAAAATGTTTCCTTTTAGTGAGGCCATGCTGATCATTATATTTCAAATTGAACCCATTGCTCCCAATCCATGGGTGTCCCTAGTCCCATTCCATGCTTGATTTCTCTTCTATGCACTGAGCACCACCTAGCACACTCTATATTTTACGCATTCATTCTCTTTATAGTCTATATTTATGTATTTATGTTCTCCATCATTAGATTACACATCACTTGAGGGTAAAGAGTTTTGTCTATTTTGTATACTGTATCCCCAATGTTTTATCAGTGCCTGGCACATAGTAGATGCACAATACATTTTTGTTAAATAAATGAATGAGTAAATGAAGCGTTTTTATCTAAGTTATGAATTATTTTGTTGAATCTATTGTACTACTTTATGTAACAAAATTAAGTGATAACATAAAATTTTATATTTAAAAAATTTCTTGATTATTTTGGAAATATTGTAATCCTTATACACATTGTCCCTCTGTGGACAATTTTCTTCTTTTGGCGAACGTCCGGCATATCTAGTGCAGGTTCACAATGATCTTTGATGTCCGAGTGATTTTTGCTAATGTTTATTTGCAGAGAACTTGTTGGATCAGCATTATGGGGAGTGTAATAGAATGAGAACTCGACCTGCTGAGGTTAGATTGTAATTTACAGATGGATTCTTCACACAGGCCAGGAAAGGGCTAATGTAGTAACTTGGGAAGGCTTAGCAACCAAGTAGAAAGCATATGATTTATGATGATGCTTTATTTTACTAAAGAACAATTGGCTTAGTAAATATAATGTTATTTATTGTTACTACATTTTCAATTTTATCTATAATAAAGGACCAGGGTTTCATGATTGACTCCAAGTGTGAATCTGGAAAAGGGCACTGCTCTTTCAACCCCAATATGAGCACAGAGTCTATTATGATCAGTAAGTGGAAAATAAAAGAGGGAGGGGGAAAGATAAAGTAAAAAGGAAATTAAGGAAAACAAATTCTGACATGGTGACCCATTTTGGATAGTTGCATGGATGATAGATAGTACATGAGTAAAATAATAGGAAGAAAGTCGGGAGCTGAGAAATAGATATTTTAATTCCTCATTTTCAAGAATATTCCTCATTAAGTGATAAGCATGTATTTTTTCCTCTAGTATGACAGGGTTGTCATTTCTAGGGCAAGTCAACCATTTACCAAAAAAGTGTATATTTACATATATTAATATATCGTAAAGTAATTTTCAATGTTTTCTGTAGTTGTTTTCCTGATATTAAGTATAACCACTTTTTGTCATGCATTAGTAATCTTTTACAAATGATTAAAAATGGTGTTTCTTTCAAATGGGAGACAACAAAGTGCATGTGTTAGCCAATTACATCCTCTGTCATGGTCTAGAAGTTGCTATACTAAAAAAGAGATGGTGGTAAAGTCACTTTTTCATTTTCTCATTTTCCGTAAAATATATCAGTCATGAAGCCGGCCCAATTGCTTGCTGCTACACACACTGACACATCGATGTCTTTGAGTCTCACTCATTGGATGCCTTTCTAGAACTCCCTTAAAAGACATTCTCTAGAATGCATGTGAGTTAACATGAGTTGACTGTGGGGATAATCTTGGCTTTCAGTCTGTCGGATATACAGTAGACGCTTTTCCCTCTTTGCTTTCTCTATGTATTGCCAGTGGTAAAATTGTGTCATTTGACAACAGAACAGGTGGAAAAATAATTATGATGTTCAAAACACTTTGCTTTGATTGACTTAAAGAGGCAACCCATCTTTCTTTCTCCTATCTCGTATCTCATATCTGGAAACTAAATTAAGACAGGTGCATCCAGCATTGACTAAAATATGAGCTGGGAGGTTATCCAGAGGTTTACATATGATCATTCAAATTGTCAGTGGAAGTACAATTGGAAAGCAAAATATTTTTGGATTAAAGTTAAAAGGCACAAGTTTCTCTTTGTATAAAGCCTACATAGAAATTCTGAAAAAAATTTCTCTTCTCTCACACAAAATTCTTTCCAAGGGACAGTAATTAAATATTTCTTATACAAAATGAGTAGAACCTTTATTCCTAACTTGCTGTTAAAGTTGCTGAGAATTTAAGACACAAAATGAAGCCAATTAGACATGAAGACTTTTGTAAAGTTTGGCATAACTAATAAAGGTATACAATAAGATGAGAATCAGCCTTCTCCACTGGACACCATTCTCTGAGAGTCCTTTTTTTTTTTCCTTCCTGGAAACAGATATGATCACTGATAGCTGCGCCACTCAATCTATTGAAGAGCAGGAATTTATAACCCACTGTTTTGGGGGTAATCCAGTGTAACAAAAATGTGAAATAATTAATTACAAAGTTAACTCAGTTTAAGAACCATTGTGTCTACAGAACACTTGCGTAGATGCTTCACAAATGTGTACAGAACTTTAACAAAGCTTAATTGCTCAAAATGCTTTCACGCACATTTTTGTCATCTCCCTATAATCTGTCCCCGTGGGCTTGGGACCTCTCTAATAGGAAGCCAAACCGGGTGTCACAATGCTCACCTACCTACTTGTGAACTAGCAGGGGTCCAGTTCATGACCTTGTGAGAACGTACTAAAAATGTTTCATTCTCCATTCTATCCTGGGCCAATTAGTATTGTTTATTACTAAACAGTGAGCCTAGAGTGCTTCCGAAGGTTCTGGTCCTGCCAAAATGACCACAATCTGAAGTAGCCAAGGGAGTAATTCCAGAACATCAGCCAAAGAAAACAGCTGAATGGTGGTTCGGTGAGTCAGACTTGATAGATTTTGTTCTTTTTAAATGATATTCAACTACTGTTTTATACTCAAGGGTCACATACCAATTCAATGCTTACTCTCCTTACTAGGATAGAAGTTAATACAGATCTTAACAAGAAAGCTGAATGTTGTGTATACACGGATTAAAATATTTCATTTTGCCATTAATAATGATAATTTAATTTAACTTAAAATATCTTTTCTTTCTTGTCTCTACACTCTATTTTTTATGGCTTAATATGTTCAGTCATATGTGGCTTATTAACATAATATTATATTATTAATGTAATGTTAATATGTTATGTATTGCAATTGAAAAGTATCACTTTGATTACCTTATAGAAACTTAGAGCTAAGATCAAAACATATACTTTTACTGATGAAATCATTTTATCAGTAATAGTATTTTGACAATTTTAATGTGGCTGCCATATCATGAAATACTAATAACGAGAATTATTTTCAATTCATTTAGTAAAACCGTAGAATTTTTAATATGTGATGAGAACTTTTGAGATCATAATCCAATTCCTACATTTTACAAATGAGAAGATTGAGATTCAGCATGCTAAATGATTTAGCCCTAATTCCTAATTTGTTACTTATTGCCAAAATTAGAAACCAAGCTTTCTGACTCTTATAGCATATTTTACTTATTTAAAGAAAATAATAATTAATTAAGCCATTTTGTTATCTTTTATACCTATATTATTTTTGCCATTTCTGATACATACTATCTAAACATAAGTATTTAATATAATTAAGCACAGGAAGAGGACTTTTTATTTCTATGTAGAATAAAGTTGTAATCATACAGGCAATAATGAGATTAGATTAAACTTTATCCAACTTTTTCATATGGTGGACAACGGAAACCGATTAACAATTATAAACACTCTCTAATACGTGTGATGGTCTAATGAGCACGTTCTCCTTGATTAAAAATAAACTTAAAAACATTTAAAATTGTGCTGATATTTTCTTCCTTTTTCATAGATGAAGAGCTTTTCTCTGGAATGTATAAGGATTTCACGGGGTCAGATGTTGCTATTTTTCGCAGTTTGACCACAAAGAATGCAGGCAGACCTGATGGACACAATTCCAAATGGCTAAGTGGTCAGAACACATTTTATGTATTTTTTGAGAACCATGCTTTAAAATACGTTGTTTAATTCCTTAGTGAAAATTAGGTTAAAATGGTTAAAAAATTAAAATATCAGGCCATAATATCAGTAATGATGATTGTGTACTCTATGATTTTAAATATTTAGGATAAATAAATAATTGAAATAGTCCATAGGTCATATTCCAACTCTTCATTTACCATCGCTCAATTATCGTAGGATATATGAGTAAATAAAAATGACAGTGATATTCATCATAATGCCCGTATGCAAGAATCTTGTCCAGTTGTTTAATTGTAACATATTACAATTAAATATGCTATTTATTGATTTAGTCTGCTTGTATATTTTAATAATAGCAAATTGAAAATTTTCCTAGATTTATGACAGTTAGATATAATGAATAGGGTATATTCAGGAACTCCTCCTCTTTGTTTTTTACACAGATTCTAAAATTACAAAGTTGGTATATATTCTGTCTTCATAATTTGACTATTGCTTAGTAGAAATCATGGGTATGATAATTTTATGATTATCAGTATTCAACTGTTTCCAGTTCTTGAAGTCACCTCATGAATGGTGCTCATTTGACTTGAACGTATGATTCCAGTCAGTTGCTGTTGTTTAGAGTTATTTAGAGGAGGAAGAAACCACTAAGAGCCTTGTCATCTCACCCTGGGGAAAATTTCTAGCTGAACCTACATTCGGCAATTCGCTCGACATTGCGAAGGTGAGCCTGACCCCCGCAGCTGAGCATCTTCTTTCACAGATAGGCCAGCGCGAGAAAGCATGGATTGTCCGCTGGCTTCTTCAGATTGGTCCTCCAGCACGTCTGGAAATGGAGAATTCTAAAAGCTCTTGTGTTCTTGAAATAAGGAATCCTTCTATGTCTCCAAATGACTGCATTTTTCCTTGGAAAGTTTCCCCTTCATCTCATATTCTGCATTTTAAGAAAAACGTGTTTTTCGGATCTCGGACTCCTGACTCTTCATTCTGCTTCAACGAATTTGAGTCTACATGCACAGGTTGAAAACCACACTTTGAAAAGCAAACGTTTTTTTCTATAAAACGCCCATCAGATTCCATGGGAAATAACTGGTAGAAAAGCTTTTCCGTGTTTAAAAACTCATCAGGGAACATAGAACTTTTGCATTTGCTGCACTTCCAGAATATATTGCAGACAGAGAAAAATGCTTTAAGCTCTCATATTATAGCTATACTCTGTGGCACTTGACATTCCAAATGTGACATGTTGAGTGAATACAATTACTGCTCTGAGACTTTCTGCCTGTGAAGATCGAATTGTTCTTCTATACTGAAGCTGGAGAAGGCACGTGCCTGTGGGTTACTTGGAGGGACGGTAGATGGATTTTCATCACGATTTTCATCATTTCATATGTATATGTACATAGTCGTTGTATTTTTTCCAGAACCTACGTTTGTGGATGCTCACGTCATCCCAGATGGCACTGGTCCTAGTGATGCTAAGGTGTACTGCTTCTTCAAAGAGAAACGGAGCGACACCAGCAGAAGCACAGAACAGATCCATTCCATGATCGCTAGAGTCTGTCCCGTAAGTGTTAATGTTGTTCTAATCTGAAGAAAGACTACGAAATTGAAATTAAATAAATGTTTTCTTTTCCAATAGTTTCTTTTCCTACTTTTATTATCTGCTGTTAAAATTAACAAAATATCGAAAAGAGACGTTTTAATTTAATGTTTATTCACGTCAGCCATACGAGATAAACACTCTATTTCAGCAAAAAAATTAGTTCAAGGAAATATTGTGGTTTTACACAGATAAACAGTTTTGATTACTTTTTGCTTTTTCATTTAGCACATTCGTATTAAGCACAAATAGCTAAATTGGATACTACAGAAAGAAACGGAACATTTCTTGTTAAGTACACGAATAAAATATAGCAAAACCTCAGTAGAAGACTATTTGGGAACTGTCTACAACAGTGAAAATTCAGAAACGCTTTGGTGAAATGCAGTTCTAATTATAAACAGTAACCAAAATGTTCTCGTGTATAAACGGTAAGTATACACAGCAACTCAAAAAAACTCACGATGTCCTCTCATGTAGGAGTTTTACAGGCTTGTCCTGACTTCTTTCTGGTTAGCATCCTTTGTGCGAAAGTACTTCTTAAAGGATTTAGTGTTTTAAACAGTTTATTTTTAAATATTACAGTATTCCATTGATCGTGGGGATCATCTTCTTCTTAATCATTTGCAACAGGGCAGTAAGGCCAGCAGAAGAGGTGAAAGGCTTCTGGGTGTACAGAAAAAAACCGTCATCAATAGAGACTATTTGTGAGTGACCCAAATGCCATTTTCCCTGCCCCAGCTGGAGAAATATGTATACTAACGCATCCAATTAGAAATACTAAGGGTTAAATGATAACGTGAAGAAATGAAGGAGAGAAAACAGAACTATTGGGGACCATTGGGGCAAGTGTAAACCCACTCTCCCGACCACAGTCGAGTCTGCAGGCTTCCCTGTGTGCGAGAATTTATGTCCACGTTGAAGACAGCTTTATCAAGAAAAGGCAAATTAAATCATGTAGTCTCCATAACATTTTACGAATGTTTCCATCGTACATTGTTCAATTTAGAAACTTTAGGGCATACATTTATTAAGTTCATTTTTTTAAACATTTTCAGGTGATGCCATACTATAGCATATCTATGGCTATTTTATAAAATACTATATCTCTGAAATATTCCTTTTGAACTATTGATATGCAGATGTGGTTAACAGTTCCATCCTTCAGATTATGACTAATTCCTATGCAATAAACATCCAAGTTGAGTTTTTAATACATTTCAATATTTGTTTAAGCAATCTGAAATATGTTTACAGAATGGTTTCAGAATGACACTGGTGGACTGCGTCATCTTGTCAACAAGTGGGCCAGCTTCGTAAAAGTGAGGCTGGTATGCTCAGAGACTGGTAAAGATGGCCCGGAAACTCACTTTGATGAATTAGGTACGTAGATATGAGACTGAAAAATATTTTTGGAAGAGATTTTGTAAATTTTATAGATTTTAGTAACCTCTCAGAAGGGATATATTTTCCATGGGTGTTTTCAGCATAAATACTATGCCAGTTTGAATTAATGGTTGGATACTGTTCATAAATTTCCTCAAGTATTTTTCAAATCTGTTTTGCCCCTGAGTGCCCTGCTGAAATGTCTGGTTCACTGAATTCACCATGATACATCAATGAATGTGTGTGTGTGAGAGAGAGAAGTACTTGTATAATTTATACGTAAGTAATGGTATGTTTGCGCTCTTTGAAAATGAATGTGTATTTCATGTTTATCTAGGTTCTCATTTGAACTCAGTTTGTGTGAGAATACAGCTGTATGTTTTTACCATTACAGTAAGTAGACAGAATAGATATAACATGGAAACGTCAGAGTAGAAATTAGACTGAGGCTCCAGGCTCTGTTCTTGGTGACCCCGGGACTAAGAGATCTCAGCATGTGTGACATGAGGAGGGTTATACTTTCCTGGTCAGATAAGGACTAACAATCTGATTCCTTTCTGCCAATCAACAGTTCTCTTTTTAATCAGAATAACTTGGTATATATCATAGTGTCATGATTACTAACTGCCATTTAGAAACGACATTTCTTTTGCTTTAATCCATTAAAATGTAAAATGCTGGTTATTCTCGAATGGATTAGGTTATTTTGAGACAGGTGATGAGGTTAGCAACAAAAATCTGTTACAATATGGAAAAATTTGCTAGTTCTAACAGTTATAAAAACTGAAATAGATAATTGGTTTCCTCAAAAGTCATTACCTTGATGATAAAAACAAGACTTTCTGTGCCAGCATTTCTAGAAAATAATTCTAAGTACGATTTTATGTTATAACCTAGTCACTTATTATTTTCCCCCAAATTCTTTGCAAGTATGTTTGTGTTTCCGTGACTTAGGATGTTTCAGCCTTTCTTGTTTTTTAGGGAGAGTTAAACAGTGTCAGACTTTGTTCACATATGGAAGGCCTAGTGGTTATAATTTCTTGCTTAAAAGGCTATAATTCACTGTGAGTTTAAACCAAATACGTCTTTCTTTGTATTCCTCAGCAAGACTTATTTGCAAAGATGTCGCTAAATCCAGACCTTTCTTGTAATCATGACAATTATTAATTGGGGTTTCCTCTCAGAAATCTACTTCCAGGTTCTGTTATGTATTAGTGCACCTTACTGTCTATCCCTTTGTGTTTGCCGTAATATACTTTAAACTTCTTGTTGTTAGAAAAATTATTGATTAAATAAAATATCACTAGCAATTTTGACTATAAGCCAAAAAAGTCTTATTTTATGTAAAGCAAAACAGTGACTATGGAAAAGTTTTCTTCCATGTTCCATCTTCTAACCTTAAGTCAAAAAGAAATTGAGAGTTGTCATACCTTTTAAATTAAAAAAAATAATATATTATCATTAAAGGGTATTTAGAAAATGCAGAAAAAAAGAAGAAACAGGAAAATTTCTATAGCTCTGCTAACCAGAGACCCTCACTGGTAATCTCCTTGTTGTCTTCGGGCGTATAGTTTTAAGGTTTACAAGGTTCTAGTCCGTATTTTATACCATGGGGTCTTTTCCACTTACAACGATTTCTTTAGCACGTTTTCTGTCAGGTCACAGCCATTGTAAATCCCTTTAGTGTTTGTACAGCATTTCATTTACTTTACCACGTGCCTGTCATTAATTGACTTAGTTGTTTCCAGATTACAATGATGCTGCAGGAATATTCTTCTGAATGATACTCTTCATGGTTGAAATTATTTTCTTAGGGGTAAATTTTTTTAAATACGGTTAATATTTGGGAACTTTGAAAGAATGACGTTTCCCTTTTACAGAGGATGTGTTTCTGCTGGAAACTGAAAACCCAAGGAGAACTCTAGTGTATGGCATTTTTACAACAACAAGGTAGGGATTAAACAATTACATTTTACGAGTTAAACAATAAACTTTATTGAGTAGTAGTAATTATTTAAAAAGTATTCTTTTGGGGCCGGCCCGGTGGTGCAGCGGTTAAGTTCTCACGTTCTGCTTCGGTGGCCCGGGTTCGCTGGTTCGGATCCCGGGTGCGGACATGGCACCGCTTGGCAAGCCATGCCGTGGTAGGGGTCCCACATAGAAAGTAGAGGAAGATGGGCATGATGTTAGCTCAGGGCCAGTCTTCCTCAGCCAAAAGAGGAGGATTGGCAGCAGTTAGCTCAGGGCTAATCTTCCTCAAAAAAAAAAAAAAAAAGTATTCTTTTTAAGTTTTACTTTTACATAGCGTTTAAGATGTCACCCTCCTTTTCACTTTTGCCTGATAACCAAAATATATTTAAGCTGAACTAACGCTTTCAAAATAGTGTTGTACAGAGTATTTATAATGATTAAATGCTATTTTTCTCAAAGAAAGGAAAACATGAATTACAATGCAGGAACAAAGTATACAAGATATTTTATTTTAAGGAAATACTTTGAAGACTCATAATTCAAATAAAACTTTTGACATTGCTATTAAAATATTACTTCTGGAGCAATCTAACTTGACTGTATAGGAGCTAAGAAGGCACTGAACCAGTTTTCACATTCCATATGACAGTATTTCATATGTTTGAAAATAAGTTTAATGTTTTCTAATTGATGTGGGATGCCCAATCCCAATTATCATATATTTCAAGACAGTTCACCATATTCTCACTCTTTCCTGCACGTCTTTCTGCTTACACATTTTATACTAAGGATATTACTCAGAATTCAGCACAGCTCTCCACCTGTGACACGGCCAATACAGAATGTAATGGGTCCCTTTCATTAGACAATCAACCACACAACAAAAATCTAAAGATTTTAACATTTTTTTTCTAGTGGGGGAAAAACGGTATAGTTGTAAACTATAATGAGCCATTCAAAGTAAAAGAAAATGCCAGAGATATTGATTATAAATCATATTTACATTTTCCTTATAAGATACTTAAAAAGATGTCCTTCAGGATGAGTTTAACTCCTGTTTAACAAAGAAAGTCATCTTGATTTAACTCACCAAGAACTGAACAAAGAAAAAAGAACCAAATTCTTAAGGAGAAAATGTTTGTTTCAAAAAAACTTTCCTAGTTTCTCTTTTTCTTAACACCAATAGCTTTAATATTGAAAAATTCAAAATTGTCATTTCTGAGTGTTACTGCTAGTGATTAAAATATATCTCATTTTCAAGGGGCTTCTAAGTTTTCCATTAGGTTTTAAGAGAAATTTAAGAGAAATACGTGAGGCAGAGAAATGTTTGTTTCAATCAATCTGCCTTAGTTAAAATGGAAACAGTTTTTAGTAAGGATCCAAGTAAATTTGATGAGATTTGGGGCTGGCCTGGTGGCAGAGTGGTTAAGTTCGCACGCTCTGCTTCAGCAGCCCGGGGTTCGCAGATTTGGATCCTGGGCGCAGACCTACACACCTCTCATCAGGCCATGCTGTGGAGGCATCCCACAGACAAAATAGAGGAAGATTGGCGCAGATGTTAGCTCAGGGACAATCTTCCCAGGTAATTTAATGAATCTTTTTTGGACCCTATTGTTTTTTCTGTTACTAATAGAGAAAGTACATAAACAACAACAATTTTGACTCCTCCAACTACTATTTAGGATAAATAGTAAAATAATCTTAAGGCAAAGAGATATGGTGTTCTCTTATTAATGAGGTTTATTTCTAGGAGTTAAATTATAATAGATTGTACTGATAGTGATTTAAAAATTCAAATTTATTTACTTATTTGTTTCTTGTGAGGAAGATGGGCTCTGAGCTAACATCTGTGACAATCTTCCTCTATTTTGTATGTGGGTTGCCACTACGGTGTGAGTTGATGAGCAGTGTACAGGTCCGCACCTGGGATCCAAACTCACGAACCCTGGGCCACCAAAGCAAATCCCACAAACTTAACCACTAAGCCACCAGGCTGGCCCCAAATTCATTTTTTTTAAAAATAAATCATCAATTCATTTTTTGTTGCTAAGATAAAATAGAAACTTCTTTGACTTGTCCTATATTTTGGAAACTGAGAATTTTCTATAACTTACTATTGTTTACTACCTTCATGGATGAATTAAATGTTTTAATGCTTTATGTATCAATGGCTTATTTCAAAACAGCGGAAGTTTTTAGCTTTTCAAGTGTAACATAACATTCAACCCTTCCATGAATTATATCAAATTTTTATCACAAACTTTGCCATCTATTTTTTTAACCATATTTAAATTTAAAAACAAAACAAGAATAAAATGGATCCTCTTGTATTTTCCTAGCTCAGTTTTTAAGGGATCAGCAGTGTGTGTGTATCATTTATCTGATATGCAGACTGTATTTAATGGGATTTTTGCCCACAAAGATTGGACTTTTGTCCAATCATCATCTGATTTCTTATCAGTGGAGAATTTCATGTTTCTCTGTTATTTTGCTTTTTTAAAAAATGTAACTTAACGAGAAATGAATATCATGTTGATGTTTATTAAATACAACCATAAGCCTACTGGCACACTCATTCTAATTTCTCAGCTCGTGGGTTCCCATATTTGGGATTTTGCAAATATGTCATAGCACTCTACAATTTTTTCTAAGAGGTATTGCCAATAAAATCTCATTTAGATTTCAAGACAACTGGGTATGTTAGCCAGGACAGAGAGATTTTCCTAATTTTATTGGCATAAAAAACAAAACTTGGAAAGTCTTAACATTTCAGTGGCAGCCTAGGAATTTGAATGCTAGTTGCTTTTCACCACTCTTCCTTATATTAAGGAATCTCATCTATTTGAATGGAGGAATACCGTGAAAGAATTAATTCAGAGATAAATCATGTGGAGATATTTCAATTTTCAGGGGTAAACTTAGTTAAAAATTGTGTGTTGTGTATTTCTCAAAGAAAGAAAATGGTGTGTGTGAGCAAATAATTACAGTGAAAGTGATGTTATAATTCAAATGAAATGTTTACAAAATCTAAAGTTCTGAGGCAAACAGATATAGCCATGTCTTACGGTATTAGTAGCATTAAGGGGTACGTTGAAAACTAACTTTTCCAGCTGGAGTTACAGACAGTGGACTGACAGGTTGGAATTGAAATTTTTCTGGGACTACAATGATCACAGTCCCAGATCTGTGGCCCATAATAATGTTGCATTGCATTCTAGAATATTGATTAGTTTCTGTCTCTGTAAAATGTTAGACAGTATGGTGATTGAGAGGAGATGTTATACGATTAATCGATTGTATATCAAATTATATCAAGAGGATATAATTTTCTTACATCTTTGCATTCACAGAATAAGGTTATAATTATAAAATGGGGTGGGTATAAGTAAAGAAGAACGATTTTATGCAAAAAACCAAAAGGTAGTTGTTAAAATAATATTTAAACAAAGTGTTTCTTTTTCCCTTTTACTTGAATATGAAATTCCTTTTGTCAATATGCTTTCAGAAATTCATTCCAAATAATTTTTACTAATTGTTGATGCATTTTATTTTTGTGATATTATTAGAGTTTATTCACAATGTATTACTTACTCCTTTATTTTCTCATCATCTTAAACTATCCTGCTGTCAAATTTTTTTTAAATAGGAAAAATAGTTTGCTAAGCCTTTAAAGAACCAATTTATCTATTCAAAATTAAAAGGGCTCAGGTTTGGTTCCCTGGCTAGGAAGCTCAAAGATTAATCATTGATATGTATTTTATTGAACAATTAACTTTTAATTAACTTTGGAAAAACTATCAGCATTGCTACTTATCCATAAAAGAATTAAATTTTAAAAAGCCATATTTGGGGCTGGCCTGGTGGTGCAACAAAGTTCACACATTCTGCTTCAGTGGCCAGGGGTTCGCCGGTTTGGATCCCGGGTGTGGACCTAGGCACTGCTTGGCAAGCCATGCTGTGGCAGGCGTCCCACAAATAAAGTAGAGGAAGATGGGCATGGATGTTAGCTCAGGGCCAGTCTTCCTCAGGAAAAAGAGGAGGGTTGGCAGCAGATGTTAGCTCAGGGCTAATCTTCCTCAAAAAAAAAAAGCCATATGTAATTATGACTGACAATAAAGTCCCATCATAGAATTCACAGTCTCCTTTTAAATGATCTCTCTTTGATGCTCTTAGGTCAACAGAAGATGGAAGAAACATTTATCTATTTTGTATAACACAGGGAATAGAGGTCAACAGAGATGTCCATCTTAGGGTACCTCAAGTTGGTGTGCACTGGGTAAAAAGCAGGGATTACATAAGAGAAGGGAAAGCGAAGGGGGAGGCTGAGCAACTTTCAAATGCCGTTATAGCTCCAGACTCATCATTTCAGTCGGTGTGTTCCATGCGTTTCCAGATAACTCACTGATAACATGTTCAAGGATCAATCATAAATTCTGAGACTTATTTGCTGTTTGAAGTTGACCAAGTCATTCTTTCATCTTAATACGGAGAATTAAGAGGTGGTTGTGATTGCCTATGTTTTCATCAGTTATTCTTTTGGACAACATAGATCCGGGGTTAGTGCAGGAGCAGTTGGTTTGTAAACTCAACAAAATTCTATCATTCCCTCAAATAGTACCTTAAGAGAGACCTCTGAGATAAACAAATAAAACAGGTGAAAGAGAGAAACGCTGACTGAATCGAGGTCTGAGGCCTCAGAGCCTCAGCGAGCGTGTGCGGGAGCAGCTTATACCTCTCTCCGCAAGAGTGGGTTCTGTGCACCTCGTCTCAAGTGAGGACATCACAGTGGGGGGCACTTGAAATCAGCATGGTGGGAGATGTACACTATGGAAATTGACAACACCAATCAGGGATTTTTCCTGAAGAAAAGCCACTCTGGTCCCAACTGTCATTAAATTCTTTACCCAGATGGCAGCTCAAAGGACCATGAGAATCACAGTGAGAAAATCACTCATGTCAAGTAGCAATCATTCTACAAAGAATGTGGGAATAGTTAAACCCTTTTTAGTGAAACAAAATAAACCAAGGCTAAACCAGAAAATTCTGCTAACAGTCCTACTTTTCACTATTTCCAAGCTCCAAAGCACAGCATTTTTTTCCTGTTCTAAGGCAGTGTGGAATCAGCCAGGCCTTAGCGACTCACCGTTGGAGCAGGCTCCGTGAAAAAAGAGCGAGGTCAGTACTGGAGACATATTTCTATAATGTGGTTTCTTACATCTGGTGCTGAGACCAGAGCAGTTCCTTTAATAAGAAAATTGTCAGTTGAGTGATCCTTGGGGAGTAAAGGAGGCAGCATGGGGGACTAACGTCTGGAACTCCTCCTGGGAAAGCACCCCTCCCTGAAGATTTGGTCCCTCCGCCCTGCGCTGAGCAGTACCCCATGCAGTCAGCTCTCTGACTCAGAGTGGCCAGCACGTGTCTCCTTCCTGGGCTTCCAGGGTTTAACATCCCGCCTATGTAGCCAGAAGCCCTATAGCCAAGTGACCCAAAGCATTCTCTTCTCTAGGGTTAACGATGTTGCCTCTGAAGTCCTCCCAACGAAGGATTAACTGTGATAGCTGTGCTTTATTCCTCTACACAGTAGAGAAATTGTCAGGTCCAGTTTATATGACACAGTAGTCCAGTTGCCAGGTCAACCTCATAAATACGCGAAATGTATGACTGGATTCTTAAAGCAATGACATTAGCATCAATCTTACACCCTTGTTCTAATGTAGGTGCTTCTTTTAAAGCAGGGATGATGACCTTATCAGCAAACTGCCCCAAGCAGCAAGCCCAAGTTGGCAGGAAGAAGCCTGCCAATTGTGTCATCATGTTTTCCCATAAGTAACTCAAGTTTGTGGAAGAAATGAGACACCTTTGGCATGTTGCAAAGGGCAGCCAGAGACTGCAGGTTCTCTCTGTGGCTGAGCTAACACGTGACATTATTCTACAAAGTTTCTGTAGGGGTTGTGTTTGCTTATACTCTCCTGTTAAAGCAGAACTAATAAAGTGTTCAGTTTTAACGTCTGTTTATAAGTGGGCCAGAACCGTCTGCTTTGAACCTCGTGCTTTGAACAGGTCTGGGACCGGTGCAGCAAAAGAACACAGAAAACTAAGGACCCACAGAGTCAGCAAGAAAAAGAGAAGTTGACTGGCACTTGTGTTGATTGCATGCATCTTTTGGTTGTTCTTACATTAGAAGTATTTCTATTCCTCATGGACATTTACAAACATTCAGTTGGGAAAGTTTACAATCAAATTGAACACATAAGGCACATAAACATGACAAGTTAATTACATATTGTTTCACGTCCTTATTCAAGACATGTGAATAAAATAGACAATATATCTTATTGAAGTCTAGAGGAGAGAGAGTTTGTTGTGGGGCAGCCTTGTCTGGAAAGGGGTATAAAAAATATGAGATTAACTGGCCCCAAAGGGCAGTTGGATGTGGATAATTTGGATAAGTGAAGAAGGATGTTTCAGGGAAAGTTTGCAGCATACGTTACAAGTGAAGATAGAAATTAATAAGTGTGTTCTAGAAGCTCCGTGTGGTCTAGTGGGACTGGAGCAGAGGGCTCTTGTACGCACTGGAGGATAAATGTGAAGAAGATGAGGTCCAGCTGGTGCAGAAGTACAAGGCTTCAACTATGGGATTCTTTGGGCTTTAAATAAGCGGCCTAAATTACCAAGGGTGCCTACATAAATTCAATTTCTCTCAGGACACGAGTTTCAAAGATCAGTGCTAGAGACCAGCTCAGATTCTGGAATGCCATGGACTTAAGTCCATTTGTTCAACCATCCACCACTCATCTTTCAAACTTGAGGTCAAGCTCGCCTGCACCATGCCAATCACTTTTTCTCTGACTAGTTTTACATTTATTTTCTGCTGTCTTTGGCCTCAACTCCTACCTCCTCCCTCTGCTTTATTTCTATGATCCAGCCATGACCCGGGAATTACAGTTCCCTAAATACTCCAAACTTTGTTCTTTTAAAATCTCTAAACCTCTTCATTCACCCTGGCAACCTTAAGTTCTCTACTATTCTAAATTCATTTAAAAAAATATTAGCTCTTAAATATATACAGCAGTTGATCACGAACCAAGTTCCGTTATTTATTTTATATTTGTCTTAAATTATTATTATATGTCTTAACTGTTATTTTGCTTTGAATATGTCCGTCTCCCTTTCTAGAATACTCGTGTCTAGAAGACAACAGTGGCTTCTTATTCTCATGTCCCCTGCTGGGCACATGAAGACACTTTTTGAATAAAGGCTGTCCAAAGAATGGATGTATGAATTAATATCTGAATATATTAATACTGAAAACTGGTATAATGGATGTGAGATTAGGAAAACTTTTAGGAGCATTAGAGGACAGCAGATGCTCGAGAACACCTGAGACTATCAAAGAAATTAGGTAAGGGCAGCAATTGCCGGCATTTCTTAACACGGCACTGCGATTACTCCTAGCATTTCACCTGTCACTTTAGCCACTTTAGTCAAAACACTTAAAATATCTTTACTCGAAAAAGGAGTGCTTACCACTGCTAGACAGAGAGATAACTAGAACTGGAGAAAAACAAACTCTTAAAGGAGAAGTTTAACCAAAATTACTTAGTGACTGTTTGTAGAGCAAAATGATCCTTCTGAAGAATGAGACACCAGCCTAATTAATGGACAAAGGCTTTATTTCCTGGCAGCCCCGTGGATGTTATGTTATCTCGAGGCTTCAGGACACGCGCTTTCGTACATCACAAGGTGAGGGAAAAGCTAATCGCATCTTGTTTATACTTGGCAGTGTTGCACTGAGCAAGCTCACAAGTCCAGATAGAGAGTCTGCGAAGGGTCATCAATATTTGTTCTTGTCACCATCATTGTCACTCGTTCTGTGTCTTATCTGCAAAGTTTACGCCATGAATTAATGGAAAAATTAATTGTTGTCAAAAGAATCCTTTTGACATAATAAAATCATACCAGGAGACACTTGTTTCTAAGCAAGAAGTTCATTGTGAATATAACAAAAGTCTCAAATGGGGGACATTTGAATACATGTAAAATACCTGATTTGAGCTGATTTGTTTGGGTTACCTGTTTAATAACTATAGTTTTGAGCAACTGAAACATAATTTTTATCTGAATTTAAATTACCATTAAAACCCGAAACTAGACACTTATAATTTAAAAAGCTTCTCTACGCATGAAAATAATTGCTAACTGGGTATTATATAAATTGCCTGGTAACACATGCTAACTTTGGATCTGTCTGGAACTTACAAATGAGAATGCTTGCAAATATTTAAGGCGACATCTCAGCTTAGCAAACCGTAATTGGCGGTGTTTTATGAAGGGCTGGAACCATTCAAATTGGCCATGCATTTGTTCTTTCCGTGTTTTCGTTCAGTGAGCAATGTGGTTCCCCTTTTCCACTTTGTGTAAGGAATGAGGGTAGAAAAAACCCACAATTCTACACTTTTCAGAAGCATGGAACACATCCATTAGTTTAGAATACCCTCAAATGAAATTCTTTGTTTTCATTTGGTTTTTTTTTGTGGGCAATTTATAAACACATATATTTAAATATAATGCTTTTTCCTAGAAGAAAAGCATATGAGCACCATATGAGATGGAAGTCTAGTTAATGGGATAACAGATGAGAGGCTTAGTTTTATTACTTGCCTTATTCTCTCTCTATGGTGAACTCATTTACTTGCTTCTTGTTCCCTTCTACAAAAAGAAAGCTCTATTTACTGAGCCTGTAACAAGTTCTAGTAATGCTAGGTGGTCAAAGTGAGTCTAAAAGTAGCATTCAGAAGTATACAGTCTAAATGAGTGAGGCCACATTAGTGATTGGCTGAGATCCTCTTTGCAAATGTCAGTCTGCCTGGCGGTACTAGCCCAGAGGCACTGACGTTGTAGCACAGCTGTTGCAAGGATTTAACCCAGAGGTTGCCATGTTTTGTTTGGTCCCTGACATCGTTGTTCTTCTTTTCCATTGAGCCAACGTTAAGTTTTTGCAAATTTCGCCTAAATTCCCCATTTCTGTCTTCTATCGAAATCTGCTTATGCTAGGCTCATATTCCTGCACAGGTGCAATCAGCCAGGAATAAGTGTTCATTGCCACTTTCGAATAAGGTGTAACTTTGCATTTGTTACTGTCCCCATTGCAACCTACTGTTTACTGCAGATACTGTACCCATCGCTATTGATCAGGAAGCTTGCTTGCTTTGTTGTTTTCCTTTGACCTCGTACCTCTCCAAAGAAGATAAATGAAAACTAGAACAGGAGTGCTTCTGTTTCAAGAAGAATATGACATAGTATTTTTGTTTCTGAAAGTAGAGATATTGACGGGTGTTTAACAGGGTTAGACAAGTAACGTTTATATGTGTTAAAAGATTAGACCCAACAGCTTTGCTTGTATAACCTAAGACTCAGATCCTATTTGTGAGGTTCCAAGCTTCAGCAGCTCCCAGCCTACCCTTGAGGTTGGCCTCAGGTGCCCTATACATGGAATCTTCTCCTCAGAAGCCCTTGTCATGCTCCCTTCCTGGAACCGCTGAAGCTGTCCAGCAGTCCTTTCTCAGATCTCCTTATTGCTTTCTATCTGCCCCTTTGAACTTGAGGCTCTGAATCTCTCCTCTCCTGGCCGGAACCGAGGCCCCTGTTTCACCCAGCCCCTGCACCAAAATTGAGTGCCAGATGTAATAGACTAATTTACTCATTAAACTACTCTTTGTTGAATATCCACTGTTTGTCAGCTTTGTTATAAGTCTGAGAGACATGAACCAAATATACTTAGTTAAGGTCACTGCGTGGCTTACATTCTAGAGGGAGAAACAGACCATAAAGATACAAGCAACTATGTAATACATAGTGAGGTAAATAGGGCTGTGAAGAAAGATAAAGCAGGCTGAGGAGGTGGAGAGTGGAGACTGAGATGGGGAGCTATTTTCATAGTGTCATCAGCTTCAAGGAAGTAACTTTTGAACTGAGAACTGAACGAAGTAACAGAGAAAACCATGGAGTCGTCTCGACAAGAGTGTTCCTGACGGGGGCGGCAAGTGCCGAGGTCCGGGAGGGGCCATGCTTGAGGCTCGGGAAGATGGAGAGCTGCTCCGGCGGGGGTAGACACAGGCTCGACATTCAGGGGCTTGCAGGCCATGCTGAGTGCAGGGATTTTGTTCTAAGAGTGATGGGTGTCACTGGATCTCTCCAGAGGGCAATCATCAGGTCTAACTCACCACACCCAATCCCAGCTCCGACTTGGGGGATCCTTTTTTGGGAGGGGATCAACTGGAATAAAACTTGCACATTGGCGTTCTGATTGATTATGATAGTGATAATCTAATTTGTTTTAGCCAGTAGCAGCATTAGATTATAGCCACAGGATTTTTTTTTTCCCCACCAACACTGTACCTGGCTCAGAATAAGAAATAGAAAAGTGATGGAAGAGAAGGGCAAAGAGCTGTATCGCATATAAAACGGCTTTATTTACAACATGACTTATGGCAACTTGAGCTTCTCAGTGTCTTGAAAAGTACAGGCCTTTTGATTACTACTAAAGCAAAGTGACTATTTTATTAACTTGGTTCTTTTTAAAATATTTGTTTAGTGCCCAAGAGGAGCATTTACACCCAATATGTGAACCACCAAGGAGTTCCCAGACAATGTTGTCACTTTCTTTCACAGCCATCCACTCATGTACAACTCCATCTGCCCAATCCACAGGAGGCCTTAATCGTTTGCATAGGCTCTGACTACAAATACACAAAGATGGCTGTGGATCGAGTGGAATGCTGCCCATGGTAGATACCATGTCTTGTTTGTCAGAACAGGTGTTTGAGCTCACACTATACCTTAGTGTGTAGTAAACAAGCGTTAGAGGTAAGGGCCATGATGTTGGAACTAGACAGACTCCAACGTTTACTCCTGTCTGACCCTCAGTGAGGCGTTTCATGTCTCTATGCCTCTGTCTCCACATCTGTAAAATGGAATTAATAAAATAAGTTACCTTATAGGGTGTTGTGAGGAACAGATGGGTTAACCTATGGAAAGCACCTAGAACACTTCCTGGCACATATCGTAGTGAAATATATAACAAGGAGCTGAAGGAAGGGAGGGGAAGGAATTTTAAACATAGATAAGTGTTTCTCTCAATTGAAGCCAATTCTGTGACTTTTTCCAGTTATAATAATAATGGTAATGTAGATATGTTCTAGATAGCATTTAAAAGTGAATTTAAGAACTAAATCGCAAATCGGTTTTTTGAAATATTAACGATACTATTTTAATGCATCCACAATTCTGGTTTGCCAGTTGAATAGACAGGTTGAGTGAAAATACTCTTGTTTATTGACCTACATGGATGGGAATGGCTAGCTTTTAGCAGTGGTTCTCAGAGTGTGGCCCCTGGATCAGCAAAATCAATATTACCCGAGAACTTGTTAGAAATGCACATTCTTGGGCTCCGACCCAGGAACTCTAGCCATCTGTGCTTTAACAAGCCCTCCAGGGGATTGTGATTCACACTGAAGTTTGAGAACCACCACTCAGTAGAAAGAAACTCTAGTTTGTCAGTCAGGCAGTAATTAATATTATCTTTCAAACTTTCCCGACTACCTTGAAGGCAGTGGTGAAATCTCTTTGCTTGTCTTGTAACATCAGAGCTACTCCACGAAATTAGGAAGTTTCTCTCGTGGTTTAAGAAGCAGGTATAAAATGTGTCTGTAAACCTCGTTATAAGATGAGCAGCAGTGGAATACGTATTCTGAGCTAAGGAGTGAATTGCATGCAGACTCATATCAATTTAAGATGTGGCTGTCTTTTCTTGGCGAAATAAAACTTTCAAAGTGTGCTTTTCTTAGAAAGTACTTATTTTATCCTTATTTATTCTTCTATTTAAGGCCCCAGATCTGAGTCTTTCACTCTCATATAGTTTCGGCTTGTACGGGTCTGAGGTTGCAAATTCTCTGACGTGTACTATTTGACATCCTCTCTGCACTGGAACATATCTGTGTTTTTGCTGGTCCTCTCTCTGCTTGCCCCATACCTGAGGAATAATCCTTCCTTCCCATCTAACCGTTCCCCATTCTGCTCTCAATTTTATCCCCTCCTGCCATCTCCAGGACCTTTCTTTATTAATCATATTCTTACTCACTTTGTTCTTCTGTTTCATTCTCCACTGATCCCTTGGCTTGGAAACCTTATGCTAGGATAGAAACTAGACTTACACCTTGGCCCACTGCCGCTCTGCTGTGCTGCCGATTTTGCCGAGGTCTTCAACGTTCCCGTGATAAGAAACCATTGAAACACCTCCTTCTCCTCTTTGCGTTGCTTGGCATTGTAGAATCTCTCTTTACCCGTTGCTTCCCCGGGATGTCACATCAATCCCCTCTTTCCTTGGCAGCTTCCTCTCAGTTTCCTTAGGCTGGCTTCCTCCTGCTGGTGAGTGTGGGTCTTCCCTGAGGGTCTGTCCATGGTCCCCCTCTTTTTACATATTCTTTGGCCATCTCATTCATTCATTTTTTTTTTTTTTAAGATTGACACCTGAGCTGACAATTGTTGCCAATCTTTTTTTTTTCTGCTTTTTCTCCCCAAATCTCCCCAGCACATAGATGTATATTTTAGTTGTGGGTCCCTCTAGTTGCGGCATGTGGGACGCCACCTCAGCATGGCCTGACCAGTGGTGCCATGTCCACACCCAGGATCCAAACTGGCAAAACACCAGGCCGCTGAAGTGGAGCGTGCGAACTTAACCACTTGGCCATGGGACCGGCCCCCCATTCATTTATTTTAATTATCTATTCTGTGCAAAGAAATCCCAAATGTGTATCGCTAGTCATTCCCATTTTCTAAGCTCAGTATTTGCATTTACAACTCACTGTTAGGTAACACAAACTGCATGATGCATTAGTACTCCAGACATCATGCTTCAAGCCCAATTCACCTCCCTGTAAGACTCTCTGACCAATGCTTGATCCCATCTCCCATATTTATATTCTTACCACATGTCCCTCTCCAGGTTCAATTTCTCCTTGGTATACAGTTATGCTTGCTTAACGACAGGGATATGTTCTGAGAAAGGCATCGTTAGGTGATTTCATGGTGGTGCAAACATCACAGAGTGTACTTGCACAAACATAGGTGGTACAGCCTACCACACACCCAGGCTGTGTAGTACTAATCTGATGGGACCTCTGTCATATATGCAGTTCAGCATTGATGGAAACATCATTGCGCTGCGCATGACGGTGTAATTTCTCTCTAGCCATATCACCGGCCTGGGAAGCTCACTAAATATTTGTCAGAATGAACTGAAAATCATAACTATGTCCATTGCTACTCATGTAATGAAGTGAATTCATAACTGATTGCAAAGCTGATCTTCATTTGCATATAGGCTGTGTTCTCCAAAGACGCAGCCTCGGTGTAAATGACCAGGAAAAGCTGCTTTTAGCCTCAGCTCAGATCATCCGATGTGGAGTTTGCATCTGAAAAAAAATTTTTTTTTGTCCTGGAGTGAAGTGGACCTGTTCCTTTCCTTAAGTGACCTGTCTTAAAGGTGGACTCTGATGTCACAGTTGGGTTGTTTTTCCGTGGGAATCTACAGAAAATATGTCAATTTCATGCATGGCATTTTCAGGTCTTTATAAACCGTGCGGCAGTGTTTATCAGATAGAAGGTAGTAAGAAACATACTTCTGCACTAATTTAGGGCTTTTCTTACCACGTAAGTATCTGGCAGCTTTACATAGATTTTTTTATGTTGGTATTTAGACATTTGTGTCATTTTGAAAAACAGTGTTTAGGCGTATGTTTTTAATTGCGCTGGGAAGCTTCCACAGTGATTGCTTACAAAGCCACTTTGATGGAAAGTGTATGTGGTGACAATGCCTCTGCCAACAGCATCTTTCTGAAGAGGTGATAACTCACTCAATCGCTGACGCTCATCCTCATGATCATAGCAGACTGCGCTGCAATTTAAAAAACAGTGATTTCTATTTACGTGAAACTCTAACAGTATATTGGTATAAAATATTTGCTGCTCAAATAGTTCTTGGGCTCCTGGAGAAATTTCTTCAAAGGAGTTCTCGGTGCTTCTTTGCTGCTAAAGGTGAATAAATAGCCTTTCCTGAAATGGAACTTGAAAGAATCACAGGTCACTATTCCCAGGATCTCTTAGCTTTGTGTGTCTAAGGGTCTTAGGAAGGATGCAATATGTCTTGGGTGTTGTCAGTCCCCAGAGAGCCCTTCAGCTGTTGTAAATAAATAATGATGCTCCGATTATTGCCGCCATGAGGCAAGCTTCTCTCATGGCTTCTCTTTCCTCTGTACCAGCATGGAAAATTCAGGGGAATTTGATGAAGACATTCCTTGTGAAAGAAGATGCCCTAAGAAAAACTTCTGTGGCAGTTAATTGGAATGCAAATAGCATATTGTGTAACGGTATTCCCTTTGAATATTATGCATGATTTTGTAACTCACAGAATCTCTACGGTAGTTGTATGGGCTCAATGCCTGGTAGCTGGTAAAATTAGCCCATTACTGTGTACACACTAGCTGAGTTTGAACGGCTGGTAGTCTGGCTTTCCCATCTCCTGGGACTGCCTCATTATATTTTGTGTGCTGCCAGATTCCAAGGTAAATAAATAAATAAGAAAGAAAGAAAAAGCAAAAGGAAGGGAAGGGAGAAAAGTGAGCTTTACCCTCTCATCTTTTATTCTTACAGTTTGCATTATCAATATGTAGTCTAAGGATCAGCAGACTATAACCTGGACCAAATCCAGCCTGCTGCATATAGGGTCTATAAGCTAAGAATGTTGTTTTACATTTTTAAATGATTGAAAAAAACAACAAGAAGATTTCATGAGCAGTGAAAATTATTAGCTTTTTAGATTTCAGTGTGCATAAATAAAGTTTTATTAGAACACAGCCACATCCATTCATTTACATTTTTCCTGTAGATGCTTTTACGCTACATTGACAGAGTTCAGTAGTTGACAGAGGGACGACTTAACCCACAAAGCCTAAAATATTTATTAGTTGGCCTTTTACAGAAAGACTTTACTGACTACTATTTGGTTTGATAATCATATAATTTTAGAGAAATTAAGGTTTCTTAAAGAAGTTATTTTCTCATATGTAGGTATAATACAGGAATTCATAATATTACCCAAAATAAATATTTCCCCTTTAATCTCGAGTAAAAATTATCTTGTATTCTATTAAAACTTAAACTAGAAGCTAAGTTAGCTTAATTATTTTCTCATTCATTCCTGCTACTTCTCCCTCTGAAAAGGAACACAGGTGGAAAAAATGTAAAATCAATGCTTTTTTTAAATTTGGTAGTATTTGTTGATGATTTGTAATTTTTTATTTTTTTTTTTAGCTTTTAGTATTATGGCGAGGGTATTTTTATGTTCCTTACTCCCTTTTTTTGTTAACCTTCAGGAAGGGCCATAAAACAGCAGGCCAGGGCTCCCATAGGATTGACATTTCCATTGTAACTTTGCCACCTACTGCTCTCGCCCAGGCCATTTGTTCAAAGCCGACTGTATCACATAGTTCAGAGAGTTTTGTATGTTTTCCTTTTGCCTACGAAGTTACGAAAATATTTAAGTGTCTGGTTCAGGTTCAGACACATTCTGTCAAATTTATATTTTTAGCACTATCCATGCATCAGAATGACATGCGGTTTCTGATGAAAGAACCAGAGTATTCTCGTGAATGGACATTAGAAGCTTAGGATGATTTAAGGCCGTTATGATTTTTTAATGTAAGGTGGATACATGTGGTGCTCTGCCAAAATTCTTATGCAGCGTGTACTGTGCCATGCTTCTTAGCAGCTTCCGTCTAACTGGATGAGCACTAAGCTGGAATGTTGGCTCCAGGAAGCCTGTTGAACGTGTGGAGTTTTGAAGCGTGTGCCACATTTGTGACTAAAGCCTTAATGTGTTTGCCTGGCAGCGTCACAGGATAACTGTCTTCACAGTGACAGACGAGTTCTGGGGTCGCAGCTCCTGGAATGGCACACTTAATCAACTGCAGAGCCAAGCATTTCAATTTTTAAAGAACTCCCTAAAATACTCCACGTAAAATCTGAAAGCCGGAGCGGAGCCCCAGAGCTCAGGACAGACTGCCGTCTGCTGGAAGTTGCGCGTGAGTATCGCTCTGAGGGTTGATGTCTAGACTCCCCTTCGCTTAGGAGTAAGGAGTGAACCCCTTCGTGAGTCGCTGGTTTTTAACAAAACCATGGTTCACTGCTTTCCAAAGCAGAAGCTGGGAACTTCTGAGAGTTTACCAAGGATTCTGCCGGGGTTTTCACAGCTGGAAATACTATGAGAAAGGGGTATGTGAAGAGAAAGGAAGGAAGATAACCCCTACAGTGGTGTTAACCCAGAGACACATGTTCTCATTAAAGTTTGACCTTAAAAAGACAATTCTTAAAAGGAATTCTTTTCCTTTAAGCTACTCTTCAGAGGTACACTCTTTGGAAGACAGCATAAAATCTTAGGTAATCTTTATACAAGCTTTAGTGTTGCTAGTTTGCCTGAGTTACCCATTTGTTTATTTAGTATTCTTACTATGCACATAAGTATACTTTTTCAGGTTTCTAAAATATGTCATTACTATTATAATGATGCTTATTCAATTTATTTACAGTGTTTACCTTCTGCCAGATATGTTATTGAATCTCGTCCAACCCTTGTAACTATCCTCTGAGGAATTGTGAGAATGTGGACTCCGTGGGGGCAAGAATATTTGTCTGATTTACTCATTGCTGCAGCCTCAGGACACAGAACAGTGCATCGCTGAAAGCTGTCACTCAACAGATGTTATTTGAATGAATGAGTAAATGAATCGTGCTTAACCTCCACCGTGTTGGGAGAAAAGCTCAGATCACTTAAGCCACACAGATATTTAGTACACGATACAAGAAGAGTATAAATTCTTTCTGTCTGTTTCGCATCCTGAGTATGTATCCTCTTCACATTACTACCTCATTCACCACCACCACTTTATATTATTTTCCCTTAATGAAGTTAAGGTAATTTCATTTATATTGTCTCATTTTGCTATGGATTAAATGTTTCATCCACATATGTCAAGATGATATCGCTGATGTGTTGACATTCAACGTTAGCATCAGCATTGCTTTGTTTGAGTGACAGCACTGACTTTTGCCCATCCACGTGTTGTCACCAGGTCTTACCTGTGAACAAGATACATCCTACAAGGTGACAGACAAGACTTGGAACGGCCTGGATTTGTGTGTGAGTTAACTTACCTGTGCTAGAATGTAACCCGTGAGTTTGGTATCTTTTTACGTCAGTTACCATATATTCAGGAATGAAGGAGGTACTATTTTGGGGAGAGGAGAAGATGCCAAAATGGGGCAGGACTTCACCTTCCTTTTGGATGTATTACTAAATCTTGTTGCTTTTCAAAATTCATTTTACAACGGGACTTATAGCTGTGTTCAAAACGTCTTACACACTCACCAAAACACGTATAAATCTCTTTGGTGTGCTTCTATTTACTTAACTAAAATGGATTCTGTATATTCGGTGCTCTATTTGGAGCATTTCAGAACATCGTGCAAGGAGACAGTGCCTCCCGGCAGGAGAGACGGCAGCAACTTGCTCTGTGCCACGGGCTCTTTTACTGTTGAATCACTGATATTTTCCTGGATGACTTGAAAACAACTGCCGTCAAACCTCACCCCTTTATGTTGCCTTCATTTAACCCTTGACTCTTATATGAGTGTAAGAAAATGTTCTAGCTTAATGACATTGATTCATGAAATCTTTCGCGTGTGTGTTAAGAAATAATCACATGATGTTCGTGTTATTGATGTACTGCCAAGTTTCCCTGAGGCAGACTTGGCAACCTTTGTCTCCAGGAGAAGAATTCACAGCCTACTCCTCAGCCAGGCCAGGCCTTTTCTATGTGACTGCGCAAAGGAGGTATACAGCTGGCTGTCAGTTGGAAAGTGGGATTTCTGGGAGCCGCCCCATGGCAGAGTGGTTAAGTTCTCGCACTTTGCTTCCATGGCCCAGGGATTTGCAGGTTCGGATCCTAGGCACGGACCTAGCACTGCTCCTCAAGCCGTGCTGAGGCGGCATCCTACATAGCAGAACCAGAAGGACCTACAACTAGAAGGTACAACTGTGTATTGAGGGGCTTTGGGGAGAAGGAAGAAAAAAGAAGAAGATTGGCAACAGATGTTAGCTCAGGGCCAAGCTTAAAAAAACAAAAGAAAGGGGGATTTGTGGAAAGCCAGTTTTTAAATTTTTTTTCTTCTTTTTCTCCCGAAGTCCCCCCAGTACATATTTGTATATTTTAGTTGTGGGTCCTTCTAGCTGTGGCATGTGGGATGCCACCCCAGTGTGGCCTAATGAGCAGTGCCGTGTCTGTGCCCAGGATCTGAACCCATGAAATCCTGGGCCACCAAAACGGAGTGCACGAACTTAACCACTCACCCACGGGACCAGCCCTTTAAATATTTTTTATTGAACTGAGAAGAGTTCAAATTGTAGAAAATGGAAAGAAATGTTTCATTTTAGAGTATGAAATGTAGAGTAAATTGAAACAAAAAGATTTGAAACTGGGTATTCGGAGGTGAGTCTGTGGCATGGAGCCATGCATGTTTCACTTAGCTGTATGCTGATTTTCCTCTTCCACTGACGATGTAGATAGAACGATTATGTCCTAACCCTCAGAACCAGTGGATATGTCACCTTACAGGGCAGAGGAGCTTTGCAGATATGATTAATGTTATAGATTTGGAGAGGAGGAGATTTTCCTGAATCGTCTGGGTGCGCCCAATCTAATCACGTGACTTCTTGAAAGCAGAAGACCTTTCCACAAAATTGGTGATAATTTGTTCTAGCAGCAATACAGAAATTAATACAACTGGGTTTTGTATTCTAGCTTAATTGAAAAACTGGAATAAAACTATTTGATTTTCCTCTTCAGAATTTCTAAAATAAAGAATAACCAATTTTGATGTTTTAAAACTCTAGCAAAGCCCTTACAGACTGATGCAAAAAGATAGCATGCTATGTTCTATAGCTCTTTCTCAACGAGTAGAGATGAACATAGTAAAACATTACAACGATGTTATTTATTCACTCAGTAGAAATTACTGAGCCTGTTGCATGTCAGGGCTTATGATGTATAAAGAAGAATAGCGACAAGCACTTTCCTTTAAGGAGCTTGTGGCCCAATGGAGGAGGCAATTCGATCCAAGTCAGTCAATATTATTGAGCATCTATTATGTGGCAGGCATCTGACAGGTGCTTGGGATACATCAGTGAACCAAAGACACTAAGAGCTCTGCCCTGGAGGAGCTTACATTCTACTGGAAGAGAAAATGACCGTAATAAAGAAGAAAATCATATAACCTGTTTGAAGTTGATAAGTGCTATGAAAAAAAAGGCAAAGCCAGTGAAAGGAGATTTGTGGTCAGGACTTGCCTCATAGAGAGGGTTAAAGTTGATCAGTGCAGATTTGGAAGAGTAAGAGAATTACTCAAGGAGCTATCGGGGGAAAGAGCACTGTAAACTCGTCGTGGAGAGCAGTGCATTATGGTTTATAACATAAGGATCTGTAGTGTCCAGGAAGGGAGTGATGGCTGATACGCTTTGGAGATAGTTTTCTATTGCTGCATATCAAATTACCACAAAATTAGCGCCTTAAAACTACTCATGTTTGTTATCTATCTCACAGTTTTTGTAGATGAACTCATAGCTGGGCTCTCCGCTCAAGGTCTCATGGGGCTGCAATCAGAGTGTGAGCCAGACTGCATTCCTTTCTGGAGTTCAAGGTCTCTTCCAAACTGACATCATTTGGAAAAATTAAGTTCTGATGCAGGAACGAGGCCACTGAGGTTCCCTGCCACATGCATCTCTTCAATGGCCATTCAGTATATGGTTTTTCACTCCTTCAAGGTGAGCAGAATCTCTCCCTTCAAGCTGATAAAATGGTGTCTCATACAATGTGGCATAGTCATGGGACTGACACTCCATCATCTCTGCATTATTCTGTTGGTTAGAAGCAAGTCACACGTTACGTTCCACCTGCACTCACGGGAAGTTATATAAGGGTGGGACTCATGAGGGGTCCCCTTAGGGTGAGTCAGCCACTGCCCATGTACATTGTAGATCCAGCACTTTGGCAATGATGTGGAGGATACAATACAGACAGAAAAGAAGGCCAGTTAGGAGACTTTTTGGTTGTTAGAGGCAAGAAATAATGAGAGCCTAGATTAAGACAGGGGTTAGAAGTCAGAGGTTGAGAGGGGTTATCAAGTTCGAGAGATATTTAGGAAGAGGAAAGGACTTGATGATAACAAGTTGATTTGGAAAAGGTTGGAGGGTGAAAAATGTCTAGAGTGTTTTGTAGATTTGTGGCTTGGCAAATAGGTGGAAAGAAGTACCATTCACTGGTCAAGGGAACATAGAGTCAGCAAGCAGATTTGGAGAGGAATGAATTCCTTTTTGAATGGCACACCTGTCCTTTCCTATCACCTGTTGTGCATCAGAGACTGAATTTCTCACCTAAGAGACGTCATCTCCTTAGAAACTCGAGGCAACCCAATGAGAGAGAATCATTATCCTCATTTCACAGTTTTGTAAACTGAGGTTTGAGAGGTTAAATGGCTTGCTTAGTGTAGCTGCCCCTGACACAGGAAGGGTTAATAATCACTGGAAAAAGCTTGCCAACAAACTGTGACCCGGAAGTGAGAAGGCCGGTTAGCCAATGACGGGTAAGACCCCCGGTGGGGGGGGGGCAACCTAAGCCAGGTGGCGGCCCCCCGGGGGGCACAGATGGAGAAACAGTATTGATATCGGGAGCAGGAGGGACCTTTGCCTAAGAGACCTTGCCTGCTCCAAGATAAAAATACAGGAGCACAGCAATAACATGATAATATCAAAACAGAGGCCAAGGGAGGGCTTCTTGAGAAATCACTAAGAATTCTTGGCATTCGCTAATTACTTCATCCAGAACACCTGTGTATGTTTAACAGCTGTAAGCTATGTATATATTGAAACGCTGGTTATAATAAACTCAGAGTGGCCATCAGCCCTCTCCACATCTATCCTGATGTGTACATTGGATTGCGACACCGACACAGATTTGTGAAGCTGTTTGGAATAGTACATAATTAAATTCCAACCCAGGTCTGTCTCACACTGAGTTAAAGATTGGCAGACCATCCAGGTGATAAGTAAATGTGGGTGTTATTGTAGATACACTTCAGCAGAGAGGGCTATGCTAGAGATGTAGGTATGACAGTCATTAGCAGTGTAGGTGTTAGCTGAGTCCATGACAATCCTTGAGGTCACTCTAGGAGACCAT
Source organism: Equus caballus (assembly GCF_041296265.1). NCBI lineage: Eukaryota > Metazoa > Chordata > Mammalia > Perissodactyla > Equidae > Equus > Equus caballus. Next base: position 11,084,546 of record NC_091687.1, read on the forward strand.
GTAGATATGGATTTGGCTCTGGGGTGCTCAGGTAAGGGGTAGGAAAATCAAGAGTATTTGCCAAGATGATGGAGGAGTGATCGTGAAAGTAACAGGAGCATAAAGGGAAGGAGTATCCTGGTGGCCTTGAGAAAAGAGAGCAGCAGACAGGGAAGAGCAGTGGTCAAGATTGTCAGACATGGCACAGTTAGGTCTCAGTGTCCCTGTAAGACACTGCTTTCCTCGTGGTCCTGTCTTCTTACAGACCCGTCAAGTTTGAGAGGAGAGTAACCATTCCAGGGGGAAAGAGTGAGAAGAACAGGCGGAAGTAGAAAGAATTCACGTGGGCAAGCAAACGGTGGGTTGAGAGCTGACCAGATGAAGACGGGAACGCTGCTTTCTTCACTCGAGCGTCCAGAAACGCAGGAAGATGTTCCAGGCTGGTTTCTATGTGAGGCTTAAACTTTGAAAACCTGTGCAGAACAGCCTATCTTATGATAAAAAAGGTGCAGGCAAATAGGTTAAGTAGTGACCATAAAATTCATTAATCTGACAGGAGTAATTCTTCCCCGAAACAATGCAGGGTTAATTAGAAAGAGTTAGTCCCAGGTTTGCATCTTTGGAAATTTAATTGTTGCATCCTGTGTAGGATCAGGAAAACCTTACATAGAATGTACATCTGCATTATGCAAAGTAAGTCTATTTGTTTGAAATTGAAATGTAAATAAAAGATTCACAACATAATGCAGTCAGGGACACTAACACGTGATGTGTAAATTTTAGTAATTACAAATTCCTAAAACATTAATTTCAGTGATTCCTGAGACTCTATTTGAGTATTCGTTAGCTATATCACCAGGAAATAACTATAATAATCTGTATGTTGATGGGTTATCGCTTGCTCTAATACTAGATTATATTTTTTAACCCTCACAGAGAAAATTAGCTTCTAGAATCAAAATAAACAAACTTATTATATTGCAAACTTATTAGATACATTTTTGATACATTAGATACAGCAGATATTTTTCATGAAGACAGACACATTAGTTGAATAAATAATTAAGTGAAATGTTTAAAATGGCACATTTTGGTCTTTTCTGATTTTTTGGTAAGCCGCAACTAAATCAAAACTTATAATTCAGTCGCTCCTTGTATAATTGCCAGTTTAGTAAAATCGTTGACCTTGACTTCTCTTTCAACTTTGCCCCAGAAGTCTACTTTTCAATTAACCTATCTAAATATAGAACTCCAGCTCCAGAACTTTCCACAGCAGGATGGATACAAGCATGTGTGTGTTTACCTATAAAATTCTAGACGTACATATGCAGTGTGATATGGCAAATTAAAATTTCCAGAGACTTTCCTCGTAACAACCAGCTCTAATTTTGCTTGAGATTTTCCCCAAACCTTGTTAAATACAGAATAACGTGTTAGAGTAGTTATAAAAAGTTGTTTTGGGATGAATTCTAAGGTAAGAATTAGGGAGCATGCTTGGACATTCAAAGGACCTAGGTTTAAATCCTGCCCTCTATCACTTATCAGTTTTATAACCTTGAGCAAATTATATAACAGCTCCAAGTCTGCTTTCCTTAAACATACCTACTTTATGGACTTTATTCTACAGATTAAAGAGATGAGACAAGTAAAACCCTGAACGTACAGCCTAGGAATTAGTAAGCATTCAACAGGTATGTATACACGTGTGCATATATAGTAGATAAATATTTATTGAAATTGAGCATACATATCTATGAATATAAATGTATATTTGGGTGTATAAGTATATATATGCATTCATAAATAGTTTTGAATTCCTATTATGAATCCTGATACTACTCTATTCACGAGACATAAGTGGTCAACGGCACACACAGTGGTCTTTCCTTTCACAGAGTCATATTCTTGTGGGAGGAAACAGGCAATGAACTGGAGGTGTATAAATATTACACAGTATTACCTAAATTTGAGTACACACTCTATTAGGAAAAGTGGGGAGAAAAAACTTTAATGACAGATCCTAGATGAATCTGCTGGTAATATATGGGAGGCATTTCTTTTGTTTGGAAGTTACAGATATAAGTAAGACACTGGTATATAAGCATAGTAAATAATTTATGTGCCAGGCAAAGAGTGGGCATAAGGAAGGACAATTTCCGACCCTGGCGAGTAAAATTATCCTCTCTGAAGAGTTTACGAGGAAGGTTGGCGCAGGCTCTCTCCTTTCATCTTGAACAGCCTGGTCGGTTATGGAAGGCAAACGCTGTCTCCACATTTTATAGAGAAACAAAAAGGACCCCAGGAGCAGCTTTGCTCAGGTTTACACCACTTGCAAGTGTAAAACCAGAATGGGTAAGATGGAAGTAGAGAACATTATTGCAGGTTTGGGGAGTGGCTGTATTGTCTTTTTCAGTGATGGTATAGGAACTGCCGTGAACTGGGCTGTTAATGAGCAATAGTCATTTACTCCTGAGAGCTGACTGCAGAAAGAACCGTCACAGAGCACAGTTACGCACATACCGAGTGTTCAGCATGTGGGGGAACACTGCTAATTGGTTGTGTCCTTTCCAGCGTAACTGCTGTTAGGCGGACTCAACAGCAGCCTCCTGAGTTAGTCACTTTAGGAGGTCTGCTTGTGCATATTACATTCTACTTTATCATTTTAGTTATAACTGGAACATGATGTCAATTTATAGCTTCACTTACTTATATCTCTTAAATTACTACTTCTTGTTGCTCAAGTTACATACGATTTTTTAAAAACTCTAGAGAAGAGATGAACAAAAAAAGAAAGAAAAGCAATCCCACTTTTTATTCCCGTATGTGAAAACAAATGTGTTTCAGGATGCAGAAGCCTTTGAATAGGAAAAAGTAATGCCCACACGTATGTTAGGTAAAATGGCTCACAAAACCTTGGTCACATCCCTGAAATTCACAGTGCTATTTCTGCAGGGAAACACAGAAATCTGCAAACCAAGTGCAGTAAATAAAGACCATAAATAGCCTCAAGTAAGTGCAGGTCAGGTTTTGTGACCAATTTAGCTCAAGTCAGGACAGGCTTTTCCACCAAAGGAATTTTTTAAAAAAGACTTTTGAAATGTAGAGGTGCAGATAGGAGATAAATGGCCTGCATTAAAAGTAGAATGTGATCCCCTGCCCACAGAGAGGGGTTGTGCTTACATACTGATTGTTTGTTCACTCTGTAAGATGTCACAAATTGCTCTGCTGCCTTTTTTTTCTGGCAGAGGGGATGTTTTATTTACTATCAGTTAAGATTCCCAGAAATGCCATTGTTTGTTTCTTTTTTCTTAAAGATGCATTGGTTTGCAAAACTGGAAAACCCAGTGGTGCGTGGTTTCAGATGTGGTTTGACTGGGTCGTCAGCTTCTTTCTCTGGAGTCTCTGGCTCCATCCTCCTTAGCAGGGAGCAGGGATGGGCTTTGCCCTTAGTCAACTTGTCTCGTGTTTGCAAACAGCTGCAACAGTTCCAGAACGTGCCTGCAAGCCCATCAGCCTGATAGAAAGAGCACCGTGTCTGATTCTCTTTATTCTTCCCATAAACCTGAGTTTCCATCTTGTATTGTTTCCCTTCAGACTAAAAGACATCCTTTGGCATTTCTTTAAATGCAGAAGATCTTCAGGCAACAAATTTTCCCAGTTTTTATTTATCTAAAAGATGATTGATTTTGTTTTCATTTTTAAAAGAATATTTTCACTGGGTATAGAATTCTGGGTTAGCTCTTTTCTCTTTCTTTCATTTAAAAAAAAATGTCATTCCATTATCTTCTGACCGCCATTGTTTCTAGTGAAAATTCAGCAATTATTATATTTCTTGTTCTCATGACAATATCTTCTTTCTCTGGCTGCTTTCAAACTTTTTTCCTATAACTTTTGTTTTCAGCAGTTTAAATATAATGTGCCTAGAGTGACTCTTTTCATATCTGCTCAGCTTGGGCCTCACCAAATTCCTAGATCTACAACATAATATTTTTCATCAAATTTGGAAAATCTTCAGCCCTTATTTCTTATATATTTTTTTCTTCCCCAGTCGCTCCTTATTTTTATCCTTCTCCAATCTCTCCTCATTCTCCTTTGTAATAATTACACATATATTAGACTATTTGATAATGTCACATGCCTAAAAGACTGCTCACTTTCTTCAATCATTTTTTCTCGGTGTTCTTGTAACTGGATAATTTCTATTGATCTGACTTCAAGTTCATTGACTCTTTATTCTTTCAACCCCAATCTGCTATTAAAATCCATGGAGTTAATCTTTATTTCAGTTGTTGTACTTTAGTTCTAAAATATCCATTTGACTTTTTTATACTTTATTTATTTGCTGAGTTTTTCTGTCTGTTCACTATCAAGACCATATCTTCCTTTCATTTCTGAATTTTCTTTTAATTTTTTGAACATACATGCAATAGCTATGACAGCTGCTTTAAAGTTGTTATTTGCTGAGTCTAATATCTGGATAATCTTAACTTCTTTCCTTCTTGGCTATTGACCACACACTCATTCATATTCTCTCTCTCTTCATATATAATAATTATTGTTGTTGTTGAATACTGGACGTTATAGACAATACCTTGGACTTACATTCTGTTATCTTCTCCTGAAGAGTGTTAATTCTTGTTATAGCTGATCACCTTGAATTTGTTTAGACTTGTTGCAACTCTGTTAAAATTTTTGTGCTCAAGGTAAGTCACTCTAACTTAGAGGGACTCAAACTTCAGACTCTCTCCCTTGTATTTATTATTAGGTCTTCGATATAAGTTTTGTTAGGGCAGGCCTGAAGTAGGTCTTACTCTAGAATGTGGCACTTACTCTCGTAGGCTCAGCCTTTCATTCATCAGCTGGATGCCAGAAGTTTTGACAAGGTGTTAATGAGATCTGTCTACTCTGATAAGGCCAGAACTCCAACTTAACCCAGCATTGCTCTTCTTCAGAACCGCTGAAACTATCATTTATCTGTTCCATTCTCCCCATAGCAGCTGCAATCTGTTAAGCCTACAGTGGTCTCATCCTGCAAATTTATAGCCCAGGAATCAGCCACAAACTCACAGGGGATTTCTGTATGGACTTCTGGAACTCATCTTCTGGGCAGCTCCCTCTCTCTGATATCATGTGCCACAGAATTTATTTGCTTCAGCTGCCCCAAATTCTCATATCTGCCTCTTCATCTTAGTGGGACCACCATGCCCTACTTGGACACCAGCTCTCTGCACCTCTCTTGGGAAATTGTTCCCAGGCAGAAAGTGAAGTAATCACGAAGATTACCTTGTGACTTTCCCTTCTGTCAGTCTTGTGCTGTCTGTTATCCATCACCTAGAAAGAATTGCCTCCTACGGTTTGTCCAGTTTTATAGTTGTTTCCTGCAGGACCGCTGTTCTCTTATCAGTTACTCCATCATGGCCAACTGCCATGTGGCCCTCCAGAAAGATTTTTCTGATTGCATTTCTACCAAAAGTGTTCGAAAACACCCACTTCCTTATATCGGCAATGAGACCTCTAGGTTTTGTCATTATTTTAATATTTGCAGGTTAAGTGGATTTTTTGTAATTTAATATATATGCACTTTTTAAAATACACACATCTTTATATATATATGCGTGTATACACTTTTACTCACAAACCACATACATACACTTTTATTTTCAAAATATGTGAGACTTTTTATTATAATTTTGCTTAGGGACTCTCCCAGAGTATTTTAGTACATTCCAAATACGTCATTAATTTTATATATTAGTAGAAAATGTTATTTTAGCTAAATTTAGACCTAAATAAGATTAAAAATTAACAGATATATATAGAAAAACTAATTTAGTAGCTTATTCCTTGACAAATACAGACAACTACCAAGAAATGAAATAGGCTAGAATGAATTGTATTATTCATCTTCTGTGATTCTCAAATGTTTGAGCATATATATATTTTCTTCCATAAAGCTTATTTAAAATTAGCACTTCTAAAAATTATGTCTCTGGTCTCATGGGACCACATGGGAACCAATATCTAAATTTTAGTAAATTCCCTAGGGGACTTTGAGAGAGGTGGTCTGAACACAACACTTTGAAAAAATACTTGTATAATGGAACTTTGTCTCTAAAAAAACATGGATGGGGCCCACCTGGTGGCACAGTGTTTAAGTGCACATGTTCCACTTTGGCAGCCTGGGATTCGCCAGTTTGGAACCCCGGTGCAGACATGGCACAGCTTGGCAAGCCATGCTGTGGTAGACGTCCCACATATAAAATAGAGGAAGATGGGCATGGATGTTAGCTCAGGGCCAGTCTTCTTCTGCAAAAAGAGGAGGATTGGCAGCAGATGTTAGCTCAGGGCTGATCTTCCTCAAAAAAAAAAAAAAAAACCATGGATGGTAGGTGCTTAGGAGTCAAATAAGGTTAATGGTATCAACGAGTAAACTTTAAAGTCGCTGAATACTATATTTTTCTTACAATGCAGATAAGCATTTTAACAATTCTGAAAGGTTCTGCAGCAAAGAGCAAAGAGTCCTGTTTGACTTAAGCCACTATCTATCTATAAATATAGATTTATATTGACCCTACACACTTTTTAACATCATCACCTTTTGGGAGATGCTGAATAGATAGTATTTGTTGATACTGCCCTTCCAAGGGCCTCCCCTCAAACAGAGGCACTCGAGATGCAACTGATGACCAACTGGGACTCTGAGTGAGCCAAGGGCTAAAGCTGAAGGGGTCAACCTCACAACATTTAAATTACCTGTTGAAGGGTTACTGTATGGGAAGCTTGGCTAAATGTGAGAAACTGCTAACTAACCTAGTTTAGAAATATTTTATTTTTTTGATAGCAGGGGTCCATTCATGAATAGAATTGCCATCTCTTAAAAGCATATTCACTAAACTACTAAGAAAGATTTTATAAACTCATGATTCAGTTTTATTCACTAATAAAAAAATTCTGTTAAAAGAATGTAGCAGCAGTCTGATAACCCAACAGAAAAAGAAATCTATTGTAAATATGTATTTTAACTAACGTGAAATAAGGCAGCCAATTGGTAAGATCTAATTATAGAAACTAACAATGTAAGACGGCTAGTCACCCCTCATGTATCTATAAAGCTTTTATTTACCAAACAACTTTTGCAATTCTTTCTTTGAATTTGAAATATGTTTCTTTGTTTTCTTGTGGGGTTTTTTTTGCTGAGAAAGATTTTCCCTGTGCTAACACCTGTTGCTAATCCTCCTCTATTTTTGATGTGAGCCACCACCACACCCTGGCCACTGATAGATGAATGACGTAGGTTCACACCTGGGAACGGAACCTGGGCCGCCAAAGCGAAGCATGCTGAACTTTACCAAAAGGCTGCTGGGGTTGGCCCTCTGTTTCCGTGTTTTAATAAGCAAATTAGCTCAGAAAATTATAATAAAGGAAGACTCATCATTTAACACATATAGTGATTTTATCTTTTATAATACTAATTTTAGTTAATAGATCACAAGTACGAATTTTCCTGCAGTAATTTGCCTGTGAAGTCGTGCATGGAGTTGTTTATGCTGACATCTAGGGAGGCTGTGATGAAGACAGAGAAAAAGGAGGAAACAGTTGAGTAGAGGACATTGTCGAGTAGGGATCTGTATGTTTGTCTTTACTAATTTGAATAAGGCTGGTACGAATTGCCATTATTTTACCAACACCCAGAATCGGGCTGGTGACATAATTTGCAAGGCCTGGTGAAAAATGAAAATTCAGGGTCCCTTGTTCAAAATTAGTAAGAATTTCAAGGAGGTGACTGCAGAGCATTAACCCAGAACATTTTTAGAGTTAGCACCAGGAGGAAGGGACTGACCAGGTCAGATAGGAGGCAGAGCTCTTCCAACCCCCCGGGCAGCCAGAAGCCCAGGGCACGCAGGCAGTTTGGCAGAGCAATTTCCAGGGAAAACGTCTAGGACTGTGGTTTCCATAAGACTCAGCAGGTGGATAAACAGATGACTGTTGGAAAGCCCTCTGGGGAGTGAGCTGTGCTCCCTCGCTTGAGTGAGAAGCCGACACTTAACTGTGCTGTGAATGCAAGCTCTTCTCCTCTCTGGAGACGGTGGAAAGGTTCCAGGGTAATGTTGCTATGCTCCTCCATATTGGGAAATATATATATATATATATATATATATAAACTCTATAGGCCAGGAAAGAAGCTTGTCTGGGGAATTTTCTTTAAAGATTCAATGAAACAAGAGAAACATAAAATCACTAAAGCGAGTTAGTGATAACATAGTGTGTTGTCTTTGTGTATAGGTTCACTTTGTACAAATTGCTTGGAAGCCTGTCTTGCTGGATTCACACCACATGCTAATTTAATGTCTTCTAAGTATTCCTATTATCTGTATCTCGCAGACGAGAAAATTAAGATTCAGAAAGAAATGGTGACTCCAGTAAAGTCAAAAGCTTAGTAAGTGGTCAGGCTACAACTAAAAAGTGACTTACACTTACTGAGGGTATGCTATGTGCCAGCCATCATGCTAAGCAATTTCCACGTATTATTCATTTAGTTGTTATTAGTTAGAACTCTTTCAACCGAAAGTGACCACACTCCTTACTCAAACTAGCTAAAACAGAATAACGGGTTTTTTTGTGTTCAACTGGGAAATCCAGGAGCCAGCCTCAGACATAGCTGCATTTGTGTTAAAATGATGTTGTCAGGAACTTATCTCAGCATCTTTCCCTTCTGCTTTCCTCTGTGTTGTTTATTCTCTAATGGAGTCTCTCCTGCATGAATCACAGGGCAAAGGGATGCTCTTATTGGACCCGCCTAAATCCTGTGCATCTCCCTGGAGTTGGAAGAGAGAGACACCAGTCCTTAACCCTGTGGACCGAGAGTGAGAGAGATGTTGTTTCTAAATGATGCCTCAGGTGTTGTTATCAGAAGAAGGGGAAGCGATTCTGGCCTTAATGACAGATGTCCATCACAAAAGGTATAATTATTGTTTACGTTTTACACATAAGCAAACTGAGGCTTAAGGAGAAAGGAAGATACTCTGCTTCACTGTAACTATACTGTAGGCCTGGTGCTTTTCCCAAGAAAATAAAAGCAGTATCTCAATTCTGCAGAACAATAAAATGGATTTATAGTTGTGAGTGCATTCCAGGAATGCCATTCTCACTACTCCTAAAAGGAAGACATTTGATAACTATGCTATAATCACCTTCAAACTAAAGGGTACAGAGATGGCTTTATGGAGACATAAGTAATTGAGAGTTTTATGGACATTCTGGAATATATATCTCGCGATGACTAACATTTTAACGGGAACACATTACTCAAAAAACCATAAACTCTAGTCTCTGAACTCTTGAGTGTTATGCCTACTTGTCTTTGCATCCATTCTGGATGTACTGCCCGACACACTGAAGGTCCTCAATAATTCCTTGTAGAATCAATGAGTGACAACGGATGGAAGGCAGCCCCGTCTACTTATTTACTAAGTAGCGAATGATACAGCCCAAGAACACCTCAGGAGTATTTCTCATATAGGAAACTGAAGGATTTGTGAATATGTTTTGAAAAGAAAGCTATAGGTGTCTGCCATGACTGCATTTTGAGAGAAACTGTCCCATTAACATGTGCCTCCTTTGGGAGCAGCCATGGGTGGTTCCATAAATCTTGGCTCTTTCCCAGTGCCACAACTGACTGAAACAACACCTACGCATTTGACAGCTGATCTGTCCACTAAGTATTGGTTTATAATATGACTTGATGGTGATTAAATTGGACCAAATTAAGGCTCCAGAGTGGAGCCTCATAAATGGTGTGCACTCGAGTTGGGATGTTTGTTTCTGAGGCCCCAAGTACTGGAGATCCTGACCTAAGTTGTGGATCAACTGCTGGAACTATTGAAAAAGTCCCGTCTCGGTGAGGTCTTGCATTGCGGTAAACAAGTGCATAAGCATGTGTAATTCTGAGCCCTACATTTTAAATGGGATGACGCTAAATTACCAGATGTTCAGAGAAAGGCAGACAAAATGGTTTGCTTTTGACTTTGCCTAAGGTGTGCTCATGTTTAGACCAGAGAAGGAGAGTATGGAGGGTACAAAGGTAAACTTGGAGAAATGTGAGAAAAGATTGAGTGGATTCTCAGTAGCTGTAGAAGAAAGGCTAATAAATTAGAGAAATAGGAGGTAGATGTGTCTGCATCCAATTAAAAAATAAATTTCCCAACCTTTTGCTGACCTGTGAGAGAGTGATCTTGGATAATGGAACTTGAGTGATTCGATATTGTAGATAAGATTTCACTGGATTATTAGAGATTCTTCAATTTAAAGAATGTATTATTGCCCAGTTGTAGAGAAGCTTTTTCTTTTTTTTTGAAAACTAGGCTAATTATCAGAGGTGGAGTTACTGTAAAATTTAGAGTCCCTCATTTGTAGTTGTTTGGGAAAGGCCCAAACAATTCTGTTTTTGTATTTTTGTGTTGTTTTACTTAAAGAAAACCCCCCCAGATTACGTAAGTTTAAGGTCTCATAAAACCTAAAATATAAATTGTTAGTAGTGATGATTCACAATGCTACAAGGATTTAAGGCTATTCCATTCACATTTGATTGCACAAATTTGAATTCCTATTCTCATTTATGCATATAAAAACTTTAATATGTGGAATTCTGATAAGAGCAAATATGTTCATTTGTGATACACTGATGAAAACTGAACCATTGTAATGAAGGGCTCTGTAGAAATGCTAGCTCACAAGGCACCAATACAAGGAAAGGAATTAAAATGGATATTTATTTTCTTGAAAGTCAGATTTAAATAATACATTTTATCATAGAACCAGGCACATAGTAAGCATCCAATAAATATTTGTTTCTCCAATGAAGATCTTGCATTTCTACGATTTTATTTAAAATTGATTTTCAGGTAGAAACATTACCAATACTTAAATTTACTTGTATTTTTTTTTTTTTCATTTTTTTTTTTTTTTTAAAGATTTTATTTTTTCCTTTTTCTCCCCAAAGCCCCCCGGTACATAGTTGTATATTCTTTGTTGTGGGTCCTTCTAGTTGTGGCATGTGGGACGCTGCCTCAGCGTGGTTTGATGAGCAGTGTCATGTCCGCGCCCAGGATTCGAACCAACGAAACACTGGGCCGCCTGCAGCGGAGTGCGCGAACTTAACCGCTCAGCCACGGGGCCAGCCCCGAAATTTACTTGTATTTTTGCAAGAGGTTCAGATAAGTTAACATTCAGTTTTATTTTGTAGAAAAATATGTTTTTACCTTTAATTGTCTTAAAATAAAATGGAGGGGCGGGCCCAGTGGCGTAGTGGTTAAATTCGTGCGCTCTGCTTCAGCAGCCTGGGGTTCACAGGTTCAGATCCTGGGCACGGACCTGGCACCACTGGTCAAGCCATGCTGTGGAGGCATCCCACATACGAAATAGAGGAAGATTGGCAGAGTTGTTCGCTCAGGGCCAATATTCCTCATAATTAATTAATTAATTAATTAAAATGGAAAGCCACTCATCAACAGTAAAACCAAAAATAACTAAAATAAGAAGACAAGCAATTGATGCAAATGGTATTCTAGCTTTTATTGCAAATGAGTGAACAGCACATTTTGCACTCTCCCTTCATTAGCCCATTTTATAGCTGCTCTTTCTGTAATAATTTTATAAATAGCACGAATAGAGTATTTTGCTGTGGGTTCTTTCAGAAGAAATGATGATTTACGTAAAATATTGCTCTCATAGTAAGTTCAACCATTAGGTGAAAAAGGAGCCAGTGGTCTCATTTGAGAATACTTAATTAATTCTTGTCAGAGCTGGTGGTTTCACCTTCGGGAGCCTCTGTAATGGAGATCCCCTCTCATGCGGCTTTGTGTTGGACTGTGCTTGTACACGGTGTCTGCTCAGGGAGGAGGTCATTGCTGTCGTGGAAAATGGCTGCCATCCTCACAAGCTGCAGCAGGAGCCATAAAACTCTTGTGACTTCTTTAAGAAGGGAAAAGAGTCTGACCTTTCTGATGAAATGACCTAACTCAAAGTGTGTATCCTTCGCACACACACACAACGCTGCACAAATCCTGGCCTTGCTGGTACCACTTCAAGGCTTTTATTTCAGGTTTGTTGGTATACTCTATTCCCCCAGAAGTTTCCACTGCTCGTTGTGATGAATTGTCAGCAGAAATTGGGGAACGCCTCCAGCCGCACTCATCCACTTTCAACTGTGGCACGGCTCTGCACTGCATCCTCGTATATTTTTTAATTTCCACTTTATACTTGCGTTACTTATCTTCCAAGAAAATAGCACAAATTGTTCCCATGGCTGATGCTAAGGAAACTGATCAGTGAAATAGAGAAATTTCAAATCTTTTAATTACACGTAGAGCCTGCACAGCTTTGGGATTGCTATTCAGTGTGGCTTAGCAAGTGAATTTTAAGTTATGGAGTGTAGTTTGGAACTTGTAAGATCAGATGCTCAAATGCCGTACTCTTACAAGATGCAGAGATTGCTCTGGCAAAATCTCTAAGTCTTGTTCTTCTGTATAGATATTTTTTTATTGTCATTTAGTAGGTTTTTATTTTTTAGTTGGTAACATTTTAAAGTTGAGTTTATTTTTTATTAAGAATTATTTTGAGTCTTTCAATTAGGTTCGTAAAATATAAACAGGAAATGAGATCTTTTATATCAGAGTAACTTTGCCTGTGGAATAGAGGGCAGTTTAAGATTCGTGGTATTCATCACTAAATGATTCCTAGTTGTAAAGTCCTGTACAATTTGGTTCAAGTTAACTCTTCTGACTGACATTTTGTAACAGAATTAAAAAATGTTACAGCTTGTTGATGGCAATTCACCTTTCCAAATTACAAATTCACAGTTACATGCTCACACTTTAAAAGAGTAATGCCTTGATAGTCATGATGCACTTCATGAATTATTTTAACAGACAACATATTTTGGTGAGAAATCTATTTTTACTTTATCAAATCACTCACAGACTTGCTTTAACTCCACATTGCTTAAACCTCAAGTAGTTTCTTTTAAACACAAAATTTATGTGATTGGTAGAGTGGTATAATTATATGCTTAGAAAATGCTTACGTGACATATGAAATTATCTTAATTAAAAATATCACTCATAAATAACATTTTCTGTATGTATTATATTTATCTGAGCATCTGTTTTTGGCAATCTCTAGTTGGGAAATGTAAGTGAATTTTTTTTCTGCTTCAGTTTATTTGGCCCACCTATTTTCAAATTTTCCCCTATATTTTAAGAATATCCAAAGAAACATTCGCAAGTAATAAAGAAAATTGTGAAAACAGAATTCTTCTGTGAATAGATGTCCACATCTGAAATAAAACCACAGTAATGTTGCGGCTTTGAAAATTATTTTGAATTGTGAATGAAACATTTTATTGTGTCTAAACTCTCTTACAGTTACAGATCAAATGTCAATTTCTAGTACTAGTGATTTATAATACAATTATTATAAAAATTAATTTCTAGTGAGGCCGGCCCAGTGGCATAGTGGTTAAGTTTGTGCCCTCCACTTTAGTGGCCTGGGGTTCACGGGTTTGGATCCCGAGCGCAGACCTACACACCACTCATCAAGCCATACTGAGGCGGCATCCCACGTACAAAATAGAGGAAGACTGGCACAGATGTTAGCCCAGGGCCAATCTTCCTCATCAAAAAAATAATAAATTAATTAATTCCTAGTAATCTTTTTCTCAAATAATCACATCACTATGTTAACAAAAATATGGGAATGTCATTTTATAATGTTGATTTGTGGGAGTAAGTAATATTCTTAAGGACCAAACAAAGTTCTGTAGTAATATTTTGGAAATACACACCACTTGGTTCAAAAACAGAACTTTTGACTTCATAAGATATTTGGACAATTTTTCTCCTTTCATAGTAGTGACTACACCAAATATGCGCAAAATATAAAATATTCACATTAGTTCCTTTTGACTTATACATAATGTCAATTTAAACATACAAGATTTGGAGTGAAATCAGCGTATTGCAAATGCTAATTGGTCCATATATGCAATATATTTTTGATAACTAAGTATTTGCATAAGGAATATTCTAAATTCTAAGCCAGTAGTCTTATGGCTAAATGTCTTTCTTTCCTTTAAAAAAAAACATCGGAACGTCTTGTCTCTTTCTTGGCTTCAGATCGGGGTTCCGTGCAGACAGTGGTGGTTCTTCCTATGAACAGCTGCGCCAGAGGTGAGCTCGTTCTGGAGGAGCTGGAGTCTTCAAGGTTGGAGCATCTCCTGTTAGTCTCAGAACATGTGTGACGAATGGATTCTTTAATCTGACAGCCACTTGGGAGAAAAAAATACTTGATCAAAGATCAAATAAATGAATGTTATCAATTTTTGAGGGTAGGAAACAACAGAAAAAGTGAAAAACATGGAAGAAGTATTTTTCTGAAGTATTTTTTACATTTCAAGTTATCTTAAGGGGCTGGCCCCGTGGCTGAGTGGTTAAGTTCATGCGCTCTGCTTTGGCGGCCCAGGGTTTCGCCGGTTCGAATCCTGGGCACAGACATGGCACCACTCATCAAGCCATGCTGAGGTGGCGTCCCACATACCACAACTAGAAGGACCCACAACTAAAAATACACAGCTATGTACTGGGGGGGCTTTGGGGAGAAAAAGAAAAAAAAATAAAATCTTTAAAAAAAAGTTATCTTAACATAAAAGGGTTAGTTTTTTCAGCTACCATCACAACTTGACAAATTTTGGTTATCATTATTTTTGAAGAAATGAGTTCTTGTGGGCAAGGTCTGGAAATTTATCCTTTGCTGCACAAGCCACTGAAACCCAAATGCTTTCACATTATTGATTGTTATGTAAACTTTCTCATATTTTTTTAGCCAGGGATTTCAGAGAAAACGGTTTGTTTCCTCTGTTTTATGGCTTTCAATTCAAATGTCACTCTAGTTAAGTAAAACAAATGTTGTCTCTCTACCACTCAAAACTTCATGTTCTGTGCGAACTTGAGATTTCATGGTCTTATTCTCTGTCCTTGAATTTGGGACGAAAAAAAGGAAAAAAGAAAAAACCAAACACAACACAAAAAAGCAGGCAGAGGCACTTCAGTGCTGTGAGCAGTGGCTCAGGGCAGAGCACCCATTCTTTGCGGATCCGTGAGCCCGAGAGCAGGTCTGTGGGTCCTGCACACATTCTCTCCTTGAGGGCTGCGTCGGCGCAGTTCGGGTGCTCTCCCTCCTCCGCGTTTGGAAGGATGGGGAAAGCACAGCCAGAGGGGCTGTTAGCATCGCAAAAAAACTTGGGCGTATAATCAATCTACTGCAGACTCTTATTTTCTTAAACTAACAAACAGTGGCCCGTGGACACCACGAGACCAGGGTCAGCGTATAACTGAGTGAGAGCAGCATCGAGAGCCCAGGAAAGGACTGTTGTCAGCTCAGTGAGGTGCTTTGCTTACTTGAGTGGACTCGGAGTGTATTGAGTCATTAATATACATTCCCACAGTCACCAAAAATATTGAATGTCTAAGCATATAAGTGATCAAGATGCAATGCCATTAGATTATGCTAATAAATTTTAAATGTGAAGAAATACAAAAAAAGAGATCAAATCTAATACAAAATCTGAGGAACTCTGGCAAATGTCCCAATGTTATTAAATTTACAATTTTTAGTGCTAGACTCACCTTGTATAAGGTTCTTTCTGATTGGTGCATTAAAATTGTGCTAAAAAATGTTAACTATGGGGCTAGCCTGGTGGTGTAGTGGTTGGGTTCCCATGCTCTACTTTGGCAGCCCAGGCTTCATGGTTTTGGATCCTTGATACAGACCTATGCACCGTTCATCAAGCTGTGCTGTGGTGGTGTCCCACATACACAGATGTCAGCTCAGGGCCAATCTTCCTCAAGCAAAAAGAGGAAGAGCATCTAGAGTCTGGACCTGGCCTTGGGCAGCTGCTCCTGAACCCACCCCTGGCCAAGCATCTGAAACCAAGAGCCTCAACCCAGGGTCCCAGGGCCAATATGGATTTTGATAGTTAATTCTAACATTTAATAACTGGAAGATTACAGATGAAATTCCAGGGATCTAGCTTTTTCGGTACAAAATGAGAAGATCTGGCCCCGTGACAGTTCCTCAAGGCAACACTCTCCGGGGCTGAGCTGGAGCCGCTGTCTGGACGGAGCTTGTGTCCCCAGCTCGAGACAGTCCTCACTGCTCCCTAAGCTTCCCCCTGGCCCAGGCCCTCCCCTAATCTCTCTGGTCCTGACCCCTGGAGGCAACTGAGTCTGCAATCCTCCTTTAGCCCTGGGGAGCTTCACTTTGTCACCTGGGACGTGAGGACACAGCAGTGTCCAGCCTGGGCAGGCGGGTTAGAGGGACTGGGAATGCAGCCCTCAGAGCAGGGCTCGTCACGTGCCCCCCGACAGCAGCCAAGGAGGGGTCCGGGTGGGCGAGGCCTGGGACCAGGGGCTCTGGAAGTGTCCCCAAGGAATGCTATGTCCTCTGACTCCAAAGCTGCACCCTCACCTCCTGCTCGTCTCCCCTCCCTCGTGCATCCCTGCATCCAGGCATTTTGCAGACCCCTGGCCTGCTGGGGGCCATGACCCCAGGGTCAGCGCCAAGGGCACCAGCAACAGGCACCCATCCAACATGCCGCCTCCAGCAGCTCATGGAGCATAGTGCTGCTGTGAGGTGGCCACTGCCAGACCTTTCAGAGTGAGAAGCTGAGCCTCCAAAGGGACAAGGGACGTGTCACACAGGTCACACAGCTCACACAGACTTAGAAGGCTTAGAAGCTGGGTCTGCTGGTCTCTCTGCAAGGAGACAGGCCAGCCTCAGGTGACGACAATCAGGTGACCTAAGCACAGAGCTGTCTGCATGTGTCACGGTAGGGCTGGGGTAGTGGACAGGTGGGCTCAGCAACAAATGCCCAGAAGGGCAGAGTCCTGCAGGGCGAGGGCAGTGCCGTCTGGAGAGCAGAGGAAAGGCGCTCCTGCTGGAGGACCAGCTTGTGCAAAGGGCTGGAGGTGCTGCAGCGTGAGATACACAGCTTGGATGTGACAGAGGGGCACACTGGAAGGCACCGCTCTCATGGGTGGAAGCCCCGGACTCCCCCTCCTCCCGGCTTGGCCCCGGCCCTGGCAGCTGTGCCTCATCCATCTCTCTGTGTCTCCTCCTGCCGCCCTGAGGCCCAGCCCCGGAGCTGGCTCCTCACATCCTGCACTTCCCACATTGTCCTGTCTCAGCTCAGACACAGCAGATGGATTCCCTCCCAGGAAGCAATAATTAAGTTTCTCCTTACTGAAGGATACCCTCATGCCATGTCTTCAAAGTTTAAAAAAAAAATTGAAAAAAGATCCAGTGAGAGAAGGCCCCTCAGTTCCTGGTAATGAGGAGCCCTGGACCGGAAGGGAGAGAGGGCGGGGGTTACCTTGACCCCCATGCTGCCCTGGGTAATCCTTTCCTCTATCCAGGGTGTAACCAACATCACATGTTTCGGAGCCCCTTGTGCACCTGGCCTGGAGCCCTCCCAGAGCTCCCAGGCTGGAGAGGTCATCAGAGTGGGATCACAGCACTGGGGGCCCAGGGGAGGCCAGAGGGGGCTGCAGGAGTGCGTGGGGATCAAGAACGGCTTCATGGAGGAGGTGACGTCTTAGCTGGGGCTCCAAGCACGAGCCACCATCTAGCCAGGGCCTTGCACCCAGCAGGCACCAAATCCATCATGAGCGACTGAGTGAGGGAACGAATGAAGGGCATCCACCTAAGAGACAGCAGGAGGGGCAGCGGCCCACGCTGAGGCTGAGACCCAGGGCACCCTGGGGAACATGGGAGGGGCTGCCGGGGGGTGCCCACCGTGTCCCCTTTATGGCCATCCTGCCGCCACAGCAGCTGGGCTCTGGCCGCTGGGCAGCCCCTGTCTGCCCTCTGCTCTGGGATACTGCTTATCCTTCCCAGCCACACCTGCCTGTGTCACCTCCATGTCCCTGTGTGTAGTGTTCTAGCCTCCTGGGGGTTTGTGAAGAGGGGGAGGTGAGT
Organism: Equus caballus; assembly: GCF_041296265.1. Taxonomy (NCBI): domain Eukaryota; kingdom Metazoa; phylum Chordata; class Mammalia; order Perissodactyla; family Equidae; genus Equus; species Equus caballus. Next base: position 11,102,555 of record NC_091687.1, read on the forward strand.
GTGCAGACCAAGGCTGAGGACGGCAGGGAGAGGGTAGTGGGGATCCTGAGGCGGTGGACACAAGGGGTGGGACGCACCCGCAGACGGGATGGGGGGATCCCTGCCCGGGGGCTGAGGATCCTGCTGGTGGGGGCTCCCTCACCCAGAGGGGCTGTGTGGAGAGGAGGCGGTCGTGGGGCAAGGGCTGAACTCCTTTGGGGACACACTGACTTCGAAAAGCTCGGGGACACCCAGACAGAGAAGTCTAGGGGGAGCTGGACATGGGGGTGAAGGTACGACAGAGGGTCAGGGTGGGAGCTTGAGACCCAGACAAGGCGGGACAGAGGGCAGTGGGGGGGCTGGAGAACACTGTCCAGCACGTTCACTAACTGGGGTCGTTGTGTTGATTTCACAGCCTCCTGGTGCCTAACACAGCTGGGTCCGGGGATTCTATTCAGTAAATGTGTACTGACTTCACCCAAATTCGTCTGTTTCTACTTTAAATCAGAGACTAGAATAGAATTTGCTGAACTCAGGTTAATTAGCTAGAAAGATGAAACCAAGGATTACAAACAAAAGGAAAATACAGACTAAGGGGAAAACTAAGAATCCACACTAATAGCTAAGACTCTCAAACATGCAGCCCACCGTGGCCTCAGGGCCTTTGCACTTGCTGGTCTTGCAGCCTGGAACACTCTACCCTCTGCATTGCTTGTTCCCTAAACACCTTCGGGAATTTGCTCAAACATCCTTCTTGACTTTATTTTTCTCCATGGTGCATATTACCTCCTGACTTTATGTATATTTACTTATTTTTTCTCTGTCTCTCCCAGTAGGCTGTGAGCTGTATGAGATTGGAGACCCCTGCCTGCTTCACCCCCTGCTGTGCCCCGTGTCTGGAGCGGGCCCAGCAAGCAGGAGGGTGTCAGTGATGTGCTCTGGGCGAGTGAACACTGCAGACCACAGACAAGCAGGTTTGTGGGCGTGCTAAGCCTCGTTCGCTCACTCGCTGTTTATGGAGCCCGCTCTGTGCCCTGCCCTGACTTAGGCTGGAGGCATGAGGGCAGTGAAAGAGATGAGAAGACAAACTCTGCTGCCCATGTGGAGCCGACATCGTGGAGGGCGACAGAGTGAGCAGAGCACAGCAGGTCAGAGGGCAGAAGTGCTACAGAGGAAAAGCAGGGCTGGGGGACCAGGAGGCAGGGGGTTGGGGGACCGTGGTGGGAGGAGCCGAGAGGTGGAGGGCCCCTGTGAGCAGTTTTCTTCTGGGTGGGGAGACTCAGGGAGGGGTGCTGATCCGAGGGCTGGGTCTTGAGTGCTGTGAAGGGAATGAAGGGGGTGATGGTAGGGAGGCTGGGGCGAGGAGACTGTCGCTACAGATGTGATACGGGCTCAGCACAAGGTTGACATAAGGGAAGCCATATTGTATAAAAGAAACCATGCTGTAACTTGAAATGCCCTCTGAGTCACTAGGCTAGACAAGCTCTGCAGATTCTGTGGCCCCTCCCACCTGCTTTAAGATGACGACTCTGTTCTTTTGAGTTCCTTAGGAATGTGATGACCTCGGGGCAGAGAGCCTGTGCTGATAGCTATCATCAACGACAGCTGAAAGATCAGGGTAGAGGGCAGCTGCTCCATTCTCTGATGCAGATCCAGTAAAACAAAGGACTGTCAGGAGCTGGGACCAGATGTCTGCCCCACCCAGAGACCAGCCATCTCCCCGGCCCCATATATAAGTGGCCTGTAGTCTTTGTTCTGCGAGATGGTTCTTTTGGACATGAGTCGGCCATCTTCCCTCTTGCTAGCAAGCTGTAATAAAGTCCTTTCTCTCCTACCACCTTGCCTCCTGACTATTGGCATGGTTTGTGGTGAGCAGATGACCTCCCTTTGGGCAGTAACATTTTGGCGACCCAGGTGAGACCCTTAGGTCCCGCTCATGGCCAGTCGACCTTGGATGGGCAACCCATTGGCTAAGTCCCTAGCAGCCACCGAGACTCTTTGTCTAGTGGAACTGCCCTTCCTGCTTTCCTGGGCCAACGGCAGCTGCCTCCTAATGCTGATTGTGGTACAGAGAGAAATGGCTCCGTCTGGTGAGTTGACGAGCTCAATCTGGAATGGGTAAGTCGCCTCCACGACGCTCGTGAACTCTCTTCCCCTCCATCTGGGGTCCTTCTGTTTACAGCAGGGCCATCTGGGATCCAATAGGACCATCTGGGCTCGCACTTGGAGTGGGAAGAGTTGTAGGACTTTATACCCTAAATCTGGGAACTAGTTTGCTGGTATCTGGGTTTTGGTGTGTGTCTATGTCTATGTTGGTAAATAGCTTAAAATTGACTGTTTGGGGACTGACTTTCTCGGCGATCATAATCTTTAGAAATTACCTTGTTTGTTGCGGCCATTCAGGATAATTTAAAGTTACAGTGACCATTTTGGGCTCTTTTTGAGCGTTTAAACCAAGAAACAAGTCTTTATAGAGTCAAAGGCTCCACCCCTGGGAGCCCCCACTCTGGTTTCCGGGCCTGATCACCCCGGCGACCCTGAGTAGGATGCCCTCTCTTGGCGGTTAACTCATTGAGTATTTTAGGTACCTACTGAGTCAGTGATGAGGATGGCAGACCTGTAATTTCTTCTGTAAACTGTCCTGCCGGGCTATGTGCCCCAGCGTGGGAACTGTCGTGTGACCCTTATCTTGATAACCCTTGGGAAGAGGCCATGAGGGTGAGGCCTGATCCCCTCTTTTCCCTGCTTTGTCTGTCTTGTTTGTCACCTCCTCTCTTATCACCAAGTCAAGGTTAAGTTCAGGCTGGACCTGGGCTGAACCTGGACCTTCTGTACTTAACTCTCAGCCCCGGCACTGGGAGCCCCAGCCCCGAGCCAGCTCCAGGCCTTTGCCTCCTGTTTCCTTGGCTACCCTTGTGCTGGCTCAGGGACAAAATGCCTCGGCTGAGTGGGACTTGACCAAATCTTAAAACTTTTGACATCTGCAGTCGGGCTCTGCACCCTTCTCTGGCCGCTGTCAGTCAGACGCCAGTTTTACTGCCATGGGAAGCGCCCCAAGCATCCCCGGAGACTCACCCCTTGGGTGCATTTTAACTAGTTAGAAATGCTTTCAGTTGGATGGTTTATGCCCCAGAAACTCCATCTGGGAGAAAACTCGAGCGGTTTCTCTGTGCTGTTGTGATGTAGTTAATTTCCAGGACTGAAGAAAAAAAGGAGGGAAAGGAAAAAACCATCATAAGAGCATCCTTGCCAAAAATCTAGTATCTTGAGTGTCTTCTCCACAAATATTGGTAAAAAGGTACCTGATTCATGGCAGTAACACTTTTTTTTTTTTAAAGATTTTTTATTTTTACTTTTCCTCCCCAAAGCCCCCCCCCCAGTACGTAGTTGTATATTTTTAGTTGTGGGTCCTTCTAGGTGTGGCACGTGGGATGCCGCCTCAGCGTGGCCTGATGAGTGGCGCCATGTCCGCGCTCAGGAGCCCGCTATTCCAGGTACAGGAAAAGCAGTTGCTGCTAAGCCCTGAAGTAGAAGCAGAACAAATATTAATGTCGCCCAACTCCCTTATAAAGCTTCAGACAGACAGGCACGTGACTCGGCGTTTGTTGTCAGCAAGACTATGAAGATACGCTTATGTCCGACGACTCATCCGTCAGTTGTCGGCAGCTGGAGATGCTTCCAGCCAACTGCGCATCTTTCCCAGTGTCATGTTTGAAACAGGGGCAGCTTCTGCCTTCCTGCTCCTCTTCACCGTGGACTTCCCCTGCTCTTCTATCTCGCTTCTCCCCAGGGGTCCCTCCTCTCTCCCCGGACTCTGCTTCTCTCCCCGCAGTGAGACCCGAGGGGGCCCGGGGATGAGGAACGCTTTTCAAGCACCTGCCACGGAGCTGTGACGTGACGGCGAGGGCTGATCTAGGAGAGGCCAAGGGTGTGGCGAGCAGGAGCAGGCAGGCGCAGCACGTGCGCCCTGACGGGGCCGCCTCAGGGAGCCCGGAAGCACGGGCCTCTCCCCCGCTTCCAGAGAGGAAACTCCTTTGCCGGGATGTGCCCGTGGAAGGCAGCACGCGCAATCACAGGGCCTAGGGTCTGCTCGGCTGTGACTCCACCAGGACTGAGCCTGGAGAAGCTTCCATCTAAGTCCCCTTTCTCTGAGCAGGACACCCCGCTCCTCCCTGTGACCATCTCGGAACAAGCCCCCTCCACCCCTTGGCCCTCATCTGGCTCCCCTGTCTGGCCGTGCTCTCGCAGATCACGCCCGCGGGGCCTCGGCGAGCTCAGGCCCCCAGATGACAAACCTGATAATGGTGGATGGAATCTGAACCCATTGCTCCCCAGGGGCCCCAAGGCCCTCGATGGCTCCAGAGCCCCTGCGGCAGCACCTACCCCAGAACTCCAGACCCCTCTCTGTGCTCCTCACGCACCGGGCACCTTTCAAAGTCCCCTTCACTGAGGACCCTCGAGCCTGGACGTGGAGCGCAGCTTTGAGCTCCCCACTGGCTTCTGATCTGATGGACCAGCTGGATCCTCCTAAGGGCCTGTGTCTTAATCCATCTGAACTGATGGTGATTTTCCGAGAGGAGGCTGGCCTGACTCCCTCCCTCCCAGCACTGCTGTGTTCTGAGCGTAGACTTCAGCCTGGATTTCCTCATCTCTAAATGGGTCTAAAACTCTTAGCCCTTGCCATGCCTGTCTCCAAGAGCTGTGGCATTTGTGCGACACATTGGGAGTGGCAGCACTTTCTAAATGGTGACTGATAAACGACCATGGGAGCTGGATGGGGTTCCGGTGTCAGGGGAGTCCTGCCAGGCAGGTGGCATCGGAGTGAAGCAGCCTCATTGGTTTCATCTTGGACACGTGTACTGTGCAGGAAATACACATACAAATGTTTCCTCCTATTTTTCTTAATTAAACATGTATTCCTCTTTGTCCCTCTTTAGATGGAGGTGAAGGTACAGAGATACCTGACTTTCCTGTGAACTGTCAGAAAAGCAACAGCACAAGCACCACGGTAAATGGTAACTGATGTTCCGGCTCACTGTCAGAGAGACAGCAGGGAGTGGTGGGGCCTGTGGCCAACTGGAGGGAGCAGCTCTCGTGAAGGGAGACACTTCTCATCTCCTGCTGATTCTGCCATGTGGCAACACGCCTTGTCTTCAGGACAAGCAGCATATCGGATTTTTATACAAAATCTTCCTATTTTTAAACGTTGGCAACACATAAACATTGTTTCAAAGCACTGAGTGAACCAAATAAAACACATCTGTGGGCTGGGTCCAGCTTCTCTAAGTTTCTGATGTACTCAAACTCCTTCTGCTGTCAGCTTGGGAAACTGAGGCACAGAGTTGTTAAGTGACCCAACTGAGGCCACAGAATTTGGAAGCTATAAAACCCTGTCTTTAATTCCACGAGAGGTGCCAGAACTTAGTTTTATTTTCAGCCGGAAGAATATATCTTGTGCGTTTGTGTCTGTGCGTCTCTGTGTGTACATGCATGTGCCCGTGTGTGCGCAGGCAGGGGTGAAGAGGTGGTAAACAGGCACTTCTTTCTTTGAAAGTCTGCTTCTTGCCCGGATTGGGCACGTGCCCGGGTTAGGAACTGTTTATTTCTCTCGAAGAGGGGGCTGGGACCCGTTTCTCTTCTCGTGATATTTAGGAGCTGTTTTCAGCTTTTCTTTGGCATTTAGGGGGTCCTGGGGGTCCCTGAGTCCCAGATTAGCAGCTGGGGCCCTTGACGCTAGAAGCGCTCTTCAGAGGCAACTTGTTACCTCTGGGTTTCAGAGAGGGGCCTGGAGCCGGGGAGGTAGGAGGAGGTGGGAGAGGGACTGGGGCCACCCCTGGGCGGGAGGAGGACCGCTGGGCTCCGGGCCTGACTCGGGCACGCCCTCTTGGGGCTCCCAGCAGGCAGGCCACCTCCCTCTCTGAGGCTCAGCTTCCATCTGTGAACCGCCGGGCCACCCATCCCCAGGCTGCCCACCTGGCACAGCCCTCGAGGCCTTGCAGGGCCCCTGCCCCCTCGCCGGGACCTGGAGGGGGCACCCCACCTGGGGCCGTGGGCTCATCATCCCACAGCAGCACCTGCAGCCCCTGCCCCGCAGGCCTCACGGCCCCGGGTGTGCGCCCTGGGCGCGGGAGCACGGCAGCCTCTGGGAGTGTGCTCTGGGATTTGCGAAATGAATACAATTAACTGAATGCCCAGCTCACACCATCTTCCAGCCTCTTCCTCCCACGAAGGCCCCCAGACGCCAAGCTCAGAGCAACTTGTGATTCTGGAACCCGTCAGTTATATCGGACCTCCGGGACCGCACCTGCCATTGCCCCCGCCTGGCCGCCAGCGACCCTGCCCATCCTAGACTGTCCCTCCTCTGTGCGGCCCTGTCACCCCATCTGTGAGCTCCCACAGCACCTCACACACCCCTGGCCAGACCCCACAGACCGAGCATTCCTTGGGCGCAGGGCCCCCAGCCACCTGTCCTGGGCAGTTGGAGGACCGAGGTGGCCCCAGCCCCCTGCCCTGGGCAATGGGAAGACTGAGGTGGTCCCAGCCCCCTGCCCTGGGCAATGGGAAGACTGAGGTGGTCCCAGCCCCCTGCCCTGGGCAGTGGGAGGACTGAGGCGGCCCCAGCCCCCTGCCCTTGGCAGTGGGAGGACTGAGGCGGCCCCAGCCCCCTGCCCTTGGCAGTGGGAGGACTGAGGCGGCCCCAGCCCCCTGCCCTTGGCAGTGGGAGGACTGAGGTGGCCCCAGCCCCCTGCCCTTGGCAGTGGGAAGAATGAGGTGTCCCTCAGCCCCCAGTCCCGGGCAATGGGAGGACTGAGGTGGGCCCATGTGGCCCCTGGGCGGAGAAGGCTGCAGGGTGGCACTTACTCCCCCTCTTACGGTGGCTTCTGCACACCTGTCCTTTACCTGGACTTGGATCTCATCAGAGAGCTCTCTGTGAGGCCACGCAGCTGCCCTGCCATGGGGTCCAGGGCCTTGACCGCCACTCTCAGCCTGGTCAGGCCTTTCACCCGGCCATGCATGTTTATGGCAAAGTCGCACTGTGACGAGAGCCGGAGTGATGCCTGGGACAGAGGAACATTCTTCAGGGAGAGCTCCAGGGCCCAGTACCCTCGGAAGGGCAGAGCCGGGCAGGAGCCCCCAACCCCCAACAGCTGCCTGCCTGACCTTAAAAGCTGCTGCCTCCCCGCCCTGCTCAGGGCCTGTCACCCCAGGGTGGGCAGCCCAGTCACCCCCGCACAGTGCAGCATGCCCCCCTGAGTTTCACGATGGTCACAGGTGCACTTGGAAAATGTGAGCCAACCCACACGAGCTGGCATTCTCCGGCAGGACTTCTCAGAGCCTTTAATTGCAGACGTGGGTTATGAATCACTAAGGGGACGCCAGGCTTGGTGGTAGTTCCTGCAGAGCCCCCCTGATATGGGGTGTCTATGAATAGGTCACACTGCCTGAGTACCACAGGAGCAGTCTGGGGAAGCCCCCGGCACTGGGGACAGGACCCTGGCCCCACCGGGTGGGGGGGGTGTGCATCCGTCCTACTAGAGAAGCATTAGGCAGCCTCCAGGACAACCCATGCCCGTGCCTGCCCCCCACCCATCGCCCCCCACACTGTCCATGGATAAGGCGAGAAGAAACCTCCCAGAACCAGCCCCACTCGCGTCCCGCGTGACCTGGGGTTGCAGCCTGGAGTCAGCGCCCCGTCCCGTTTCCCCACTGGCTCGCCGGGTGACCCAGGCAGTCCCTGCCCATGGATGGGCTCGGTTAACACAGGAGGATTAGGAAGTTCTCTCCAGCACCTTCCAGCCTTGAGATCTGGGAGGGGCCGGGTCCCCCTAAGGAGGGCTAACGGGAGGGGAGCGCAGCCTATGGGAGGAAACCCCCAGCTGCCAGCCATCGCCTCAGAAAGGGGTCAGAAGCTAACAGAGCAGGGACCCCGACCAAGACCCCGGAACATAATGGCACTTTTGTGACTTCCTCGCAAGGCCGTCATCTTGCTGCCTTCTGTTAGGAGGGTCGCCCACTGAGGCCCTCTGTGTTGGTCAGCAGGAACGTGCTGGAAACAAAAGGGCTGCGGACGGGCCAGGATGCTACGAGAGGGATGGCTGGGAGCCCACATTCCTGGACCCCAGCAGGACGGAGAGTCAAGGAAGGATGCTGGGGTGTGGAGAACATGGTGGCAGCGACTGGAAGAAGGAGCCCCGATCAGCCTTGAGAGGGGCAGAAAGGGACCAGGACCAGCCTGGGCGTCAAGGTGCAGACCTTGAGCAGAGACGCTGGCCGGGGATGGAGGGTGGGGGCTTACCTCATGGTGCCACTCCTGGATGTCCAGGATGTCCCACTTGGTGATGGACCACGGAAGGTCAGGCCTGGCACGGCATTGCCAAAAGAGAAAGGGTTCTGGTTGCTGATGATCCTGGCGATGTCAACGGGCACCTGTGGGGGAGGGGCCAGGCCCCATGACCACCAGGGTCTCACTGCCAGGAGTGCCCCCGAAGCCCTGGGCACCAGCTGTACCGCCTCTCCACTGCCTGGGACGTTCCTGTCTCCTCCATGCAGTGGGAGCCGTGCCCAGTTCTTCCCTGACAGAGACGGCACCACACAGGTGCGGGAGGTGCGATGAAAGAGCCACCAATCAAACAAAAGACAGAAGCAGTCCCTCCCCACCCGTCCTTCTTGGCCATGAACTATGTCCACCCTCCCACCCTGTCCTTCTTGGCCGTGAACTATGTCCACCGTCCCACTCTGTCCTTCTTGGGCCCTCAACTATGTCCACCCTCCTACCTCATCCTTCTCAGACCCTGAACAATGTCCACCCTCCCACCCTGTCCTTCTTGGCTGTGAAGGATGTCCACCCTCCCACCCCGTCCTTGGGCTGCGGGCTGGGTCCACCTTGGCCGAGAGTTGTCCCATTCCTCACGTGACGCCTGGAGCGCTGGGAGGCCGGCAGCCCCTGGCAGCACAGCGCCCCCTGCCTGCAGCGCTGCTCTGCTCCTCTCTCCATCTAGCAGGGGGTCCCTGCTCACATGGGATGGGCATGCGTGGGACTCATGGTCTCCTTCAACCAGGTTGACTGAGTGCCTACTAGAGGCCACCGGGAGGCGACGCAGCCCGAGGGAAGCAGACTCGGAGCCAGGCTGCCTGCGCGGACTCCCGGTTCCCTCACTGACCAGCCGCGTGGCACTGGGCAGACGCCTCAGCGTTCTCGAGTTCATTTCCTCACCGGTGATATGGAGACGGCCCTGGCAGCTACCTCACGGGGAGGGTAGGAAGAGCAAATGAATTAACGCACAGAGAGCACTCAGCAGAGACATACTGTGCACATGTTCGCTCCTGTCCCGGGCCGGGGCTGCTGTAGGCGTCCGAAGACGCGGGCTTCGCTCAGGAGCTGCACCACATGACACGGGAGGGGACAGGTGCACGAGGCGTGGGAACGTGCAGATGTCACTCAGTAGCTGTGCCACACAGCACTGGGAGGGGACAGGTGCACGAGGTGTGGGAACATGCGGGTGTCGCTCAGTAGCTGTGCCACACAGCACTGGGAGGGGACAGGTGCTCGAGGTGTGGGAAGACGCGGGCATCGCTCAGGAGCTGCGCCACACAGCTCTGGGAGGGGACAGGTGCACGAGGCGTGGGAAGACGTGGGCATCGCTCAGGAGCTGCACCACACGGCACTGGGAGGGGACAGGTGCCCGTAAGGGAGACTAACGGAGACGCTGCGCTCTGGAGCAGGACTGCAGGCAGGCCCTCCGGGAGGGGAAGCCGAGCCCCGCGGACATGCAGGCTCAGCAGATGCAGGGGAATGGAGCAGGCACAGCGTCCTAGCAGTGGCTCCCCAAGGTCTTCCTGAACCAGAACTCAGAGCCCCAGACCTGCCAAGAGGCTGCCCAGACAGCGGGATGGGAGGGGCTGGAGAGGGCCCCGCCTCAGCTGGGTCCCCATCCTTGTCCGAGTGATGGGGGCACGGATCCTCACCGCCTGGGGCAGCAGCACCTCCACCTCCAGAGATCCTAGAAAAAGGGCTTCCGGGCTCAGGCCAGCGGGGGGTAGGGCCATGTGCTGGGTCGGGTGTTTCAGGAAGGGACCCTTCCAAGGAAGGAGGCTCCTGCCGAGGCCAGCTCAGAATCACATGGCCAGAAGGCACCCACAGGGTGTCCGGCATGATGCTTCTCTGCCGGGAGCTGCCTGGCTTTGTGGGTGGCTCACCCCACAGGGATCTGGCCACCGTCCTCCCTTCCCTCTGGACATCCCAGCCTGGTCTTCCGAGCCCATAGACCTGTCTGATCCAGATGCTCCAGGTGAGCACTGCAGGGACTTCGGGGCAGTGATGGGGGACTGTTCTTCTCTAGGCTGGACAGCCCTCACAGGATAGGTCTCCAGACCCTCCCAACTCCAAATCTAGCTTGTCAATCTCTCTGACTGAGCAGAGTATAGGGATGAATGCAGGAGGCAGGTAGAATCTGATTAGAGCAGATCTTATGTCCTCCTTCACTCTGAACTCTATATTCCTAATAATCTGGCCAAAGACTAAGTTTACTGGCTTCTTCATAGGACTCTTGACTCATGCTGAATCCAGGCTACTAGAACCCTTTTCACAAGTGCTTGTGCTGAGCCCAATTCCTGATTCCTATGCCTTGTGACCTGGGCTAACACCTGGCACATAGTAGGCTCAATAAGTATTCGTTCCCTTCCTTCCCTCTGTCCTTCTCACTGCTCAGCCTCCTCCTGCCAGTCCTGGCCCCTTCCTCGGCCTTGGGGGCTGCTTCTTGGACAGATGGAACTGGAAGCTTCTGACCAGAATCACGTATCCTTTGTGGACATGTGGGCTTCAGGCTAAGCCCCCACCTCCTTGGGCTCAAGGAGATGCCTTTCAGACAGAGCTGGTGGCGCAGCCTCTCCATCTGCCAAGGGGCACCAGGGCCTTCTCCCAGCCCATCTGCCAACCTGCCAGACGGGGAATGCAGAGAAGGAGGTGGCCCAGCAAGGTGAGACCCAGCAGGAGTGATGGCCGGGAGGGAAACGCACGGCTGGGCGCCCTTCTAGCTGAATTTCCAGCCAGTTGCTGTTTCAGCCACCCGGGCACCCAGGAGGAGAAAAATGAGGCAGTTCCTAAAGCCACAATCCTTTCTTTAGAGAGAGAGAAAAGCGGGGCCACCCTGGTCCTTCCTTTTCCTCTCCAGGACGTCTGTCTGAAGCCTGCTGTATGTCACAGGACAGACTTTATCATTCCAATGCTTTCCTGTCTTTATAAAATCGACAGGCAGAACCAGGGCATCCACCCCCGCGAGGCAAAAGGACTCTGTGGTTTAACTGTGGTACTTGAGAGACACTGCAACTGCAGGAAAGGGAGTAAGCCAGCGAGCTCAGTGTCAGATCAGAGGCCCACGCCAGCTCCCCTGGGGCACTGTGTTTAGATGAGCCCAACTCGGGGGAGCTCGTGGACTGCATTCAGGGGGCCCGATTCCCAACGAGGAACGGGATGACCAGGTTCTTAAAGGTGCTTGTCCACAGCTTGTTACACAAAACAAACGCTCTTCCTAGAGCCCGGGTTTCCAGCATAGCCTTGAGCACAAAGCGGCCCCCGAGATGCTCTGCAAGTCACCGCAGGCAAAGGGTGTCAGGGAGAATCCGTGCGCCTGAGACCTTCTCCAGAGGCGGAAGCCACCTCCCATCTGTTTTCCAGAGGTCTGAAGCTGTACCCACACCCTGGGAAAGATGGGAAACCACCAGACTCGGAAACACCAACTTCCACCTGCTCAGAGTCAGTGCCCCCAACACGGGGCAGGAAGGTGCTCCTGAGTTGAGGACACCCCTAACTCAGCCTTCTAGCATCTCTGCCAACCCAGAGAAGAAATTAGGGACTATTCCTCCCTGGGGAGAAGGGTCTCAGGGGTTAACTGCACCTCCGGTGGAGCAAAAGACATTAGTGGACGACCCAGGCTTTCTTTATCTCCTGGAAACACAAATCCAGGTCTGAAACACTGTTGGTGTCTGACTACGCACGCTTACAGCAGCTAAGCCAGCACACGGCTCTGGAAACACACTGCAGTCCACAGTGTGTCAGAGCTGGTGGCATTGCTTCTCTTCTATCTGAACAAATGGCTAGGAGCCTGACGTTGGCTGTCCCAGGTTGAGTCCTGGAACTGCTATGCAGTGGCCATGGGCCACCAGCCGGCTCCTTAGGCCCCTCATCTGCAAACAGGGACAGCAGCAAAATGCACGAGGGTGCCAAGGACCAGAGGAGGGGAGTGTAAAGCGCCCCGTGCAGAGTCCACCATCACAGCCACTGCCACCATCGTGCACTGGGTGTCCCCGGGGCGGGGACCTGGAGACCTGCCCCTTAAGGAGCAGCTGGCGAGACTCAGTGTGGGTAGGAGCAGCCTGAGGGGTGTGGGTGCCCCCAGCCGGCAGGGCCTCCCAGGCAGGGGTGACAGGCAAGGGCTGTGCACGCAGAGGGCAGGAACAGGACCCTCAGAAAGGGTGGTTCTCAGGAGCAGAGCCCAAACCCCCTAAACAGGGCGTCCTCCCCGTCACCGGGGCCCAACTCACCAGTGCGCCCATCACCAGAGGGCCCTGTGTCCAGGGCGGATTTGGAAAGCACTGCCTGCAGTGGAGCTCACGCCTGCTGCCTGAGACACGATGACGAGCTCGCTGGTCCTAGTGTCCACAGCTTGCACAACCCCCAACACGGCGTCGTTGCTGACGGTGAGCCCCCACACCAGCTCGCGCCCCTTCACCACCGCAACGCTCCCTTTGCTGATGGAGAAGAAGAGGCTGGACTGAGGCTGGGGACCACCCACGGCGGTGATCTGGAATGGGGAGAAACAGCAGTGTCTGTCAGTCCCCCCTCTCCCGAGTTCCCCCGGCTGGCCCGGACCTCCTCCTCAGAGGGCGAGGGCACCAATGCCCCAGAGCATTCCGTCTCAGCCCTTTCTGACGCCCCAGGCGGGCGTGCCTGGAGCCACGGCGGAGCGGGCAGTGGACAGCATTGCTGATGGCGGGCCGTGGGTTGGGGTGGGGCAAGCATGTGGCCTTTGGCGCCTACCTGCATCATGGCCCCGATAACCAGCATCACTTTCCTGGGTATCAACCTAGATGCAAGAAAGAGCTGGGTGTGGGGACATGAGAGAAAGAGGACCGTTGTGTTCCAAGTTCACACAGCCAGGCATAACTGACATCCAACATTTTCAGGGAGAGAGAAACATGGTGTGTGGACATCACTCCTCTGTGGTAAGTGACCTGCAAGGGTCTGGGGTTCGGGCCAACTCTGGGGGAGCCTGAGTGGCACCCATAGGATCTCATCCCACCCAGGGCCCAAGGATCCACGGTTCTCGGGGGGGGGGCGTGTTTCATTGTTTGTGAATGTCACCTGGGAAGCCTGAGAAATGCACATTCTCCAGCCCATCCCAGACCTGCAGAACCAGGCGGGGCCCTGTACTCTACCAAGTCGAGGGCTCTGGAAGAGAGGGAAGGGGCGGGACTTCTCCCCCAAGACAGACCAGTCAGCTCTGTCCCCGAGATGCTCTCCTCTGACCCATGGGAGGACTCACACCAACCTGACAGTCTGGGAGGCTGCTCGGATCTTCAGGCCCATGAAGGTGCAGTATTTGGCCAGGAAAGGCTGCTTGGGAAAGTCCAGCACAGGGACACATGCCTTGACCGTCTTCCCAATCTCCACCTACATCGTCGGTGACAGAGACTCAGGGGTGGCCTTTGAATGACCAATTCCACCACCTGTGGCACCCTGAGACCTTCAGAGAAAGCATTACCAACCTCAGACCCACAGCCCTGGGAATCGGGCAAATGTCACCTGAGTTGACCTCCAGACTATCAGCCAATCAACAAACGAAAGTCCATTAAGTGCCTACTGTATACAAGGTCCTTGGGGATACTTAGATGCATAAATCACGCTCCCCACTCTTAAAGAACAATCTAGGAAGAGAGAGAAGCCACAGCTTAGAACGGCAGCAGGCATACAATAGGAGTTCAATAAGTGCGCAATGACTGAATAGCTCATACCTGGCAGCATATAATACACACAGTAAGAACTTTAGGAAATGGGAGTCAGAAATGCTTAGTGACAAAACAGAAGTCAGTTCTGCAAATGACCAGTGGAACTAAGATCATGGAGGAATATCTGAGGCTGTGTAAGAGAACACTGGCTTTCTAAGTGGTCCCCATTCTCTCCCCTCAGGAACACAGGAAGCTGACAGCTGTCATCTGCAGGCCTAGCCGCAGTTACTCGGGTACTGGGAGTAAGAAAAATCCCCTATTTACGTTAAAGAAAAACCTAGATCTACTATGTATTCATTTTGCAAAAGCACTTGGCATTAGTGAGTTTCACTGATTTGCAACTGAAATTCCTGAGAATCTAAAACATACACACTGGGGAGAAAAATTCCTATTGAGCAAGATGTGCGCCTGCCTGGTTAGCAACCCACACCAGCTGGAGGACAGGGGCTCCTCAGTCAGGGCTAACGTGGGGACAGCTTCAAGGGGGACTTACAGCCGAGCTTGGCTGATGTGGACTGGAGTGAAGAAGTCCAACCTCACAGGTTGTTCTGCATTGTGCACACAGGACCACCCGGTGAGAGAGAGCAGCACCAGCTCGCGGCAACTTGAAGGCGGTGGGGGATGCAGAAACCAGGAGAAAGAGCGGAGGACACAGGGAAAATATCTCCCACAGCCACTTCATCTTCCTGGTTTCTACGAATCAGCAGAGGGAGCCATATCAGGAAGCTGACCCGGACCCTTGTCCACCACGGGGACCTATGGCTCCTGGATGTCCAAGACGGACACAGCAGCCTTTGCCGGGGCCAGGAAGGCTGGGCACACGTCATGGATCATGATGGTCGACGGGCCCAGGAGCAGAGGGCACACCTGCGAGGACGGAGGTGGACTCGGTTATGTAGCTGCTCCACCCATGGCATGCCACCTCCCAGAGACCTCTGGGCCAGGTCTTGGGGTAGTAGACAAGGAAAATCCAGGCAGGGGGCACAGGAAGGACCTGGCCACAGGCCTCACCGTCAAAGAGGGGCCATCTGGTAGACACACTCCTATGACAAAACAGGCGGCCTTCCCCAGCGCCCTGGAAGAGCCAGCAGGTGTGTCCACTTTACTGATGGACAGCTGAGGCTCCAAGAGGCTGATGGGCAGGCCACACACACAGGCAGCAGAGACGGAGGACCAGACTCCCAGTGACCTGCCCAGCAACAGGATGGTGCAGAAGGTGTCCCCCTGACCCAAAGATGGCTGGATCATTCCAGAGAGAGCAGGTCGGGGGAGCAAGTGACAAATGGGCCTGAATGGGAGAGGGAGGAAGAGAGAAAGAGACAGTGAAGGGTGGAACCATGTCTTATAAAATGTAAACGTCACAAACAGGGAAGATTTGGGGACGGACGAGCCCTCTCCCCCAACCCTGTCACGAAATCCACCTGCCTACTGAGCATCGGGACAAACGTCTTGAAGCTGATCCCCAAGGGGACACCACCCCACCAGCCAGCCAGGCTCTTGAGATCCCGGACCCCTGTCCCATCCCTGGCCCTGCCAATGGCCAGTTCCAACGGGAACAGAGCAGTCACAGGGACACCTCCACAGGTCCTGGCCACCACCGCCGGCTCCGAACAACAAACTTGGACAAACCTGGAGCAGATGGAGAAGGGAAGGCGGGGCAGGGCTTGGCTTGCCGAGCCTTGACCCAGCGACGGTGCCCCAGCCTGAGCCAGCGCAGGGGCCCTGCTCTGTGTCCTGTGGAGGGCAGCTGAGCCAGGCCCAGGGCCCTCTCCTCCCAGAAGATGGGCCACACTTGCCACTCCAGGCCATGGCCCTGAAACATGCCAAGTGTGGAAGGAGCCCACGAAACCCAAGGAAGTGAAACTCTGCAGCAGCTTCTACTGGCTCTGGGCAGACATGTAAGGCTCTCACCTCCCCGCCCCCATGTCAGCTTCTGTGCAGCTCAAGTCTCCCACCTCAACTCACAGTGGGGGCCCTCTCCCGGGGCCAGAGCCCCTGGCACGCACACCCAGCCCTGCCCAGGGAAGGGGGGCCCACCCCCGAGCACCCACTCTGCTCTGTGCTCTCACAGTACCACACCCAGGCCTGCTTTCCCTGGAGAGGAAATAAAGACCACCAGGTGAAACCTTGCCCAGAGCCACACAGCGGGCGGGGAGAGCACAGAGGGCCTCCTGGAGGAGCCGCAGCTCCATACAGGCCCCGAAGGGCAGGCACAGCCCAAGGAGCTGGCCCAGCAGGGGGCAGGCCCCCAGCGGCGGCCCCTGTGTGAGCAGGGCTGCTCGCTCAGCTCTGCCCACCAGCTCAGAGCCGCTGGAGGCCCCCTCCACCGCCTTCCTGGGGCCCCCAGCCCATCCCACCCACACTGGGGCAGAGGGGGTCAGGGCTTCACGCTGGGTGCACGCACCGCAGCCAGACCCAGGCAAAGGTGCGGGCCAGCAAGGCCGGGGTCAGGCGGCATCTGAGGGCTGTTTCTCTCACCCTGACAGTACCCAGTCAACAGACAGCCCCCTCCGGAGTTTACCCAAACCGTCGGCTCACCAGGCCACAGCGCCCCGCCCAGACACGGCTGCCTCGGCGAACTCCAAGCCCAGCCTCCGAGAGCCACAGAACCCGGTCATCTCGGGAGGCCCAGCAATGCGCTCTGTTTCGGGTCCCGAGGGCTCTGATGTTACACCAGGGCTCCAGGCTCTCTCAGGCTCCCAAGAGCCCCTCAGAGGGTAGGCAGTGGGCCTGTCACTCTGTTACCAGCCACCCCGTCCCTCCCGGGGCAAAGGCCACAAGCTGCCGAGGGGGTCTGGCGATGTCTGGGACCTCCGGACTTGCTCTGCAGGCTCAGCCTTCCACCCGCACCGTGCAGGCTGATGCCGGCGCAGCCTCCCCCGGCGCACGGCACGGGCAGCCCCGGGCAGCAGGGCAGGAGCGGGCTGCCCCGGACACGGCCCGGCGGCGGTGACAAGCCAGGCCTTCCGACACCTACCGGCGACAAGGGCCGGGGCGCACGAAATTCAGCCGGCGGGGGTCAGGAACCACCTCCCTCTCGCCGCCCTGCGGCTCCCCCGACCCCCGCTGGCCCGCCCCTCCGCCCGGCCCAGCCAGCCCGGCCTGAGGGCTCCGGAGGGCAGGACACGTGCGGCCTCCGTGTCCGCGCCAGCTCGGCGCTCAGCGGGGAGCGCGGGCCCGGGCGCGGCGGCAGGCAGCGGCGGAGCGCGGAGCGGGGAGCGGGGCGTGTGCCTGAGACCTCGGGCCCCGCCGCCCAGGCCGAGTCGAGAGCATCCGTGCCGCCTGCGCGGTCCCCTCCGCCGGGGATTCTGGAGGCGCGCGGAGCGGGGGCGGGGGCGCCGCGGCGGTCACAGGATCCGCTCCCCCCGCCCAAGCCAGACCCCGCGGGAGGAGGAGCCTGGCCGCAGAGCCGCAGAGCCGGACGAGCCGGCTACGGCTGGGTTAGGGTGACTATCACGGTCAGGGTTAGGGTTAGGGTGCGGTTAGGGTGAGAGCGAGGCGTAGGGGTTGGGGTTGGGACTGGGGTTGGGGTTGGGACTGGAGTTGGGGCTAGGGCGAGGGGTAGGGATAGGTCTGGGTCCCCCGTCAGGGTTGGGGCCTAGGGTCAGGGTCAGGGGTTAGGGTAGGGTTAAGGAAAGGATCAGGGTTAGTGTCCGGGCTTAGTCTAAGTGCAGGGGTTGGGGCTGGGACATGCATTGCTGGGAACTACCTGCTTTGGGTCTTATTTGCTGCTGGTGAGGGTGCTGGGTGATCCGGCACTGTCAGGGGAGGCCGGGCCGTCCACCTGTGACAACGGGCCTAGGTATTCAAGGAGCACAGCTCTCTCCCCCTTTTTAAAATAATAATCCATCACTGTGGTGAAATCTTGCTCATTTTTCCCATTTTAAAATTGTGACATACACAGAGAAAACACGCGCAACTTATATATGCATACATACACATATGTGCGTGTGTATAAAGATTCCTGTAGTTTAGACACCTGTATTCACCACCCACGTCAGTAGATGGGGCATTGCTAGCAGCCCAGAAGCACTCCTGTGCCTCCTGACAACAGCCCCTCTCCCTGGGGTGACCGGTGCCCTGACTTTGTGACAGTCGTGTCCTTGCTCGGCCTCTTAGTCTCACACCCTGGGGGCACCTTCAGCTGAGGTGTGCATTTTGCTCATTTTTCTTCATTCCGTGGACTGTGATGTGCACCCTCTTTGGGGACCGGCTGCCTGGGCGACTCACTCGGCTGCTGGGGGCGGCCATGGTGCCTGCGTTCCCGTGGCTGTTTAGTGTCCCTCGTGTGGATAGGCCACATCCCCCATTCTCCCACTGAGACACACAGGCCCATTCCAGCTCAGGGCTCCAGGAGCACCCACCTTGGACTGTGTCCCGCGCTTCACTGGCCTTTATACCTGGGAGCAGAGCTGCTGGGTCCAAAGGCGCTCTGACCTCCCTGAGCAAATTTCCAAAGCTGTTTAGGGAGCAAGCAATGTGGAGGGTAGAGTGCTCCAGGCTGCGAGACCAGCAAGTGCAAAGGCCCTGAGGCCACAGTGGGCTGCATGTTTGAGAGTCTTAGTTATTAGTATGGGTTCTTAGTTTTCTCTTGAGTCTGTTTGGCTTTTGTTTGTAATCCTTGGTTTCACCTTTCTACCTAATTAACCTGAGTTCAGCAAATTCTGTTCTATTCCATGATTTAAAGTAGAAGCTGGCAAATTTGGGTGAGGTCAGTACGCATTTATTGAATGGCCTCCCTGGGCCCAGCTGTGTTAGGCACCAGGAGGCTGTGAAATCAACAGGGCAGTCCCCACCTTGATGACGCCAGTTAGTGAAGACCCCATTTAGTGAATGTCCTTGACGTCCTCCAGCCCCTCCACTGCCCTCTGTCCCGCCTTGTCTGGGTCTCAAGCTCCCACCCTGACCCTCTGTCGTACCTTCACCCCCATGTCCAGCTCCCCCTAGACTTCTCTGTCTGGGTGTCCCCGAGCTTTTCGAAGTCAGTGTGTCCCCAAAGGAGTTCAGCCCTTGCCCCATGACCACCTCCTCTCCACACAGCCCCTGTGGGTGAGGGGGCCCCCACCAGCAGGATCCTCAGGCCCTGGGCAGGGATCCCCCCACCCTGCCCGCTGGTGCATCCCATCCCCTGGGTCCACTGCCTCAGGACCGCCACAACCCTCTACCTGCCGTCTTCAGCCCTGACCTCCCCCTCTTCACAAACCCCCAGGAGGCTGGGACACTTACACCCGGGGACACGGAGGCGACACAGGCGGGTGTGGCTGGGAATGACAAGCAGTAACCCAGAGCAGAGGGCAGACCAGGTCTCCCCAGCTGCCAGAGCACGGCTGCTGTGGCGGCAGGACGGCCATAAAGGGGACGAGGCGGGTGCCCCCCGCAGCCCCTCCCATGTTCCCCAGGGTGCCCTGGGTCTCAGCCTCAGCGTAGGCTGCTGCCCCTCCTGCTGTCTCTTAGGTGGATGCCCTTCATTCGTTCCCTCACTCACTCGCTCATGATGGATTTGGTGCCTGCTGGGTGCAAGGCCCTGGCTAGATGGTGGCTCGTGCTTGGAGCCCCAGCTCAGACGTCACCTCCTCCATGAAGCCGTTCTTGATCCCCACGCCCTCCTGCAGCCCCCTCTGGCCTCCCCTGGGCCCCCAGTGCTGTGATCCCACTCTGATGACCTCTCCAGCCTGGGAGCTCTGGGAGGGCTTGGGCCCAGATGCACAAGGGGCTCTGAAACATGTGATGACAGTAACACCCTGAACAGACGAAAGGATTACCCAGGGCCGCATAGGGGTCAAGGTCACCTCCCCCCCGCCTTCCGGTCCAGGGCTCCTCATTACCAGGAACTGAGGGGCCTTCTCTCACTGGATCTTTTTTCAATTTTTTTTTTAAACTTTGAAGACATGGCATGAGGGTATCCCTCAGTAAGGAGAAACTTAATTATCGCTTCCTGGGAGGGAACCCATCTGCTGTGTCTGAGCTGAGACAGGACAATGTGGGAAGTGCAGGATGTGAGGAGCCAGCTCCGGGGCTGGGCCTCAGGGCGGCAGGAGGAGACACAGAGAGATGGATGAGGCACAGCTGCCAGGGCCGGGGCCAAGCCGGGAGGAGGGGGAGTCCGGGGCTTCCACCCATGAGAGCGGTGCCTTCCAGTGTGCCCCTCTGTCACATACAAGCCATGTCTCTCACGCTGCAGCACCTCCAGCCCTTTGCACAAGCTGGTCCTCCAGCAGGAGCGCCTTTCCTCTGCTCTCCAGACGGCACTGCCCTCGCCCTGCAGGACTCTGCCCTTCTGGGCATTTGTTCCTGAGCCCACCTGTCCACTACCCCAGCCCTACCGTGACACATGCAGACAGCTCTGTGCTTAGGTCACCTGATTGTCGTCATCTGAGGCTGGCCTGTCTCCTTGCAGAGAGACCAGCAGACTCAGCTTCTAAGCCTTCTAAGTCTGTGTGAGCTGTGTGACCTGTGTGACACGTCCCTTGTCCCTTTGGAGGCTCAGCTTCTCACTCTGAAAGGTCTGGCAGTGGCCACCTCACAGCAGCACTGTGCTCCATGAGCTGCTGGAGGTGGCGTGTTGGACGGGTGCCTATTGCTGGTGCCCTTGGCGCTGACCCTGGGGTCATGGCCCCCAGCAGAGCCGGGGTCTGCAGGATGCCTGGATGCACGAGGGAGAAGAGACGAGCAGGAGGTGAGGGTGCAGCTTTGGAGTCAGAGGACATAGCATTCCTTGGGGACACTTCCAGAGCCCCTGGTCCCAGGCCTCGCCCACCCGGACCCCTCCTTGGCTGCTGTCGGGGGGCACGTGACGAGCCCTGCTCTGAGGGCTGCATTCCCAGTCCCTCTAACCCGCCTGCCCAGGCTGGACACTGCTGTGTCCTCATGTCCCAGGTGACAAAGTGAAGCTCCCCGGGGCTAAAGGAGGATTGCAGACTCAGTTGCCTCCAGGGGTCAGGCCCAGAGAGGTTGGGGGAGGGCCTGGGCCAGGGGGAAGCTTAGGGAGCAGTGAGGACTGTGGCGAGCTGGGGACACAAGCTCCGTCCAGGGAGCGGCTCCAGCTCAGCCCCGGAGAGCGTTGCCTTGAGGAACTGTCACGGGGCCAGATCTTCTCATTTCATACAGAAAAAGCTAGATCCCTGGAATTTCATCTGTAATCTTCCAGTTATTAAATGTTAGAATTAACTATCAAAATCCATATTGGCCCTGGGACCCTGGGTTGAGGCTCTTGGTTTCAGACCTTAACCAGGTTCTTAACCAGGGGTGGGCTCAGGAGCGGCTGCCCAAGGCCAGGTCCAGACTCTAGATGCTCTTGTCACGGCGGGCCCCCACCCTCAACCCCCCAGCCTAGTGTCTCCTCGTGGATGTCGTGGGCAGCTTCATCCCCCAGGGCAGAGAACAGTGGCCTGTGTGCTGCTGGCTGGCTGGCTAGCATGTGGGGCGCTGGGCTCTTGGGGGAGCCGCCCTCTCTTTCAGTGGCCCGTGGCAGGTGCTGCCCAGGCCCACACACACCCACACACACCTGGCGCATCCAGCCAGCCCTCTGCCAGCCTGACTAGACTCACTCTATGCACTGACGTTTCTCGGGGCACCTACGGGAAGGAGAGCAGTAAGCCCTCACGTCGAAGGACAGTGAGCGGGACCCTGCCGCCTTAAACATGTATTGAGCACCTGCTGTGTACTTGCTCCTAAGTTGGGAGCTCGGAGGACTGTGAGAAGGAGGAAGCCTGGGCATCTGTCCACAAGAGACAAGAGAACACCCAAGGAGGGGCCAGGGATGTTGACAGCTTCAGCGAGAAGGGAGGATACCTCCGATGGGGGAGGCGGCCGGGATCTGGGCCTGCCTCGGAGCATCGCCACGAATTGATCTGGTGAAGACGGGGAACAGTGTTTGGGTGTGCTTGGTGGAACAGCATGCACAATGGCTCAGAGGTGAGTATTCATTGTGGGGGAAGCGAAGCAGATGTGACTGAGGCCCCTGATGTCACCCTGCTCCTGGGAGGATGGAGATGGTGAAGAGAGCTGCTCCTAGTGAGCACTCCCTGGGGGCCCATTATTAGCTCTCTATTACAGAGGACAACATTGAGGCACAGAGAGGGGAGTGGCTTGCTCAAGGTCACAGAGCAGGAAACCTTGCTATATCCCAGGCCCCACAGCCCACATCCTTAACTACTGCTCTGTGCTGCCTGCAGAGACACAGGCCTCAAATGGACTTGGAAAGCTGTCTGGCCCAGTGCCCCATTGGATGCCGAGACATCCTCAGGAAGCACTCCTCCACACCTACTTGCACATCCCCAGGGATAGGGAGCTCACTGCCGTTCCTGGAAGCTGCCTCAGCCTCCCCGTGAATTGGCCCAGGACAGCCCAGGAGAAACTTGGGACATCCACAGGGCCCTGAGGTTCCCTGTCCCTGGCCAAGCAGCTCCAGTCCCCTTGGCTGTCCTTGGCAGAGGACCTGCTGGAGGTGACAGCCATGCAACCAGGTGTGCAGTGGAGACAAGGACGTAGTGGGCACAATGTATGCTACATGCAGACTTTCAGGTATTCACTCAACAAACATTGATTCAGGCTTTGCAATGTGGCTGGCCTGGGCTTGGGCCTGGGGATCCAGCAGCAAATAAAACACAGCCCCTTGAGCTGTTGGTCTAGGGAGAAAGCAGCGCTTGGAGAAAACCAGCCTGTGGTGCCCCTGCCCCGCCCCCATGCGTAATCACACTGATGTGAGGCGGCAGCTGTGGGTCCCAGTAAAGGGTGAAGGGAGGCCCTGAACACCCCATGTGGGCACTGACCAAGAGCAGGACACAAGCCAGATGGACTGGGCTCCGTGATCTGAAGCAGTTACCTCACCTCTCCATGCCTCAATTTCCTCATATGCAAATGGAATGATAATGGTGGTCATAGAATTTTCATGTGGATCAAGGGAGTTTGTGTTTTTTAAAGTGCTAAAGACAGTGTCTGGCAGAGGACCAGGCTGCCACTCACCTCAATGACAGCCCTGTGATGTAGATTTTGCTGTCCCCGTTTGAAAGATGAGAAAACTGAGGCCAAGAATGGTGGTGAGGTCAGCTCTCGGTCAACCCCTCCTCATGCTGAGCCATGAATGTCCATGGGTCCCCTTTCTGCCCAGCTGGCCTGTGTCCACCTCGTCTCTCTGTGCCCAGTAACCACCCAGCAAAGGAGGTGCTGAGAATAGTTGAATGAATGAGTGCATGAATGAAGACTCAGACCCCGTGCCCGCCTTGGGCTCTCCCGGCCGCAGACGGTACTGGGATGCTGCGTGCCCTCAGACTGTCCAGGTGGACGTGGTGCGTGTCTATCGTTTCGCCCACACCCAGCATGACAGAGGGTGTGGGGGCCTAGCGCCAGAGGCACTGGAGTGACCCCTGGGGGAGACGCCGGGTGGGCAGCAGGGAGCCACAGAGGCCTCAGGAAGTGGGGCAGCCTTGCCGAGTGTCCAGGTAGCCAAGGCATGGGAACAAGGATGCCCAGAAGGGGCAGAGGACTGAGTCCAGCCTGGGCACCACCCCCTGTTGGGCAGCAGTGAGAATGGGGACAAGCCCTGCTAGCGGGGTCTCCTCGTCCAGCAAAGGGGAGAGGAAGAGATAGGCGTGGTGCAGCCGACCGCCAGCGCCCTGTGTGCCGGCCGGGGCCTCAAGGATGTGGTACATATGAGCACGTCTAGTCTCCCTGGAGACCTCGTGAAGTAGCTACTGAGTCCAGCCCACGTGGACGGGAGGACTGAGCACGAGGACTCAGTGACTCAGCCCTGGAAGGAGCTGTTACCGAAACCCAAGTGGGTCCCTCCTGGCCAGTTAAATCAGACTCCACACCAGAAGCGGTTGTCTCACAGAGTAAGGTATATTTGGGGCAAATAGGACACCACGAGGAATCATTTCCAGAGTCATGGTGTCCTGACCAAAGGGAAGCAGGGACATTTATTTCGGACGGAGAATGAATATTCAAAACGGAGAGGTGAGTATTCACTCGCGCAGGCTGTTGGAAACATGCTTCCACAGACACTGCAGGTTACGGTAACAAGGCCTCAGCTCCTCCTGGAGAGACCTTAGCCCTAAAAATAAAGCCAAGGTGCAGGCGCAGCTCTGGGGGTGGGGCCTGGTCTGGCTCAGGGTGCTGGTGATTGGGTCTCCTTAACACAACGAAAGAAAAAACCAATTCAGAAAAACAGTTCAGTTCTTCTAAACTCACCCTTGAGTTCCTCCGGGCAGCTAGCGGACGACAGAGCCAGGACTCAGTCTCCTGAGCCTGTGCCCTGGGCCTTGGCTAGGAGCAGCCTTCCAGGCGCCGTGGACGGTGCGTGTGAACTGGCTGACCCCACAGGTGCACAGCAAGTGTCTCCGTCTTCCCTTTGATGGTGTGCTGGCTTGCTAAGAGAGGGAAGGCTCCCAGTGCCAATACCCAGCGCCCTCTGAGGGACACTGACATCTGGGATGCTGATGGCTCCTGGGAAAGTAGAGAGGGTGTGGGCCTGGGCATCAGGTCTCTGTCAGACCCCAGCTCTGCTCCTGCCAGCTGTGTGACCTGGCAGCTTTCCCTAAGTTCTCTGTGCTCAGCTTTCCAGACTTGACTCATAGGCTTCTGTGTTTGGCTCACAGGAGACTCTCATTCAAAGGGCAAAGGCCACTCCTCCCAGAAGGACCTTCACTTCCTACGAGCTCAACAGCACAGCACGTGTGCCCATGTCACCTAGAGCTGCTCTTTGACAGGGGTGGCAGGGGTAATCCAACGGGTCCTCTGGTCCCCTCAGTGAGGCCTTTCTGTCATCAAGTGACGAGGAGGAGGGGCAGGTCACAGCATCCCAGGAAGTCTGCATTGAGCTTCTGGGACTTGGCAGAATTCCGTTCCATACGACTCGGTTTCCAGGTCATTCCAGCAAGGAACAGAGCTCTCCCCCACCCCCACTCCCCCGCTCCCCCACCCCCACCCCAACCTCCTGTTTCAGCTGCAAGGCCCCCCAGGCGCAGGATTTACAAATTGCCTGCCACTTGGGGGCTGGGAGATGTGGATCCCAGAGCACAGGACCCTCTGTCCCGTGCCTTCAGGGGAGTCACACCCCCGACGCCTTCCCTCCTGGACCAGGAATCAGCCATCATGGGCAGCTACAATTTTATCCAAACTCAGCCCTGTCCACTACTGGAAACGCAAGTGTGTAAGACAGGGAGTCCAAGGGGAGTCCTAGACCCCTCCCCAGAAAGCAGGGTGGAGAGTTTGGACGGCCGTCTGTCGATGCTGCTTTTGCACTGCGATAACAGACTTGAGCAGTTGTGACAGAGACCACAGGTCCCTCAAAGACTGAAGTCTTTACTCTCTGGCCCTTTACGGAAACAGCGTGCCAGCCCTGCCCGAGCAGACGGTCCTCACAACAGCCCTGACGGCGTGCCTGGGGCAGCGCTCAGCCCAGCCCTCTCCTGAGCCGTCCCTGCGCCTCATTTAGTCCGCATCCCCAGGAAGGGGTGACTCCAAGATGCCCACTTTACAGATGAGAAAGCTGAGGCCCATTCTGCCTTAGTAACTCACCAAGTGGTGGAGCTGTCTTTGCACCCCAGGGTTCCGATTTCAAAGCTCTCACCGCTCACCCGCTGCGCTCTGGATGGCGGGTCCGGGTGCATGGGGGCCCTCCGCCTCCACACTGACATCGTCGTGCTCCAGGGCCTGCCAGCCCAGAGCCGGCTGGGTTAATACATTTTTAGTCCATTTCTTCTGCACCTGCTGGGCCCTTGGCTGCAGCTCCCTGCTGCCTGACACTCCAGCGGGATGAGGTTTTATAGGAGAGTCATCACGGCCCCTACCGCGAGGTGGGCAGACCCCTCCCAGCCTCCTGCTTCTGAATCCTTCGCTCCTAAGTCTGCAGAGCTGCAGTTAGAGCCCAGTTGGCCAGTGCCAGGTGCGACGCGAGGAGGGAGAGGATGGGAGGGCCTCTTACACTGAAGTTGACGCGTGGAAGCGACAATATTTATGTCCAGAATGGGGCTGAATTTGAAGCTAAGAACTTGGTCCCAGAGAGAAATAAAAGCTGAGAGGCTGAGGGCTACAAGGGAACAGGGAGAGCAGCTTGGCTATTGGGTTATAAATGTGTAATTTAATTAGAGAAATCAGCCTCCTGGATGATCCCAGGTCGCCCTTAGAGGCCAGAATTGGGCAGCCTAAGCCCCAGGCGCCCCTCAACTCTGGGATGGGATTGTCCCGGTATTGGGGGCGTTTGCTAGGGTGCTGTCCTCTCAGTCGTGGGCTGGACTGTGAGGCCTCACCCGCAGCACACATGCCCGCATGTCACCCCATGGACTGTGGTCCCCGCGGGTGCAGGGCGTTCCTCGTGCTGGGCCCAGGAGGCCCTGGGCCATGACGAATGACAGGTCTGTGTGGTCCCCTGGGTGAGCATTGCAGAGGGAAGAGCCCGCCACCCCCTGGGGCAGTGCTGGGGTGAGCAGGGGTTCTGAGCCTCCTCTGGTTTAGCAAACATCCTGGCTCTGAGGTCATAAAGCAGCATGGTGGATTGGGAAAGACAGGCCTTGGGTTCAAATCCTGCCCCACCATTCTCCAGTAAGCCCCTGGCCCACTTCCAGCCTCCATGTTCTCCTCTGTGAGACGGGACACAGCCACCCTCATGCTCAGGGGCAGGGGCATCCTGTGTAAATTACAACACTTGTGCTGTGTTTTTTCAGGGGTCCGGGGGGTGCGCAAAGGCCCAGGGCAGATGGGAAAAGGGAGGTGTGGCATCTCTCTGTGAAACGATGGGACTGCGTGTGCATTCTCATATCCAGAACCAGGTCACTGCCATTAGCAAATTTGTGAATTAAGGCTGTGTTTACTCTCTCTGGTCAGTTATCATCTGTTGGAACAGTGGCCCCCGGGGCTTATTAGCAACGTTACTGCAGGTCACAGAAACACTCTGCTCAGTTCCTCATGTTCAGGGGCCTCTGCACACCCTCGGTTTCCCGTCTGTGCCTGCATTCCCTCTGCTCAGCGTCTCGCAGTAGCTCCCTATTGCCCAGGGCCCACCTCGCTCCAGGCGGCAAACGAAATATGAGGCCCTGTCCACTGTCCTCCACCCAGGCTGTGCTCACGGGTAGTGAACCACAGTAATCCTGGCCACAGCTCATCTCCCGAACTCTGCACCCTTGCCCCTCTGTGCCTCTGCACTCAGCACCCCTGCACGCTGCACCCTGCACTCTGTGCCTCTGCACCCCTGCACTCTGTGCCTCTGCACTCTGCACCCTGCACCTCTCCACCTCAGCGCCTCTGCACCCTGCACCTCTGCACCCTGTGCCTCTGCGCCTCTGTACATCTGCACCGTGCACATCTGCACCTCTGTGCCTCTGCACTCGGCACCTCTGCACATCTGCACCCTGCAGCTCAGCACCTCTGCATCCTGTGCCTCTGCACATCTGGACCCTGCACCTCTGCACCTCTGTGCTTCTGCACCCTGTGACTCTGTGTGTGTTGCACCTCTGCACCTCTGTGCTGCTCCATGTGCTGCTCCTCCTGCTCTTCTGTTCCCTTGCCTTCGAAACCTCAGCTCCCTTGTCCACTTTGCCTTTGTGGCAGGATTGAGTTGGCTGCTCACACAGCAGCCTCTGCCCACCCTACCCTACCTGCTTCCCGTGGATGCTCATTTTGGAGGAATCACGGTTGGTCCAAGCCAGTCATCGCAACTGTCCCCTCCCCCGCCTCTGGTGATTTGTTGGGGCAAAGACTCATTCTGGCCAATGAGATGTTAGAGGAAGTCTATGGGGGCTCCTGTGAGAGACTTTCCTTCCTGCAAAGAAAGAGATAGGCAAGGGGAAAGGTGTCCCCTTGCTTCCAGCTTGAGCACTGACTATGCAGATGTGATGGCGGGAGTGGAGGCAGCCACACTGTAATCATGAGGGAGTGACACCAACATTCTGTTAGTGGTGGAGTAGAGACGTGGGTGGCATCTGAGTCACCAATGACATTGTTGGGCCACCAGACCAATTCTGGACTTCCCCTCTCTCACATCATCTTTAAACATTAGACATTAGATGCCTTTGTAGTTTAAGCCACTCTTAGTAGAGTTTTCTGTTACTTCAACCAAACTCATATCTAACTGGTACAGCATTCAGGTCTCAGTTAAAAATTCTCTGTCCTTAACTAGTTCCCCAGCAGACATGGGTCTCTGCTGCGACCCCCACCCCTCACCCATGAAAACAGTCCATGAGCGGTGGTTCTCGGTCTACCCGGCTGGCTTGTCCGTTTTTGGTTTGTGAAAAGCTCTGGGGCCGCCTCTGCCCTTGCTTCTCTGCTTACCCGGAGCCTGCACACAGTTGGCCCTCAGACACCGCAGAGACCTTGACCCCCCACCCCAGCACGACCAGAAGCCCCCAGCCATCAAGAAGACTTTGGAGTCACTTAGGCCCAAGTACTGTGTCCGGCCCTCAGGGCTCGACAGCCCCTTCAGCTGGTGTGTGAGGTCCCTTGTGAGCAGCGCTTCCTGGCAGGCAGCTCTTGCCTCACGGGTCCTTCAGGTGCTGAGCTGTCAATGGACCATCGGCCCGGTCTCTCCTGCAGCAGCCCTGGGAGGCCACGATGCAAAAAAGGAGGACACGAGCTGCATATTTCAGAAAAGATCTCTGGTGTGCAAGCAAGGAATAGGGTCCCCCAAGGCCCAAATGAAGGAGGTGTCCCCATGTACGGTAGGCGGCGAAGGCTCCTGGCTTCCCCTGGAGCAGCTCCAGACGCTGGCCTGTGAATGGTCGGATGGGCCTGACTCTGCCAAGCAAAGCAAGAGAAAGGGATGCCGGGCATCGGGGGAGCTGGGGGGTGTGCTGGTGCCGGCAGGCGGAGGCTCCCCTTCCTCCCTTCAGTGCAGCCTGCCTCTGTGAGTCTCCTGACAGCTCAGGTGATCACAGTATGCCGCACGTGGCACTGGATACCTTAGCCCCACTTCCTCGCGGTAGCCAGTGACCTCCCTTCTCTGAGCCTCAATCTTGTCCTTTACAACAAGGATTAATTTGGGTAACGTGAGTGGCCCAGCCTGTAGTGGGCCCCCAACAGTTAGTACTTGAGTCCATTTGGGTCTCTAGGTTAGATTGGAATCTTGCAGTGTTGTCTGGAAGTTCTTCCTTGAAGCTAGCCTAAGTCCTAAATATTGTTGCTTTTCCAGAGTGCTCCATTTGGCCAGTTGGAAGGAAGAGTCAGAATTTTTTTTTTTTTTTTTTTTTTTGGTGAGGAAGATTAGTCCTGAGCTAACATCTGTGCCAGTCTTCCTGTGTTTTGTATGTGGGACACAGCCACAGCACGGCTTGACAAGTGGTGCTAGGTCGGCACCAGGGATCCAAAACCACAAACCCCGGGCCGCTGAAGCTGAGCACATGAACTTAACTGCTACGCCACTGAGCCAGCCCCTAGAATATTTTCACAGCCAGTGACAGAAAACCCAAAGTGGCTTAAACAAGCAAAGAAACAGAGCAGGAGAGAATGATTTATGAACTAAGAAGTCTAAAGTCAGATAGCTTCAGGCAAGGTTGTACCTGGGTGCTCTGTGCCATCAGCAGGAATCATCTCTCTCAGCTTCTTGGCTTGGCTCACTCCCCTCTGTGCTGGTGTCCTTCTGGGGTGGGATTTCCGTCACAGGCTGGTCTCATCACCCCTCAGCAGCCCAACAGACATAGAACCTCTCTTCTCCAGGATTCCAACCCTAACGGCTCCACGTTTCCTTGGTGGGAGATGGCATGGTGCCTGGGAGAGCAGGGCCAAGGGTCCAGCAGCCAGACTCCTTTGGACCTGATTTCCTGGGTGAGCCTGCTCATGTGGGCTTCCCACATGCCACTGTTTCTCTCTACAAAGGCTTCACGGCCACACTTCTTCCCTCCCCGGCCCCCTTTCCAAGCCCCACTTCACTCGTACCCGAGAGGAGTGGGACTTCCTGTGGGAAGACAGGATTTGCAGTCCACTCCCAGCTTCATGGCCTGCCTTTTGCATCCCATTATCATTTATTCAGTCCACAAATGTCCACTGTGCACCTACTGTGTGCTCTCTGAGTTTTCAGGCCTGTTACTTGTTCCAGGTAGTGGGCATCGCCCAGGAGCCTTCCGAAGGAAATGAGTTTTGTCCGAAAGCCAGCTTCTAGTCCCTCTCTGCCCCTCGCTGTGTGACCTGAGGGAACTCCTTCCCCTCTCTGGGCTTCTCCTTTCTCAACTGCAAAGCCAGGTGCTGGGGAAAATGAGGCCCTGGACTCCCTCAGCTCTGACACACTGTGGCTCCATTTTAGAGCGTGTCTCCAGCTGTGAGGCAGCCTGTGAGCCACAGGGACAGTGACCACGACGCTCCAAAGGCGGGCTGGGCTGAGATGAGGCCACAGTCACACAGTTGTGCATCTGAGTCCTTCCCCTTTGTGTCCATCTGGGGTACTCAGGGCAGAGGAGGATCGGGGCTTTCTGAGCCTGTGAGGCCCCTGGGCTCTGAGCTTCTGTGAGCTGCCCAACTTTGCTGCTGCGACAGAAAATCTCTTTTGGGGTGTTGGTGACTCCCAAGCCCACCCAGCTGGGATGGTCAAGCTGTGGACTCTGAAAGGGAAGGGCAGGGAGGCCACGTGGATGGGAGGAGCGGATGATGCAGAGATCCCACAGGACCCATCCATCGTCCGCCTCTTCCTCCCCGCCCACCCCCTCCTTTCTCTGTCTCAGCTGAAACTGGTCATCTCCCTGGAGGAACACAGACCCTGAGGTGTTGGCGGGGGGTCCCTCTGAGCATGCCCAGTGGGGAGGACTTCCTTTTGCTTCTGGTTAATCCAGTTTCTCTTCGTTCTTTGAGCATCTGGGGACATGAATGAATTCCCCTGGTCACTCTGTCACTCATTTGTCAGTTCACTCAGCGCTCATTGCCTTATTAATCCATTTGTTCTCTCCTTTGTTTAGTTCATGCTTTTTTTGGTTGTTTTTTAAGCAAGAGGGGGAGATTTATTAGAATACAGGGAACCCCAGAACAAACAGAATAGGCTCACTGGTCTGCCCAAAGGACCAGAGCCAGCAGCTGGTAAGACGAGAAATCAAGCCTGCTCCGTTCCTTCCCCCACCCTGGGGCCACGTAGCCACTCGTCTCTGCTCCCCTTTGCACATCACTGGATCCTCTTACCTTTTAAACCTGCTGGTTTCTCCCCATTTCCACTGCCATGACCCTAGTCTAAAGGACAGACCTTTTTTTCGGCTTGGAAAATTGAAAGGGCCTCCGAATTTTTCTCCCCAAATCCCCTCTTACCCATTTCCAATCTGTTGTTCTCCTCACGACAGCCAGAGTGACTTGCCACAAATGGAGAATGTATTCGGTGGTTTTCCTTGCTCCTAGGATAGTCAGCAGAATCGTAAGCGAGGTGTGGGCCTGGAGGACGGCTCGCCCACCCTCAGGGCCCTTTTAGTGGCTCCTCCCTCCCTGGAGGATTAGGCGGCCCTGCTTCTTGTTGCTCTCAGGCACAGCAAAGGGGCCGAGGAACAGCAAAGAACTGGCGTGGCTTTTCTTCTAGGTTGCAGAAGTAACCCTCCTGAAACACCGCCTAATCTGTTCTTCTCTTCTGCAGTGGGGCAGCAGAGGAGTTAAGAATTGGAGCTGCGTAATCAAAAGGCCGGCTCCATGGTATACTAGTTATATAATCTTATCCAAGAGATTTAACTTCCCCAGACCTCAGCTTCTCTTCTTCATAATGGGAGCAGCAATGGTACCTACTTCATATGGTATCATTTTTGGCAAGTGAGATAATACATAGTTCATACGTGGCGCAGTGCCCAGCAACATAGCTAGAGAAGCTAAAAGTTAATTGTTCAATTCTTGTTATTATTACATTCTATAAGCAAACTGCACATTTTTTGTAATATAAAAGATTATTTAATGAAATATTCTGTGAAAGTGTTGTGCCTTATTAATTTTCCAGGAATATCTTAAAAACATATTACATACAATAAACTACTAGAGATTTAAAAATTAATAATGAAATCCTGCAGTAGTAGGATGAAATGAAATCTGATAGTAGTCTTTATTTTTGAAAATCTTTTAAAGTTCTATATATGTGTGAGTTTGTGTATTTGTCATTACAAAATAGCAAGAGAATTTTCAGAAATGAAAACATCCCTGAACCCAGAACCCAGACCAAAATCCAGAACCTGAGGAACATTTCAAGGCTGTCCATGGGCCCCAACACACATTGATGTCCAATATGATAGACAGTTTTGTATGTTTTTAAAAAAACTATATAGAAGTGAAATCACTCCATTTTTATCTTTTTGGGTCTGGATTATTTTGCTCTATAGTATGTATGTGCGATTCCTCCATGCTGTTGCATGTGGTGACAGTTCATTCTCGTGGCTGTGGAGCATCTCAATGAACATACTACAGATTATTTTTCAGATTCCGAGTAATGCTACCCTATCATTTTTCTACAATCTTGGCTGTACGCATTCACTCATTTCTAGTTGATACAAGAGTAGGAATGGAATTTGAGGGCCTGTGTACTAGATACTGCAACCCAGTTTTCCAAAGTTGAATGTCAATTCTGACTCCTACTGTCCACGTGGGAGCTGTAGTCAATCTACATTCAGACAAGTAGGTGATATTAAAATTGGGAATCTTTTTTATCTTTGCTACTCTTTAGATGAGTCATGGTACTGTGGTGAGGTCGTAGTTTTTCATTACCTGCGTACTAATAAAGCATATAACCATTTCTGTGAAGTCTTTTTTAAGTCTGAATGCAGAATGGGAGGCCAGTTACACAAGCTGTGTTTACAAGTATTTCATCTTCCATGACTCACTCTCTAGCTGATGTCATTATTGCCATTGAGGTCAAATCAACCTAAAAACACTGCAATTCTTTTGTATGAAGAACAGTTATTTCTAAAATTATCTCCAATAGTAGGGATAAGGGTACACAGCAGTAGAATCATGGATGTATAGAGAGAGAAGGTTGAAACTGGAAAGGACTTTAGGGATAATCAATTGTGACGCCCTCTTTTATGCAGGAGGGTCTGAGGTCTAGTGAGCAAGAGCGAGTTGATAAATATCATGGAGATTTAGACTTGCTTTGGGTACATGGTTCATAGCATATTTCTGTAGACAAATTTCCGGAGAGGTTAAAGTTGCTGCCTCTGGTTCTATATAGGACTCACACTTATTGCATCGTTGAGCTTTACTATTATTGTACTCTAACAAATGTAGTTATGCAGCCTATCACTAGGATGTATCTGTCTGTTCACTGTGTTACGCATATGCCCAAATC
Source organism: Equus caballus (assembly GCF_041296265.1). Taxonomy (NCBI): domain Eukaryota; kingdom Metazoa; phylum Chordata; class Mammalia; order Perissodactyla; family Equidae; genus Equus; species Equus caballus. The sequence continues at coordinate 11,135,757 of NC_091687.1, forward strand.
TACCATCGCTATATTATTATTATCTTTAGGGGTTTCAGTGCAAGGCTGAAGGAAAGGAGTCCAGCTACAGAAAAATGCCAATTATATCAACTCACTTCACATGGTCATCGCTAATACCATATTTGGACAATAATATTTTCATCAGTCCCTGATGAATGTGTGAGAAAAGCGTGACATAGAGATACAGACAGGGAAAGAAAATGGTGAGGAATTAATTAAATGAGCTAGAATAGACCAAAGCCTTTTGATGTTTTCCCTATTTCTGTAGAATCCCAATATGAAAGGGTTACTTCACCCATCTTCCCCAAGTTCCTATTTAAGTGATGAAGGTACTGTGCGATATTCCCAGTGAGTGATTTTTCAACTTCTAGTTGCATAAATTCAGAGAGATGAAGCCTACAATTAATCAAATTAGTTTCTTCCATTTTCAGACATACATTTCTTGACCTTATGACACCTCATTTATTAGGTTTAAAAATCCATTTTTTTTTAAAGATTTTATTATTTCCTTTTTCTCCCCAAGCCCCCCGGTACATAGTTGTATATTCTTCGTTGTGGGTTCTTCTAGTTGTGGCATGTGGGACGCTGCCTCAGCGTGGTCTGATGAGCAGTGCCATGTCCGCGCCCAGGATTCGAACCAATGAAACACTGGGCTGCCTGCAGCAGAGCGCGTGAACTTAACCACTCGGCCACGGGGCCAGCCCCTAAAAATCCCTTTTTTTAAATTCCCTTCTTGGTAGGTTGAACTCATTAGGCGTGGTTAAAGGGGCCCATATGCAGATCAAACCAATCTTTACACAACATTACTGTCATATGTCATATGGAAGGAAGATGGCATGTTTATAACTTCTGACTTAGTGGCAATTCACTGACCCTCCAATTTGTTTGGACTTTAATATATTTCCAACAATGTTTTCTGCCATGTTGCTGCTTTTAAGAAAGATTAGCAAAAGAGTATGGGTAAATTAAGAAAATATGGTACAGGTGGAAACCCTTAAAACTTTTTTCCAAAAAAAAGCATTAACCATTGATTTTTTCCACCAAGACATTTTCCTTTACTCTGTCACGGTATTCCACAAATGTCACCTTGAAAAGCAGAGGAACCTCTTGAGGTTTACTTCCATTCTGAAATTCTTTCACCAAGGATATTTACAATTACTTAAGGGGTACAATTCTAATAGACAATTAAGAACATCATTGAATTTTGTATGGTCCTTCAACTATACAGTCATGTGCACATTTTGTCAACAAGCCACTTCCAATGGTTGACATCAGACAACTGGAGCAGAGCCAGATGAAGCAGAGCACATCAAGAAAGTACGCAGATGAAGGCTTTTTACTCCCCATGTCATTAATATATCATTATAGATTTATTACCTTAGTATCCAAAACCATCTTATGCACTTTCTTAAAAGCTATTAAGTATATATACAAGGCAAATATTATATCCTCATTTAATTATGTTTTGACAGATATCTGATAAACATTCAAAATGTTATGGGGTGTGTGGTTTTTATTATTTGCTTGCTTTTCCATTCTGTATCCCAGATACGATGCAAGCACTGGGATGACAGGAATGAAATGCTCAGTCCCCGAGTAAAGAATGTTCACAGTCTCCTTGGGATCGATGATTCAATCAACAGAGTGAAAGAGAAAATGATGGCTTAAGAACAGCGTCACTCATAAACAACAAGGAAAGGGGTTAGGACTGTGCAGGGGGAAGAAGGGAAGGACATCTCAGTGGAAACAACTGAGCTCAGAATCTGAGCACAAGGATGTACTTTACCAGGAGACTTCTGTTTTGCTCTCTGTCCTTCCCGCGTTGGGCTTCGTATTCTCTAAGAAGGCATTGTCTGCCCACCTCAGGACCCCTCATTCTCTTCCTCTCTGTCTAGAATTCTCGCCTCTCCCCACCATCCACTGTACCCCTATTCATTGTTTATTTCTGAAACTGAATTTCAAAGATTCTTTTCATCTCTGCACTCTAGGTTTACACATTTTGCTTGAACTGAGAGTATCTTGCCTTTTTACTTCAGGGTGATTTGGAGTTTATTATGAATTATCTGTAAGATTAGTTAACTAGTCACGCTCATTTCCATTCATTAGTATACATTCATCAGGAATCATTAGTATACAAACTACTGGATTCACCATGAAATGCAAAGCACCTAGAAGGACAAAAAGGACATTCTAAACTCTAACAGCTCTTAGAATAATGAAATTAATGCATAAAATAAACATCAAACAAACGAAAAGTTGGCACACTAAGATGGAGATTGGAAAGTTTTCCAAAAATAGAGAGAACCTTATTTAAAATGGATATATACACTGAAATATAGTATATTTAGGAAATTCCAAAATATTGGTACCATTCTGGCTTAGTAAAATACTTATTTTATTAATTAAGGTAGTTGAGATGACTTTGCACTATAATAAACAATCTGAGACACCCAAGAGTATGTTTGTGTGTATACATATATAAACACATATTTGCTTACACTATATACATATTTACTTAAACCAAATCTAGTTTTCAGTTTCTGCAGGGCCGTTTGACATCTTGTTCTGTAGCTATAAATCAGAGGGTTTCATGTGGGAACCACAAGGGTGTAACACAACGAGTTCACTTGTCTTGATCCAGGGTGTAGGAAGGACTTGCCCTGAAATACATGAAGAGTGTAGTTCCTTGGGAAATTGCCACAGCAGTTAAGTGGGAGACGCAGGTAGAGAACACTTTGAGCCTCCCCTCAGCAGTGTGGATCTTCAAGAAGGATAGGATAATACAACAATAGGAGACAAGAACTCCTGAAATGGTACTCAGTTCAGTGAAGCCAATAATGGTGCATATCACTAACTCATTGATCTGTGTATCTGAGTAAGAGAGTGATAGAGGAGGAGAGATATGACAAAAGAAATGGCTCATCTCATTTGACCCAGAGAAACCCAAGCAGAATGTTAATGTGGTGTGTATCAAAGCATCTGCCATTCCCACCAGATAAACCCCAGCCACGAGCAGGAAGCACACTCTGCTGCACATGTTGACTGTAGAACAATGGGCTTCTAATGTCCTTGTACCAATCAAAGGCCACCATTGCCAGCAGTAGACACTCAGAATCTGAAAAGATAGGGAAGATAAAAAATTGCAGAGCCAAGCCAAAGAAGGGGACTGACTTGCTCTTGGCAAAGAGGTCCACCAGCATCTTGGGCCCAATTGCTGAGGTATAGCAGAGGTCACAGAAGAGAGGTGACTGAGGAAAAAGTACATCGGTGTGTGCAACTGGGAATCCACTTTAATTAAAACAATCATTTCCAGATTTTCCAGAAGATTAATAAGATAAACAACTAGAAATGTGGTAAATAGGTTCACTTCAGTCTCAGGGTTATTGGTAGTTCCAAAGAGAAAGAATTCGGTCCAGGAGGAGCAATCTTCACTGTCCATCTTTTTTATTCTTGTTGTAAACTCTCACAAAAATGATCAAGACAATGATAGCTCAGCATTGAGGCTTCTGGGATATCCAAAAATATTATCTGTAAGACATAAAATGATTTGTTTCTGTAAATTGTCTTCTTTACCCATAGAAAATAGCCCAAGTGCCACTTTTAAAGAGGCATTATTGTTTTGTGAAAAAACTAAAAATATGAGGGATTGGAAGTTGGTAAACTTTAATTCTAAATCTATTTTTCGCTCCTGAGATATGTGACTCATCTTGGCCTCTGTTGCCCACTGTCAGGCAGTAGATTTGAAGGAACTGAAAGCTCATTCTACATCCAAAATAATAGGAAAGAGACAATAAAGTTAGACAAGGCCAGAAGATACAGGACTAACAGAAGTTTGACACAAAGAACCACATTTATCGCATTATTCAAGAAACATGTTGTGGGGAGGGCCAAATGGTAAAGGGGGTCATTGGCACAGCGATGGATGGAAGCTAGACTTTTGGTGGCAAACACGTTGCAGTCTATACAGAAGTCGATATACCGTGATGGACACCTCAAATCTATATAATGTTATAGACCAATGTTACTGCAACTAAAAAAAAAAAAAGAAGAGACGAATTAACAAGTAGCAATGCCTTCTCTGGCAGTAATTCACCATTTTGGCTGTAGATAGAATTAATGGGGACTTTAATAAAAAAACACTAATTCCCAGATCACACCATATGTGCTCTGGGTATATCCCATAAAAAACGCTCTAAAAATCTGTCCAGATGATTCTATTACCCAACTGTTATTTGTAGCCACTGAGATAAAGAAACACAGTGAGCTATTATCAAGCTTCCATATTAGAGGCAGACATTGTAAGCAGTTACTTTTCTATATAAGCCTCAGCACAGGACAGCTTAAAATCTCGTTTTCTAGACTTGAAACTGGAGTTTGGGGAGATTAAGTAACTTTAGCAAGATCACAGACTAGTCAGCAGTAGAATGGGATTTGAGCATATATCACTCTGATTGAGAAGCCCTGAGTGCTTTTCAAATTTACGACACCCTGTCGTGTTGGAGACATTTCAAATATCAGTAAGAGGACCCTTCTTGATTTCTAGTAACCATATCAGATGAGTCAATAATCTTTTCTACTTAGCAGACTCATCGCTCATTTGTTCATTTGGTATCAAATGATATCAAATATTTACCATAAAATAGGAACCAGGAGAGATATTGAAGATGTTCTCCAGAAACTCAAAGCCCTAGAAGGGATTCAGAAGAGCACACAAATATTTTACTAATATATTGTGTGACTTACAATTCTGATTATGACAGAGTTGGCATAGACTCACCCTCACATCCTAAGCAATTATAGAATTTCATCAGGGTCATAAATCAACTGTTCTGAGGCATTAGGCGATGGACAGAATGGGGAGATAATCCTTGAAAGAAAGGGAGCACGTGAGGTGAGTTTCATATTTATATGTCTACCTAGGGACATTCCCCAAATATGCAGAAAGTCAGAGTTCCAACACACAGCTGAAGTTTCACTGCATGGAAGAAACAGCGGAGTTCAGGGCTGTTAAGGTAAGTGCAATCTGCAGGGCAGGGGACCTTAGAGAAAAAGTACCTGAAATTTTCTTGGGGTCACCCCTGTTGCTCTTGACCAACCCCTAAGTGGCACGCGGGCAGGTGAGAATGCACAGGGTCTAGCAGAAAATACACGAGGGGCTGAAAGCTGAACAGAGATTCCAGAGGCTGCAGCGACCTGGGGATGTGTGGGATTTTGAACTAACCAGGGTGAAAATAACTTGAAGGATAACAGGGACATTCAGTTGAGATTCCAGAAAGGCGTCATCCTAGGAATAATGTCCACAACATATTGGTAAAGGCTGTGCCTTAGTAGAAAGGAGAAAACTAATACAGACTTTCCCTAACAAAGCCAAAAACAAATCTCTGACAGGATCAAAATGATCTGCTAATAATCTAACTGCTTTTCTTTAAAAAAAAAAATACAGGCGCACATACACACACACAGTGTAGAGATCTACACAGTCATGCACCACATAATGATGGTCTGGTCGATGACAGACTGTGTATATGATGGCGGCCCCATAAGATTAGTACTTAGTGGACTAATAATAGCCTAAGTGTGTAGTAGGCTATACCATCGAGGTTTGTGTAAGTGCACTCTATGATAGTCACACAATGATGAAATCACCTAATGATGCATTTCTCAGAATGTATCCCCATCCTTGAGTGACACATGACTGTGCAGTATATGTCTGTGTATATATATGCACACACAGATAGATGCATATGCAGTATATGTGTATATATATATACACACAGTGTAGAAGAAAGAATATTTTCAAGATATCATATACAAAATATAACATATAATTTTAAAAAGTAGACATGAACAGTTCTGGGAAAATGTAATCCATAATAGAGAAAAAGTCAATAGCTAAAGATAGATGTATGAGCCAGACAGTGGAATTAGTATACAAGGATTTTAAAATGTTGAAGAATTGAGAAAAATTTAACTAGGTAAACATAAACTTAAAACTAATCAAATGGGAATTCTAAAATTAACGATAAAATACTTGAAATAAAAAATCCATTGGATGGGGCCTGGCCCAGTGGCATAGTGGTTAAGCATGCCCCTTCTGCTTCGGTGGCCCAGGGTTCGCCAGTTCGGATCCCAGGTGTGGACATGGCATCACTTGGAAGCCATGCTGTGGCAGGCGTCCCACATATAAAGTAGAGGAAGATGGGCATGGATGTTAGCTCAGGGCCAGTCTTCCCCAGCAAAAAGAGGAGGATTGGCAGCAGATGTTAGCTTAGGGCTAATCTTCCTCAAAAAAAAAAAAGCCATTGGATGCATTTAAAAGCAGATTATATACAGCAAAGTTGAGATAAGTGAAAGCAAACATGGATCAAAAAACTGATGCAAAGAGAGAGAAAAAAGAACAACAAAATAGAACTGTGGGAAAATATCAATATTCTACCATATATGTAATTGTAGTCACAAAAAAGAAGAGAGAAAACGCAGCAGAGAAAACATATGAAGAGATAATGAGTAAAAATAGTCCACGTTTGATGAAAGACATTAAGCCACAGATTCAGAAATTTTAGAAAGCTGCAAACGGAATAAAGAAAAACAAAACAAAACCTAGTACATCACAGACAAACTGTTGAAATTCAAGGTATTACAAAGATAAAGACACCAAATAACAGATGTAGGTTTGCTTCATCAGAAGACATAAAAATCCAAAATTGTACTCATCCAACAGCATAGATTCAAAATAAATGAAGAAAAATTGGCATACCTTAAAAGAGGAATAAAAACAAGTGGCTATAGTGGGTGGAGAGGAAGGATGAATAGGAAAGCACAGAGGGTTTTTAGGGCAGTGAAAATACTCTGATCCTATTATGATGAATATGTCATTACACATTTGTCCAAACCCATAGAATGTACAATACCAAGAGTGGACGCTAATGTAAATGATAGAATTTGGGTAATTATGATATGTCAAAGTACATTAATCAATTGTAATAAATATACCACTCTGGTGAGAGATGTTGATAATGGGGGAAAGCTATGCATTTGTGGGGGCAGGAGGTATATGGGAAACCTCTGTACCTCCCTCTTAATTTTTCTGCGAACTTTTAAAAAAAATTAAATCTGCAAAAGAAGACAAATGTTGAAGAAATGCAAGATGGTGATCACCTCCACATAACTTACTTCTGGGGTTAATTTTTTTTCTCCTTATTTGTATGTTTTCGCCAATAAAATTGAAAAAGAAAACCAACAGACAAAACTAAGAAACAGATGTGATCAATGTAAGCTAATGCTATCAAAATATCTGTCATTGAATAATGTGTCTAAAGGAGCAAATATTTGGGGGCCGGCCCCACAGCCAAGTGATTTAAGTTCCTCTTGCTCCGCTTCAGCGGCCCAGGGTTCACGGGTTCAGATCCTGGGTGCAGACCTGCTCCACCATCAGCCATGCTGTGGCGGCGACCCACATACAAAGTAGAGGAAGACTAGCACATATATTAGCTCAGGGCTAACCTTTCTCCAACAAAAAAGAGGAGGATTGGCAACAAATGTTGGCTCAGGGTAAAATCTTCCTTACGAAAATTTAAAAAAATAATAAAAGAGCAAATATTTGGAACTCTTGACAAGTGGCCAAGGAATTGGCTTAGAGACTTAAGATACACATTCCAGAATGACACTGATGGAATCAAATAAAAAGGAGCCAGTACTTTCTGAGCTGTTTAAAGTCGATTTTTGCTCCTGCTGCTGTAAACTGGAAGATGGATGAGAATGGAGATGGTGAGAATTTGTCATTTATAATTTTATTCTGGTTTCTTTTTCTTTTTTTTTTTTTTTTGAGGAAGATTAGCCCTGAGCTAACATCTGCCACCAATCCTCCTCGTTTTGCTGAGGAAGACTGGTTCTGAGCTAACAACCGTGCCCATCTTCCTCTACTTTACATGTGGGACGCCTGCCACAGCATGGCTTGTCAAGCAGTGCCATGTCCGCACCCTGGATCTGAACCAGCTAACCCCAGGCCACTGAAGCAGAACGTGTACACTTAACCGCTGCACCACCAGGCTGGCCCCTGTCATTTGTAATGTAAAACTTTATGAACCATGAAACTTTCTGGAGACTTGGGCCGGTCAATTTATTTACTAGAAATGATGAGACCACCATAATCCATAAACTGTCTATCTTCTTATCACCATGGAACGAAATAGAGGAAAGAAACACACAAATTTCTCATCCCTGTTTTTTTTATGTTGCTTTCCTAAATTACTTCTAAGCTCCCTGAATCAGATTTCTATTATAATGAAGTCTTAGCTTTAAAAAAAAGTTGTTTAGTTAGAACTTCATAAATGGCAATAAAACGTTTAACCAAACTGCCAGCACTCAAATTTGTTAAATGTTTTTTATTTGGATTATGACAAGAGCCTCATGGAGACTTGCACAATTTGATATTAGGAACATAAACTATTAGTAGGGAGATTTGTAAAGTAATTCCAAACAAAACCAAGCAGCATGCATAACTTTTAAAACTGCAAAACACGGACAAAATTCTAAATGTATTTGGATAATACAGTAAATCATAAAATATTATAGTAGCAATGGATTATACAAGTTCTGCTGTCTTTTAATGGGAGAGACAATGTAATTTCTGATGCAAAATCAGCCATTTGTGAAGCATCAGCTATTAAATTAAGAGCTTTCAAGTCTGTAAAGTAAGGGGAAGCTAATGGAAGTCAGAGAGAGTGAGGCATTGGTCAAGGCTACAAGGACACAGTGAACATGTCGACCCCATGTGGGCATGGCCAATGTTATTTGGATCAGGGATGACCATTTTTAAGTTTGAAGTAAATGCAATATAACTCCTGTTTCTTTCCTGTAAATAACCAGTATATTACAACTACACAGACTTGTTGGGGGAGTGCATTTGAGGAAAATTAAGGAAATGGGCTTTTTCCCTCTCTGGGAAGGAAATAAATAAAAGCAGTCAGAGGACAGATACAAGTGAGATTAAAATTTAGCAGAAGCAGTAAATTAGGACAAACTGACTTGAAGAAACAAAGTCCAGTGATTATCAGGAAAAGGCATGAGGAAAAGGAAGGGTTTGAGGTTCTCCCATTACAGGTGGGACATGGGCATTTTTTATGAAAGATCATGTCTTCTCTCGACACTTGAAGGCGAAGAGTGATTTTATAGGACTGGTGGACTTGGGGACATCTCAGTGAAATTATCCATTACAACTTTCTTTTTTCTTTGCTCTTTCACTACAATTTTACATTTGATGAAAAATATTGTACCCAAGCAGACCAATTTGTTAAAGTTCCCTTTGAACTGATCACTTGTATGCTTTATAGTTTTAAAATTGGATTATGATCTTTAGTACCTCTACTGACAATTAGACTTTAAAAGTGTTAGGCAAACAATCTGGCCATGGCCCCCGTCTCTGACTCACCTGATACCTTTCTCCCCATCCGTCACTTTTTCCCAGGCTGGTAGCCACAGCACTCAAATGGGTCCCCACCCCCATGGATACGTTCTTTGACTGTACCTCCTACCTGGAAAGCCCAAATCTCACCTCCTTAGAGAGACCTACCCTGACCAGCCAATCTAAAATAGAGTGGCTGTCTGCCCACCCAGCCATCTGGGCTCTCTTGATCACATGACCCTGCTTTATCACCATCTAAAATGACCTTGATTTTTCCTGGGTTTACTCGCTTATTGCTTGTCTCATCTCCCAGTGCTAGTCTGGAGGCTCCTTTGTGGTGCAGGATCCTAAATTATGCTGTTCAGGACTGTGTCTCCAGCACCTGAAATTGTGAAGAGGGAAAATACGTATTTGCAAAATGAGTAAGTCAGCCAGAGGTATATATTAACAAAGAATTAATCATACATTTTAAAATAGATGTATAGAAAGTACACGTAAAGGCAAAACACCAATTGCATGTATAATCATTATGATCATGTTCACAGCATGACTTGTTTAAAATTTCTTCAGAACAATTAATAGCAAACGAGAGTTAGGTCGAGTATGTTTCTCATGTTTTCTAAGTGGGAGAAGCGTGGAGTAGTCATATTTAACATCTGCCTGTGGTGGGCAGAATGACGCCCTGAAAATGCCCAGGCCCTAATCACTGGAACCTAGGATATGCTACGTTTCACGTCGGAAGGGAGCTTGCCAGTGTAATTAAGATTATGGACTTTAAAATAGGGAGATTATTCTAGATTATCTGAGTGGGCCCAAATTAATCACACGAGCCTTAAAAGCAGATAAGTTTCTCCGGCTGGAGCCAGAGATGTGGTGGAAGAGGAGGCAGGAAAGATGCTATAGAGGTGACGGCAGACAGAGTCCGAGTGAGAAGGGCTCAACACTCCACTGCTGGTTCTGAGACATGAGGGCACACCTGCAGGGACTAGAGAGCAACGTCCGGGAGATAAAGACAACCCACAGCTGCCAGTCAGCAAGGAAACAGGGACCTTTTCCTACAGGTGCAAGGAACTGAATTCTGCCAACAACCTAAACGAGCTTTGAAGTGCCTCCGAGGATCTCCTGCTAGAAAGGAACACAGTCCTGCCAACATCTTGATTTGGTTCTTGGGAGACTGGACCAGAGGAACCAGCTGAGCCACACTGTGCCCAGACTTCTGACCCACGGAAACTCTGAGATCATAAATATTGTTTAGGCTGCTAAGTAGTGATAATTCATTATGACAAAAGAAAACTAAATAATGTCTAATAATAATTATAAGAATAACAAGTAACATGGAAGTCTTACAGTGTGTTAGAAAGTTTGCTAAGGAATCTATGAGCATTTCATTTTATTTTTATGATAATTTATGATGTCGTGTACTTGGCACATTTTGAGAAGTCTATTTAACCCAAACTTCTTGTCTTTGAGAACCGCCCCTCCTTACTCACACACGGGAGCGGGCCTTTGGCAATGATGTTAATATTTTGTGATCCCATTGCTCTGGTCTAAAGAGGACCAATGGTGAACACTTGGCCCAAGATGGTCACATAGATCCTAGTCCCTTGATTTGGAATTGTAACTGAGAGATGTTACTTTCGTGAGCATGGAGAATATGAAATCAGAAATTGTGGAGTGGCATTTACATGGAAAGAAAGATAGAATAATGAAGACGTACAGAGAAAAAATAATGGCCAGAGCTTACTGGGCCAGAGGTGAGAGAGAGAGATGTAAAAAGTGGCTTCTGAGGTTTTAGATGGCTTTCCTGTTTGTCTCTATTGCCTCGTGAGGCCCAGCTGTAATTCTGGGCCACCACTTCATTATGGAAACTTTCTCCACTTAGCTTAGACTAGCTTGAGGAGAGTTTTCTTACTCCCAACCAAGAGGGTGTTAACTAAGGCAGGTAGTATTGTTATACTTTCACTTACAGAGATGCTGTATTCATTAGGGTGGGCTCAGCTGATGTAACAAATAGGTTGGTGAAGTTCAAAGACAATGCACTCAAGTAAAATCAAAGAGACGGCCTCAGTCAGCAGCAGACTCTTCTCCTGGCGATTCAAGGAACCAGGTTTCTTTCAGTTGCTGTTCCGCCATCCCTCAGAGTCTTTGTTGTCATCTGAGTCCAGCCTGTATTAAAAAAGGAGAATGGAGGAACAATATGGCCTTCCTAAAATCCTCAGCACCAAAGTAGCATCTATTGCTTTTCTGTTCCTGTTCCATTGGCAAGAACTGGGCAGACAGCCACAATTAACTGCAAGAAAGATTGGGAGATACAGACCAGCCAGGAACCCAGGGAAAGTAAAAGTAGTTATGATAATCAGCCAGCAACCTCTGCCAAAGGATGTTCAATAGCGTGTAGCTGATATTGGCAGAGGTGGGGATGGGAACACGGATGCCTCAGGAAATCTGGATCTGAACCACTTTTCTCTACAACACTTTTGTTTCAGCTGGTGCCTTCCATCTGTTTTATCAGTTGATTTAAAATTCCACTAAACCTGTTAGGTAGCCACTTCACACATTCTGTGCTTGTTGATTTACTTTTAGTTTAGATAGTATCAGAGAAAAGAAACTCATTACTCGGTGCACTCAGAGAGGGTCAGTGACAAATTACACAAGAACAGCTGAGTCCTCAATTAGACTCCTCACAGCAAAGCTCAGAAATATGAGCACCTGTGGGGCCCGCCCAGTGGTGCAGCGGTTAAGTTCACACGTTCCGATTCTCGGAGGCCTGGGGTTCACCGGTTCGGATCCCAGTTGTGGACGTGGCACCACTTGACAAAAGCCATGTTGTGGTAGGAGTACCATGTACAAAGTAGAGGAAGATGGGCATGGATGTTAGCTCAGGGCCAGTCTTCCTCAGCAAAAAAAAAAAAAAGAAGAAGAAGACGAAGAAGAGGATCGCAGTAGTTAGCTCAGGGCTAATCTTCCTCAAAAAAATAAATAAGTAAAAAGAAATATGAGCACCTGCTACACTATTTTTTTTTTCCTTTTTCTCTCCAAAGTCCCCCCAGTACATAGTTGTATATTCTTAGTTGTGGGTCCTTCTAGTTGTGGCATGTGGGACACTGCCTCAGCGTGGCTTGATGAGCAGTACCATGTCCACGCCCAGGATTCGAACCGACGAAACAGTGGGCCACCTGCAGCAAAGTGTGCAAACTTAACCACTCTGCCATGAGGCAGGCCCCTCCTGCTATACTATTTAATGACAAATGGTAGCCACAAAATTGAAACCTGTAACCTCTTTCGGATGAGTACTTCTGAGAGTTTACTAACAAGAAGTCATTTTTTACTCCATTAGTATGAAACAATTAAGTGGGAGTAGGTAATCAACTTAATTTGAAGTTAATTGGCCTAAAATACAAAAAGTCTCTGAATATATTCTAGCATTCTTAATTTTGCCCTGTTACATTTCAGGGTTCTTTGGTGACGCATTGGTGAGATAACCAGGATTAGGGTCTGGCACTAACCCGTAGATCAGGGGTTGCGTTGAGCATAGAGTGAGAACAGGCGTGGTGATATGGATGGTGTGCTTGAACAGGGAAGTTCTCTTACACACACACACACTGTCCGGGGTGTGGTGGGGTGGGTTCCACAACCTACAATTTATCCACATTCATACTTCAGGTACAAAAATTTACAGAGTTTCCAAGGTGAAGAAATGCAGCAGGAAGAAAAGAATCATGGGTAATCTAGACAGGTGGCTGGAGCTGGGTCTGCCTGCTCACGTCAGTCAACAGTGCGCGTCTCTTCCAACTCCAGTTTCAAACGGGGAGTTTGAAACTGGCCATGGCAGGAATATTTACAGGAAGTGGTATATACTACAAATCATGATGTCCCCTTCTCCCCACACAGAACTAGCTGATTGTTAAGCATTTACATGGTGTATTAGCCAGGGTTCTCCAGAGAAACAGAACCAATATGATGTATAAAGATAAACTTATTATGAGAGATTGGTTCACATGATTACAGAGGCTGAGCAGTCCCATAGTCTGCTCTCTGCAAGCTGGAGGCCTGGGAAAGGCTGTGGCATAATTCTACTCTAAACGCAAAGGCCTGAGAACCAGGAGCTCCAATGTCCTAGGACAGGAGAAGATGATGTGGCAGCTCAATTCGCCCTTCCTCTGCCTTGTTGTTCTACTGAGGCCCTTCATGGATTGGACGCTGCCCATCCACATTGGTGAGGGTGGCCGTCTTTACTCAGTCAACTGATTCAAATGCTAATCTCTTCTGGAAACACTCTCACAGACACACCTAGAAATAGTTTTAGCAGCCATCTGGGCATCCCTTAGCCCACTCAGGTTGACGCGTAAAATTAACCATCACACCTGCACATCACTGGTGGTACCCGTAATCCAGGTGGACTAACGTGATCATCTGAGAAGGTTTTTTTCCCAGGTGACATTGTTACTGCCTGGGGCCAGGCTTCTGAAGCTGACTTGCTGACAGTTGAGCAGGGCCTGACAAAAGCATGTCAGTCTCAGACAGCAGGCTATGAGCATGAGAACTGCCAGTCGGTACAGTAGGAGACACTCTCATCTACCATCTGGGGAAGGAAGACTGCAGAACCCCATTGTCAACAGAGCCCCTCAGTGTCGGGGGCAGAGTGGAGAGTGGTTCATATGGGCTGACTTTACAGGGGTCTCACAGCTTGTGCTAGTCCATTCTCCCAGGGGAATGATAATTTAGTACTAAATTCTACCTTATGTGCTGTTTAGAAAACGTGGGAGAAAGTAAATCCACACAGTGCCTGAACAGAAAGCCTTGTCCTAACTGCAGAGTTGGCTGGGAAACCTTCTAGAAGCTGAGTTAGCACCATCCCCGTTAATTTGGGGGGCCCTTCCATGATATGTAGATGGAACCTCACCACAAATCAGATAAAAGCAGTCCGCCCTGTGTCTTTTCGTCTATCTTTCCATCTTCTTCACTGGTGATTTACAAATCTGCCCAGTTAACGATCTACTGTGTATGCTAGCCTATTGACAGAGAGCTTGCTGGGAACTAGTCTGGGGTCCCATAAAAGTGATCAGTTTTCCTTTTTGATGCAACCTATGAAAAAGGAGAGAACCTGATGGCAGGTAACCTGGAGGAGTCAGAAAATATTTCCAGTCAGCCTGATGAGTGCATCACAGCATCAGGACACTTATTTCCTCTTTTACTGTTAGAAATCATAATCAAAATCCTACCCCAGCATCAGGTCAGGGACTTTTGAACTGTGACCCAGGTGTCTTACTGAGTTGTAGCTCGATACAGAAGTATCAGAGTCAGACAACTCTGTATTTGAGCACTTTGCCAAACCAAAGCAAATCAAAACAAACAAGTCGGGGACTGTGGCAGGGTGTGTAAATGCCTTCAAGTTGGCATTCTGGTGAGTAGAGAGCTGGAGGGCAATTCTAACTAATTCCTTAGCCACTTTCCAGAATGCCAGGGGGGAAAAATGTCTTTACAACCTGAAAATCTACGGAATCTGGAGATGAGTTCAAATCTTTTTTGGATCAGTTTCAGGCTCATTCTTTTCCAAGTAAATTGCTCAATCTAAGTGTAAGTAGAGTATGATTGCTCCTCCTCTCCCCACAACTTCTTTTAGCTATTAACACTGAAGGCAAGCCGAGAGAGGGTAAAAAATATCCCAGGAAGGGAAATGATGCTATTTAAGGTCCAATCCCACTAGTGCCAATGAGAATATATCAAAACAGATGTAAGTTTCAATAGTAGTGTTACTTGCCTTTGAACAGCCCAGGGGACATACTTAAGGTGAACACCTTGATCAGTTTTCATGGACCCAGGCAGTGAAGCAGTATGGTGACAGGAAGAAAACTGTGGCCTCTTTGAAAAACATGGGTGACATCTCCAGATTTAGATTTGGCTTTTTTCCCCCTTTCTTTTCTTTCTCTTCTCTTCTCTCCTCCTCTCTCCCTCTCCTTCTCTCTCTTTTTCTTTCTGCTAAGGTTCTGGAGCCTCTTCATATCTAGGTAATGGTATCATTTAATTGGAATTTCCTTCAAAAATAATAGAAGTGTTCAGTAGGTAGATACCACCACACTTATACGCCCAGACAAAGAAAGAGCTCAGAGGTGTAGACATTTCTGATTGCAGTGAATTCCGACACTATTCTTTAAGTGCTGGCTCAACAGTGTCAGCAGCAGGAAGACATCCAACAACTGGACACCCTTCCTTTTCACATCCCGTGTACTAACGCAAGAGAGCAGGACAGAGAAGCTGGTTACTATCTCCCACTTTTTCTCACACCTGGAGCACCTCAAGTATTCCCAATGTCAAAGCTTAAAAACTGACCTGGGAGCCGCTTCAATGTCTTCAGAGTGGAGGGAAAACCTATGGAAGAAACCCCAAACCAGAAGACATGGCTTCTCTTTCCATGGGGAACACAGGATAGAGCTGAAGGAACTCTGGACATTTGGGGAGAACTCTAGGGTTACTGTATTGTCTGAAACAAAGGAGTTGGAGTAGCACATTGAAATCTGCAATTTAGCAGAGGAATCTCCATACCCGGCAGCCTACGTCTTTATATAACCCCTATTGATGTGGTGCAGGAAAAGGAATCAGGCAAAACAGAGCTGCAGTAAAGTGAATGAACACATCACGCCCTGAATTCAAGATGCCTTGGGCTCTTTACTTGAGAACCAGTGGCCAATGCGGGACATAAGTGAGTTTAGCAGACACCCAATGGCTAGTGAGGATGAAGGAGCAAACAAACAAAACCCCCACCACTGCTCCCTACACCACCGCCTCATGAATTTATTCATCTTTTTAATTTTAATTTGGAGATATGCATTTACTCGCAGTCTTGTTATTATTTTATTTAAATAGCAGGATGTTTTCAATAAGATACTAAAAAGCACAGCAAAGCTGTTACAGGTGCTAGCTTCCTCACGGTGTATAGGTTTAAGACGTCTCTGGATAAGTACTGATAACTCCATACTTCTATGTAATATAAGGTTGAGAGTATCTAAGCATTTATTGAGCACCAACCCTGAAAAATATCCATCATCACTGATTGGACTTGACCTACTATTACAGAAATTACAAACATTTGGGGGGTTCATGGCTACTAAGGGAACTTTGAGGATTATAACTTGAACATTAAATGATTCAATGACTTCCCTCACAAGTGTGAAAAGAAGGCCCGGTTGCATCTAAGAAAGAAGATACTGCCTTCCAGACCCGCGGATCTTTTTGAAACTTGGGAATGGACAGAAGATGCTGATAGGCACTTAGGGTACTGGAAATTGTCTTTTGAATGCTCTGGCTTAGCTTCCCTGGGTCTTGCTAACTCACTATTATTACAGACGGCAGTTTTGAGAAGGTAGAGAAGTTGATCTCCATCAAGATGAGGCTGGGAAATGGATTCCATTCGATTTTGCTAATTATGATCAGTCTGAGATTGAGACTCAGTTCTTTACTTGAAAATCAGAACTCTTGGTCCTAATGTGGGCCATTATAGACAGATTGTAGAGTTTTATGAATTGGGCTGCCTTTTGAGAAGTGAACTTATGAACTTAATTTACTTGTAGATAAAAATCTGTGTCATTTCAGATGCTAAGGTTCAGTGACGAATGGCCATAAGAGAAACTTCAATTTCAATATTCACTAGAGGCCACATCTTAGCAAACAAGATTGATATGCCATCTTATCTGTCCCATTTATTTGTGGGAAAGGGGAGTCAGGGTCTATGTATACTCATAACAAGCAGCATACGCACATTCTTATTCTTGGCAAAGAGAAAAAGAGGGACTCAACCCTGGAAGAGACAGGACCAGAAGCAGTCCCCCAATAGATGCCAATTAAGTGGGGAGTGGAAAGATGGACCTTTTACTTCTAGGACCAAGGAGACATTAGATGCTGCCTCAGCACTGAGCTGTCAGTGAGGGAAGACTACCAACCACCCATGGCTACAGAGTGTCTGCTCATCATCTTCTTCCCTTCCTGATTGACATGTAATGTGTGGACCACATCTATCCAATGATGTGGACAAAGTAAGCTCCAGGGACACAGTATGTCTTGGTGAGATTGGAAAGTCTCAACACAACCTGACAAAGCTGACTCAACAGAATCAGGTGGAGGTAGTTGCTCTGTGAGGTAAGGTGCAGTATATACACAGCTCCTGGTACATCCTCCTGAGTTATCACAAGCAATTGTTTTCAAATAAGTGATCGACCCAATTCCAAAATACTCTCCCAAGGTTCAGTTTTATATACCCATTTCTAGTATTGATTTTCTTAGCCTAGATCCTCTAGAAAACAGAGTCTCAAGTAAGGAGTAAGGTATTTGGGAAGCGCAAGCCTGTTTAACCCAAACCTCTGGTCTTTGAGAACCGCCCCTCCTCACTCACACATAGGACTGGGCCTTTGGCAATGATGTTAGCATTTTGTGATCCCATTGCTCTGGCCTCAAGGGGAACAATGTTCATAGAGGAAATAACCCACGTGTCATCAGTAGGAAAGCTGTGGGGCATTCACACAGAACGCTCCTCAGTTATGCTGAGGAGCAAATGCTGCCACACACATCCGGGTGAATCTCATAGATGCGATGCTGAGGGAGGCAGGCTGGACATAAAATAATACATGAATAACATACAGAAAGGAGGCCCTCTTTTCTCTTTTTTCTTTCTTTTAACATAACAGGGGCCTTGAATCAGGCTCTCCATTGGCAATATCACGTCATGAAAGATTAACAGCTGAAGATTCAGGAGACCCATGATCTGGCTGAGCTCTGTTCCCGAGAGCTCCCATATGACAATGGGCAATCTCCGCCTCAATGTCCTAGGTTGGTCCGTCTGATCCATCACACCTCTGGAATATACTAAGTCTACATCTGTTCATTAGTGTGACTCTGTAATTATGACCCATAACTGAGGGCAGTGTACTTATCGTGTCCTGGTGCCTCCTATTTTCTCCTTGTTGGCTTTCAAGATGTTATGGCACATATTGAGCTAGGAATCTTAGTGTAGTACCAGTGACGACTTGTGAACCATTCTCCTGGTGAACATCTTTCCACTGCAGCCACATGGCCTAGAACCTTCTGCTGTGAACCAGATGGTCAATCCTGGAGAAGTTTATTTCCTGCAGATTAGCCGAGTTCTGTGCTGAAGAGCTCTTCTCTCCCCACTATTGCCCCAGACAGGACCTTATGAACCTTCCCCAGTCAACTTTTGCTGTGGAGGGCAGCCGCTGTGAACGTCACCACATTGGCCTTGAACAGAGGGAGTGCCCTGGCTGAGAAGTTAGAGGGAGAGGAAGTCCCTGGTGCTGCCTTCGGGGCTGCGAAGTCTGAACCTCTCCTTCCAGAACGGTCCTGTTCTGTGTGGTGGGCAGGTTCTGGGGTAACAGAGTGCTGTTTCAGTTTCGCTGTGCCCTCACCAATTTCCCAACACTCTGCCAAACATTACTATATGTTTGCAGAACCTCAAAGCATCTCCCTCCAAATATTTATTAAAACATTTTTCTCTTAATTTCTTTAAAAGACCTACGACTATTTAAAGCAAAAGTTTAACACTATATTGTGGGATTAAAACATGAGTAGATGTGAAATTTATGCCGACAATAGCACAAAGGGGAGGAGGTCAACGGACCTGTTCTGTGGCAGGGCTTGTCATTTTAACATTGATGAAAATAGTACACTATTAAGTCTAAGTAGATTGTGATATGTTAAAGATGCAAATATAACATAAGTATGTTAAAGATGCACATTCCTGGAGCAACCGCTAAAACTATGCAAGTGGTTCACTTAAATACTAGTAAAGGAATTAAATAGAATACAAAAAGGTATTTGTACAAGAGTGTTCAGAGAGGAAATAGCCCACGTGCCCATCAGTAGGAAAGTTGTGGGGCACTCACACAGCAGAACAGTCCTCTGCTGTGCCCAGGAGCAAATGCTGACACACACACAGTGGGTGAGTCTCATAAACGTGATGCTGAGGGAGGCAGGCTGGACATAAAATCATCTACGTTGTATGATTTCAGCTTAAACGAATCTACAGTGAAAAAACGAACAGTGGTTGCCTCCGGGAGAGAAAAATTTCATGGGAAGGAACATGTGGGCATTTTCTGGGGATAATGGAAATATTGAATTCTTAAAAGGGGTGAAGCTTATATGGGTATATTTATTTATCAAAACTGTGTGGTTGAGATTTGTACCTTTCAATGTACATACATCTTGCCCAACAAAAAAACTGAAAACACATAAAGTGAGGGGTGGGGAATGGGCTGAAGTAGAGATGAAAGAGAAATGGCAGACAATTAGTAGCTGTTGAAGCTGAGTGACGGGTCTGTTATGCTATTTTGTTTATTATGTATATGTTCCTAATTTTCTGTAATAAAACACTTCCATAAAAAGAAAACTGACCTACAGTGTTAGCTGGTAAGATGTTGGTTACCTTTGGGAAGGAGGGAGGGAGAAAGCGATTGTCGGGGGCCACGAGCAAAGCTGGTTCTAGATGTTGGTTACACAAGTGCATGCCCTCTGACAATTCATCCAGTTTTACATGAATGATTTCTGCATATATTTCTGTATGCAGGATATACATCAATAAAAAACTTAAATCCTGCCTATTTGTACAAAAATCCTACACTCGATATTTCAGAACAACAGTAGTGTGTTGCTTTGTTTCATTTGAAAGTGGAACACATTCACTCATGGCAACATCCGATGGATTTTAATTTCCAAAGTATCTATCTATTAATGTCCTCACCCTTGCGTGACCCCCTAGGTCTTTCTAGTTTTGACTCAATTTGGTAAGTGGCATGGTTTTGAGTTTTTATGATGCAATTTTTATCCAGCAAAGTCTACCCCCACGGTGATGCTCACCAAGGCCAAGACGCCTAGGACAGTGCCGTGTGCACAGCATGCTCTCAAGACCTGTGGGACTGGGTGGAATCAGGAACAAAATGAGGAGTAGGGGTTGGTCCACGAAAAGGGTGGTGAGTAGGTGATGCAGGTGAGACTGAAAGGCTGTAGCTCAGCGACAAACGTTTCCACATTAATTAGAGAAACCACTTGTAACTCATTCACCAAGATGCTGGCTTAAGGCAGCGGTTCTCAGCAGTGGCGGCACACTGTACTCACCCGGAGAGCTTTAAAAACACTGGTGGCCGGGGCCCACTCCAGGGATTCTGACTTAACTGGTCTGTTGCCACGAGGGTTTGGGGAATTTTAAAAGGCCCCCAGGTGATTCTAATGCGCAGTTAGGGGCAAGAACCACTGACTCGAGGTTGGGGAGGCATGAGCTGTAAGGGTGAGCTACGGAACTTGCCCCCCACCCCGGCCCGCATTGCAGAGCCTCAGTTGGGGTCTTAGGTAGCAGCTTTGCCCTGTTGAAATCAAAGAGCTGCTTCAGGCCTTGCTCAGTTGTCTGGCTAAACTGGAGCAGGAGGAAATGTCTCCTCAGCAGGTCTGTCTTTATGGCTCTTGCTCTCAGAGTAAGAGCTTGTTTCAGGCATGGTGGTTTGATTTAGTCTGAGTTGAAAATCATGAATAGCCTACAAATACCAAAAAGGGTCGAGAAGAATTTGCAAACACGTGGAATGCATTAGATGTGTTTTCAAGTTTCTCCTACGATTATAAATAAAAAGATATAATGTTGAGCTTTGATTTCCTAAACTCAGCCCTCAGCCACTTACCTAAATTATGCCCCATCTTTCCAAAATGCTTCCGCATCCTCTGGCGGGGCTAATTCCCAGCGCTGAAGAGTACTGGATGGACGTGAAGCGCAGAGGAATCCTGCTTCCTGCAGGAGCGTCCCTCCCCAGGACCCGGGAATGACGAGGGCAGCTGCAGGAGTGTGGTCTGGTGGCTGTGCTTGGGCTCCGGAGTCGGGCAGAGTCGACACCGTGTCCCAGCCCAGCCCCTTAGTAGCTGTGGGGCTTTGGACAAGTTACTCGACTTGAGCAGGTATACAAACCTCATCTGCAAGAAAAAGCACAATGACACTGATGGCAAAAATGGCAGTGATTTTCCATCCCTCCTGCATCCATGTCCTTTGTGATGTGGTTTTGCAGCTGCTCCCATCAAGAGGCAGAATCTGCTCCCCAAACCTTGCATCTGGGCTCGCCCTATTCGCTCTGGCCAACAGAATGCAGTGGCTATGACAGTGTGCCCATTTCAGGCCTGAGCCCGAAGGTCTTGAATGCGTCTGCTTTTTCCTTCAGAATTCTGCCATCTCCATGAGAACAAGCCCATGTTAGCCTGCTGGAGGATGCGACACCACGGCGAGGAGAACCAAGGGGCTCAGTCAGCACCCAGCTCACACGCAGAGGCAGAGTCCCCCAGGCAGCCAGCAGCCGACCAAAAGGCACGAAGGAGCCCAGCTGAGCCCAGCAGAGTGGCCCAGCTAAGCCCAGCCTAAAGTGCTGACCAGCTCAGCTGAGCTAAGTTTTGGGGTGGGTTGCTAAGCAGCAATAGCTAACTTACAAATAGACCCACTGCACAAAGGATGTCAGATTCAATGCCACGTTGATTCCAAGTTACCCGGCGAGCAGTAGTCCCCCCAGAGGTACTGACTTCCCCTTCTACAGTTTCATCTCTTGAGTTACACAGACATGCTCAGAGACACGTATGCATGTGACTGGTGCTTAAATGGGTTGGAAGGCCAGACACAGGTTCTCCCTAAATTTCTACACCTCACGCT
The DNA here is from genome assembly GCF_041296265.1 of Equus caballus. Taxonomy (NCBI): domain Eukaryota; kingdom Metazoa; phylum Chordata; class Mammalia; order Perissodactyla; family Equidae; genus Equus; species Equus caballus. The sequence goes on from NC_091687.1 coordinate 11,157,839, forward strand.
GTGGACTTCCACACACACACTGAGGCCGCCTGACAAGGACTTCCTTCCATGATGATTAGCCTCGCCCCCCTCAGCCCAGCTCCCACCCCGTAAGGTGATAACAGGCCCCCAGGGCCAGGGACTCCAGTAGTTGAGAATTTGGAGATTCATGACCTGAGGCTACCGCATCCCTTTCTTCCTTCCCCTGGTCTGTCCCCAAGCTGTGCTGGCCCTTCTATTCTGCCTTGACTGCTCCCAGCTGTTCATGCCGCCCCACGCAGCTCTCTTCCCTCCCTCCGTCCCTCTCTCCTGCTCTAGCTCTTTCTTTCATTAGTCTTTGTCCCTTTTCCTCAGTAAATTAACTCTTCTTCCACTCTGCTTTATACACACTCACTTGGGAACCAAAAATTCACCCCACAGCTTAGTATTCCCAGTTTTGGAAACATTCTGGACATTCTGGAATGAGAACCCTGCCATCCTCCTCCAGAGAACCTGGAAGCAGCTGATTCGAGAGGAATCTTGCTTTCTCATTTCCTTCTAATTAAACCATTTCTCCTCAAGCACCAGCATTCAAGATAAAATGGTTTAAAACTGTTTGTGGTCATAAAAAGGAACAAAGTCCTGACACGCTACAACTTGGATGGACCTTGAAGACATTACGCTGAGTGAATGAAGCCAATCCCAAAAGCCCAGGTGTTACATGATTCTATTTATACAGTAATAATGTCCAGTACAGGGAAACCCACAGAGACAGAAAGTGGATGAGTGGCTGCTTAGGGCTGGGGATGGTGGGGCGGGGGTGACAGCTAAAGGGTACAGGTTCCTTTTTGAGGTGATAAAAATGTTCTAACATTGACTGTGGTGTTGGTTGCACATACACACGAGTATATGAAAATCCATTGAATTGTACACTTTAAATGAACAAATGGTAATGTATATGGGCTTTACCTCAATAAAGCTGTTTAAAGTTTTAAAAATTACAAACTATTTTATACATACAAAATAATATATATATATATACACAAGGTATGAAGAAAAATAAAATAAACACCCTGTACCTATCACCTTCTTAATAAATAAAACTTCATTAGTACCTTTAAAGCCATCTGCATGGTCCTTCTGAAATATTACCCTTTGCCTCCTCACCAAGGAAAACCATTCATCCGATGTTTAAAAAAATATATTGTTCCTTTGACTTTCATCATAGTTATACTACATATGTATGTACTGTAAACATTGTTTAACTTTATAAAACTTTTGACAAATGTGCTGTATATACACCTGTAACTTGCGTTTTTCACTCAACGTTGTATTTTTGACTGCCTTCCACGTTTTAAACAGTTTCTATTCAATGTATTATTTACTAATTAGCCTCTAAAGTGAAGATACTAAAACCTACCTCAGAGAGAATTCTTGTGAGATAATGAATATAAAGTGCTTATGGCAGTGCTTGACTCAGAGGTGTTCAATTTTTGATATATATTATTATATAATTATTAATATGTTGTTATAATTGCTATATATATTATCATATATATTGAATTATTATATATATAACATATATTATAATTATTGCTATAACATTCTCTGTGAATGTGTGCTATTTCACCAACTGCATTATACATTAATAGTTTTCAAGCCATAGTAAAATCTGAGTTACACAGAACTTTGGGAAGTGCCTCATTCTAGATATTTGAATTTCTGGGTAGCTAAGGTTTAAATTTTGTATGTGCCAAATTCATTTCTAAATGTATATTTTCCAATTTAAACAAACTAAAGGGATGAACTTCATAAAAAGTTTCAGCCATTTCCACATTGTCTTGCAAGCCCGTTATGAATGTATGCGGCAGAGCTCTCATCCGACGGCACAAACCGTTCCGTGTTCTGCTTTAAAAGTTCTCCTTCATTTGTGCACTTCCACAGCCCGACACAGCCCACAGAGCTGCCGTTTTTCATGACTGTGCGCTTCCCCGACTTCCACACAGTCAGAGGGAGAACAGCTGAGGGGAGAGGACACAAGGCAGCCAGGCTCTGAGCCCCGACCAGGAGAACGGTGGGACCCCGAGCCCTCCCAAGGGGGGATCAGAGATTCTCCTGGGGCCATCAAGTTTTCCACGGCGGCTGCTGGTGCCAGTTTCCAAGCTGCCGCCATCGGAGGGCAGTTTGATCCTGTCCAGCAGCACAGGTCCATCTGTGGGGGCTGCCTAGACGCCTTCACTGGAAAGGACTGTGAGGTCAAGTTCAAGCTCTGCAGAGTGAGGCCTCGCATTTATTACCAGCGTCTGCAGTTACAGTTCCCAGCACAGCCTTCACCTGCTCCCGCTTGTCATGAGATGTTAAATGACCCCAGGGCGGTCCTAGGGCTCTGATGAACATTACCCTGTCCTCTAGGAGCTTCTGGGTCAGAGAGTGCTCTCCTTCACTCCCACTGCACATGTCTGGATGTATCAGCAAGCATGTGTGTTTATAGGTACTGTAACTGTGTTCTGGATATGAATCCTGACCCAGGCATTAATTTATTTAAAACAATGTTGTAACATTTTCAAAATGTTGGACATCTTACATTCTCTATTTCTGTTATTTCTAATTTTATTACATTATGGCCCAGAAATGTAAAGTGTAAAATTTTTGTCATTTTATATTTACTAAGTATAGCATTTTGTTTCCAGGTTTTGGTCAAAGGTATTTCTATTTCTTTGCAAGTCTGTTGACTCTTTTTTTTTTTAAATTTGTTACTACATTCTTTTGAGTATCTTCATACAGATCAGTTAGTTACATTTTCACTGTTTCTTCTGCTTAAAAAATTTCTGGCCCTTCATTCTGTCATGGACTTTTCCTTCCATGCATTATGCTCTAGATTCTATGATCTAATATCTGCCTGTGAGTTAAGATCCCTTTCAGTTCTAGACACCAGAAAAGCTGACACACAAGAGTATGAACAAGCAAGGGAGGAGCAGGCTGAAGAGGTAGGAGGGGCCAGGTTGTCTGAGCTCTTGCAATGAGAAGCAGTAGAGTGTTTAAATTTTTTTTTTTTAAAGATTTTATTTTTTTCCTTTTTCTTCCCAACGGCCCCCGGTACATAGCTGTATATTCTTAGTTGTGGGTCCTTCTAGTTGTGGCATGTGGGATGCCACCTCAGCGTGGTTTGATGAGCGGTGCCATGTCCGGGTCCAGGATTCGAACTGACGAAACACTGGGCCGCCTACCACGGGGCCAGCCCCAGCAATAGAGAGTTTAAATGGGGGAGGTGGGTGGAGCATAACATGGTTCTTCCCCTTTTCAAGAGATCACTCTGGATGCTGAGCAGAGAATGGCTGTAGAAGGGCAAGCGAGGAAGTAGAGACAGTTGGGAGGCTGTCCTTGGCAGTAGACCAGTAAGAGAGGAAGGTGGCTGGCCCCGCCAGAGAAATGGAGACAGCAAGAAGCTGCACTCAGGATGCATGTGACAGGCAGGGCCAACAGGACTTGCTGTGAGATTGCATGGGGGGTGAGAAGGGCAGAGTCAAGGATGACTCCCGGGTGCTCTCCTCAGGGAAGAGGACCCAGGCCTGGGGGTGATCAGCAGATGGTATTCAAAGCTGGGAGACTGGGTGGGATCTGAGCAGAGAGGGCACACAGCAAAGAGAAGGAGGCTGAGGATTACTAGAAATCTGGTGGGGGGAGGAGGAGCGGAAGGAGGAAGATAGAGTGAGGGGGAAGGGGCTAGGAAATCCAGAGGAAAGTGTTTCGAGGAGGAGGAAACAGGGGCCAGGGGGCCAGCGGTTAAGTTTGCACGCTCTGCTTCAGTGGCCCAGGGTTTCAACGGTTTGGATCCTGGGTGCAGACCCAGCACCGCTCATCAAGCCACGCTGAGTCGGCGTCCCACATAGCAGAACTAGAAGGACTTATGACTAGAATACACAACTCTGTACTGGGGGGCTTTGGGGAGAAGAAGAAAAAGAAGAGGAGGAAGTCTGGCAACAGATGTTAGCTCACGGCCAATCCTTAGGGGAAAAAAAGGGAGGAAGTGCTCAATTGTATCATCTGTGTCAAACGCAGCAGAAAAGGTGAATGAGATAACAAACCTTAAAAACTTAGCCTTGTATTTAGCAAAATGGAAATCATTGGTGACCTGTATAAAAGCCACTTCAGTGAAGTGCAGTGGAGAAAGCTGGAACAGAATCAGTTCAGGAGAGAACGTGAGGAGAGGCTGCTTGAGTTGAGCAGAGAAGCAGAACGGTACATGGAGAGGAATCTGGGCTCAAGGGAAATCTGTTTCTTTAATGCACAACCTTCAGGCATGTTTGTACACAGATGTTGGCAAAGAATCATCAGAGACACAGAACTCTGGACGTACCCTGAACGGGCTTCTCAGCCCAAGTTTGCTCAAAGCTACAACTTTAATCTTTAAAATAAATGGAATTTTTGCCATCTTTTTCATAATACAGGTATACCCCACAGAATATATCCCCAGTTAGTGTTTTTCTGGAAAAAGACATGTGAGTCTCTAATACTTAAACTGCACAGCAGCCACTTATTACTCAGTACATTTTTCAGCTGATATTTATATAAACTCTACATTGAGTCCTCAAAAAGAACATTTTAAACTAAATGGTTTGCAAGAAAAGCTTCATGTTGCTTCCAAATTCAATTGGTAGATCATCAATCATGCTGGTCACTCTGCAAAGCTTTGGAGTGTCAACAAGCTGTCCAATATCTGATGTTCCTGGTCAAGGAGATGCCACTGCTACTGCACAAAGCAACTGTGCGGTAACAACCACATTAAATGCGGGGTGACCAAGAAACAATATCTTAAGCATTTTCCATCCTAACACCGTATTTGTAACTTCTATCTAGGTGCCATATAGTGATTTAGGAAATTGGTAGGGTTTTTCCAGGACTTGCAATGTCTTATAATTTTTGCTATTGAAGATAATGGGAAATAGGTTCTCCTTAGTATTTTCTCAGAGAAAGTCTGACATTTCAGGCACAAATCACTGACACATATTAATGGTGGATGACTTCCCAGTCTTGTTTCACTTTTAAATTTTTAATTACTTAGGTCGGAAATTACTTAACTTCATTTCTTCCAAATCTTGTAGTAAAACTGATGCTCCAGAAAGCCATAGCACAGATATTCTGCTGTTTTGCATCCTCTTTACATAGAATTGGGGCTGCCAAGACTCATTGGAGAAGCAGGTAGTAATGCAGAACTTGGAATTAATCAGAGGAACTAAAAGGGGAACTGACTTAAGAGAATTATCAGTGTAACCCCCACCAGCAATAAATTATTAAAAGTGGTTCCAAATGTATATTTAAAAAGGGATGTTAAATGTGGTTACAAAGAAACCATACTGTAGGGCAGAAAGGCTGAGTTGTGTATTACCTTCCTACACAAACTTCCCCAAGATTTTGGGAGGACCACCGGGAACTTCTGGTCCTGTTGCCTGTGTTAATTAGGCCAAGAGGTCCACACTGGGATAAGGAAACGGTGAACCAGCCTGTGTGGGGCATCAAAGAAGGGGTGTGGGTGTTGTCCCCCAAAGCAGCTTAGGGAGTCACTCACCTGTGCGCGTGAGTGTCCTGTCTGCATAATGCACGAATGAGGGCTGCTCACTGTGATGTTTTCTCTTTTTCACAACATGGCTGAGTTAGTTTCAAGAGGCCAGACCAAGACGTGGACCGTTCAGTCAGGCAGGGTCCACGGGGCGCTCTGGGCGGGCCTGACCACGGGGTCCAGAGGGAGGATCGTCGCAGCCGGAGGGATACAGGGGATGGCGAGAAAGGCGGCGTTGAAAAGGCAACTTCCAGCTTCCGAGTTCCCCAGCATTTCCATTCTAGCCAGCGAATTCATGGTTTCAAAGGCGGGCCAGGGAGCTTCCCTTCGGGGTCCAGGTAGTCTCAGCACCCGCCGGCTGCTCAGCCACACGCCCACCTGGGTACCAGCCTCAACAAGCGGGGCCTGCCCCATTGCGCATGCCAACCGGGGCGGGGTGCGGAAAGTGGGCGAGGCATGGAGTGGCGGGAGAGGGCGTGGGGCGCTGGTAGGGAGGGCGTGGTCTGGCAGAAGGCGTGGCGTGGCGGAAGGCGGTGGGGGCGTGATGGAGGGCGGTGGGGGCTTGGGGGGCGTGGTGGAGGGCGGTGGGGTGTTGCAGGAGGTGGGGCGTGGTTAGGGAGGGTGTGGTGGCGGAGGGGAGGGCGGGAGACGGCGCAGGCGCTCCGAGGTCCTGGAGGGCAGATTGTCCCCGTGCCCCCTCCTGCAAGCTGCAAGAGGCGCTGGGCACTCGCTGGTCTGCGAGAAGTCCAAGTTCCGCCGCGACAAGTCGCCCCAGCGGCATCTTGTGGAGATGCAGGACCACGATAACAAGGAGAGTCCAGCCGCTCTGGGCCCGGCGGACCACGCCGGTCGCCCTGCATGGGTTTGGGTAGTTCCGCGCTCCGCTGGGCGTGCTGGAACCGCCCTCGGCGCGTGGAGGGGCGGGGTGGGAGTCCGGGCCCCTCGCTATGCCTGCCGGGAGCTGTAGTCTCTTAACCGCTCCCAGCGGCATCTTGCGGGAGGCGGGGAAGGGAGGTGCAGGACTACAATTCCCACAATGCAGCTCGCCCTGCTCTTCGGGGAGGGTCAGGGTGGTGTGTGCCTCCCCGCCTCCGACTGGCTGCGGCAAGTGGTTCTGGTCCGCCTCCTGCCGACCGAGTCCGGAGGGATGTGAGGGGACGACCCGGACTAGAGAAGAGGGTGTGACGGCTGCGAAATGCAGTAGTGGGCTTGCTGCGTGCAGCTCGCTTTTGCCGGAATAGAGTCCGGACTCGGCCTCCTCCTTACTGTCCCCGTCGCCTGCACCCGCAGCTCGCTTCCCTTTCCCACCTGCATGCCGGTGGGTCTTTCCAGAGCGTCACCGTAGTCCAGGCCAGGGAAGCTACTTGCGTTTCTAACTGCTTTGGGAACTGGCTTGACATCCCAGTAACTTTCCACTTTGCCTGCTGTCCTCTGCTTTCTCCAGCCAACGTGCCCCATTTCCGCGGCTCTTGGGAGAAATTCCCCTGTGGCCCCGGTGGAAAGCACAGCTTAAGGAGTTTACAGGGGTGGTAACACTGGCTGTTGCTTCCTGAAAATGTCAACCCCACAGCACGCGTTTTTCGCAGATGTGGAAGTTGAGGCATTGGTGAGGCTGCCCGTTGGTTTCCCCAGGATCTGCCGAGAGCAGAGAACAACCATGATCCCAGGCAAGTGTCTAGGGGGCCATTTTCAGCAACCCATTCAAGTGCAGAGGCCTCAGAAAAACTCAGCGTACGTTGATGAGCCTAATCTCAACTCAGGCCCTGCTGGCCAGTGTCTCAGAGGCACAGTGGTGACCCTGATCCCTCAGGAGCAGACAGACTGTTCCAGCCTTGGAGAGCGATGTTCAAGGTCCGGAGCATCTGGGCAGCATTTGAAACCTGTCAGGTTTAACGTCTCTGCTTTGGAGGAAAGCCCATCACAGACAGCAGTCAGCGATGTGACCTTGACGTGCCTGGTCTGATCTGTTGGATTTTTTTGTCTGGGAATGGAAATATCCAGGAGCACTTTTCCTTCCATTTATCCTCTTAATAATCGATGTTCGTAAATTCCTTATGCCCTAAGGGACAGTTCCTTTGATTGCAGGGTAGTACCCAGATAAACGCATCTAGGGATATTCAGTTATACCATATTTCCTTAAAAATTAGTTAGAATAGTGAAAGGAACAGGACATAAACTCTGCTGCTCTATTGCAAAAGATAAAAGGGAAGCAAGACGTTCCAATTAAAATGTGTCTGGTCATTCTCTTCCCTATACTGTGCATTTGAATGCAAACACAACAGACTTGAATTGTCAAATTTCTCTTGCCCTGAGATTGGTAAGTTAACTTAGGAGTTTTAGTGTTTTGTTGAAATCTGTGGAGAAGAGTTAGCAGCCATCATGATTTATCTCGTCCCAAAAACCCTGTTGTTGATGAAATAAGACCTTGTTTATATTACACATTCTAACAGGTTGCTTGTCTGATTCCTGAGTGTGGGGTATGATCACAGGGATTGAAAAACCTGGTCACGGGAACCAGATCCTCTTACTTTGTGAAGAATTTCCCTCTTCATGAATTAATGACATGCGAATTTGTCAACACCTTTGTAAAGAAAGGAAGAAGAGCGGCATGGTGTCTGTGCATGTGGCAAGATGGCGGAGTCTAGTAAGACCACATCACAGTCCTGGTTTCTTCTCTTGTGATACACAGGGCCTGGGTGATAGTCTGTGTGGTCAGGCGCAGCCCCGCTCCCTCATCCCTCAGTGTTCTCATCCTGCCCTGTCCTGTGCCCTCTTTAGGGGCTTTCTGATTACACATCCACTAGCGTCGGCTGGGGATGAGGGTGTCTGTCATCCTCAAACAAGGATTGCTGGAGAGGGAAGTCTCGGGATCTCTCTGTTCAGATACGCTGCTGTTGGGTGTGTGACTGTGACGACCCTGTGCTCCCGACGGTCCCCACAATGGTCATCTCTAAGCATTGGTCTCCTGATGTAACCACGGCAGCTCTTCACAGAGCCGAGCCTTCATTGTGGTTCTGTGTCTTCTGTGAGATTCTGTGGCCCTGACCCTCCCTCCCCTGCTCACCCCATTCCCATTCCTATCGGCTGGGTCTATTGCTTTGCCCTGCTCACCATGACTTCCTGGGGACCGTTTGTGTGTAACTGTTTTTTGGGGTCTTTAGGGATCCACCCTCACTCCACAAGTCACTGTACGACAGGCACTCCTGGTCTTGTTGTAGCCGTGTGTTCCTGCTCTCCAGTGGAGCTATCAACAGCCCTAGGTGCTCATAGCTCCTCTCATTCTCTTGCTGCTGGGGCCGCTTACAGAGCTGGCATCTCGTCTTTGGTCTCATCGACATTATTGTTTCCTTTGGTTTTGAAGCCTGGCCCTACCTTGTTAGTAATGTGGACACTGGTTGTTGCAGGCACTGTTACGTATCTTACCCAACAGCTCTATGAAGTAGGCCTGTGGTCGCCGTTTTACAGGGCAGGAAACTGAGGCTCAGAGAAGTCCAGTAGCTTTCTTAATTTTGCACAAGTTCCTGGTGCATTTTGAATCTCCACCTGGCACCCTGCCTCTCAGGCGTGGACACTTACCGAGTGTTCCACTTTGTGCCTCTCTGCCACGTCCCCAAAGGCACACGCCCCATCCTGAGTCCATTTTCTGCTTGATGTAGCCGACCTGCACAAACAGGCCCTGGGTGGGGGGTGGACTCGTGGGGCGTGGCCTTCTGTGTCCTCAGGCTTCCTCTGGGCGGGTCTTAGGTTTCCTGCAAGAGCTGGAGCAGTGGGAGATACTGGAAAGTTTGTTATGTAAAAATACCCCACTGACTTTTTTGCAGGTATCGTCTCTTTGTCCTCCTTTCTCCTCTGGGCTCTCTCCTGCAGGTTCTTGCTGTGCACTGACATGCAGTACAAATATTGATGAAGATAATACTGTCGCCCTGCTGCCAAATGGCAACAACAATCATTATTTCTTCTTTTGCTAGTTATAAAAGAAATATATACTGTAAAAGAAGTCAAATTATACAGATACAGAGAGAGTAGAGTGAAAGTGTCCCCTCTCATCTCCTTCCCTCAGATTCACTCCCCTTCTTAGAAGGAACTATTGTCAACTGGTGTGTGGGGTTTACGCTTCTGGACATTTTCTATGAGTTAATAAATACACATAAAATATTTTTAACATAATTTTCATCAACAATTGTTTTGCAGTTTACTGTTTCCCATACTATAGACCAGGGGTGTCTTGCCTTATCAGTGCGCATAATTCTAACTTGCTATTTTTACTCCAAAGAATGGGCATGCCCTGGTTTAACTATTTCCTCTTAGGTAGAATTTAAGACTATTTCTAGTTTCACTCTTATAAACCATGCTGCTGTAAGAGCCATGTGCAGAATTTATTCCACTGATAACTGCCTAGTTGGCCTTGCTTTCTTTTAGCCAGACAGCATGTCATATTTTTAACCTTTCTTTAATGAGAATTGTTATTTGTTTTATAGTAAAATTACTTTTGTCACTGGAAAAAGACACTTAGGAAGAAACTGGACTTCCTGTTCATCCATCTCAGTGTTCTGGCAGAAAAATCATGAAACTTAGTAGGTATTATGCTTGCTCCCTCACTTCCTAACAAGTCAGTAATCTTCCCACAGCAATTTAGATTTAAATGTTTCAGTTGCCTCTACTCTCTTTGTTCATCTTATATAAGATACAGAAGGACAAGCTCTTCTAATAGTAGAATTAGGGAAAAATGAGATTTTGCGATGCAAAGTCTTATGCAAATGTAACCTCCCACTTTCTGTGGGTTAGGAAACCCGGAGCTTAATTGCACTGAGTGGCTCTGGCTCAGGGTCTCTCCTGGGGTTACAGTTGAGAGGTCAGCTGGACCTGTCGTCATCTGAAGACATGTCTGGGGCTGGAGGACCTGCTTCCCACGAGGCTCCCTCACATGGCTGTTAGCTCCAGGCCTCAGTTCCTTGCCAAGTGGACCTCTCCTTACCATGTGCAGCTGACTTCTCCCAGAACAAGTGATCCAAGAGAGAAGCAGGCAACACAGAATCTGCAGGGCCTTTTTATGACCCAGCCTCCAAAGCCACACCCACCACTGGCACTTTATTCCCTTGAAGCCAGCCACTAAGTCCAGCCCACACCCGAGGCAGGGGGAACAGGTTCCGTCTCTTGAAGGGAGGCATTCCAAGTATTTGTGGACACTTTTTAAAACCACCAGATGATCTAATGTTCAGTCGGTACTTTAGACATCAATAAATGATCACATTAACATATTTAGGGCTGAGGAATATTTTCTCTGTGAGCTTGGAGCTTTTTACTCCCCTCTGAGCAATAACCACTAGGATGAGGTAGATAAAATCACTAATGTCAAAGCATTATCACAATCTGTTGTCTGTGTCCACATTCACTCTAATAATAGCTGTATTACCTGCTTCCCTCCCAAACCCACCCGCAACCTACTCCAGTTCTTGCAGAAAACCCTTATCCATTCATTTCTTAGGAGCATAGGAAATGCTATATCACACAGCAGGGCTTTCCATCCATAGCAAAACGTTTTTGATATGGCCCTTGTCAAAAGGTGTGGGAAGTTCAAGTAAGTTCATACTTGCGATGATGACTTTTACGTCTGTTTTTCGACACCCACTCCCTCCTCCACACCTCAAGCCCTTGTTCACCACCAGCAGCCCTGGCTCACTCGGCACTGGCTGCAGACTGTCCACACTGAGGTGAGCCCTCCTCTTTGTCTGGACTTAGGAGGTGTAGTAAGGTGTGGGCTGGTCGGCCTGGCCTGGCCCAGACTAGGGTGGGCAAGCAAGGTCCCGAGGGTGCAAAATTTGTTTCAGGAGGTGCTCACACTCAGGTGCTAGCCCTATACTTGCAAAACCCTGCGAGGGAGCACTCCTTAAAACATTGTACCTAGGTCCTTGCTTACCTCTTGCTATTCCCGGCCCTGGTGCCAGTCCTGGGCACTGCCCTCTCTAGGGCATCCTGAGTCCAATCAGACAGTCAGACTTGCAAGACCTGAATGGGCCAGACGTGACGTCAATTCCCCTAGAAGGATGTTGACAGGAAACAGCATGCCAGCGGGGCAGCACTGGGACTTTCTTTTTTGCCAGAACCCTCTCAGCAGTCGAAGGGCTATTCTTCTGTGCTTCCTCATAACCGTCCACGTACAAGGAAATGAAACCTCAATGGATAGGTGCCAAAGCTACCCTGGGTTAGATGTTCCACGTTCCCAAGGACTCTTGTAACAGTGCTGCCCAGTGAACAGGTTCACCACACATCCAAGGAAGCCCAAAGCTATAGCTTCCTGCCGAATGTTGATGTTTGTTTATGCTCCTCCCAGAAAAGATGCAGGTCATCAACCAGGGGCCGTTTTCATCATAAGCAGCATCACCAGGCCACACAACTGACACTGCACCTTTATCAAGAATCTAGGAGGCCCCAGGCTAGAAGCAACTTAGCTCAAGGTCACTTCCATCCTGCTAAGGTGCAAGGGCCGCTCCATTTCTCCCCGATCATGCTCTCTGGCACTGCAGCCTGCTGGATCCCCAGGTTGGCCCTTCAGGCCTTGTTTCTCCTGCTGCCCCAGAGAGCTGGTAATGCAAGAGGCAGGTGGACAGTGGGTGGGGGTCTCTGCTATGCAGTGTCTCATGTTCAGAGGTTCAGGCCCCAATATTGTGTTGGATCAGCTTTCTGAGAGCTGGTAAGTCTCTGTTCAGAGCTGCCGTTTAGTCTCACTAGAGACTGTGGCTGCTCTGTAAAAAATTGTTTAATTAAGCAATTAATTAATGAGCTGTTAGAATGAACCTGGCCCCAGAATTGGGATTTTACGTCGGTCATTTCTGAATCCTGTCACATTCCAAAAAAGTGGTTCCAGCATTCTTCACACTGCAAAGATGGCAGAACTGAGTCACAGGAACTTATGTGGATTATCCAACTAGTGACAGAGCTAAAGTTTGAACCGATGGTCGCCTGACTTTAAATATCCACTCCCGTCCTTTGTGGCTTGAGGATGCCCCTTCTCTTGTGAGCAGCTCATGCCTGGACTAGGAGAACAGATAAGCAGTCATCCACGTACAAATCGGCTGATAAAAGGATGTCCAACCAGAGATACCTCTCTGTCCTGTCCCCATACACCTGTCCTTCACAGGCCTGAAAAGGGTGGAGCAGCCACTGGAGTTGATGCCATCTGCACCCACCATCCTGACCCTGTGAACCTCATGCTGGACATAGAGCAGCTCTACTGAGAGCCGAGCCCCCAGACCCATGGTGTCACCCAGCTTGGTTTCTACATCTTGGACAGGGACTGTCTCTGTGGTGAGCATCTGGTGGTGACAGGGGTCTCCTCCTGTACTCCAGGTGGATTCTTCTCTTGGTGCTCTGAGCCCTGGCCAGAGCACACATTCATGCCTTCTTCTAGATTTCTCTCTCCTCACTCTTCTTTTCCTTGGGAGGTCCCCCTTCCCCACCAAGGGCTGCCTCCCCCACAGAGAAAGAAACAGAAAGTCAGAGAAAAGTTATAGGAGGCACTGCCCACTGTCTGGAATGGACATGAACTGATGACATCTATTCTTCCACCAATGGTCCAGCCCCTCCCTCCTTTCCTTAACCCTTTCAAACATCTCACCTCACTCTTACTCACTCTCTACCGTTACCCCAGACCAGCCTTGACTTCCATCCCCAGTGGTAAGCGTTCAAACCCTCGATGGCCCCGTGACCCTGCAATGCCTTGAGGAGGCAGCTGGTCCCTCCTCCCAAAGTCCTGGGCCTCATGGAGGAAGGAAGCCTTAGGGCCCTGGTTACCCACCTACCCCTACCTCCACGTCCTGTGACTCAGGCTGGGCATCGAGGCCCCACCTCTGGCATCTCCAAGGTGATAAGGCTGCACCATTCTCATTTCTGATGCTTCCTCCTCAGGTTCTGTGACTTCTGCACCCTCGTTGAGAACCCGAGAGGCTCCAGTCTCCTCCACCTCTACAGATAGAGCCTTCCCTCTGTGTCTCCTTCCTTCCCACCTCCATGCTTAGCGATGTGAAGGACCAGAGAGTACACACAGGCAAGTCAAGGCTCGGGGACAGAGTGGGAGGATGAATCTTTGGGTCCACACCCTCACCACAGACCAGTCTAGCTCCCTCCCTGGGTTTGGAGAGCTCTGTGACTCCAGGTTCTCAGTCCCAGACTGAAGCAGTGGCTCCTTTTAATCCACCCTTTGCTTTCTGCAAGGTTTTGTATCAGTTAGTTTTGCTGCATAACAAGCGACCCCCACATTTGCTGGATTAAAACAACAACCATTGATTACTGCTCACTAGTAGATAGGTCACCTGGGCAGTGCCTCTGGTTTGAACTAGGCTTCCTTATGTGTCTGCGGTCACCTGCAGGTGAGCTAGATTACTCTGCTTCTGGAGGATCCCTGACTGACGGTGAGGTTGCCTCCTCCATGTGGCCTCTCAGCATCCAGCAGACCAGCCCTGGCTCATCCATGTGGTGCTCCCAGAGCACCCAGAGGGCCAGCCTCAGTGCACAAGTGCTTCTCTAGCCTCTGCTCTCAGCACGTTTCTCTTGTCCCTTTGAGCAAAGCAAGTCCTGGCCAAGCCCGAGTCCAGGGGTGGAGATAGACTCCCCCTCTTAATGGAGGGGCTGCAGCACGACACTGAAGGGTGTCGATGTGGGAAGGTGAAGAAGTTGTGGCCATTTTTATGATCTGCCCCAGGTGAGCTGCCAAGGACCAACTTGTGGCCATGTGGGTCTTAGGGGACTCGGAAGGGTCAGTTAGTGAGACCAGACGCAGTGGTGCATTCTGGATCAATTCCCAAAGCTTCCCCTTCTGCCAGAATGGAAGGGACATGGTCAAGGGCAAAGCCAGGACTAATTCCCAAGGGGCAGAGGCTGAAGGGGTCAGCAGAGACAGCAGCCACAATAACAACAACAGTGACAGCAAAGCAATGACAGCAGCCTTCACTGACTGTCACGTAATGGTGACCCTGCTTTACATGTATGAGCCTCAGCCCCTGCAGGTAGACACTGCTGTTTCTCTGTTTAAGAGAGGCATAGGCTGGTTCTTGGGAGCTCAGTGATTTTCTGAGGTCACACAGCCAGCAGATGCACAGGACTCAACTCTAAGTCGTTCCAACTCTAGAGTCTGAGCTTCTGCCCTAAAATAGCTGCGTGGCCTCCCTGAAACTCATTGTCATCCTCTGTCAGTTGCCAGTAAGTAACAGGACTCGCCTCCGGGGGTCTCGTGAGGAATACGTGAGATCCTGGATGGGAAGTGCTTAGCACAGAGTGTAGCAAGGAGTAAGCTCCTAGCAAACACCATCTGTTAGTATTCCTGCTATTTTTATTGTCATTATTATTATCATTACTATTAACAGAATGATAAAATAAAGTTTCCCATTCTGGGAGGAGACATTCTGAGCTCTTGCATCAGATGTGAATACACTGGGCAATGAGGATGTGGGTCCAGACTCTCCCCCATGACCCCTAACTCTAGCCCAGGCAGTGACTTGGGGTGTGACTTCTCTCCCACCCTCACTGCAGTCTCTGGCCGTGCTCTGCCCATTCACCCTTAAGGTCACCATCACCAACCTGTGCTACATGGACAACATGGAGCCTCCGGGCTCAGTGAAGTTCAACAAAAAAAAATAAACAAATGGGACTACATCAAACTAAAAAGCTTTTGCACAGCAAAGGAAACCATCAACAAAATGAAAAGACAGCCTAACAATTGGAAGAAGATATTTGCAAACCATATATCAGATAAGGGGTTAATATCCAAAATATATAAAGAACTCATACATCTCAACAACAAAGAAAACAACAACCTGATTAAAAAATGGGCAAAGATCTGAACAGAGATTTCTCCAAAGAAGATATACAGATGGCCAACAGGCATATGAAAACATGTTCGACATCATTAGCTATCACGGAGATGCAAATCAAAACTACAATGAGGTATCACCTCACCCCTGTCAGAATGGCTATAATTAACATGACTGGAAACAATAAGTGTTGCAGAAGATGTGGAGAGAAGGGAACTCTCATACACTGCTGGTGGGAGAGCAAACTGGTGCAACCACTATGGAAAACAGTGTGGAGATTCCTCAGAATTAAGAATAGATCTACCATATGATCCAGCTATGCCATTGCTGGGTGTTTCTCCAAAAGACTTGAAAACACAAACTCATAAGGATACATGCATCCCTATGTTCATTGCAGCATTATTCACAACAGCCAAGACTTGGAAGCAACCTAGGTGACCATCAAGGGACAAATGGATAAAGGAGATGTGGTATTTGTATACAATGGAATACTACTCAGCTATAAGAAATGATGAAATCCAGCCATGTGTGACAACATGGATGGACCTTGAGGGTATTATGCTGAGTGAATTGAGTCAGAGGGAGAAAGTCAAATACCATATGATCTCACTCATAAGTAGAAGATAAAAACAACGACAAACAAACATAGCAACAGAGATTGGATTGATGGTAACCAGAGGGGAAAGGGGAGGGAGGAGGGCGAAAGGGGTGATTAGGCACACGTGTGTGGTGATGGATGGTAATCAGTCTTTGGGTGGTGAACATGATGTAATCTACACAGAATTCGAAATATATTATGATGTACATAGGAAAGTTATATAATGTTATAACCCAATGTTACTGCTATAAAAACAAAAATAAAACAAACAAAAAACGTTTTGCAGCCCCTGGTGAAAGCCCCGCCCACCTCATTCCTGCTCTACCCACTGAGCCATCCTCGCCCCCTCTCCACGCCCAGCTCCCCTCTCCCTGCCTCCCACCTGATGCTCTCGCCCTGCTCAGCTCATCCCAACCCTGCCCCTGTCCTGGTCAGTCCTCCTACTCACCCCCGTCTCCTTCAACAGCTCAGACCCTTGTTCAAGAATGCCAGTGTCAGCCCATCTCCTCTGGCTGCAGACTGACCTCGCTCAGGCGAGACCTCCAGGGAAGATGGCCCAGTGAGGCCCAATGGAGACTCTTACCCATAGTCCTTTGGGGCTGGGTCCTCCCTCTGGCCCCAGCCCTTTCCAGCTCCCCACCTGTGACAGCCACTGTCCCTCGGGCTCTTGGCCCCCCATTCTCTGCTCCGGACTTTCCCATCCCCCTGAGCCTCAAACCTCCCACATAATGTTTACTGGGAACAAAATGACAAAACGTAGCAACTGAGAAGTGTGCACCAGATTCCTTCATAAAGGACGCACCCTCGATCCTTCACAAAGGATAGACCCACAGCCTCCCCCGCCTCCAACCCACTCCTCACGTGAACACTTCTGAAGGCACTTAGTTTGTGTCAGACATTGGGGTTCTCGACACACGGTCACAGCTGACACTCTGGGCCAGATAAATCTAGCGGTGGGAGGTTGTCCTCCGCACTCTAGGATATTGATCAGTGTCTCGGTCTGTACCCACTAGATGCTTTATTACCTCAACCCCCCAAAGCTGTGACATCATCAGCATTAATATCCTCATTTTACTGTGAGCCAGCAAGGCCCAGAGATGTTAAGGGACTTTCCCAGAGCCAACAGCTGCCCAGCAGTGGAGCCGGGAGGCAAGCCCGGTCTCCACATCAGTGTTGCACAGCTGTTGGATTTTCAGCGAGCATGTATTGAACCCGGCCACCTTCCCGCACCATGCTGTTACATCCTGGGTTAGTGTGCTCGGGCTGTCATAACAAAATACCACAGACTGGCAGCTCAAACAACAGGAACTTATTTCTCACAGCCTGGAGGCTGCGAGTCCAAGATCAAGGTGCAGGCTGGGTGAGTTTCCTCCGAGGCCGCTCCTTGACTTGCAGATGGCTGCTCTCTTGCTGCCTCTTCCCACAGTTGTCCCTCTCTTGTCACATGTGTTCCTGGTGTCTCTCTGTGGGCCCTAATCTCCTCTTCTCCAGAAGTCAAATTGGATTCATGCCCACCCCGTGGCCTCACTATAACTTAACTACCTCTAAAGGCCCCTTCTCCAAGTGCAGTCACATTCTAAGGTCCTGGGGTTGAGGACCTCAACATATGACTTTGGACGGGAGGGTGGGGAACACAATTCATCCCCAAACACATACACTCTGTCCTTTAATTGTCAGTACAGCCATCTAACTTAGCATCATTTTACAGATGAGGAAGCTCAGGCTCAGAGAGGCTGCCAAGCCACACAGCCAATAAATGATAGAACCAGAGTTCCTATCACTCCAAGACTCCTGGTCTCACTCTCTGTGCTAGTCACCCTCAGTTAATTTATTCCAAAAGACATGCTGATTTGTTTTTTGAAGAAGAAGATTAGCCCTGAATTAACATCCACTGCCAATCCTCTTTTTGCAGAGGAAGACTGGACCTGAGCTAACATCTGTGCCCATCTTCCTCTATTTTACATGTGGGACGCCTGCCACAGCATGGCTTGATAAGAGGTGCATAGGTCCATGCCCGGCATCCAAACCAGCGAGCCCCGGGCCGCCGAAGCAGAGTGCACAAACCCAACTGCTACGCCACTGGGCCAGCCCCACTGCATCCATTTTTTTATATTATGTTATTAACTTTTAAAATTGTGATAAAGACATAACATTAGCCATTTTAACCATTTTTAAGTGTACAATTCAATGGCATCACTGACATGCACAATGTTTTCACCCATCACCACCATCTAGTTCCAAAGCTTTTTCATCACTCCGAGGAGAAATTGTACTCTTTGGGCAATTACTCTGTGGCCTCGGGCTCAGGTTGCGTTCTGTTGGTTTTTATGAAGCGCTTCTCCATTCTTATTTTCATTTAACTGATGCTGATAGTACAGCTCCTCTGAGGCAGGTGGTGGGTCCCACAGTGACAACACAGGCACTGCCACTGTCCTCATCTAGTTGAGAAAACAGATATTAAGCACAAGAATAAATATCAAAGTAAAGTGATTTCAAATGCAGTGAGGTAATGCAGAGTATAAATAAATAGAGAGTGATGGAAAAGCAGCTTTACCCAGGGGACAGGGCAGCCTCTCTGTGGAGGTGACTTCTGAGCTGTGTCCCACTTGGCAAGAAGAAGTTGGCCATGAAAATTTCCAGGCAGGGGGAACAGCCTGTGCAAAGGTCCTGAGGTGGGAATGAGCTTGGCATGTTCAGTGAACAGCAAGGAGGTCAGTGTGGCTGAAGGAGAGAAAGAGCAAGGAAAGGAGAGAGGAGAGGAGATAAGAGATATCAGCAAGGTCTACATCATGTAGAGTCTGGAAGGAAATGGGTTTTTTTAATTGTGGTAAAACACAAATAACATCAAATTTACCATCTGAAAATGTTTTCTGTTTTGGTGAGGAAGATTGGCCCTGAGCTAACATCTGTTGCCAATCTTCCTCTTTTTTCTTTTGCTTGAGGAAGATTAGCCTTGAGCCACTCTGCGTGTGGGTCACTGCCGCAGCATGGCCAACAAGTGGTGTAGGTCTGTGCCCAGGATCCAAACCTGTGAGCCTGGGCTGCCAAAGCAGAGCATGCCAAACCCAACAGCTATGCCATGGTACTGGTCCCGCATCTGAAACTTTTTCTTTTTTTTTTTGGTGAGGAAGATTGGCCATGAGCTGAGCTAACATCTGTTGCCAATATTCCTCTTTTTGCTTAGGGAAGATTATTGTTGAGCTAACATCTGTGCCAATCTTCCTGTATTTTATGTGTGGGACGTGGCCACAGCATGGCTTGATGAGCAGTGTGCAGGTCCATGCCAGGGATCCAAACCAGAGAAATGTGGGCCACTGAAGCGGAACGCATAAACTTAATCGCTGCACCACTGGCCCCTGAACCATTTTTAAGTGTACGGTTCAGTGGTGTTAAGTATATTCACACTGTTGTGCAGCCAATCTCTGGAACTTGCAGAACTGAAACTCTGTGCCCATTAAACAACTCCTCCCAATCTGCCTGGCCCCAGATCTCAGCAGCCACAATTCTCCTTTCTGTCTCTGTGAATCTGATCCCTCTGGGTACCTCAGACAAGTGAAGTCATATGATAATTGTCTTTTTCTGTCTGGCTTATTTCACTTGGCATCGTGTCCTCGGGGTTCATCCATGTTGTAGCATGTGTCGGAGTTTCTTTCCTTTTTAAGGCTGAATAATATTCCACTGTGTGTCTATATCATCTCTTGTTTATCCATCGTCAGGACTCTGGTTTTTACATGGAGCAGGTGATGTGCTAAGTGCTGGGAGTTCAACATGACAAGAGTGAACTAGACTGTTCCATTCCCTGACCTCAAGGAGGTCACCCTCTGGAGGGAACAGGGACAAATAACATATGCTCACATAGAGGGTGACCAGGGATGTGATGGGAAGCAAGGGGCATTGGGGGAACCAGAAGAGGTCCCTGACCCAGCCTGGGAATGTTCCTGGAAGAGGAGGAGCTGTCTAAGCTGAGACCTGAAGGATGACTGGGAAATTACCCAGGGAGGAGAGACGGGGAGAGACTTCCCGACAGAAGCCACTGCATGAGCAAAGATCCTGAGGTGAGAGAGTATGGCCAGGTGGAGACAACTGGTCAACCCAGGGACCCGGGGACCCAGGGACCTAGAGCCCAGAGCTTGGGAACCCAGGAGCCATGAGACCCTGGGACACTCGGGACAGACATCTGGTTGACCAGAGCATTGGGAGACGGGCCAAGTTTGGGATGCACAGCTGGTTGACCCAGGTCCCAGGGGCCTAGAGCCCGGGGCCTGGTACCTTGGGAGCCCTGAGGCCCTGGGATGCTCAGAATAGACATCTGGGGACCCGGGGGCAAGTCTAGGATGGACAGCTGGTTGACCCAAGGAATTGGGAACCCAGGGACCTGTGGACTGGGGACCCAGGGATCCAGGGGCCTGGAGACCTAAGCTGGGAACCCAGGAGCCCCGAGGCCCTGGGATACATGGGACGGACATCTGGTCCACCCATCATCTGAGGACCCAGGGCCAAATCTGAGACAAGTCTGAGATAAGCAGCTGGTTGACCCAGGGACCAGGAACCCAAGGACCCAGCTAGCTGGGTACCCAGAGCTCAGAGCTTTGGAGCCCAGGAGCCCCAGAGCCCTGGGACAATTGAGACAGACATCTGTTCAACCCAACCATCAGGGAACTTGGGGCCTAGTCTAGGACAGACGTCTGGTCAACCCAGGGACCTGGGGCCCACAGCCCAGAGCTTTGGAGTTCTGTAGCCCAAGGTCTTAGTACACTCGGGATGGATATCTGGTTGAACCCAACATCTAAGGACCTGGGGCCAAGTCCAGGATGGACACATGCACGACCCAGGAGCAAGGGACCCAAGGACCCACATTCCCAGTGGCCCGGAGCTCAGAGCTCGGGAGCACGGGAGCCCTGAGACCCAGGGATCCTCAGAATGGACATGTTTTTATGTTAAGCAAAACAACATGGAATCATCATCATTTGAGAGCCTTAAGGATCATCAAGTTCGCCTTAGTTTACAGCCAATTGAGCCCCTGGGAGGCTAAGTGATTTCCCAAGGTCGCACAGTTCTTCAATCACCTAAAAAGCATTTCTTGATCCTCTACTTCATGTAAGTCTCTGTGCTGGGTAGTGCAGGGGCCAGGTTGGAACCCTCGGCTCCAGATGCCTGGTCTCCTGCTTTTTCCTGCCTAAAATGCTGTTTCATCTCACATGCTCCTATCATCCGCCTCTGAACAGCAGGCACGATTTGCCTTTTTCACTGTGTTGACTGGTGGTGAGGAGCTTTGGTGGGAAATCCGAGGATGCCTCAGCACTAATCAAGGTCGTGGCGCCAAACTGTACAAGTATTCATGCATCCTTCATCTCCACACACTGGCAGTTTTTTAAAAGCCAGTATCATTTAAGAACATTCTTGATAAAGCAGTAAAAAGTCTTCAATTTTATCAAATCTTGATCATCGCATACACATCTTTTTAATACCCTGTGTATGAAATAAGTACGTGTAAAGCACTTTGGCTGCATACGAAGTACAATGGTGGTCCAAGAAAAGCACCTGAACTGTTGTTTGAGTTGCAGACTGAACTAGCTGTATTTTTCATGGAACACCATTTTTACTTTCTGAAAGAACACCTAACAGAGTTAGATTTATTCACACTTGAGTATTTGGCAGGCATTTCCTCGAAAAGGAATGAAGTAAGCCTGCTGCTTTAAGGAAAACAACTGACAGTATTTGTTGCCAATGATGAAACTTGAGCTTTCAAGTAAAAACTGGAATTTTGGAAAACTTGTACCTACCACCATGATCTTGACAGTTTCCCAATACTTAAAGACCTTTCTGATAAGATCTATAATCATATTAACGAAGGTGATTTTTTTAGTATTACATAATGAAATGTGTCAACTTTTGTAAGATTTGCCTAACTCAATCAGTATTTTCCAAGTGATCAATGCACGATGTTAAAAAACCATGCATGGGTGAATTCTGATCTGTCCTGGTTATCAGTCATAATTCTAATTATTAGTTTAAGGTGTTGTATATCACAGGAATAATAAGTTTCTCTGTCAATTGCCATTTTTTAAGTCTTGTTATTTAGAGTCAGTTGTTTTACTCTGATGCTTTTTGCTTTTGCAAATATGTCTCATCTTCAGAGGAATTCATGGAAAGGACCCTGACACTTACTCTGGATACAGGTTTCTGACAAACTTTCAGATCATAGGACTGAACTCTGGGTAAGAAATTACAGAAATCTAATGGAGAAACTGATGACCTCATAAAACTGCTAACAGAAGATTAAGATCAAGAACCGGTTATACAGGACTGAATGAACTGAGGATGATTATAATATTTTTTACGACTTTTGTTTGAAATATTGTTTTTGATGTGTTGCTTTGTTTTCTCAGATTTAAGGAAATCTTTTCTCTTATGTTAACCATGTCTTATAGCAATTAGTGAAATTATATCTTTATGAGCAAAACTGAAACATTTATCTTTTTCTCCCTACCTGATCCCTCCAGAATTTGGAAACTCTTTGTGAGTGAGTATGGTTATTTCGTGGCAATATAGTTGTTTGCATAAGTTCAATAAGAATCTGTTCTCCTTATAACAGGACATTTGTTATCTTACCAAAACTTTGACTGGAATGTCATGTTTGAGAGAAACGTATAGACTCAGATATGACAATACTGCCTTTGAGGAATAAGGTTGATTTTCTGGAAATAAAGCCGCTTGGAAATATGGGCCTGGTACCTTGCTTTACGGAGAGAAATTTCAGCAATCTTACCTGGTAGGTAAGGAAGCTTGCTTATCTGGCAGGTGTAAGGAACCTCGGAATATTCTGGGGAATCTCAGGAAAGGAGAGAAATTCACCGAAATCTAAGGTATTGCAGGAAAGGCCTGATGGCACAAATCCTTGGCTTGGCTTTTCTGGCCTTGAGAAGTCTTTAAGGTTCAATCTGAGATTCCTCATAAAAATTCCAGCAAAGCAGATTTAAGAGCCTATATGATCAATTACTATTCTTGCTGCACTTATGTAAATAATTGGGCCAAGTTTATTAAAACTAAACTTATATTGTAAACCAATTAGTCTTAATTTGACTATCTTTGGTAAAAATGAGGGTGATTTTAGAGAGAAGAACTATGTTTCAGTGAAAAACTATAATACGCATTTGTGGATATTAGATCCTAGTTCTGTTAATTGTCTTTGAGGCTTTTTCTACCTGTGAACTGAACTGGATCCTGAATTCTTCTACTGAAATATCTGGTTACAAACCTCCAAACTAATGTTTTCAATTTTTACCTCATTTTCATTTGGAATCATTGAGAATTGAAGATGCTTTTTCCTGAAACCTTGCAAATTGAAGCTGAACGACTTGATAGAAACTTAAGAGAGATTCCTACCTGTTGCTGTGTAAGCTGTAAGCCACTCAAAAAGATACCTGAATGCCCGATGACATCATCAGAGACATTTCAAGCTACAAAAGATGCTTTGACTCTGACATCTAGAAGTCTTCTTGACTGCCTGCCCCCTGGATGCAGGAACTGATTTATAATTTGCTCCAACCATTAACCTTGTTACCTTGCTTCCAATATCACAAGGGAGAGAAGACCACGACTGCATTCTATTGTTTAATTTGGTTTACAAATGAGTCTTACTTAAATGATAAGTGAGGATATTACACTGTCTAGCCTCAAGAATGCCTGCTACTTTCTGTTAACTCTGTTAACCCAGTAAAAGATTTCCTTCTACAGCCTCAAGAAATTGCCATGGAACAAGAGAAACAGATATGGCAGTCAAAAGGGGGAATTTCTGACACCCCCTCACGGATGTGGTTCAGGCCCAATAAGAAACCTATAGTACCTATTGGAGCACAATTGCCACTGCTCCAGCATATACACCAGTTAACCCATTGGGCACCTGAAAAGATGATTTTATGGGGAAAACAATACTTTTGGAAACTTTCTCCCATGGTGGTTCATAAAGCCTATGCTCGTTGTGCTATATGCCCAAAGTATAATCCAGGGAAACCACTCCATGGGTCACAAGGCCACTTTCCCCTTCCTAAGGGACACTTTGAGGTATGGCAATTGGGCTTTGTCCAAATGCCACCATCTCAAGGATATAAATACATCTTGGTAATGATTTGCACGTTTTCACATTGGATTGAAGCCTTTCCTTGCAGAAGAGCAACGGCTTTAACAGCAGAGCTCCCAGAACTTAAGGATCATGGACTATAACCTGAAGAATTTATTTATTGAAAGAGACATCAAATAAGACTCTATACTGCCCAGTTGGAAAAGGACCATACCAGGAGGAGAAGAAGATGACATCTGTTGTAGACAGCTGTCCCAAGACTCTGGACCAGGCCTGTATTCCCAACCTTATATCTCCTCATTTAAACATTTGATATGCTTAAACTGTATACCTATTTTATAATTTTTTTGAAATGCTATCATACTTAAAGTGATTAATTTGGAACAGACTGGTCTTGAAGGCCAGGAATTTATCGAGTGACTCCTAATGGAACTCAATGGTTATGTGGAACAAATCTTTGGCCTTGGCTACTGCCTGGGTGGCTAAAACACTTCACCCTGAGTTTCCTTTAAAAGCAGGAAAGGAGTCAGGCTGAGTTAAAACCTGTTACCAATCTCCCTCTCTTTAAGGCCGGATGGGCTTGTTCAGTGTTCCACTGGTATGGCTATATTTGCAGCTATATTTGCTCCTTCTTTGGAGCTAAAAGATGGCATTATTACATATGGAATCTCTGACTAAATTTACTCAAGAAGCCCTTAATGATAGTCAAGCAGGAATGGCCTTATTAAATACTGAAATGTCTTTAATGAGAAGGGCTGCCCTTCAAAACAAAATGGCTTTAGATATTCTTACTGCATCCCAAGGTGGTACATATACAATCATTCAGACTGGATGCTGTGCTTTTATACGTGATGAATCTTCCAATGTGTCATCTCTGCTAAAACACATGAAGAAGCAAGTGGATGCCTTATGCGATCGGACACCCAGTCTTGAATTGTTTAGTTAGCTCCCTTCCGGTATCAGTTCCCTTTTCCAATCCAGATTGGAATTCCTGTTTCTACTACTTCTTGGAATTCTTGTACTAGTCATAATATTCAAACTAATTGTTGTTTTCTTTACTCAGTGTTGTAAGAGTAGCATACAACCTAGAGTGATGATTGCTCAACGGCTTGAGATGGTTGATCTGTCTTATAACCCTGGACAAATTTCCTTTTCTGATAGGGACTATGACTAAGAATTCATTTCAGGCTAATCCTTTTAAAAATGCTGAGTTATTATCGTTACTGTACTTGTTCTAGAATCATATACAATGTAAATGTGAAGTGTCATAGAGAAGCACATATACAATGTTTGCGCAACAATCTAAAATTAATTGGAAATTACATGACATATGACACGCTTCCTCTGTTAATATATATATAAGTCTATGCTTGTCCACTATTTCCCCCAACGTGGATGACTAGGCAAATAAATGAAATAAAAGCCTAGCACCGAGGGACATGATGGACCCAGGGCAGGCAGCAACCACCCTGGCACCGAGGGACAATATTTTGATCATCAATGCTTTCTATCAAAAGATTAGAGATCAAAAGGGGGAAATGACAAATAAAAATGGCAAGTAATAGGATATATTGGAGTATATGAGGAAGCCATTTTGTGTAAACCTAATTCGGCCTGACCTTGTCCTTCCAAAACGGCCTGACCGAGGCCGTTGAGCATGCATTGTGTATCCGCTTTAGAGATTCCCTATGGCAAGAGCAAAGGCCCTTGAGATAAAGGTGCAACTTCCCTCTCCCTCCCAACATTGGCGACGCCTTAAGGATTAAGTATCTTTCCTCAGGCTAGAAACTGATTGCTGCGCTCACCTGTGACCGCCCAGCTTGAGACAATAGACTTGCCTCCTGCTATGCCCACCAAGATAGCAGACCCACTGCCTGCTGTGTCCATCAAGTGCTGTGCCGACAGGGCAATCTTGTGACTATTGTGGGAGGAACATTTCAATCATATGTGAAACACCGTCTTTGAGGGTATATAACCACCCTGTGTACCCCCACTTCTTTGGAGTGCTCTGTTCCTCTGTGGAAAGACTCTCCCGGGCTATAATCCTAAGATTTAAGCTCAGAATAAACTCACCCAAATTTAAAAAAAAAAACAAAAAACCATGCATGGGTGAAAGATCCACTCAAAGGGCAAGATGGATTTTAACGGAGCAGAGCATGAAAGGTTCACTGGCATGGTTTCAAATTCCACATTGCAACTTAGGAAACTACCACCTGTCAAGTTTTGGAGCAGTATCAAAAATACCCACAATGAGGGGCCGGCCCAGTGGCACAGTGGTTAAGTTCGCACGTTTGCTTCGGGGGCCCGGAGTTCGATGGTTCGGATCCCGAGTGCGGACATGGCACCGCTTGGCAAGCCATGCTGTGGCAGGCGTCCCACATATAAAGTAGAGGAAGATGGGCACAGATGTTAGCTCAGGGCCAGTCTTCCTCAGCAAAAAGAGGATTGGCAGCAGATGTTAGCTCAGGGCTAATCTTCCTGAAAAAAAAAAAATAGCCACAATGATCTGAAGATGCTATTAAAGTATTCTTCCTTTTTCCAACTAGACAACAGTGAGGAGAAATTTTCTTCAAACACTTTAAGCAGAACAACACATTGCAACAGACTGAAGGAAGTAGACATGAGAATCAAACTGTCTTCTACTAAGCTAGGCATTAAGCAGATTTTCAAAAAATGCTACAAATGCCATTCTTCTCAGCAAATGTTTTCCTGTTTTTAAAAATAGCTATTTTTTATTAAGGCTTTTTTTTTTACTTCACATGTAATGGGTTCATTATTGTTATTGTTGAGACTACTCCATGGAAGTATATGGAGCCCATGTCCAAAATTTGGCTCAGCTGAGACTGATACACCATACGCATTAAGAGGGTACGAAGACATTTATTACTTACATAATGAGACTTTCTGGGAAGAGGAGGGCAGGCTCCCAAGAAGGTCCATAAATGGCTTGAGACAGCAGGGAGAGGTGACTAGTGCGGAGTTTCTTGGCTGTTAGGGGGTCGGGATGGAGGGAGGGTGGCTCATTTGGAGCAGATCTTATGTGGTCTGAACTTTCTGTTGGCACCAAGGGAGGGAGCTCGTGAGCTTTCTTACTGCCGGCCCAGGTGTGGGGCAAGAGGGAAAGCTCAGGAGTAGAGGCTGAAAGATGTCAGCACTCAAATCACAAAAATGGAGTCAGACTCAGTATTAGAATTCACCCCTCAGATTTGACTGATGATTGAAATGTGTCCTGTTTCATTTAATTGAACTTCAACTTGTGATAGAAAAGCCTTTATGGGGCTTTATGAAACCTGTAGCCTGAGGCCGGTTAGGGAGTCCTGTCGAATGCCTGTTTTCAACAGCCCAGCATCGCATATTTCACAAAATGAAATGTGTGCCTTGGTTACTATCAGTAATGTTTAGAACTGCAAAGAAGATAAGGAGAGTCTTGATGAGGCCTCATGTTGTGGTTTTAGGATGTGCAGAGATATGTGTGGCCTTGGTAGATATTTTGGGTATCCGTGAGGCAGCAGATTCCCAGAGTTCTTTACCCATGAGGATGCGACCTTGGATAAGGAATTGTTGCTGCCCTTGGCTGGACCAGACGGCAGACTACTGACAACCAATGGCCCAAGGATGTGTAAAAATGGGGCCAATTGTTGGCCAGGGACTCGCGCTAAAGTGACTGCCTGTAGTCCAGCTAATTGTGCTAACCCTGGGTCCCATCCTTAATTAGGGACGTCTCAGTAAAGGGACAAAAAGCAGCAGCTCCTCGGTGAGCTCCATCGTGTGTAATGGCGGCAGTGCTGTCTGTGAAATGTTCAGACTCCCATTGCTATTCACGCTATCAGTCCTTGAGGGCTCCCCAGGTGGCCAGAGGGCCCGGGGAGGGGCGACTTCCCCCATCATGGTAGCGTCTGGCAAAGGCTGAGTCATATGCCCCAGGGCTACTTTAAAGAGGGCCTCCATCCCATTCTCCAGGCCCTAAACACCCATTCTTGAAACTTTCAACTTAGGTTGGTTACATCTGTAACAGGCTTGGTAGGACACAGCAAACGCAGCGCCAAGGGGCACACTTCAAAGTGCCAGCTCCCAGCTGGCAGCAGCATCACTCAGGGAGCACACCCTGGCCCCAGGCAGAGGCTCAGAACACACGCTCGGCAGCAGGTCACAGCGCCACCCAGCAAGCCAAGGCCAGAGAAGAAAGGCCCCCAGTGGTGGTCACCACCAGACACACTGCTCGTTGTGCCAGCTGCTGGGTTCTTGCTGTCCCCTTGGGGTGACCACAACAGTTCTTAATACGAAAGTTAATAAATAAATATATTTTTAAATTCTTGGGTTTCATTTCCAATACAGTAAATACCAGTAGATATATCCCACATAAACAGGAGCTTTTGGGGGTCCTCTATATTTTTTAAGGGTATGAAGAGATCCTGAGAGAGTTTGAGAATGACTGGCATATGTATTTATAAAACTGAAACTCAAGTCTCATAGAACAATGGTCATCCTTATAACTATCATATCTCGATGTTTTCTTCTCTGTCCTATTCTATTTCATCCTTTAAAAAATGCTAGTCGTGCCCACGAATGGTTCACTAGCTACAGCTTTAAAACCTTGAAGTAAAGCGTGAGGATACATAATGTAATTTTCTGGGGGACACTTTTTATTTCAATTAAATGCGGTTATTGCTGGAGAAAGAAGCGTCTAAGGTCACATTGCCCCTTAGGATCATGTTCTCACTTCTGAGCAGAGCTGAATTTACCAGGAAGTTAATAAAGCTCAGGCCTTAAGGTCCCCCCTACCCGACACAGGCCTCTTCTAGGGTCCCTGTACCTACTTTTTATGGGTAGTTGCCCATTCTTTTCCTAAGTGGCCACCCAATCTGTATAAGCTGCAGGCCTCACAAAACCTAGATCCATGCCTGCTTCAGAACCATTTTTTTCCCCAATGTATAAGCTGGAGTGTTTTAAAATAACAAAAGTTTCACTTTCCCAATTAGGAA
Source organism: Equus caballus (assembly GCF_041296265.1). Taxonomy (NCBI): domain Eukaryota; kingdom Metazoa; phylum Chordata; class Mammalia; order Perissodactyla; family Equidae; genus Equus; species Equus caballus. The sequence goes on from NC_091687.1 coordinate 11,186,820, forward strand.
CAATGGTGGTAATTAGAAACAGCTGCTGTTTGCATTAGGTTCCTTTAAAGAAATCCACATGAGTTAGTGATCTCGAGGAAAAGGGAGTTGACTCCAAAGATGCATGTGTACTGGGACTAGAGAACCATCTGGAACAAGTCTGTCCCTTTCTCCCTTAGCAGCCACACCATCTCTCACTCATGGCCTCTCTGCTTCTTTCTGGAGAGTCTGTCTCCTCTGTCCTCCTCTCTCTGCAACTGGGCTTTTTCATCCCCTCGCCTGTGGTCCACAGTGAGCCCTTAGCTCTCATAGCTGAGTGACCCAGTCTGAGATGGGTCACCCCTGAATCAAGAGCCCAGAAAGCCACAGCTGGGGGTATGGGGACACGGTTGTGAGATGCACACCTTAGCCAGTGAGGCCATAGAATCTGTAGACAGGGCCTTAGCCCTTAGAAGGGACTAGTCAGCAGCAAGCTCAGCACACAGAAGTTATTCTGATCATTCAAACTTTGAGTTTTTGCTCCATGTTCTTTTTTTTTTGGAGGAAGCCCTGAGCTAACATCTGCTGCCAGTCCTCCTCATTTTGCTGAGGAAGACTGGCCCTGAGCTAACATCTGGGCCCATCTTCCTCTACTTTATACATGGGACGCCTACCACCGCATGGCGTGCCAAGCGGTGCCATGTCCATACCCGGGATCCAAACCAGTGAACTCCGGGCCGCCGAAGCGGAACGTGCGAACTTAACCCCTGCACTACCAGGCCAGCCCCCGCTCCATGTTCTTAATTAGCTTTTAGTTCAATATTAATTTGTATATTTTTGAAGTGCCATTTCCAAATGCGTGTGTGTGTGTGTGTGTGTGTGTTTCACCTCACTTTTCACTGTTTAATTTTGGAACACAAGGGAGACATTATTTTTGGTATTTTCCATTTTAAAAAACATATTTCTTTTGGAGCATATTGATCTTCCAATTGCCTGCCTTCTGGGTTTTTTGCTAATCATTGGAAATTTGGTGAAAGTAAATGATTTCAAAGAAATGTATGCTGATCAGTTCTGTTTAGATGTCACTCTAAAAGAATGCTTAAGACAAAAGAATCAATATTATCTGTAAATAGGAAGTTTAACTATGATATTCTTAGTTCTTGGAGAATTTGTTTCATCTTGGCCTTTAACTTGTGGAAAAGATACACAAACTCACTGTGTGATGTGTGAGTCAATTCCAAAATGTCTCCACTTTCCTATGGGGGAGGTCTCTTTGGTGGCACCCTAGCATTCTCTGAATGCTTGGTATGCTGTATGCCACTCCATGTGATTGCTTTGTTTGTTGTTGACGGCAAAATATGTCTCTATGACTTTTGGTTTTTTTCAATCTGGAATTGGAGGCATCACATGGAACATGTTTACAGATTTTAAGCCCTTTAGGATAGTTGCAGGAAAAGAGGCAGGAGAGGAAGGGAATTCATGCATAAGTCTACAATGGTTTTTTACTTTATCGCTGGTCTTGGGTACAACCCCATTTGAAGGTCAGGCAACAGAAGATGCCAGATGCCACCCCTCCTCTGTAGCAGACAACCCTGGAGGGCAGCAGTTTTCCAAGTGGGGTCCTGGGAGCAGCAGCATCAGCATCACCTGGGAGCTTACTAGGAAAGAACATTGTCAGGCTTGTCCCCAGACCAACTGAATCAGAATCCGTAGGGGTGGGGGTGGAGTAATTGGTGGAACAAGCCTCCGGGTGATTGTGATGCAGGCTAGAATTTGACAACCACTGTTTAGAGGCTTGTGGTTCAGGGTATAAGGACATGCAACACATACACACCCACACACACCTGCACGCACACACACACACTTGGAACAGGATCGCAAAGGCCTGTAATCCACAACATGCTACTCTCCCACTTTCAGGCCTTTATTCACGTTATTCCTCCAACTAGAATATTCTTTCTCCCTCCTTGTCCATGCCCATCTGTTGGAAGCTTGTCCGTTTTTCAAAGCCAAACCAGTTCAAAACCTGCTTCCTCTAAGAAGTCTCTCCAGATCCATCCAGCTCTGAGTGGTAACTACCTTCTACAGGGAGTCCAATATAGAACAAATTTTGGCCCTGAAGATGCTTAAAGTTAGAAGCTTGGTGTATCCACATGAAAATAATTTGGATTGAACGCGGGGGCTCTCTTCCATGGTGATACTAATCGATGCCTCTGGGTGGACCTTTCCTTTGCTTTCTGTCATCAAGTCAGTCATGCGTGCTCCTGCTTCGGGGTCTAATTGTTCCCTCTCCTGATATGTGTTTACTTGAGATCAAGGTCGGAGATCAGCGGTCAGCAAACATAACCCAGAGCCTATTTTTGTACGGCCTCTGAGCTGAGAATGTTTTTTCCATTTTAAAATGGTTAGAAAAAAAATCAAAAGAAGAATAATATTTAGCGATACATGAAAAGTACATGAAATTCAAATTTCACTGTCCATAAATAACGGGTTAGTGGACAACAGCCTCACCCATTCATTTATGTTGTCTATGGTTGCTTTTCTGCCCAAAGGGCAAAGTCGAGTAGTTGCAACACAGATCATATGGCCTGCAAAGCCAAAAATATTTACTGTCTAGCCCCTTACAGGAAAAGTTTGCAAACTCCTGCTCTAGATAACCCCGTGTGTCTCTCCCTCACTTCATTCAGGTCTCAGCTCAAACATCACCTTATCGGAGAGGCCTTCCTGGCTCACCCTACCTAAACGGAACACACGCCCCCACTGGCTCTTTGCATCCTTATGATGCTTTATTTTTCTTTGTAGCACTCATCTTCAGCGGATGTCATATATTTATTTGTTTATTGCAGGCCTCTCCTCATTAGAATCCAGCTTCATGAGAACAGAGCCTTTGTTTTGGTTCCTTGCGACAGCCCAGATGCTCTTAATAAACATTTAAATGAATGAATAAATGTTCTCTAACAAGGATCCCTCCTAAGTCATTTCCCGGTGGTTGAATTATTTTGCTTCTATTTTGGGAGGGACAAGGGGTCAATTAAGCACAGACTCCAGACTCAGTGACAGTAACTGAGAAAATGGGAGATATTGTTTGCCTTATAAAATAACAAACATACATTGTGGAATATTTCTTAATTAAAGGACCTGGAGGCAAAGCCTTTAGACATGGAGGCTATTTATCAAAGTGGTTCCTCTGGTTTGTAATGAAAACATCCAGAATTGCTGACTGGAATTCTAGAAATCGATTCTGACCACTTGTTTTTTTAAAGAGGTTTGAGGGATTACTTTGTCCCATTCTGTTTCTGTTTTATTTCAAAACTCTTCCACATTTTAATCCAATTTTACTGAGAGAATGTAGGCAAAAAATGGGTTCCAAGACAATTGCTGTTTACCTTGGGGTAAGGAATTTTCTGGCAAAGTAGCCAGCATCACTCAAGACCTCCAATGATCTTCCCATGCCCCCCAGTTCAAAGTCAGATCAGTTGCTTTTAAAGAAATAATTCATCTGCCTGTCCGTCCTTTTCCGAAGGTTTGTCTTCCGTAGTTTGTCTGCACAAGACTTGAATAAATGGCCTCAGATTCACCTTGTGATGGGTGAAGACAGCGTGTTCACTGGCAATGTGCCTCTTCCCTTCCCCACTCGAATGGAATAGAGGTTTCCATCTGAAAGCACCAATTTTATCGTTATATTAGAGAAATTTATACGAGTGACTTCTCTCCGCAAAATCTGAATTATGGGTTTACGAAATTATAGTGGTTCTCTCAGGAAGATTCTATGGTTGCTTTTAGGAGAATTGTGACTTTTGTATTAAATCCTGGAGAATTTTTCTTGCCTATCGTAGTCTAACCCCCAGAAAGTATAAGAGACTTGGCTGTGACCACACAGCTAGATTAGGACCCGGGCATCCTGCCTCCATCTCCGAGGGCTCATGCCTTTTCCCCACATCCTTCAATGCCTCCCTAAAACACTTTCCTGCCTTTCCCCCCTTTAAGCTGACATGAAGGGAAAGATGCACGCAGGCCGTCTCTGGGTTTTCTTTATTTAATATTTGTCTAACTGTTGATTAAGAATGGAGAGAGACTGGTTTAAACTGGATTCTTTTTTTTAGGCATTCTGGTCTCTGTTGAGAGGAAACTAAAAAGTTACTCGTGGAAAATAAAAAAGAGTATAGTCCCACATCAAGGAATGGTAGGACTTTTTGAGGTTTAATAACTAGAGGAATAAAACGTGTGTGCTTCAAAGCACACTAAGCACTTTTTAGGTTCAGAAAATTTTCCCAAATACTCTTTGGATCTATAATAAGGCATCAGTTTGTTCCAGTATAGATACATCTAGGAGGGTTAATGCTCCTGGGCTTAAAGGAACTGACCCTGGACAGTGCCGAGAGCAGAGCATGACTAGCCTAAGATCTGTTATGATGGCAAGTGATCATTTAGAAGCTTCATAATCAAAAGAAAAACGAGCTTGAGAAGAAATGTAGAACAGTAACAAATCATCACCCAACACTGATAGCCCTCCGGTTTCTGTGAAAGATGAAAACTCTCCGTCATTTGAAAAGGCAGAAAAATAAACATTTGTGTGTGTGTGTAAGGAAGACTGGGCCGGAGCTAAAATCTGTTGCCAATCTTCCTTTTTTGCTTGAGGGAGATTGTCCTTGAGCTGACATCTGTACCCATCTTCCTCTATTTGTATGTGAGATGTCGCCGCAGCATGGCTTGATGAGCAGTATGCATATCTGCACCCGGGATCTGAACCCATGAACCCTGGGCCACTGAAGCAGAGCGCGCAAACTTAACCACTACACCACCCAGCTGGCCCCAGAAAAATAAACATTTTAATAGTGAAAGTTCTTAAAAAAATGTTTTTGAGAAACTGAGAGGAAAATAGCACCTAAGTTCTTTTAGAAGGATCATAATTTCAGAAGAAAACAAAAAAAACTGGGATTAAGTTTATTTACTTGAGTAACATTTAGTGAAATTATTTCAAGTACATACATAACTTTTATTTTTCAGTACATACTTTCAAAAATAGGACAAATATGCAATTTCCGGCTCCTACCTAGAGTTGTTGTGAGAATTAATTAAACTGAAAAACAAAACAAAATAAAACAGAGGCAGTAGATAGACCAAATTTCTCTCTTAGAGTGTGCTATGAATAAAAGAAGAGAGGTTAAAATATTTACTGCATGAAGATGAAAAATTAGGTTGGAGTCTACCTGTGCTCTAGTTTTGATGTATCTGTCTTTCTCTTGCCAAGCACGGTAGGCATTTGTTATTTTGGTGTATATGCGTATGTTGGGTGTCCATTAAGGCGAGAATGTCTTGGATATTTGTTGTTGCTGCTGCTGTTTTCACTCAGCTCTAGCCTGCAGAAACAGTACCCCAATCCTGCTTTGAGGAATCACCCCTTCCCCATTCTGAGTCCTGTGCTTCAGGCGAACCTGAATCTACCCATGGGCTCCAAGGGAGTAGTACGTGACCTGGGCTAAGCTAGTCAGCACAGCCCATTTCCCCCGACAATTATATTTGGTTCAGGGAAGAACACATTACCCAAATCAGACCAATCAGGCATAAAAGACTCAGTTCCAAGAAACAGAGTTCATTGGTAAGTGACCGGGACCCATTCTTTCTCACTGGATGTGAATAAGAATAGAATTACCGCTACAATACATTACTGTGGGAACGCACAACGTTACAGCCTCATGGAGCAGAATTTAGCAATATCTAAAGAGCCTGACAACAGAATGCAATTCCTAACTTTTTTCCTATAAAAGACGTTATTAGGACATGGGGCCGGCCCAGTGGCACAGTGGTTAAGTTTGCACGTTCTGCTTCTCGGTGGCCCAGGGTTTGCCGGTTTGGATCTCAGGTGCGGACATGGCACCGCTTGGCAAAAAGCCATGCTGTGGTCGGCATCCGATGTATAAAGTAGAGGAAGATGGGAATAGATGTTAGCTCAGGGCCAGTCGTTCTCAGCAAGAAGAGGAGGATTGGCGGTAGTTAGCTCAGGGCTAATCTTCCTCAAAAAAATAAAAATAAAAAATAATAATAAAAGACGTTATCAGGACAATTAGTGAAATTTGAATAAGGTCTGTAGATTAGCTATATTATATCAAGTTTAATATCTTGATTTTGATCGTTGTATTTTGATAATTGTATTGTGGTTGATATTCTTATTTTTAGGTAATACACACTGAAGTATTTAGACATAGAGTATCATCGCATCTGCAACTCCTTCACCCATGGTTCAGAAAAAATTATACACACATATACTCTCATGCACACAGATAATATAGGTATAAAGTTGGGGACAAGAAAAAGAGTAATAAAGCGAATGGGATAAAAAGTTCGCCACTGGGGAACCTGGTTAAAGAAATATATTTGGTCTTTGTCCATGGTTCCTGGCACAGAGCTCCTGCAACCCTTGGCATTCCCTGAGTGATAGGAGTGTCTTTTGTCAGTCATAAGGAGCCCCTTACTAGAACACCTGAGTTTATGCTAATGAGGCGACTAAGGCTGGGCCCCAAGATAGCCTCAGGATAAAGCTGGTCACCAGGAAGACCAAGTGATTAGAAGGTTGGAAATTTCAGCCACACCCACCAACCTCTGGGAAGATGGAGAGGATGGATATTCAGATCTATAAAAACTCTTAAGCAACAAGATTTGATGAGCTTCCAGGTTAGTGAAAGCATCTGCATCCTGGGAGGATGGTGAACCCCAGTTCTGTGGGGACAGAAGCTCCTGTCCTCAGGAGCCTTCCAGACTTCACCCTGTATACCTCTTCATCTGGCTGTTCATCAAGTTTACTGAGGAAGAGGAGCAGGAGGGGGAGAAAGAAGTGACAAAGGAGGAGGAGGAAAAAGAAGAAAGTTGCTGCTGGCAGCCATCTTAGAACCACACTGAAAAAGGCCATCTCAGAATGGAACAGACCCAGAGGAAGCAGAGCTGAGGTGGACCCACAGGAGTCTGTTGGAGCCCTATGTTAAGCTTTAAATTAGTTAATCAGCTATCCCTGTACTTTTCAGCTTACCTGAGTCAAATAATTCCTTTTCACAAGATTCGCTTGTGAAATATATAATAATTCACCAGATTCCAGTTGGAAGCTACTATATTTCTTTTGCTTTTTTTCGCTCTTTTTTAGTTTTTTAGTGGTTTGTTTTCAATCCCAAACGGCTACTGAAACTATAGAACAGAGTTCTAAGAAGCTACATACTTTGCTGACGAAACAGAAAAAATTAGAAGGAGGGAGAGGACAGAAAGGACTTAGAGAAACACAACCATCAAGGGTTACATGGACAACTCAACAACAAAAAAACAAACAACCTGTTTCAAAAATAGGCAAGGGACTTGAGTAGACATTTCTCCAAAGAAGACACATAAATGGCCAACAGATTGCTGAAAAGATGTTCAGTTTCACTAATCATTAGGGAAATGCCCATCAAAACCATAATCAGATACTACCTCACACCTATTAGGATGGCTACCATTAAAAAAAACTAAAACAGAAAATAATAAGTGTTGGTGAGGATGCAAAGAAATTAGAACTCCTATGGACTATTGGTGGGAATGTAAAATGGTGCAGGCACTGGGAAAAAGTATGGCAGTTCCTCAGAAACTTAAACATAGAATTACCATATAATCTAGTATATACTCGAAATAATTGAATGCAGCATCTCAAAGAGATATTTATACATTCATGTTCATAATAGCATTATTTGCAATAGCCCAAAGGTGGAAGCAACCTGAGTGTCCATCAATGGATGAAGAGATAAACAAAATGTAGTGTATACATACACTGGAATATTATTCAGCCTTGAAAAAGGGAAATCCTGGCACATGCTACAACGTGGACGAACCTTGAGGACACTATGCTAAGTGAAACAAGCCAATCACAAAAGGACAAATATTGTGTGATTCCATTTATATGAGGTCATAGATTAGTCAAATTCATAGAGACAGAAAGTAGAATGGTGGTTGCCAGCAGCTGAGGGGAGGGACGAATGCGTAGTTATTGTTTAACAGGTAGAGGTTTCAGTTTTCCAAGATGAAAGGAGTTCTGAGGGTGGATGGCGGTAATGGTAGGACAACAATGGGAATAAACTTAGGGACACTGAACTGTACATTGAAAGGATTATTAAGGTGGTAAACTTTATGTAATGTATATTTTACCACAATTAAAAAATAAAAGAATTACAAGGACGAAGAACTTGCTGTAGGATAGACTGAATGACTTACATAGTTTGTCCCGAGAACAGCTAGAGTAGAAAAATAGATCACCTAAAGGAGGTGAAAGTTCCTGAGGAAAAATAAAACGTGTTGTAAAACCCTAAGACAAATCTGTGTAGAAAATATAGCAGAAAATCAGGAAAACTTTAACTAGAAGGGTCTTTTACCCTGACACTTTGGTGTTATAAGACTATAAACAAAGTATTGCTGAATATGATCATTAGACATGGGCTGTCCCTATTATTCTAGAAGTTGTAAGAAAGATTACCTCTCCCTACATACTCCTCCAACCTTCTCATTGATGCCTTAAATTTCAATCTCTGAGGTTTATTATTTGGCTTAAGGCTTTTCTTGTATCCTAACCTTGATCCTGATGTTACCGAACACAAGCACACGTTCGTTTACCCACCGCGCAGGAGGGCCAATAACTGGAACTCCAGGCTTATGGGGAGAAAAGGGGTTTATTATTGAAAGGCAGCCAGGCAAGGAGATGGGAGTTAAAACTCAGGTCCACCTCCTCGAAGGAAAACAGGTAGGAGTTTTTGTCTGCAGTTTTAGGAAGGCAGGTGGGGCCTGTGGCCATGCTGGTTGGCACCTTCCCACCAGCCCATGTTTGGCCTTGAAGACTGAATTTCTTTTCCCTTGACTGTCTGGACTTTTCCAGTTAGTTCTCACCTTCAGTCTGCATTTGGCCTCGTGAGGCTGAATCTTGATGTCCAGACCTTGACTTCCTGGGAAAGACAGCTCACTAATGTACTGAGGGACAGAAAGAGCTGGTTAGTTTTAAACAGTTGATTCTGCTGAGTACGCACAGCTGCAGTTAGGAAAGCTTATCTCAAAGTTTTTGTTCTTTGTTTAACTTTTTTGTTCTCGGTTTCACTAAGTTTCAGTACTACATTACAAAAGCCTATTAAACATTCTCCACCAGTTCCTCAAACCAATATGTCCAAATGTATTATCTTATCTCGCTCCTTTAGATCTTAGCATTTCTGCCAGTCACTCCCCCATTTTCCCCCAAAGCTTGGAGTAATTTTCTTTCCTCCAGCTCCCTTGCCTTTATATCCACTCGGTGATTCGGTCCTGGCATGTTTCCTTCCTGACTATCATTTCTGTCTCTTCTTTCCATCCCCCCATTGCCCGTACCCTTTGGCTATTCCTTCCTGGATTGTTGTAACAGAATCCAAACTGGTTCTCCTCTTCCAGCCTCTCCCTTGCTCTATGGTAGGAAGACTAAACACACATTTACGGCACAAGGAAAGCGGGAAAGATGGAAGAAAAGAAAGGAGGAAGGGAAACAATATTGGAAAAATTTCAATAACTTGAAAATAAAATCAAAAGACTCACCAAGAGAAAAACATAAAAGCTACCTTTCTTAACAAATTTCATTGCACGAACACAATCCTTACATATTTTTGCACATTTTCCCCAAAATTTCCTAAAGATAGTAATGGATACTTTCTAGTAGTCCAGTCAGACCATAGTCTATGAATCATTGTAATTAAATAAAACCTGTAAGAATCAGTCCCAATAGAATATAGCGTGTTGAATCTGGGATTTTTTTTTCTTTTTTAAAGATTTTACTTTTCCTTTTTCTCCCCAAAGTCCCCCGGTACATAGTTGTATATTTTTAGTTGTGGGTCCTTCTAGTTGTGGCATGTGGGACGCCACCTCAACATGGCCTGATGAGCGGTGCCATGTCCGCGCCCAGGATCCAAACCAGTGAAACCCTGGGCCACCAAAGCTGGAGTGCGCGAACTTAAACACTTGGCCACGGGGCCGGCCCCAGGGATTTTTTTGTAAAAAAATTTCTCCAAGAGTTAGTAGCCTTTTAGAAGACAGATTGTCTTAAGAGGGTTATTATACAAAGATTCTTGTTTAATAATAAACTTACAAGTCCTGATCTAACTATGTTCTCTGTATCACTGGACCCTTAGGTAAAACTTGAAAGAAAGGGAGTTTCAGCTCAATAGAAGAAAGAAATCATGGGGCCGGCCCATGGCCGAGTGGTTAAATTCACAGGCTCCACTTCAGTGGCCTAGGGTTTCACAAGTTCGGATCCTGGGCGTGGACTTAGCACTGCTCCTCAGGCCATGCTGAGGCGGCGTCCCACATAGCAGAACTAGGAGGACCTACAACTAAAATATACAACTGTGTACTGGGGGATTTTGGGGAGAAGAAGAAGGAAAACAAAAAGATTGGCCACAGATGTTAGCTCAGGGCCAATCTTTAAAAAAAGAAGAAGAAAGAAATCAACAATAATGTCTACAACAGGATGGGCCGCCTCAAAGGAAAGTAAGCTGCCGCTCGCTGGGGAGTCAAGCTAATACTGCATGAGTATTTGTCAGGAAATTGTAGAACAGATTTAACGTTCACTGATGGAGAAAAGTAAAGGAACTCCTTGACCAATGATTTCTCAAACTAGCCAATCAGAATCACTTGAAGAGCATGTTAAAATTCAGATTCCTTGGCCTCACTTGTGGAAATTCTAATTTAGGAGGCCTGGAATGGAGCCCTGGCATCTGTATTTTTAGAGAAATCCTCAGAAGACTCTAACGTAAAGTCACATTTGGGATCCATTACCCTATGTTGGTTTCTCAAAATGGAGGATACATGGTCTCCCCCAAATATGTCCATAGAACGTCTCCCCTCCCCTCCAGGAGCTGCAGACCTCATTTTAAGAAATATTGCACCTAATGTCAAAATGAAACAATCACTCCACATTTATGATTTTATTTTGGTAGAATTATTTTATCAGTTATAAAGATAAAACTCATATATTTTAGTAACAATACACAACTGAAAGTTTTATAGATTGTCTTTCATTTCTTGAGGCAGTGTTTTCCCAGCCAGAATACTCTTAGCTCTATTCTATATAGATATATTCTTAATAGTGAATGTGTTCACTATATTCGTAACTCAAGAATACAGTTGGAGAAATCAGTTTGAGAAACATTGTACTAGAAGTTGTCTAAAGACCCTGAGATTTAGCAATCTGGTAACTGGAGTTTCCGGTTTGGGCTGAACTAACTCCTAAAGAAAGTTCTTAGGGAAAAAAAATGAAAACTGGGGGTGGGAGTGCAGGTCCAAGCCAGGGAAGCGAGCAGGTGACATATCAGTTCTCAAGGACAGGACCTGAGGCTTTTAATAAAAGCCCTTATTCAGGGCCAGGCACACCGTAGGCAATCAATAGATATTTGTTGAATGAATAAAGCGAGGAAGAGGAGGACAGACATCATGTGTGTCATAACCAGATTCTTTGCCTTTATTTGTGGCTAAGCCGGCCACATAAAAAACCTCTAAAAAACCATTTTTGGGAGAATAAGGAAATTTGAATATGATTTGAGTATCTCATGTTATTAATTTATTGCAAATCCTATTGACATTAGTTTACTGTTTTAGATGTTAGGAATTTATTATTTTTTGTGAGGTGCAATAATGGAATAATGATGATGTTTTAAAAGGTCTTTCCAGGAAGAGATGTATATTCATGTATTTATGGGTGACATTCATGATGTCTCAAGGAAAAGATGAAACAAAATTGACAAATTGTTGCTAGCTGTTGAAGATGAGTGATGTGTTTACAGGAGTTTATTATGATATACATTGTGCTATTCTTAAGTAAATAGACTCTTTTCTGACAGAATCCAATCTTGTTGTCCTAAGACATATGTATGTAATGAATTTCAACTTCGCTCCTATGTATCCAGCATGGGACTAGTTACGTAGCATCCTGGGAGAATTGAGAAAATAGTCATTAGTTACGTAGCATCCTGGGAGAATTGAGAAAATAGTCATTCAAAATACTCGAAGTGTTTTCCACGTGGTTTCTGTGGTTCCTCCTCATCAGTGGAGAAAGTTTGAGAGAGGTCTAAAACCTGTAATCCAGAGGGGACACCCAGTTAGGAAACAGCAAGGCACACCTCCTCGCCTCAGTGCACCCCCACCTGAAATGGAGATAACAGTGCCTACCTTCTAGGTGGTTGGGATGAACCACCTGCCCTTCTTGTTGTCCTCGACAATTGTTTTTGCGCTGTCTGAACTTGGTGGCTTTTGACCAAGGTCAAAACAGGGGATGAAGGAAGAGAAAGCTACAGAAGAAAAACAATTACGGACATATTCCTCTGGACGCTTCTCACACTTCTCTGCTTCTCTGCTCCTTAGCCCCCACAGAACTCAGCCTCATCTCTTTTCCCCTTCTCTCCTGTCCCTAAAGCAGTGCACATGCCTTTCAAGATTTTCTGACAATGACTAGGGAGTTGAAGGGCAGGATTTGGAGGGGAAAGTGCTGGCTAGGGCTGTGCATCCCACGTGGACCGGTTTCCTATTCTGATCCCACGACTCTTTGGCCATGTGATCTTGAGCAATTACCTAACCTCTCTTAGCTTCAACTACATCTCCTGTGAAACAAAGATGGTATCACCCAACATGTTGTTGGAAGACTGAGTGAAGCATTATATGGAATGTGCCTGGTGGACTGCATGGCATACAGCAGATGCTCAATAAGTTAGTGATAAGGGCAAGAAAAGGCTCCCAGTGCTGCCTCCCTCACATCCCCCATCATAGCCGCTCAGACCTCACAGGAGGATCATTTGAACTTTGAATTCAAGGTGCTGATAATTGGTTTCTAGAAGGCGAGGTCAGGGGAGAGAAGACCCAGAGGAGGGTTGGTGTGCTTCTCAAATGACTCCCTCTATAAGAGCTGACAGTGGGGTTTTAAGTGAGGGAGATGAGAAGGAGAGTGCTTGCAAGATGGGCAAGGGGAATTCCTAGGGCAGATGGTGGGGGTGGTAGGGGAGAGGTACACTCCAGAGACATAGGTAAGACCTGAGTTACCTGTAAATACGAATGTTTCCTACAAGTAAACAGAAGAAACTTAGTACTATGTGCCGAGGATAATCCTCTACAGATATTTACAGTATTAACTCCTGTAACCCTCCCAGCAACCAATGAGGTAGGTACAATTTCATCTCCATTTTACGTATGAGTGAACTGAAGCAAAGACCCAGTAAGTGACTTGCTCAAGGTCCCCCAGCTGGTAAGTGGAGGGGCTGAGCTCAGACCAGGCAGGCTTGTTAACATCCATCCTTGAAATTGATGGTGCTTGTGTGACCCTGCGTTGAGGATGGCACAAAAAGTCACCACAGTTTGGTTGATCTTTCTTCCCCTGAAGAGTGGGTCACCCTAACAGCCCCTGGTTTTCTCAGCCAGAACATCTTGAGTCTCCAGCACGTTTTTTTTCTCCTTCAGGCTTAGTTCCTGGATCCCTCTTGGCTTGTCCATTGTCTGTTCTTAGATGGAGTGTCCTCTCTCTGTTCCAGTGTATCTGTTAGGGTTCAATCAGAGAAGAAACAGCACCACTAGGAGCAATATAAAATAGGGACTTATAGTCACTAAATAATTTGGGGAGCTGGTTAAACAGTCTATGTACTGCTGGTCCTGCAGCCTGAAGTGTGTAGGGCAGGTAATCTGGAAGTGAAGATGGGGGACAGCAAAGACAAACTGGAAGCCACGAGCACGAAGCTGGAACCAAAGGACAGATTGGAATCAAAAGTCTCCAAATTCAAGGAAGTCGGTATCCTAAAGAAGCTGAAAGAGGCTCCAGTCGGGGCTGGAGGAGCAGTGACCCAGCGGCTGCCCACACCAACAAGGTGAGCCAGCAGACAAGGCCACCAGGAGCAGGAGCTGTGACAGAGCCTCACGCCCTGCACCAGTCTACATAGAAGGAACATGGCAGCTCTTTCACTTCCACCTTCCAAATTCCACACCAGCGCTCTCCTGTAGCCCATGCCAACCCGGAACCATGCAAGAGAGGGAATTCTGGGAAATGTAGTTCCAGTTTAACTAAATTGTTAGAATCTCAAGCCACACACCTGGGATAGGATGCCCTATTTTTTCTGGGCAAGCCCCAACATTCTTTCTCTGGCTGTCAAAAAGCTGAGGGGAAAACAAAACAAAACTCCTGCCCAGGGAATTTCTTGTCTTTAGTATTTATTTTGAGTTTTGGTTTAGAGCAAAGGTGGAATTATTCCTTCTGCCAGACCCACCCAGGTCTGGGTCCTTTGCTTCTCTTCAGAACCATCCAGACCCTCTGTCCTTGGGCCTCTTCTCCCCAGCGGTGGGTTGTCACCCCAATCAAAACTCAGTTGTGATGAGCCGAGGATCCCTGACAGTCACCAGGGTTTTTGATGAGTTTGGGAAGCACAGCGGAATTTTTTCAGGGTCTTAATTATATAAGCATTATGTTCCAAAGTATATTTTCCCTTAAGTCCCGGACAGTGTCTTTTGACTTTGCCATAATGACATGAAGTAACATAAATGACAGTGTACCATTCTCATCTCCAGGGTAGGGCTAGGCCCAGAGTTGCTTTTATTTAAATACTCTAACAATTGGAGGTACCGTGGCCTAGGTTAGTGCTGTCAAACCACTGTAGGGCTGGTCAAAACTCTCCTGGTTCCCATCCCCCCAGTTTCTGATTCAAAAGGTCTGGAGTGGGGCCCGAGAACTTGCAGCTTTATCAAATTTCCAGGTAATGATGGTGCTGCTGGTCTGGGGGCCACACTTCGAGAACCACTGACCTTGTGGTTAAGAGCACAGGCTTCTGGAACGGACTCCATGGCATGGGCTCCCAATTCACCATCCGTTTGCTGTGTGACCTTGGGAAAATTACTCAACATCCCCATGCCTCAGTTTCTTTATACGTAAAATGGGGATAATAATGGCACCTACTTTGGGGAGTTATAGTGAGGATTAAATAAATTAATCCACATAAAGGACAGACACTTTATTATCCACAAAGTACTTTAGCCATAAAATGCTTTATCCACATAAAATAGGGATACAGCATATAGTAAATACTCAAATGTTTACTATTATTTTAAAACAGAGTGTTTTGTGAGTTAATGATTACATAGCAGATGCATATTATAAAATATTCCAGATCCGCAGATCTTTCACACTCATGAAGCCTGAGTCTAGAAGAAATTGAAGTTCTTCTTTTCTTTCCTGAGGAAGACTCGCCCTGAGCTAACATCTGTTGCCAGTCTTCCCCTTTCTTTTTGCATGAGGAAGACCGGCCCTGAGCTAACATCTGTGCCAATCTTCCTCTGCTTCATCTGTGGGTCCCCGGCCACAACATGGCTGAGTGGTGTATGTTCCCGTCGGAGATCCGAACCGCGAACCAGGGTTGCCGAAGCGGAGTGCGCTGAACTTAACCACTAGCCACGGCACCAGCCCCAGAAGAAACTGAAGTTTCACAGTAATCAGTTGTGAAGTTTTCATGTCTCTTTATAATTGTCCCTTCGTATTTCTCTAATGATGGTCACGGAGCTTGGAAATACCAAGCAGATGCATTGGGAAAAAATATCCTGGTAGAAATAAAGAAAGTGCTAGCTCTTTTACAAAACATTTTAATGGAAAAGCTAGCTTTATTGGCGAAGTTTGAGTTTAATTTCCTAGTTGAACACAGGGTGGCAGCACCACCCGGGAATTCTGCAGGAATATTGCTCTGAGCCGCCTCCCCGCCCCCTCCCGCACGAGGCTGGGTTTTTGCACTTTGAACCTTATTTCCTGAGTTTCACACGCTTTCCTATCCTTGTTTAGCCTTTAGACCATCAGTGGACCGTGCCCCTTTCCTGTTGGGGACGCCAGTGCCAGTTCATGGGTTTGAAAAAATAGTTTCACCTCGATCTCAAGACTAACCTGATGTGTGACTCTCAACAGGTCCCAGTGCCCCTCTGAGCCTCAGTTTGCCTGTGCACAACGAGGCCAGTGGAATAGGGGCTCTCCGAGGTCATCAGCCCCGACAGCACGGGGTTCCAAGTCCAGAGTCAGGGCTTCTATATGACCTCAGCAGGTGGGTCGTGACTGGCGCCGATGGGCGCTCCGGCGAGAGTCCCCGCAGCAGGAAGGCAGGAGCGCGGGGCAGAGCCAGCGGGTGCGGGAGACGAACAGGGCGCCCTCGGGAGCACCCTGTTTACCCGGGCCCGGGAAAGGTAAAACATTGTGTGCTGGAGTAAAACGAACCAGGATGCATTAGGAGACGCGGTGGAAAATCACATCCATTTTTAACATAAAACTGATGTCGTCAACCCAAACTGCATGCCTCAGAAGACTTTTTCAGGGGCCGCCCGTCCACTCTCTTCTGTCTTTGGGGTTACTTCGGTGGAGACTGTCGCTTCGGGCAAATGTTTTGTTTAATTGAAGCCTAACGGGTTTTGTTCAACAGAAACTTCTTTTGGAGGAGGATGCTCTGGCGCCCTCTTGTGCCTTATCCCGAGTGAGGCGTCACTCGCCTTCCAAAGGCTTCGTTTACAACCTCTCACACCAAAGGATCCAGTTTTTGCCTTTTGAGTCCCATGTTACCCTTCTTCTGGATGATTACTTTTACAGCTAACTCTGATCTCCCAAGTAGCGGTTATGAGATTCCGCGTTGGTAATATGGACTCCAGGCAAGCTTAGAGCGGAAGCACTAATAAGCTAACTTGATGGAACTGCCAAGTCTGGTGTCGGCTCATTTCGTAGGAAAACAACACGCCTCTGGAGAGATGGCTGTCAGTCCTGCGGGGAGAGGGAAAGTCTGCGAGGAGTCTCACATTTTTTGAGCTTGGGTCCAGGTAGCTGGCGCTCTGGAATCCTCTCGCCTTTCGTCTACCTCCTCTTTCCAGCTCACACAGTATGACTAGGTGTCTGCCTCAGTTCATGTTTAAGATGCCAATTCCTCACAGGCGGGCTCCCCTTGGGGCCCTGACATCTATCCTAGCGCTCCTGGTGAGCAAGGGACCAGATCCTGATCCTTGTGCCTGGAACGGTTGCTAGAATACCAATACTTCTCCAGGGAACGGCTGCATTAGAACCTTCTGGGATGCTATACATCCAGACTCTGGGAGTCCAGCCCTGGACCAGCTGCATTAAAATCTCTGAAGGTAGAGATGAGAATTATGCATTTTAAACAAGATCCCCATGTGACTGTTAGGCAAGCCAAGATTTAGGAATTGCTTCACAGATTAGCAACTCATCGTCACGATACCCTCAGTCCACATAGCAAGTGTCTGCATTTTTGCTGCCACTTCCCCACACCACCGCCAACAGGGCTGCACCTTCTTAGATCTGAGCACCAGCCAGGGTGCATGAGCGTGAACCTCCTGGCTTCTGTCCCGGGAAACATGTCACAGAGTAAATTTCCCAGCTCTTTCCTGGACCCTTTTTTTCTTCCATCAGGCTAGTGTTTCTGAGGTTGCAGCAAGACTCTGCTGAACAACTTCAACTTACATCCCTGACATTAAAATAAAAATGTCAAGAAATAAGAAATTGAACTTCTAAGGTCGTAAGAGCATATGTATTCTGATATATGCATAGTCCCAGAATCAGTTATATTTAGGCAAACTAAAAGCTACCTACAGAAACAATTGTCTGGTGTTTTGGTAGCTTTGCTCGGCCGAGGCACCTTTTGTCTATTTGTGTCTGTCTTTCTGTCTGTCTCTCTTTCTGTCTGTGGTAGGCGTGGTGAGCCATCATGCACTTGACATTAACAGGGATAAGCTGAAACTGAGTATCTGCCATTTCTGTCAGACAGAAACGGTGAGGTCAGGGGCCTGAAACCCACTCTACGGTTCCGGGACTCAGTGTTGGGAAGGACAGTGAAGGCCAACTTCTTCCCCAGGGCAGGACTTCCTTCCCCTCGGGCTCACTCAGGGGACATTATCTCAGATGCTGACTTCCGTGGCTGTCTGCCGTTGGACCTACTTCCAGGTATACTTTTCATCTGAGTACCCCAGGGTTTCCTTGCCTAGCAAGTCTCACAAAAGAGGCAGAGAAAAAAATAACCTATGAGCTCACTAACACTGATCACTAGTGTTACAAGTGCTGACAATCACATCTTCGACTTTAGTGCATTGTTGCCCAACACGGTAGCCACAGGCCACCTGTGGCCACTGAGTGCTTGAAATGTGGCTCATGTGGAATGTGCTATATATTCTGGAGACATGGTAAGAATGTAAAATATCTCATTAGTGTTTATATATGTATTGACTGCAAGTTGAAATGATAATATTCTGGATACATTGGGTTAAATAAAATACACTGTTAAAATTAATTTCACTTGTTTATTTGAAATCTTCAAATTTGTCTACTAGGCAATTTCAAATTACATAACATGGCTCATACCCTACTAGTCTGAACCTGTGGTATTTATCTGATGATTTCTACCGTAACTAACCTTTTGGGGCTTAACCACTTCTCTAAGCTTCATGATCTGTCAAGTTTCTCCTATTTCTTCCCCTCCTGGCCAGCCCTATCGTATTGCCTATAGAGCTGTGTGACCCATGACAGCTCTTGCTAGAATGCCCCAAGCTGCTCATTCCATTGCTGCATAACTTTAGCTGTTAGAAGATTCTTTCTTATATATAAGCCAAAATATGCTTTCCTGGGACAGCTTTCTATGAGAATAAATGAGTCGCGGTTAATGACTAGATAGCAACAAATTTATGCCATTTATTTAACCAATTCCCTATTGCCAATTATTTGGTCTGTGTACAAGCTTCTAAAAATTATACTCTGATAATCATCCCTACAGTTAAATTTGTATATACATATTAAGTGATTTTCTTTGGATAAATTCTTACTAATATAATCTTTAAAGCATTTGACATCGTTCTGTATTACATGAACAACATTAGATATTACAATTTTTGAAGTCTTTATACTTCTTATAAAATGGTAATTTTGTTAAAAATTTTACTTTAAAATGGTAATTTATTATTTTCCTTTGCTTTAGTGGAATGATATTTTAACTTTCTTGGTTTATTTAGAGCTTAATTTCTTCTCAAGCTTTCTTTCTGTTGATGGCAGAAATTAAATAGAATTCAGATGCCAGTTTCTATGTCTGTGTTTCCTTCTAGAGGTATTCTATGCATTTTCCATACAAAGAAACCACACAATATACATTTTCCCATGCCTTTCATTTTCATAATTATTATTATTTTTTAAATCCTAGATTGGCTTCTTTTTTACCCTCCTTAGTAAATGTCGCCTGTTACCTTAGTTTTGCAATAACCACAGGACCCACACATATATAGTCAATTGATTGTTGCAAAGGCAATTCAGTGGAGAAAGGACAGTCTTTTCAACAAATGGTGCTGGGACAATAGGATATACACAGATAAAAAGATGAATTTAGTCCCTTACATCTCATAACACACACAAAAAAATAACTCAAAATAGATAATGGACCTAAATGTAAAATAGAAACTATAAAACTTGTAGAAGAAAACATAGAAGAAAATCTTTCTGGTTAGTCAAAATAAGACCAAAAATGGTCCTAGATATGACACCAAAAGCATGATCCATAAAAGAAAAATCTGATAAATTAGACTTCATTAAAATTAAGAACTTCTCTTCAAAAGACACTGTTAAGAGAAATAAAAGATGAGACACAGACTGGGAAAAAAATTTGCAAATCATATTATCTCATAAAATTCTTGTATCCAAATTATATAAAGAACTCTTGAAACTCAATAATAAAACAACCCAATAAAAAATGGGCAAAAGATTTGAAAAAACATTTCACCAAAAAGATGTTCAATATCAAATAAACACCTGAAAAGGTGATTAACATCTTAGTCCTTAGGGAAATGCAAATTATTACCACAATGAGATACTTCTACACATCTATTTGGATGGCTAAATTTAACAAGACTGACCATAGCAAGTGTTGGTGAGGATGTAGGACAGCTGAAACTCTCATATACTGCTGATAGGAGTGTAAAATGGTACAACCACTTTGGAAAATAGTTTGGCAGTTTCTTAAAAAGTTAAACATACACCTACTATGTGATCCAGCCATTCCACTCTTAGATATGTGCCTAAGAGAAAGGAAAGCCTGTGTCCATTCAAAGACTTGTACATGAATGTGCATAGCAGCTTTATTTCTAATAATCCCAAACTGGAAACAACCCAAATGTTCATCAAGAGATAAACAGATAAACAAACTATGGTATATCCATACAATGTAATACTACTCAGTAATAAAAAGGAATGAACTAGTGGTACATGCAATAACAGATGAATTTCAAAAGAACTATGCCAAATAAAAGAAGCCAAATAAAAAAGAATATTTCTTGAACAATTTCATTTATATAGAATTCTAGAAAATATAATCTAATCTGTAGTGACAGAAAGCAGATTAGTGGTCACCTGGGAACAGGGTAAGGAGGAGAGAGGCCAGGAAACTTTCAGGGGTGATGGATGGATTCATTGTCCTGATTGAGGTGGTGGTTTTATGGCTACATAGCTATGTTTAAACTTATTTAGTTATACGTTTTTAATTTGGACAGTTTATTGTGTGTCAATTGTGCCTCAGTAAAATTGTAAAAAAAAATCTTATTACTTACTAAAGCACAACCAAAATCTAACATCTCCAACATGGGAAGAGCTCTTATCTCTTCTCTGCTCCCTACTTTACTCCTTCTTGTGAGAGGAGCAATGACCAATCCTACTGGGGAGATTGGAAAAATGAACACATGTGACTGCTCCCCTTGCTTTTGGAGCAGCTTGTCTCCAGTGCTCACAATCTAACTACACCTGTGGGAAAATTCCTGGAATGAGAATTATCCCTAAAAGGGAAGGGATTTAAGTTTAATTCTGGAAGGAGATTTAAAGAGCCCAATTGTGACTATTGTTCAAGTTACACTTTTCAGTTCAGCCTCATCGCCAATGAAGCTGACATTTTGATCTCCGTTGGTCTCATTCTTGTATCTTTCAGTTGGTTCTTACGTGGGGAACCTTAACTTCTTAAACATCACCTTCTCCTCCTTCACAGACTATTGGGAAAACAGTGGCACAAAGGTGTGAATCAGTGATTTTGCTCATAAATATTCAACAATCTGGTATCTGAGAGGAAAAATACCCAAGATTTGTAGTATTTGCCTGTTTGTGTGGTGTAAATATTCTCATCATGATGGATTTCAAGTTACCAACATGAAGTTGCTAAATGCAGAGCTAGGAAGAGAGGCACATGGTTGGCTCTTGTCAGCTGATACAAGCCAGCTCCTGCACAACAGTGAGAGAGCTCAAGGCAGAACTTTGACAACGATCCAATGTATGAGCCGCCTGCTAGCTACCAGCAACGAATAATAATAATAATAATAATACCCTATGATGAAATAATGTTATGCCATTTTTTAACCATTTTCTGCAAGTAGAATACGGAATTTGGAATCAGGTTCAAATTCTTGCCACATTAGTTGTTCATTTGTTCAACAAACAGGCAACACCTAAGGGCCAGGTCCTAGTCTAGGTGCCATGGATAGAGTGGTAAAGAAGACAGACAAACTTCCAGCTTCATGAAGCTTACTAAATTCCAGTGGTGAAAAGAGACAATAAATAAGGACAGTAGTGACTAGTGCTATAAAGAAGAATAAAGAATAACACAGGGTAAGGGGGAAAAGAGGGTGCTTTTTCCTTTTACCCTGAGGGGGCAGTGGGGGACTGTTGTAGATAGGGTGACTGGAAAGCCTGTCAGGGCAGCGAAATTTGAGCAGAGTCAAGAGTGATGGGAGGGAGTATCCAGGGAGAAGGGTTGGGAAGAGAATTCTAGGCAGAGAGGACAGCAAGAGTAAAGACCTTCAGGTGAGGAGGTTTGTACAAGGCCAGAAGGCTGGTAGCTTTTTGTGTGGGAAATTGTGGAAATTCACATCTATTCTCAGTGAATTAAGAGTCGAGTGCACAGTAAGAGTGGAGCAGAGGAGAGAGGTCTGAAATAGTGTGTGAGAGAAGGGGAGAGTGAATCGACCGGAGAAAGGTAGGACTGTGGGGCAATGCCAAGGATCAACTTGAAGTTTGTGATGGTAAATTTAAATGAGAATAGTTTCCCTGGTTGTTTATTCTTCTCCAGCCACAGTGCAACTGGGTGCAGGCATGGAGAAAGTGGGATTGGCTCAATAAAGGGATAATTTAAAAGATGATGGAAATGACTGCACCAATTGAACCTTAAGAAGGTCAGTCAGCTTCTGCTTTTGCAATTTTGAGAGCCCTTGAGTCAACAGGTCCAGCTACTTTGCTGGAGAGACCACATGGAAAACCTTTTGGAGGGGCCACGCAGAGAGGCCGAGGCTCTGGGACTACTTGGGGAGAGAGAAAACTCTCACCTTCCCAGAATTCCAGCTGAGCGCAGCCTCCCTGCTGCTCCCAGCACCTAGGTGCCAGACATGAGAGTGAAGACATCTTGGACATTCCAGCCCCAGTCATGTGCCTGCAGCTTCATGACAGACTACTCGTGACACCAGCAGAAGAACCATTCAGCTGATCTTTAGTCAACTCACAGAATCATGGGAAATAATAAAATGGTGGTTGTACTAGGTCGGTAAGTTTTGTGATAGATAACTAAAACAGCACCCAGGCAGCACCCCTCCAGAGAGGGAGCCTGGAAATAAACCTTTCAACGTCACTCTTCTCCCTCCCTCTGATCTCCTTGTAGGTGCTCCCCGTAAGTTGAACCTAGTCCAAGGCAGAAGGAAAAGGAGCCTTCGATGTTGTCCATAAAGGTCAGACTCTCAGGTCACAGAGCAAGGGAGAGAAGAATGGAGATTGGCTCTGGAGAGGCAAACAGAAGAGATTCAGCAGGGGCCACCCCCTTCGCCTTCAGCATCAACTCTAGCTCTCCGTGCAAGTGAAAGTTGATCTCCCTGTTACAGAACACATCGAAGTCCTTCAGCTTCCGTATTATCATGGGAAAATGTTTGTTCAGTCATAGTCCCACCTGGAACCCAAAATCTTAGCCAACACTAGTGTTCTTCATATCAGGTGGCTAAGATGAGGGGAGAAGGATGTGGAAAAATAATCAATTAATATCAAACCTAGCTATTACCATCCCTGCTTCTTGACTGGTCATGAGGTCTAAGCAAGTGGTAATCATATCTGTTTTCTTCCACATTCACTTCATGTTTCTCTTACCCTCTGATACCACCTCAGCTTCATGGGGTTCTTTACCTGGTAGGGTGACTCAAACCTTCATTCCTGTGGGATTTGAGTCCTTACTGGTCCTGTTTTATTCCATTGCTACAGTTTCCCGTTGACTAGGACAATTGGCCGAGTGAGTACTAGGAGGCACCTAGTGATTCCTCTGGGCTCCAAATATAGTTCTGTCCCATCCTTGTGTAGCAGCAACCCAGTTTCTCCCTGGTAATCAGGATCAATGACCCTGGTCAGCACAGTAGCCCCATTCTCCACATTGCTCCCTTGGCCACTAGGATCTTTAAATCCAAAGAGGCCAAGGTCATAGGGACAAAAAGCAAAATTCTTCAAGTGTAATAGTGAGAGGTGCCACTCCCAGCTCCAACCCTTGGTTCCCAGGCCCATGCATTCTGGCTAAGGAAAAGAAGACATGATATATTGGTCACTGGTTAAAAGTATACCTCAATTTACAGATCAGCAGCCCAACCTCACAGGGTGATGTCTCCCAGCTGCTTTCAGGCCTAAGCCTTCACCAGGCCACTCCACTGTTCTATTAAACCACTACTTCTGTGTAACGGGGCATGTGGTAAGATCGGCGACGTTCACAGATGCTGAGGGCATGGCTCCACTTCTTTTGCCATAAAAGGCAGCCCCTTCTCTTAGGCAATGTTGTGTGGGACATGATGATGGTGGATAAGTTGTTCCAAGAGCCTGAAAACAGGTAGAACTGGCAGAAGCACTGAGATCTTGCCACTGATTTTCCAAAACTAATCTTTCCAAGTCCCTGGCCAACTGAGTCACTGTCCATGTGTCACTATTGTTCTGTACCTCAGGCTATCTCTTTTTTCACGTGAAGTGGGTACAGCATCCAGAGTTCTGCCCATAGGGATTTCCCTTCACCGTTATCTTTCTGGGCCACCCTTTGGCAGAGTGCTAGTGTAGCAGCCACCCACTTCCAGCTGGTCCTGGCATAACAGGAAGATCCATCAACAAATCTAGCCTGTGTTTTCCTCTATTCACTGGCCCTGTAGAACTCAATCACAGGGCCCTGGTGTAGATTGAGAAAGAGGCTGCAAAGCAGTAGGAGCAGGAGCATGGGGCTCTGTGCCACCTGCTTATGCAATTTCCTTGTGTCTTCCAGACCTGCTTACGAAGCTTTCTAAGAAATCTGCTGTGCAATCTTGATATTTTGGGAATATATAACACCCGGTTCATGATGGGCAGGTTGGGTCACAGGTGTCTGTTAGGGCTCAGTAGCTATCCAGGAGATCTCTTTCTTTTTCTTTTTTTCTTTTTTTTTTTTAATAGAGAATAGTTGAAGACCTTTCAGGAGCTGAGTCTTTCCAATGAGGGATGCAGCCCATGGTGACTTCTTAGAGAGGGAGCTGGAGGAATAAATATCCTAACCTCACTCTCCTCCCTGTCTCTGATCAGCTTCCGGGTTTGCCATGGGCTGAAGCCAAATGGAACCCAGAGAACAAGAGTTCATTGATGACCGTAGGCCATTTATGTCACCCTCCTAGGGTGGAACAGGGTGCAGGGTGGGTCTGGAGGGGAAAATAGAAGACAATCTGCATGTCAGATGAATATAGTAAAGAGAGGAGTGAGGGAATTAAGAATAATGTGAGAGATCATAACATTTAAGCTGGGT
This sequence comes from Equus caballus, assembly GCF_041296265.1. Lineage (NCBI taxonomy): Eukaryota > Metazoa > Chordata > Mammalia > Perissodactyla > Equidae > Equus > Equus caballus. The sequence continues at coordinate 11,211,596 of NC_091687.1, forward strand.
AAGGTGAGTGATGAGGACATGGGAAGAGGGGAAAGGCAGTGAGAAAGATGGAGGATCCTATAACTATAGATCCAAATGGAGGTTACAGAGCATTCAAGGGGGGATCCTAGAGCAAATTGGAAAGACAGAAGGTGCCCATAAGAGAAAGTAACTGATCAAAATAGAAATTCTGTGTGAAATATTGGTTACGATAAGGTTTAGACAGCAGTGTCCAATGGAAATTTCTGTGATGATGGAAATGTTCTATATCTGTGCTGTCCAGTACTGCAGCTACCAGCCACGTGTGGCTACTGAGGACTTGAAATGTGGCTACTGTGACTGAGAAACTGAATTTTTAATTTTGTTTAATTTTAATTAATTTTAATTTAAATAACCGCGTGAGGCTAGTGGCTACTGAATTGGACAGTACACATCTAGAGTATGATCACGTCAGCGGCTTTATGGGGTAGGGATACAATATTAGTGCAATGTTAGTGATGGAAAAAAGGAAGGTGGCGAAGCAATGCAATGTGATGAGTTACTGAGCTGGTCACAGCTTCACAAGAAAGCACACCAGTTGCATGGCCACGCAGGATGTCTCTGGAGGTGCGAGGTGGCACTGTTGTTTGTGGGAACAGTCCATCACTGGAGGAAGGAAGATGCACTCGTCTACTGGTCCATCCCATCTTCTGCCTCCCATTGTCCAAGCTTGCCGCACAAGGCGTTAATTACCCCACACTTCCAGGTTGTGCCGGGAAAGCTGCACAGTTCTTCACCTAATCTGGAAGTGGTGGGAGGAGCCAGTTGGTGGTCAGTTTCGACCTGGGTGGTGAAGCTGCTGCTTTATGAGTGGGCAAGAGGGAGGTCAGGCCAAAGCCATGCCCTCACCCCAAGAGAGTCGCAGTCAGCTGAGATGTTAGGAGATTAGAGGTCAAGATTGGGGGGTGGGGTCGGGAAAGCCTGACCTAGGAGTTGGGCATTGCATAAACTCAGTCTGGTCTATTGTGAGTGACCTTGGGCAAGTCACCTACGCACTTTGAGCCTCAGTTCCCTCTTCTCTACAACAGGTAACAGTGCCTACCTCATACGCTGACTCACATTATTCATATATACTACTCAGCATTGTTACAAGAGCTTGGTAACAATAGGTGAGGCAGCTGTCATTTTTGCCAAGACGCAGATATGGAAATTGAGGCTAAGAGAGATTAAATGAAAATCCTCAATCACTGGCAGAGCCAGAGTTCATCTCACTCAGCCTCTTACTGTTTTCACCATGTTGCCCTTCTCCTTGAGATTTCCTCAGAGGACTGAATTTCAAAAGTCTCAGAGAGAGAAAGATTCAAGCCGGAAAGTGAGTTAAAAGTTATGCACCGGTGCAGGTATTATGAAGGGTAAAATGTGCGTCCAAAAACAGGCAATTCTAAAATTACTTAATTGATTTTATAAAGCAAAATGTGCTTTGAAAGCAGTTTACAAGTATAGTTTTAGAAGTACTCCAACAAGTGTTTGCTTTGGATTAATTTATTTCTGTTGAATCATAGCAATGTGTGGAAGCGTAAAATATAAGACCCATTCTTCCAAACAATTTTCAGGGCAATCGGTCTCATTTGCCAGGCGAGTGCAGCATGAGAGCTGCTATTGGAGATCACACGTGCTCTGACTTGTCAAGACCCACCTTTGTGTCTCCTCCCACCAAGTGACAGGCTCAGCTCTCGGGATCTCTAATCTCAGGGATCCAGTTGCCTCTCAGGCTGTTACAGCCTCACTCACACAGCTCCCGCTGGCAGCAAACCTCATTAAGATCCCAGTTCCGAGGAAAAGAAAGAGGGATGAAGGGATTAATTAATCAAAGGCCCTGCAGACAGCTATGAGCAAGACTCAAGAATCAAAATGAACTGTGAACTGTTCATTTTTCTGCACTTTCTGTAAATACAGAGAGAAACCCAGACTCTCTTAAAATAGGGTTATTACTTTCTAGTCTTCAAACTCCGAGTAAGGCGATATGAGAGTGACGTTAATGTCATGGAGGGAGTCAGATCTTTTAAAGAAGCACCCAGCAGAAACGAGCCATTTCATAGTTGAAGACTCTTCCTCCTAATTGGGTGGACTTCATAAGGCTATGGAAACAGAAACTGGCACCTGTTAACGGATGTTATTGCTCTGAGACGCTAATGTCAGAAGGAATGAGATGGTCATCAAAATGTTAGACTAAGTCAGGTGTCCTGGACACCCAGGACCTCTTCATCATGAGGGAAACAAACCGAGGTTCTGTGTCTCCAAACTTACTGCCCTAACCCTAAACCAGAAGGCGGTGGCAGAGCCAAAAAGGTACCATGGTAATCAATTTGGGCTCCTTTCGTGGAGAGCTGAATGGTGGGCTACTGTTGATGTGAACACTTACATGAATTATCTCCGAGGCCATTTTTAGTGATAAGGAAGAAGACTCTCAATTATGTTATACTCGAGGATCGCAGAATGCTATGTAAACAAATTCCAAATAAACCTTCCCCTAAAAGAGATAGAAACTGCTGTCAGAGAAGAAACAAGTCTGCCTCATGTGCTATGTTCTTATGTCCAGAATAGAGCCTTCCGTGGACACAGTAGGACTCAACAAATCTTTGTCATCAATGCTGATAGTAAAAAGGCCTGATTTAAAAAGAAAATTGAGTGGTCAAGGGATGAACACATGCATACTTTGACTTCACATTATCTTGTGAGGCATTAACCGGCTGTCATTTCGTGAACAGCTGTGAAAAAATGCTTCAAAACTATTGAGTCTTCTTTGGACTAATTCTCATTTCATCTCCTCTCCTTTTTCCAACATTTACAAATATCACTTAAGGTTCTGCTCCTTGCTTATCGTGTGATGTTGAGAAAATGACGTAATTTCTTTGATCATCTATTTCTATATTTTTGACATAGAGATGATGATAATACCTACTTCACAGGGGTGTTCTAAAAATTAAATGAGTTATTGTCTGTGAATATCCTCGAAGAGTGCTTAGGAATCCACAGGATTACTGGGTTTAAAAACATGCAAAAGTGACAGTTAAGTTTTATTGATGATATTTAAAATTTCTCTTTTAAATCTGGTGTTAATATCAGAAGAAAAAGGGAAAGAAACAGGAAATAGTCCATATTTTGAAATAAAATCTTTAAAAAAAAAAAAAAAAAAGGGGCTGGCCCCGTGGCCGAGTGGTTAAGTTCGCGCGCTCCGCTGCAGGCGGCCCAGTGTTTCGTCGGTTCGAATCCTGGGCGCGGACATGGCACTGCTCGTCAGACCACGCTGAGGCAGCGTCCCACATGCCACAACTAGAGGAACCCACAACGAAGAATATGTACCGGGGGGCTTTGGGGAGAAAAAGGAAAAAATAAAATCTTTAAAAAAAAAAAAAAGAAATAGTCCATATTTTGGAAGAATTTTGGGAGAAATCAACGACATATGATCTAAAACTTTTTCTCAGATTTAGGCCAATTATATCTTTCCTGAAATATGGGCAGTTTGAATTTTCTTTTGTTTTTGAAGAATTTTGTTTAAATCGAAGACTTTTAGACATCTAGATTTTTCAGAGCAAATACAAAACATGAGGAAAAGAAATCTTGCAGCATTTCTGGTTTCATCTGGATCTGAATTTATAGATCCTTATGTCTGTTTCATAATTTTTTTGGAAAATGGGGCAGACTGTTTAACTGTCATGAATCTTGTCATTCTCAATGAAAATTTTTTGGAAAAAAACCTCATGCAATAAGTTTCTGCTAATAAGTCTAGAGATGAGTGGAAGTCAAATCTTTTAAAAAAATCAGCAGCAGCGATAAATATTTAGTGATTGCCTACTATTTTATGCAATATACTAAGCAATGGGAATATAATTCAAGCTTTCAGGAAACTTACATTCAAGTTATTCAGATGGAAAGTTAGGAGAGTTGATTATGAGTGCATTATTCTATAAGAAAAAAATCCTCTTTTTTTGGTAGAAATTTCTGTGTTCTTTTTTTCTGTTTGATTTTGCATAATTCTGGTGTTAAACTGGGACATCCCCTGTGGGGAGTGGGAAGAGGGCAATTGAATGTAAAGGGATCTGCGTGTGGGGTTAAGCAGAACAGGCAGGGGTTTAATTGTTATTCTGGCCTGGGATTTGTCCGTGTTATAAATGTGCTGAGAACTAAAGTCATTATTGAGAAATGAAAGAAGAAACTTTCTCGTTAAAACCAACTTTTACAGTCACAAATGTACAGGTCCGCTGGTGAAATTAGGATCGGAAGAGAATGAGGGAAGAGCCAAGCCATGATGAATTATCCAGTAAAATGCTGTGGAAATACCCAAAAACGTATATGTACAACCCAGATTTAAAAGGATGGAGGAGGTCCCTCCGTGGGGTGGGGCAGACCTAAACTGAACCTTCATGGATAGCAGGAGTTAGCCACCGGAAGAGGATTGAGAAAGAAAGCCACCGTGCCAGGAGTTCAGGTCAAGGACCAGCAAGGAGCACTGATTGGTTTGGTTGGAGAGCTGACAGGTCAGGCCAGAAAGGTGAGCAGAGATCAGATCAAGAAAGACCTTAACTCTGGCATAAAGGCAATGGAGAGGATTTAGGTTAGGGGAAGGCCTTAAGCAGATTTCCCTTTGAGTAAGGTCCCTCAGGACTAGTGTGGAGAACAGATTGAGGGATAGACTGGATACTGGCCCAGTTTTCCCTCAGTGTCTTAGGCAGAAGAAAGTGACATATAAATCTGTTTTTCAAGTTTAATCTAATTTTAATTTTTTTTTTTTTTTTTTGGTGAGGAAGATTCACCCTGAGCTGACATATGTGCCAGTCTTCCTCTATTTTTGTATGGGTTGCCGCCATAGCATGGCTGTCAGGTGGTGTAGGTCTGCGCCCAGGATCTGAACCCATGAACCCAGGCAGAGTGTGCCAAACTTAACCACTAGGCCACAGGACCCACCCTTAATTTTAATTTTTTAAAGTTGCTCTTGAGCAACTCAGAGATGTTGAGTAACTACCTAAATATGTAAATTCAACTTGCAAACATCATGTAAATATATACTGCTAATGTGTTGGTAAGTTTTTACGGAAGCAAGAATTGCAAGATAAGCTGGGTGTGGTTCTAGAGATGATTTTCCCCTTGTGCAATCTCTATGGTGTCATTGCTTTGATTTGTCATTTAAAATCATTAGTCATGTCAGATGTCATGAACAGTTGTATAATTAAGGATCTATACTCCCTCCCTGAAGGGCACCAATACCTCCACGAAACACAGATGGCACTTTCAAGATTTTGCATAGTCGATTTAAAAATGAAATCACCAGAATATATTCTTAATTTTTTAGTTTCTTGATACAGTAAAACAGGACAGATTACATTACTCGGTGGTTTTGTTTCCATAGTTTAAAGCATACTCAGGATTAAGGACTGTCGCGATCTTCATAAAGCTACATTTCGGGGAAACATAAAAGTGTGGAAACATACACATTCCGTCTACTCTTTCAAAGGTGCTAAGGCTATCTTTCTCCAGAGAGAGGCAGTGCCTGTTGCTACTCCTTCAACTTTTCTCAGCTCTTGGCCTCTTCTATTATTAGTGGCAGAAGAATTTAGTGCCTCACATCTAGAGCAACTTCCTGGCAAGCCTAATAGTAATGCCGGCCTACTTTTCAAAATCAAAGAATGCAAAAGAACGCATAACACAAAGCAACAGTAACCTGCCCCACCCCCTGTACTGTTTTCCAGAGACAAATACTTTGAACCACTTTCTTGCTATTTCTTAATCAACTTAAGACATTTTCTTTTTACTTCCTGCTGTGACGGATGAACGTCTAGCACATTTATACCACATCTCAGTTCATTTACCTCTCTTCTCGCTTCTGTTAGTCACATCCCGTGTTTAGTTTCTCTATTACACAGGCTGCAAAGGGATGGCCTGGAGGCTAGATCTGACTATAGATGTGTTGCATTTGGATTGCAGGGAGTTTAAAAACAACAACAACAACCCAACATTGAAAAATTGTAAGATTTAACATGTAAAAGAAATCCGAATCTGAGGCCGGCCCAGTGGCGTAGTGGTTAAGTTCATGTGCTCCACTTCAGTGGCCAAGGGTTTGCCAGTTTGGATCCTGGCATGGACCTACACACCACTTATTAAGCCATGCAGAGGTGGCATCCCACATGCAAAATAGAGGAAGATTGGCACAGATGTTAGTTCAGGGACAATCATCCTCAAGCAAGAGAGGAGAATTGGCAACAGATGTTAGCTCAGGGCCAATCTTCCTCACCAAAAAAAAAAAAAAACAAAAACACCCCAATGTTTGGCTTCTCACAAAAAGTCAGACGGGGCATGTTTTAGTTGCCCAGGGCTGCTGCAACAAAGTACTATAAACAGGGTAGCATAAAACTGCAGAAATTTATTCTTTTACTGCTCTGGAGGCTAGAAGGCTAGAATCAAGTTTTTGGCAGGGCCATGCTCCCTCTGAAAGATCTAGGAAAGGATCTTTCCTTGCCTCTTCCAAGCTTCTGGTGGTTGCCAGCAATCCTTGGTGTTTCTCGGCTTGTAGCTGTATCACTCAAATTTCTGCCTCTGTCTTCATGTGACCTTCTTCCCTCTGTGTGTACGTGTCTCTTTGTCTAAATCTCCCCTTGTAAGGACACCAGCCATTGGAAGAGCCTATCCTAATCCACTATAACCTCATCTTAACTAATTACATCTGCAAAGACGCTATTTCCAAGTGAGATCACAGTCTGAGGTTCCAGGTAGATATAAATTTGGGGGAGACATTAACCGAGGACATGCAAACATGGCCCCTATTCCAAGAACTGACCAAAGCTGGTCAGGTGGCTGGACTCTCCCGATGGGGCAAGCACCTACTAGTATGCCAAAATTCTCCACGCTTCTACGAGGTAAACACCTGCACCAATACAGGAGCCCTGTTTCTGGTTTATGTTACCTGTTTTCTCCTGTGAACATCTCAGTTTGCTAACCATAGTATTGGTTATCTTTACAACTTTTAAAAAATATACCAAATACTCCTAGTTCACATTTCATAAACTTTTGTCAATATCTCACAGCTCCCTTCCTGTTTTGTAAGAGCAAGATATTAGTTTTTTCCCACTTTTTCCTCTATCTCTTCTGCTCCCTTTCCATCTCACAGATTTTGCCAGCAGCACCTTAATTATTGTTATGGGTTGAATTATGTCCCCCTCAAATTCATATGTTGAAGTCCTAATCCTCAGCACTTCAGAATGTGACCTTATTTGGAAAAAGGGTGATTGCAGATATAATTAGTTAAGATGAGATCATACTGAAGTAGGGTGGGTCCCTAATCCAATATGACTGATGTCCTTAAAAAGGGGAAAATTTGGAGACAGACATACACACAGGGAGAACACCATCTCCAGGTGAAGACAGAGATTAGGGTCATGCAGCAGAAGCCAAGGAATGCCATAGATTGCCAGGAAACCACCAGAAGCTAGGGGAGGGGCATGCAAAAGAGTCCCTCTCATAGTTTTCAGAAGTAATGAACCCTGCTGACACCTTGATCTTGGATTTCTAGCCTGCAGAACTATAAAGACAAAACATTGAGATGATAAATTGCTATTGTATAGTACCACACTTTGTGGTACTTTGTTACAGCAGCCCTAACAAATTAATACAATTACAAATATTCAGTGTTGTAGCATTCATATTCTATTCTGAAATTTTAAGTATATCTTATGTTCTGTGGTCCTCAAATGTCTGCTGATCCCGGGTTATCCACTCATATTTAAGAATGAGGCAATAGGTCTCTGCTTCCACCCATGAAGGGGCTACTGGTATGGGGCCTGCTATCCTGCTGTGGAAAACTGGGCAAAATGTATGAAATAAATGTTTGAATCTATTTCTTTTTAAGCCACTGAAAGAAAGGAAACCCACAAGGTGTACTTTTTGATTGTTGCAGCTTTCTCCCTGGAGGCAATTTCTGGACTATGGCACAGGGAGGAGAAATCCAAATCTCCCAGTCACTGGGAGATCTCACTGAGGTGATGAGTGAGAGATAAGGACGTGGAGAGGCTGAGGTGCCTGCAATTCGGGCAGAATACCAAAGAGGAGGGAGCTATGCAAAGATAGACATCCGAAAATCTCTATTATTTGGCATAGTACTAATCTGAACCTATGTCAGGTGAAACTGCATGAGGCTGAGCAAGGAACAAAAGCTGGGAGCCATGAGCCAAACATCCTAGAGTTCACATAGGGCTAAGAGACGTTTGTCTCTGACTAACCAGAGTAAAGGGAACATATGCAAAAACTGGGGCATTCAATAGAGAACCAAGAAGTGTTACGTCTTAGAAGTGGGGCTAAATAAGCGTTAGAGTAAAAGCTACTTTAGATTTGCCCTAACAAAGCTTAAAAGGAGGGCTTGAAATGACCAAGCTGATCTTCAAGTAACTAAATTGCTCACCAACCAAATTTAACATTCGTAAGAGAAGACAACAAAATTCAAATATTCAACAACATAACATGCATGATATTCAACTTCTAGTCAAAAATCGCTAGACAAGTGAAGAAGGTGAAAATATGACCCCTAACCAGGAGAAAAATTAGTTAATATTTTTAAGGGTTGCTGTCTGTTCTAGACTCAGAAATGACAGATATAATGGAATTTATAGACAAATAATTTAAAATAGTTATTATAAATATCTTCAAATGTTTAAAGAAAAACAAAAATAATAAAGAAAAAAGTGGAAGTTATAAAAAAAACCAAACAGGACTTCCAGAGGTAAAAAATACAAAATGTGAAATGAAAATTTCACTTGAGGAACTCAATATACAGTTTAGATACTGCAGATGAAAAGATCAGTGAAATTGAAGACATACAATAGAAATCATCCATATTGGAAAAAAAAAAAAGAAGAAAACACTGACAAGTAATTCATGGAGCCTCAATGACCTATTAGACAATTTCAAGAGGTCAAACATATGTGTAATTGAGGTCCCAAAGAAGAGAAGAGAGAGGAAGATGTGGGAAAAATATCAAAAAAAGTAATAGCCAAAAAGTTTCCAAATAAAATTAAAATTTTAAAAACCACAGATCCAAGAAGATAAATGAAAGTCAACCAAGAAAACCATTGCAAGGCACATGATAATTAAATTGCTAAGACCAATGATAAAAAGAACACTTATAAAGTAGCCAGAAAAAAGGAAAAAATTGTCATAGATTTCTCACAAGAAACTATGCAAATCAGAAGACAGTGGAACAATGTTTTTAAAATGGTGAAAGAAAAAGACTGTCAGTTTAGAATTCTATATCTTAAAAAAAATCTTTCAAAATAAAGGCAAAATAAAAATTTTTCAGACAAACGAAAGCTGAGTGAATTTGTTATCAGCAGACCTGTGCTACAAAAAAATGTTAAACAATGTTCTTCAGGCTGAAGGATATGATATCGGAAAATCTTGAATCTACACAAAAGAGAGACGAGCTTCAGAAATGATAAATGTACCAGTACTTAGAACAGACTTTTTACTTAATTTTAATTTCTTTTAAGGATAATTGATTGTTTAAAGCCTAAGAAATAACAATATATATTTGGGTTCTGTAATGTACGTAGAATTAAAACTTGTGACAAAAACCATATGAAGGATGGGGGGGGGAAATGGAAGGATATTGTGGTAAGGTTTTTACACTATACTTGGAAGTAATATGACATTATTTGAAGGAAGATTCTGGTAAGTTAAAGGTGCAGATTGCAAGCCCAAGAGCAAACACACACACACACACACACACACACACACACACACACACACACAATAGGTGTAGCTAATAAGTAAATTGTGGAGATAAAATGGAGTACATTAAATATGAATAGACTAAACATTCCAATTAGAAGGTTGAGATTGTCAAACGGGATTAAAAAGAAAAAAGCAAGACCCAAATAGATGTTATATACAAATAACTTGCTTTAAACAAAAAGACGCATATAGAGTAAAAGGGTAGAAAAAGCTATAATAACATGCTAACAATAATGATGAGAAAGCTGTAATGGCTCTGGTAAGAACAAAGTAAACATCAGAACAAAGAATATACCAGATAGAAAGAGGGACATTTCAGTATGAGAAAAAGGTAGGGGGTTAAATTCATCAGGAAGGCATAATTTCTAAACATGTATGCACCTAATAACAACATTTCAAAATACATGAAGCAGAAGTTGATAGAATTAAAGGAGAAATAGAAAAATCCACAATTTCAGTTGGAGATTTCACTCAGCTCAGTGATAGATTAAGTGGCAAATCTGTAAGAATATACATGACCAACAGCCAAATTAACCTATTGACATTTATAGAACACTTTTTAAAAATAATAGAACCCTACACCAACAATAGAAGAATACACATTCTTTTTAACTGACTGTAGAATAACCACTAAAATAGGCCATATATTGGACCATAAAACAAATTTCAATAAATTTAGATATCTTGAAATCATAGTGAGCATGTTCGCTACCATAGAGGAATTAAATTAGAAACAAACAGTCAAAAGATATATGAGAAGAGTCTAATTATCTGGACAATCAGCACATTCGTAGTTAACTTATGGGCCAAAAAAGGAATAACAAAAGAAATTAGAAAACATTTTGAATGAACTGATAATAAAACACAACATATCAAAATTCGTGGGATGCAGCTAAAGCAGAGCTTAGAGGGAAATGTGTAGCTTTAAATGCTTATATTTTTGAAAATGAGGTCTAAAATCAATAATCTACACTTTCTCCTTAAGAAGCAAGCAAAAGAAGAGTGAATTAAACTCAAGTAATTAGAAGGAAAGAAATAGTATGGATAAGAGTAGAAATCAATGAAATAGAAATGGACAAACAAAAATGAATAACCAAAGATGGCTCTTTGTAAAAGATTGATAAAAATAATAAGCTACTAGCTAAACAGATAAAAAAATAAAGTGAGACAGTATAAATTGAAAATAACAAAGTTGAAAGAGGGGAGACAACAACACACACTGAAGGATGATAAAGTAATGTTATGAAGAACTTTATGCCAATAAATCCCACAACTCAGATGAAATGGACAAATTTGCTGAAGGACACAAATAGCCAAAATTGACTTTAGGCATAATAACTATTAAAGAAATTGAATTTATCATTAAAAACCTTCCCACAACAAAGCTCTAGGCCTAGATGGCTTTGCTAGTCAATTCTATCAACTACTCAACGAAAAAATACAAATTTTATAAAAACTCTTTCCAAAATTAGAGAATGAGGGGATAATTCCCTTCATTTTAAGAAGCCAGTGTATCCTTCATACCAAAACCTGAAAAGCTATTGTTAAAGAAAAGAAGTTTATAGATCAATATCCTTCATTTACTTAGGTGAAAAATCTTTAACAAAATATTAGCAAGTCAAATCTAACAATATATAAAAATGATAATATACGTTGACCAAGCAGGGATTATTCAAGGAATGCAAGGCTGGTTTACCATTTGAAGAGCAACTGATGCCATTCACCATATTAATAGACTAAAAAAGAAAAACTAGATGATCATCTCAATCAATATATTTCACCATGTCAGTGAAATAAATGATTAAAAACACATCTTCATGTCAACCGATGCAGAAAAAGCATTGAGAAAATTTGCACTCATTAATGATAAAAACACTCAGCACCCTAGGAATAAAATGGAACTTGATCCGACTTATACAGGATACCTGTGAAAAATACACCCCTAATAGTGAAAGACTGAAAGTTTTCTGCTTGAGATTAGGAGCAAGGTAAGGATGTTCGCTCTCACCACTTCCATTCAACACTATACTAGAGGTCCAAGCCTGTTCAAAAAGACAAGAAAAGGCAATAAAGAGCAATGCAGATTGAAAAGGAAGAAGTAAAACACTTTATTAGAGATAGTGTGATCATATTTGTGGAAAATCCTAAAGAATCTACCAAGAACTTAATAGAACTAATATGTGAATTTAGCAAGCTAAAAAATAGCAGGTAAATGCACAAAAATCAATTGTATTTCTAAATACTAGCAATGAACCAAAAGAAAATGAAATATTAAAAAAACTTGTATGCACTTTTCGTGAAAATTAACTAAAAATGGATTGCAGACCTAATTTTAAAATGCAAAGCTATAAAACTTTTAGTGGAAACATGGGAAAAAATATAGGTGACCATGGGTTTGCTAATAAATTTTCGGACACACCAAAAGCATGATCCTTGAAAGAAAAACTTGATAAGTTGTACTTTATAAAAATTAAATACCTCTGTTATATGAAAGATAATCAAAAGATCAGCCTCAGAAAGGCAGAAAATATTTGCAAAACTCATATCTGACAAAGGACTTGTATCAAAATACATAATGAGCTCTTAAAGCTCACCAATAAAAAGGTGCAACAGACATGAAAAAAACACCACATCAAAGAAGATATACGGATGTCAAATAAGCATATGAAAAAATGCTCAAAGCATTTGTCATTAGAGAACTTCAACTTAAAACAACAACGAGACACCACTACCTGCCTATTAGAATTGCTCACGTCCAAAAAGCTGAAAATATCTATTGCTAGTGAGGATGTGGAGAACAGGAACTCTTGTTCATTGCTGGTGGGAATGAAAAATCATACAGATGCTTTGGTAGTTTCTTACAAAGCTAAAAATAGATAAAATAGATGAAAAAATATGATCTTGCAATTGCACTCCAGTTACCCAACTGATTTGAAAAATTATGTCTGCACAGAAACCTGCACACAAATGATCATATCAGCTTTATTCATAATCATCCCAAATTGGAAGCAACCAAGATGTCCTTCCCAAAGTGAATGGATGAACAAACTGTGGCACATCCATACAATGGAATATTTTTCAGTGATAAAAAGAGATGAGTTATCAAGCCACGAAAAGACATGGATGAATCTTAAATACATATTGCTAAGTGAAAGATGCCTATCTGAAAAGAAAGCATTTCTGCTGTATAATTACAGTTACAATTGCATTCTGGAAAAGGTAAAAGTATAGTATGTTTTAAAAGGTTAGCAATTGCCAGAGGTTTAAGGGGAGCGGGAGGAGGTTGAGTAGATGAAGCACAGGGGACTTTTTAGGGCGGTGAAACTATTCTGTATGATGCTCTAACTGTGGGTGCATGCATTTCATAGCAGTTTTATTCATAACAGCTCCAAACTGGAAACAATCTGAATGTGCAACCACAAGTGAATGGATAAACAATGTGGCATATCCTTGCAATGGAGGACTACTCAGCAATAAAAAGAAATGAATTATTTGCACGAGCTACAACTTGATGAATCTCAAAAATATTATGCTGCGTAAGGGAAGGCAGAACCACATGCTCTATGATTGAATTCATCAGAAATTTTTAGGACGTGAAAACTAATGTCTACCTAGTGGCCTGGGGCAGGATGGTGGTGGTGGTGGGGATTGATTGCAGAGGTAGGAGGAGGGGCTGGCCCCGCGGCGGAGTGGTTAATTTCATGCGCTCTGCTTCAGTGGCCCAGGGTTTTGCCAGTTGGAATCCTGGATGTGAACATGGCACCACACATCAGGCCATGCTGAGGCAGCATCCCACATGCCACAACTAGAAGGACCCACAACTAAAAATACACAACTATGTACTGGGGGGCTTTGGGAGAAAAAGGAAAAATAAAAAATCCTAAAAAAAAAAAAAACAGGTGGAAACTTTTTGGTTTTGTTAATGAAATATACTTTATTGTGTGGTGAGTGCGTGCCTTATACGTCACTAATATTATATATAAGTTATACATCATAAAGTTGATTTTAAAAAAAAGGAAGCAACAGTAAAACTGATGGGATAATTCCTGCTCAAAGGAGGAGATTTGCAATTGATATGCCTTTTTTGAGAGTATGGGTCAAGCGCTGGCTTTTATGCTGGAAGCTTCTCTCATGCCAGAATGGAGAGATTTTCTCTGCTGCACCAACTCCTTCCTAGTACCCCTAGCTCTCTCCAGGCAGTTCTTTAGAAAGGAACTCTCCTGCCCGTCCTCGCCTCCACTCCCACCCACCCAGGTGTAATCACCTGGCTGCCAACTATTCTGCCTTCACCGTACGGATGGAGGTTGGTCTGTTCCCACACACCTTCGAATCATTCTGATTCTGCCCCGCTTCTCTTTCCTTCCCTCTGTAATACTTCCCATACTCAAGTCCAGAACCTGTTCAAAGTTCTGAAAATCTAAAATTGTTAATTCGTTGCTAGGATTTTTATTTCTTGATGTGAATCCATTGGTTTCATCCTAGTTGAAGGGCAGTGTATAAGTTATCCATTGCTGCATAACAAATACCACAAAATTTACGGGCTTAAAACAACAAAAAGAAGATGAGGACCATTGGGGATCAACTTGGAGGCTGGCTAATAAGTTAGCAAATACTTTCTTATGTGTTTATGTCCATCTACTTTGTTTTTATTCCTCAGTGAGTGTTTCACCAGCCACTTGTGAAGAAAATACTGACCAATTTTTATTAGTATGATACTATGATAAACATAACTAAGAAATTTATCATAGTTTAAATAAAATTACAATTGCATATGTTTCTCTCTCTTTTTTTATTGAGGTCATAATAGTTTATAACATTGTGAAATTTCAGTTGTACATTCTTATTTGTCAGTCACCATATAAATGTGCCCCTTCACCCCTTTTGCCCATGCCCCAACCCCCTTCCCATCTAGTTAGGACTAAGCTATTCTCTCTGTCTATGTGTTAGTTTATCTTCGACATATGAACAAAATCATATGGTGTTTGTCTTTCTCTGTCTGGCTTAGTTTGCTTAACATCATACCCTCAAGGTCCATCCATGTTGTTTCATTGGGACAACTTTGTCTCTTTTTATGGTTGAGTAATATTCCATTGTGTGTATATATATATATATATATATATACACATATATACACACACACACACACACACACACACACAATGATATATACAATCATATATATACAATATCTATGATATAGATGATATATATGAGATATATATATAGATAGATAGATAGATAGATAGATATAGATCTCACATCTTCTTTATCCAATCATCAGTTCGATGGGCACTTGGGTTGCTTCCACTTCTTGGCTATAATGAATAATTCTGCAATGAACATAGGAGTGCATAAGTCTCTTTGAACTGTTGATTTCAAGTTCTTTGGATAAATGCCCAGTGGTGACATACCTGGGTCATATGGTATTTCTATTTTTAATTTTTTGAGAAGTCTCCACACTGTTTTCCATAGTGGCTGCATCAGTTTGCATTCCCACCAGCAGTGTATGGGGGTTCCCTTTTCTCCATGCCGTCTCCAACATTTGTTATTTTTTGTCTTGGTGACTATAGCCATTCTAATGGGAGTAAGGTGATATCTTAGTATAGTTTTGATTTGCATTTCCCTGAGGATTAGTGATGTTGAACATCTTTTCATGTGCCTGTTGGCCATCTGTATATCTTCTTTGGAAAAATGTCTGTTCATATCCTCTGCTCATTTTTTGATTGGGCTGTTTGTTTTTTGGTTGTTCAGTTGTGTGAGTTCTTTATATATTTTGGAGATTAACCCCTTGTCAGATATATGATTTGCAAATATTTTCCTTCAGTTGATGGGTTGTCTTTTCATTTTGTTCCTGGTTTCCTTTGCCTTGTAGAAGATCTTTAGTCTGATGAAGTCCCACTTGTTTGTTTTTTCTTTTGTTTCCCTTGTTTGAGTACACATGGTACTTGAAATGATCCTTCTAAGACCAATGTCAGGGTGTATTGCCTATATTTTCTTCTAGGAGTTTTATGGTTTCACGTCTTATCTTCAAGCTTTTATCCATTTTGAGTTAATTTTTGTGTATGGTACAAGATAATGGTCTACTTTCATTCTTTTGTGTGTGGCTGTCCAGTTTTCCTGACACCATTTGTTTATTTATTTATTTATTTTTTTTTTAAAGATTGACATCTGAGCTAACAACTGTTGCCAGTCTTTTTTTTTTCTCCCCAAATCCTTTATCTCCCCGAATCCCTCCCCCCACCCCCAGTACATAGTTGTATATCTTAGTTGTAGGCCCTTCTAGTTGTGGCATGTGGGATGCCACCTCAATGTGGCCAGACAAGCAGTGCCATGTCCATGCCCAGGACCTGAACCAGCGAAACCTTGGGCCACCGCAGCGGAGCATGTAAACTTAACCACTCAGCCACAGGCCGGCCCCCTGACACCATTTATTGAAGAGACTTTCCTTTCTCCATTGTATATTCTTGGCTCCTTTGTTAGAGATCAGCTATCCATAGATGTGTGGTTTTATTTCTGGGCTTTCAATTCTGTTCCATTGATCTGTGTGTCTGTTTTTGTACCAGTATCATGCTGTTTTGAGTACTATAGCTTTGTAGTATATTTTAAAGTCAGGGATTGTGATTGCCTGCAGCTTCGTTCTTTTTTCTCAGGATTGTTTTAGCTATTCAGGGTCTCTTGTTGCCCCATATGAATTTTAGGATTCTTTGTTCTATTTCTGTGAAGAATATCACTGGGATTCTGATTGGGATTGCATTGAATCTGTAGACTGCTTTAGGTAGTATGGACATTTTAACTGTATTTGTTCTTCCAAGCCATGTGCATGGAATATCTTTCCATTTCTTTACATCAACATCAATTTCTTTCAATAATGTCTTATAGTTTTCATTGTATAGGTCTCTCACCTCTTTGGCTAAATTTATTCCTAGATATTTTATTCTTTTTTTGTGATTGTAAATGGGGCTGTATTCTTGAGTTCTCTTTCTGTTAGTTCATTATTAGAGTATAGAAATGCAACTGATTTTGTAAGTTGATTTTGAACCCTGCAACTTTGCTGTAGTTGTTGATTATTTCTAGTAGTTTTCTAATGGATTCTTTAGGGTTTTCTATATATATAATCATGTCGCCTGCACACAGTGAGAGTTTCACTTCTTCATTGCCTATTTAGATTCCTTTTATTTCTTTTCTTGCCTAATTGCTCTGGCCAAAACCTCCAGTACCACGTTGAATAAGAGTGTTGAGAATGGGCATCCTTGTGTCATTCTTGTTCTCAGAGGGATGCCTTTCAGTTTTTGCCCATTGAATATGATGTTGGCTGTGGGTTTGTCATATATGGCCTTTATTATGTTGAGGTACTTTCCTTCTACATCCATTTTCTTGAGAGTTTTTATCATAAATGGATGTTGGATCCTCTCAAATGCTTTGTCTGCAACTATTGAGAAGATCATGTCATTTTTATTCCCCATTTTGTTAATGTGGTGTATCACATTGATTGATTTGCAGATGTTGAACTATCCCTGCATCCCTGGTATAAATCCCAGTGTATGTGGTGCATGATCTTTTTAATGTATTGCTGTATTCGATTTGCCGATATTTTGTTGAGGATTTTTGCATCTATGTTCACCAGCAATATTGGCCTATAATTTTCCTTTCTTGGATTGACCTTATCTGGCTTTGGTATCAGGGTGATGTTGGCCACATAGAATGTGTTAGGAAGTGTTCCTCCTTCCTCAATGTTTTGGAATAGTGGAAGAAGGATAGATATTACATCTTCATTCAGTGTTTGGTAGAATTCTCCAGAGAAGCCATCTGGTCCTGGACTTTTTTGGGGGGGATGTTTTTGGTTACTATTTCAATCTCTTTATTTGTGATTGGTCTATTCGGATTCTCTGTTTCTTCTCGGTTCAGTTTTGGGAGGCTGCATGAGTCTAAGAATTTATCCATTTCTTCTAGAGTGTCCAATTTGTTGGCATATAGTTTTCATAGTATTCTCTTATAATCCTTTGTATCTCTGTTCTATGTATTGTAATTTCTCCTGTTTCATTTCTAATTTTATTTATTTGAGCTTTCTCTCTTTTGTTCTTAGTGAGTCTGGCTTGTCAGTTTAGTGCTTAGTGAGTCTGGTTTGTCAGTTTTGTTTGTCTTCTCAAAGAATCAGCTCTTTGCTTCACTTATCCTTTCTACTGTTATTTTTTTGGTTTTGTTTCAATTTCATTTATTTCCACTCTAATTTTTATTATTTCCCTCCTTCTGTTGACTTTGGGCTTTGTTTGTTCTTCTATTTCTAATTCTGTTAGGTGTAGTTTAAGTTTGTTTGTTTGAGATTTTTCTTGTTTGTTAAGGTGGGCCTGTATTGCCATGAATCTCCCTCTTATGACTGCTTTTGCTGCATTCCATATGAGTTGGTATGGCATATTTTCATTCTCATTTGTCTCCAGATATTTTTTGATTTCTCCTTTAATTTCTTCAATGATTCATCGGTTATTCAGTAGCATGTTGTTTAGTCTCCACATGTTTGTCACTTTCTCAGCTTTTTTATTGTAGTTGATTTCTAGTTTCATATCATGGTAGGAAAAGGTACTTGATATGATTTCAATCTTAAATTTATTGAGGCTTGCCTTGTTTCCCAACATATATTCTATCTTTGAGAATGTTCCATATGCACTTGAGAAGAACGTGTATTCTGCTCTTTTGGGATGGAGTGTTCTCTATATTTCTATTAAGTCCATCTGGTCTAGTTTTTTCTTTAAATCCACTATTTCCTTGTTGACTTTCTGTCTGAATGATCTATCCATTGATGTAAATGGGGTGTTAAGGTCCCCTACTATTATTGTGTTGCTGTTAATATCTCCTTTTAGGTTTGTTAGTAGTTGCTTTATGTACTTCAGTGCTCCTGTGTTGGGTGCATATATATTTATAAGTGTTATGTCTTCTTGGTGGAGTGTCCCTTTTATCATTATATACTGCCCCTCTTTGTCTCTCATTACCTGTTTTCTCTTGAAGTCTACTTTATCTAAGTATGGCAACACCTGTTCTCTTTTGTTTGCCATTAGCTTGGAGTATCATCTTCCATCTCTTCACTCTGAGCATGTGTTTGTCTTTAGAGCTGAGATGTGTTTCCTGGAGACAGAATATTGTAGGGTCCTTTTTTTTTAAAGATTGGCACCTGTGCTAACATCTGTTGCCGATCTTTTTTTTTCCCTTCTTCTCCCCAGAGCCCCACTTTACATAGTTTTATATTCTAGTTGTGAGCATGGGGTCTTGTTTTTTAATCCATCCCACCACTCTGTGTCCTTGTATTGGAGAATTTGAACCATTTACATTTAGAATGATTATTGATATATGAGGGCTTAATGTTGCCACTTTATTGCTCATTTTTTGGGTCTTCTGCATTCTCCTTGTTTCTTGTCCCATCTATTTTGAACTTCCAATTTGGTTTGGTAGCTCTCTATGATGGCTTTTCCTTGGTTTTCTCTTTATTTATCTTTTGTGTCTCTGTTATGATTATTTGTTTACTTGTTACCATGAGGTTTGTATAAAAAAATCTCATAGATGAGACAGTACTTTTTCTGATAGCCTCTTCTTTCCTTAGATGAAACCGATTCCATCCCTTTCTTTTTCCTCTTCTAAGTTATTATTGTCACAACTTATTCCACCTTGCATTGTGAGTTGGTGGTTAAAATGATGACATTATATTATTTTTTGATGTTTTCCTTCCCTTTATCTTTAATGTCATAATTGTTTGCTAACTTATTCTGATAGAGATCTGCAATTTTCTGATTTTGTCTACCTATTTATCTCCTTCTCAGGGCTTCATAAACCCTTTCTCTTTTTTTTCAGATATGAGAGCCTTCTTGAGCATTTCTTGTAGGGGGTGGTCTTGTGGCAATGAACTCCATTAGTTTTTGTTTATCTGGGAAAGCTTTTATTTCTCCATCACATCTGAAGGACATTTTCACTGAATAGAGTGTTCTTGGCTGGATAAAGTTTTTGTCTTTCAGAATTTTGAATATATCATTCCACTCTCTCCTAGCCTGTAAGGTTTCTGCTGTGAAATCTGCTGAAAGACTGATAGGAGCTCCTTTGTAAGTTATTTTCTTCTGCCTTGCTGCTCTTAATATTTTTTCTTTGTCATTGATTTTTGCCAGCTTTACTACTATATGCCTTGGAAACCATCTTTTTACATCAATATACTTAGGAGATTTATTAGCTTATCTAACTTGTATTTCCAGCTCCTTCCCCAGGTTTTGGAAGTTCTCAACTATTATTTCTTTGAACAAGCTTTCTGCTCCTTTCTCCTTCTCTTCTCTCTCTGGGATATCTATAATCCTTATATTGCTTTTCCTAATTTAGTTGGATATTTCTCAGAGAATTTCTTCATTTCTTTTTAGTCTTAGTTCTCTCTCCTCCTCCATCTGAAGCATTTCTATATGTCTTTCCTCCATATTGCTGGTTCTCTCCTCCATAATATCAGGTCTGTTATTCAAGAACTCCAGATTTTTCTTTATCTCAACCATTGTGTTTTTAATCTCCAACATTTCTGATTGGTTTTTCTTTATAGTTTCAATCTCTTTTGTGAAGAAGTTCCGGATTTCATTGAACTGTCTATCTATATTTTCTTCCAACTGGTTGAGTTTTTTGATGATAGCTATTTGGAATTCTCTGTCATTTAGATTATAAATTTCTGTGCCTTCAGGATTGATTTCTGGGTGCTTGTCATTTTCCTTCTGCTCTGGAGTATTAAAATACTTTTTCATATTGTTTTATGGTGTGGATTTGTGCCTCTGCATAGTGATAGTATTTGGTCGCGTCTTCCACCTGCCGCCACTGGGTAGTAGTCAAGAGTTGTGTATTCTGAGGCCATTGCCACCCCTCACAGCTGCTGCTTTTCTATCATATACACGCGCACTATGGCTGACTTGCTGAGCTGGAGCATTGGGTGTGGGGAGGGGTGCTTTTTTTGCTTGCATGATCCCATGGGGAATTCTCACTCTGCCCCTGCCCTTGCTATCTGCTCTCCTGGGGCACTGGTTTGATGAAGACACCCTGACAACAGCTTAGCCACCTCTGTGTTGGGCTTTCCCGTGGGCTGTGAGGGAACTTGGAGAGCAAAGGTTTTCCCACAAAGGGACACCCCTCACCCCTCTCCTCTCAGAGCCACACATGGTCCTATGCCCTGGGTCACTGCCACTGGGGGAAGGAGAGGAGGTCCCTTATCTCCTTCCACTTCCTCCGGGGGGTCCAGCTCCTCCACCTTCAGACATACAGCTGTGTGGGTCTCTCAGATGCCTTTTGTGTTGTGTGAATGTCCTCTGTTGGGCTATGAATGTCCTTTTCATTGTATCCTAGGGGAAAGAGTCTATGGAAGAGCTTCCTGCACTGTGATGCTGACATCACTCTATGCTTCTCTCTTTTTAAAAAACTAATAGAATTCATTTTTTTGTGCACTTGTAGGTTTACAGAAAAATTGAGCTGGAAGTAAAGAGAGTCCCCATATGTCTGCCACCCCTCAGTGTCTTCTGTTAACATCTGGCATCAGTGTGCTACATTTAGTAAAATTAATGACCCAATATTGATACCTTATTATTGACTACAGTCCATCGTTTAAAATAGGGTTCACTCTTTGTGTTGTACATTATGTGGATTTTGACAAATGTATAATGATATGTATCCACCTTTACAGTATCATACAGTACATTTTCACTCCCTTAAAAATATCTTTTGCCCCACCTATTCATCCCTCCCATGCCCTTGAACCTGTGATCTTTTTATTGTCTTTAGTTTTCCCTTTTCCAGAAAGTCATATGGTTGGAATCATACAGTATGTAGCCTTTTTAAGTTGGCTTATGTCATTTAGCAATATGCACCTAAGTTTCCTGCCTGTCTTTTCATGGCTTGATAACTCAATTCTTTTTATTGCTGAGTAATATTTCATTGTTTGGAGGTGCCACAGTTTGTTTATCCATTCACTATTGAAAGCCATCTTAGTTGCTTCCAAATTTTGGCAATTATGAATAAACCTGCTATAAATATTGATGTGGAGATTTTTGTGTGGACACACACTTCTTTTTCATCCCTAGTTCTTCAGATTTACACTGAACTTTTTTTCCTTAGATGGTTCATTTCTTCCATATCTGAGAAAAACCCTTCGTCTTGTTTATATGAGCCCAAATTCTTTTTAGGTTCTCAATAAATATTAACTACCACAAGGTTTCCTCAAAACTCATACAGACATGTTAAAATTTGAGTGGTTTTAAGTCTTTTGAAAGTTTCTTGCTTCAGGGCTATTTCCACAGAAAGGTGGAATTGTGTGCTATAATTGAGATTGGAGCACTACACAACTTTTGTATAATGCAACCCAAAGTATTTTAAGTTCTTTTCAACTGATGTTTTAAATGTCTGTTTTGTAATTCCTCTTTCTATCCCTAACTGAGCACTTCATTAAGTAAAAACTCCTAGCATAACCATATCTGAATTAATGAATATCCTATTTGACTACAAAATGAAAATTATTTTTTTTTAAATATCACACTCAATTTTTATTACTTTTTAAGCCATTCTAGAGGCCCTAAATACTCACATGGCACCAGAGCAAACTGCTCTGTGTGGGAACACATATTTTGCTTTCGTTCTAGACAGCTGGAGTGGACAGCTGTACTTTCTTAGCTGTACTGTATCCAACCTTTCTTCCTGTGTGTGGGAATTCCCCCACAGTCTTGATGAAGGGCATGCCCTTCTTCCCACTCTGGAAGTGTGATAGGCCATACCTTGATGTTCCCCACCTCTAGCAACCTGGGCATGGGCACATGATCTTTAGCCAATGATCATTTTTCCATAAATTTCCATCTTGACCAACTGACACAAAGACAAAGGGGCGATGAAATTTAATTCACAGCAGTGTGGAGATTATCTCCAAGGATACTGAGGTGGAATCCCAAAGTGGCAGCAGCAGTGCCCTGCAACAGAGGTGATTGTGTCCTTCTCAGGCTATTTCTGCTAATATTTTCAGGCTTCTTGGCTGTTTGGAGCTACCTGGATCTTTACCTATTTTTCAAGCCTGGTTTTACAGCTTCCTGTCAATTCATGAACACCTTATACCCTTCCGATAAATTCCTCTTTCACTTAAGATTGTTAGAGGAGCTGTTACTTTCAATAGAATTATTTTAATTGATAAATCAGCAAAATCAATCAACCCATTCATTAATTCTCCAAATATTCATTAATAACCGTCAGTACTACACATTGTGCGTGGCTTAAGAATATGATGGTGAGTGAAGTAGACATTGTCCCTACTGTCTTGGCACCTACAGTCTATTGGAGGATACAAGCTATGAAAGAGATGATTGCAGTACATGCTTGATGGGGAAGGACACTATTCATCAGGAACAAAAAGTAGGAGCATTTAATCCAACCTTAATGATGGTAGTGGTGGGGGGTGTCAGAGAAAGCTGCAAGTGATAGTTGAATTGAGATTTGAATACGTAAAAATTATACCTAGTTAGGAGGTAGCAGGTGGGGTGAGTATTCCAAATAGAAGAATAGTCCATGTGAAAGCCCAGAGTTGAGAGAGGAACAGAACCTTCAAAGAGCTGAAATGAAGTTCCAAATGACCGAAGTGCAGACTTTGAGAGGAGACAGAAAGACGAATCTGGAGCGCTAAGTGGGACTTGGATCATAGACAGTAATGTGAGTGCCATGAAGGGGTTAGCACTTTCTCCTATAAGCAATTTGGAGTGATTGAAAGGTTTTAAGCAGAGGCCTCAGTACACAGCAGCCTGGTGCCTGGGTGCCTGGGGAAATTGTGTAAGAAAAGAGAAGCTTGCAAAATTTAGGAGTGGGAGCAGAAGTTCTGGTATTTCTCGACTTCAAAATCTTTTTTTTAAGCCTCATGCAAAAGGATCAAAGTAGACCATTATCTTACACCATGCACAAAAATGGACTCAAAATGGATTAGAGACTTGAATGTAAGATCTGAAACCATAAAACTCCTAGAAGAAAATGCAGGCAGTACACTCTTTGACATGGGTCTTAGCAGCATCTTTTTGAATACCATGTCTACTCAGGGAATGAAAACAGAAGAAAAAAATAAACAAATGGGACTACATCAGACTAAAGAGCTTCTGCAAGGCAAAGGAAACCAGGAACAAGATGAACAGACAACTCACCAACTGGGAGAAAATATTTGCAAATCATATATCTGACAGGGATTAATTTCCAAAATATATAAAGAACTCATACAACTGAACAACAAAAAAACAAACAACCCAATCAAAAAATGGGAAGAGGATATGAACAGACATTTCTCCAAAAAAGATACACAGATGGCCAATAGACACATGAAAAGATGTCCAACATCACTAATTATTAGGGAAATGTGATATTAAACTACAGTGAGATATCACCTTACACTTGTTAGAATGGCTATAATCACCAAGACAAAAAATAACAAATGTTGGAGAGGTTGCAGAGAAAAGGGAAACCTCATACACTGCTGGTGGGAATGCAAACTGGTGCAGCCATTATGGAAAACAGTGTGGAGATTTCTCAAAAAATTAAAAATAGAATTACCATACAATCCAGCTCTCCCACTACAGGGTATTTATCCAAAGATCTTGAAATCAGCAATCCAAGGAGATTATGCACCTCTATGTTCATTGCAGCCTTATTCACAATAGCCAAGTCATGGAAGCAGCCCAAGTGCCTTCTGCAGATGAATGGAAAAAGATGCATTGTATACATTTATATACAATGGAATACTACTCAGCCCTAAAAAAACCAAAATGGTCCCATTTGCAATGACATGGATGGACCTTGAGGGTATGATGTTGAGTGAAATTAGCTAGACAGAGAAAGACAAATAATGCATGATTTCACTCATACATGGAAGATAAACTCCTAGATAAAGAGAACATATTGGGGTTACCAGAGGGGAAGGGGGTTGGGGGATTGGTGAAAGGGGCAAAGGGACATATATGTATGGTGATGGATAACAATTAGACTACTGTTGGGGCTGGCCCCATGGCCTAGTGGTTAAATTCGGTGTGCTCTGCTTCAGCAGCCCGAGTTCAGTTTCCAGGCGTGGACCTATACCACTGGTAGGTGGCCATGCTGTGGCAGGGACCCACATACAAAATAGAGGAATATTGGCAGAGATGTTAGCTCAGGGTGAATCTTCCTCAGCAGAAAAAAATTAAGACTACTCGTGGTGAGCACAATGCAGTCTATAAAGGAATTGATAAATAATAACGTACACTTGAAATTATATAATGTTATAAACCTTTATGATTTCAATAAAATAATTGAAAAAATAAGACTAAAAAAATCTTTTTTTTAAAGCACAATGATGATGTGCTTTCCTTTCTGTGTGGAAATGATAATACTGATTTAAAAATTAGCAGATAGGTTTGTTGAGAATGTTTTTCTATAATGGTAATGGATTAACTATGAGTCATCAATATTCTATGGAGGATTGCCTATTACAGTGGCTTTCAGGTTTTGTTGCTTATGCTTCCCAGAGTAATTTTGAAAGCCTATATATACCTTTGCACCTTCATATGTTGACATTTAAGATTCTTTCTATTATCAATACTTGCAAAGGATGCAATTTTCTGTCATGTTATAAATATTAACATTTAAAAATAAACTATTATATCACTCTTGTGTGTAACCAAGACTCTCAAACCATAGCTATTTTATATCCACTATCATTCTTTTTTTTATTATTAATTTTTTCCATTTTCCCCCCTAAGCACCCTGGTACATAGTTGTATGTTCTTAGTTGTGGGTCCTTCTAGTTGTGGCATGTGGGAAGCCGCCTCAGCGTGGCTCGATGAGTGGTGCCATGTCCGCGCCCAGGATTCGAACTGACAAAACACTGGACCGCCTGCAGTGGAGCACACGAACTTAACCACTCGGCCACGGGGCTGGCCCCTCCTCTATCATTCTTTTAGAAAAACTACATCAGGCTTCAATAGGCAGACTTTTACATTGTTCCTTTTTCTCTTTGAATTTGTATTTCCGTTCTACTTCTCTCACAGAATTTTATCCTGATGTAATACACTAGCATACCTTTTTGCTTTAAAGTCTTTTATTGATCACCCTATTCAATATCCTGCCATAAAAATACGTATACAAGTGGAAATTTATGAGTGTTAAAATGTTTCTTCTAGATTGTCATAATTTCAACTATCGGTAATAGATGATTAAAACAGCAAGTATACTTCATATTTTGATTAATAATATGTAAACATTAGTTAATTTGCCCACCATTAGTTCATGTGTCTATAGAATTATATTACTTACTGCTACAATAAGACAGGCTGTTTTGATTAAAAATGTCTTCCTCACACCAACATTTTGAATCGTGGCCTGGTTTGCCTTTGTTCTTACACTTTTGGACAACGTGCCATTAAGATTAGAGAATGAGCGAGAATTGTGTCTTTGTTTTGTAAAGTGGGAGAAAGAACTAGTATGACACCTTGACCACAAGAACATTCTCGGGCAGATCAATTATAGAATTACGGAAGTTGAGGATCTGAAAACAGATTTCCTCAAAACTTTCCCAGCCTATGTACCCCTTTGAATGTCTGTGAGTAGCACCAGTCAGTTTGAAAACTGTGAGTCTAACGTAGAGCGTACTGGAGGGGAGACAAAATAAACTGGGCTTCTTTTACAAAGTAGCAGTAGGACCTGAGACAAGACATTCGATTTGCGTAAATCTCAGTTTCCATCAATAAAGTGAGTGTGGGAGAATTCAGCTAATTAAAAAAACTCTTTCCAGCTCTTAAATCCCTTGATTTCCACTGGAAATTTTTAGCTATGCCCAGGACACTTGAAAGAAGGCCAGGCACCAATACAGAAAGGGAAAAGGAAAGATGGCTAGCATTTGAGTGGTCACTGAGAACACAATAAAGGAAAAGGAAGGGACCATGTAGATCATAGATCAAGAAACACTTTTTGAAAAAGTATTTTTATTTGTGCTTAGGATGTATTTCTGGGTTAAAATCTAGTTTCATATTACTGTTTATGTGGCTGTAGATAATTCAATCTCTTTGAACTTTTCTTTCCTCAACTGTTAAATGAGAATAAACTGTCTACTCTGTACTTTAGGTGACGATTAAAAGACAGAAACAGACTTATTTCACGTAGCATAATGTTTTCAAAGGTTGTCTATGTTGTAGCATGTATCAGAAATTTATTCCTTTTTATCGTTGAACAAATACTACATTATAGGGTTATGTCACATTTTGTTTGTCCATTCATCTGTTGATGGACATTTGGGTTGTTTCCACATTTTTGGGGTATTATGACTCATGCTGCTATAAACATTTGCGTATAAGTTTTTCCATGGAGATATGTTTTCCTATCTTGTTGGTATGTACCTAAGAGTGGACTTGTTGGGTCATATTGTAATTCCATGTTTAATATTTTGAGGAACTGCCAAACTATTTTCCAAAGTGGCTGTACCATTTTTACATTCCCACCAGCAATGTATGAGGGTTCCATTTTCTCTATATCTTTGACAAAACTTGTCTCTTGATTATAGCCATCCTGGTGTTTGAAGTTGTGTCTCATTGTGATTTTTACTTGAATTTCCCTAATGGCTAATGATGTTGAGCATCTTTTCATGTCCTTTTTGACCATTTGTATATCTTCTTTGGAGAAATGTCTTTTCAGATCCTGTAACTATTTTTAAATTGTGTTTTTTATCTTTCCATTATTGGGTTGCAGAAGTTCTTTATATATTCTACACACAAGTTCCTTACCTGACATATAATTTGTAAATATGTACAAGTGATCTTTTCCACTTTCTTGATGGTGTCATTTGAAACAAAAGCTTTTTAATTTTGATAAGTCCAACTTATCTATTTTTCCTTTTGTCACTTGTGCTTTTGGTGTCTCATCTGAGAAGATTTTGTGTTAACTCAAAGTTGGAAATATTTATTCCTATGTTTTCTTCTCAGAGTTTTATAATTTTAGCTCTTTTATTAGATCTATGATCCATTTTGAGTTAATTTTTGTATATAGTATGAGGTTGGGGGTCCAACTTCACTCTTTTGTGGCTATCCAGTTGTCCCAGCACTGTTTGTTGAAAAGACTATTCTTCCCCATTGAATTGTCTTGGTACGCTTGTTGAAAATCATCTGACCATAAATATAAGGATGAATCAATTCTTAAATGCTGATTCTAATACTTTTATTGTAATGCTCTGAACACAAAATAAGATTCACATTATGAGCTAAAAAGTTCTGGCAGGAATTATTTCCTTTGACCTATATCACCAATAGTGTATTTTAAGATTATAATGACCTTATTTATGAGAACTTTTAACACAACAAAGATGAATTGTTCCTGTTTGTTTACGCTTTCTCCGTCAAAGCTGTTAGGTGATGTAATTAGAAATTTAAAGTATTCTTGTTCTGTTGTTGAACTTCCAAATAGTCCTGAATATCTATCTCCTAAGAGTACATAAATATTCCTGTGAAATTAAACATTAGCAAAATATTTATTCCAATAAATTATGTTCCCTTTAAATTCTGACATAATTCAATGTATTGCCTTGACTTATCTCTGTAACTAAGGCATAAATAGTACAGCATAACTGTAATGCACGTAGTTTTGTGCCAGGTTTTCTAGTTTTGTGAATCCTACGGTTTTGGGCCAAACAATTCCCCAAATAATCACAAAAATTGCTCCAGGACAGGCAGGAGAAATAGTTTCACTGCTGGTGCCTATTGGCAACAGGCTTCCGAGCCGTGTAAAAGATGAGCGTGGAAGCAGCACGTCTTTCACTTCACAGCTTTACTAGTGAAATTGATCTTAAAATTTGATCATAAATTTTATGTTATACTTCCTTTTATTCTGGAATATGTTACTTTGTGTGTATGTGTGAGTACGTCTCAGGCTTAAGAAAAAGGTGATGAGTGACATAGGCATTAAAATCAAGAGCATTATTCAACTTACCCTTCCCTCCAACCAGTTCCTCCAAACTCCCAGCTCCCACACCTTGTCAGTTTCCAATTCTTTCCTTAGTGAATGAAGAATTTAATCCCCAAAGCCCTGGTACAAACCCCAGGGTTCTCTTTCCCTAGCTCTCCCCTTTCCTCTGTCCCCCATCCTGAAGGGCAGGCACCTTATAGGAGAGCCCTGAGTGGTGACAGACACAGAGGGAAAGACTTCATCCTCAGGGAAAGGGACCAAGGAGTACAGGGTAGTGAAGTGAGGGCCCCCATGGCCTGGGGTACCAAAATGGGGCCCTGGTGCCAGACGAAAGGATACTGGTCCTCCTGAGAAAGGAGACCCAGCAGCCTCAAAATCCTCTTGTTGTGAATAGTCCCTGCTTGATCATTTGCCCTTGTGGTGGTGATTGCAGAACCACACTTGGACCGTGTCCTTCTCAAGCCTGAGCTGCTGTGCGATGTGGCTGATCTACTGCAGTGTGGGTTTCAAGCACTTATGTTGAGATGGATTCTACGGTTATATTTAGGATAAGCAGGAAGGATTGCTGTCATTAATTAATGATATCCATCATGGAAGTGGGATGGGAGAATGAAGTCACAGTGTAACATTTAGGAATTTAGTTTAGCTGTTGTAAAATTGGAAAAAGCAGTGGCTTACACATTACCAGCTTTATTTATCTTTTTTAGACCAGGGTTGGTTTGGTAAATCCACAATGTCCTCAGGGAGTCAGGCCCTTCGAGTTTCCCTTCATCTAGCCATCTTTAGCATGTGCTTGTTTCTTTGTAGTCACAAGATGGCTGCTCAAACTCCAGTATTGCATTTGAGTTCCAGACATAAAGAAAAGTAAGCATGAAGGGCAAAAGGCACAGGTCAGCTGAATTGGCCTTCCATTTCAAGGAGCATTCCCAGAAGCCCCATCCAATAACTTCCACTTGCATTTCATTGGCCGGAATTGCAGAATATGGTCATGTCCTTCATCTACAAGGAGTGCTGAGAGATGTAGTTTCTAGCTAGGCACATTTATCCCCTCAATGAAATCAGTGTTCTGTTACTTATGATCAGGGAGAATCCATATTAGGAAGGCCTCTAGCAGTTTAGTCCACCATTTGTGTTCTATAAATAGGTATCCTTCAGCTTTACTGAATCAGCAAGAACTCCATCTCCCCCCGACCCCACATGGAGGGGAGCATCGCTCTTCTGCAAAGGGTTGATAGCAAGTGTGGGCCTCTGAACTGTGTAAAAGATGAATGTGAGAGAGGCACATCTATCACTCCAGAGTTTTGCTAGGGAGATTGGTCTTAACATTTTATCATAAATTTTGCATTATACTTTCTTTTATTCTAGAATATATTACTATATTTGGGTTCAACATAAATCTCAGGAGTGCTGATATCACTGTGAAACATCTTGTAATTCTTAAAAGACTGGACTACAAAGCCAGACAGACCTGGGTTGGGATCTCAGATCCACATTTACTAGTAGTATACTCTGGGCAAGATGTTCAATCTCTCTATGCCTCAGTTTCTTCATTTGTAAACTGTGGATAATAATTTTTACAGGTAGGGTGATCACATACCTTATGTCTAAACTGGGAAACTTATGTATTGGAAAGGGGATACTATGAATAATTATACTTCAACAAGTGGCATAAGCCAGGACCACCCCAAGCAAACCCAGGACTACAGTCACCCTGCTTATAGGCCTTGTTGAGAGAATTAAATGAGAAAATAAATATACAGCACTTAGCACAGAGCCCAACACCCAGTAAGTGCTAAGTAAATACTAGCCACTACATGTTTTTATTACTCAATTGAAAAGTTCCATTGTTTCAGGTTTGCTTTTCTCTCTTTGAACAACAATGTTTGATATTCTTCCTTCTGATAGAGAATAGTGGGCTGAAACAAGGCGAGCTTAAATTTTTTCAAGACTTAAAAAAACCTAATTGAAAGTCAAACAACCAACTCCTCTAAAGGACGAACAATGTTGAAAGACACTGCAGAAACTCCTAGTTATGAGGATAATTCTGGAACAACAGTGCATGGCCTATCCGTGAACTGTTTGTACCCTTAGAAGCATGAAGGGTAGAATTGGAATTTTAATGATTTTGTATAGCATTTCTCAAAGGTTTTGGTCTGAAGATCCCTTTACAGTCTTAAAAATTTTTGAGGACCACAAAGAGTTTTTGTTTATATGTGTTATATCTATTGCTATTAGAAATAAAAATGGAGAAAATTTAAAAATATTCATTAAAAATAACTATAACCCTATCATATATTAACACAACTAACCATTCAAATGAAAGTAACTATCTTTACAAAACAAAACAAAACAAAATCAGAAGATTATTGTTTTACCTTTCTGCAAATCTCTTTATTGGCTGGTTTAATGTAAGTGAAAGTGGTTGCAATATGTTGTTTTGGTGGAAATATATGAATAAGATATGCTGTTGGAAAAGGGAGGGAGTTTTTTAATAGCCTTTCCAGATAACTGCGGTTATTTATTTTTTTTTTTTAAGATTTTATTTTTTCCTTTTTCTCCCCAAACCCCCCCGGTACATAGCTGTATATTCTTTGTTGTGGGTCCTTCTAGTTGTGGCATGTGGGACGCCGCCTCAGCGTGGTTTGATGAGCAGTGTCATGTCCGCGCCCAGGATTCGAACCAACGAAACACTGGGCCGCCTGCAGCGGAGCGCGCGAACTCAACCGCTCGGCCACGGGGCCAGCCCCTAACTGCGGTTATTTTTTGATATTACAACAAAACTCCCCAGCAGTTTCTTAAAGGTTAGTTGTAAAGCGGAATCTGAAATCATATCTATGAACTTTTTGCACTGTTACATGAAAACCCATCAGTCTGTTTTGCACTTTGAATGAATCTTCTACTCATGATTTTGTAACATCATCTACTAGTCATTTGGAAAATATTGGTTCACTGAGTTATGCAGATGTTTGAAATGTTTATACATTTCAGAAACCTAAGATCTCAGAACATTCTAGAAAACGTATGAACACACAAGCACACATTCCATTAGCCCTCAGAACGATGATGTCATCACGTCATGTTGCTTCTGGAAAACTCCATTGTACACTCATGAAATAATGAGAATGATAAAGACAAATCATGTTATTATCATTATGAAAGTAGTTTGACTGCATTACATGATCCATTGAAAAGGTTTTAGTCTCAGGCCACACTTTAAGAACAGCTGATATAGTATGATGCAACCTGTTAGATAAACAAACAAAGCAAAAAAACTTACCACCTCTTTTTTTTTTAACCAGGAGACAATAAATTATAACACACAAACATCAAAATACTAAAATATAGTCCCAAGTACCAATTTCAAATCTCTTTATATGATGGCAAGTGGACAAGCTTATAGAAACAGATGGCTTCTAATTTAAAGGCCTTTCTCATTTTTTTGAGTTTGGACGCTATTAATTATTAGTATTTCAATGCATGTGGGTAGGTATCTTTGGGGAGCTCAAAATGCTTCATTTCTTCCTCTCCTCCCTATTCTCCCCAAGATATGATCTTTGTGGAAAGATGTGGGTGGCAGAACCCCACTAAAAATATTTTAGTACGTGTTTTCTATTTGCAACCTGGACGGGAAGCTATCCATTTATGGATCAAGTTTTCTGTGCAAGTGTAGGGCAGAAGATGACATTCTCAAGTGGAATTGGGTATAGATGAGAGGAACTGCCAGACAAACCTCTTATTTTGCTCTCCTTGTTCTGTTACTCCAGGCTTTTCGAAGTAGCATGATGGGGCAGGTTGATCCTACTTTTTGGAAAAAGCCACTTGCTAAGCGGTCTTCAGCAGGAGGCTGGCTATGGGATCTTCACATAGCAAAACTGCCAAGGAGAAATTTGTTTCAGCCGCCCTGCCCCTTACTTTTCTGTTCAGTTTCCCAATGCCCTTACCACTTCCTTCTGGCTGCACAGCAGGTCCCACTGTGTGGTCCCCCCACGCCTATCCTCCTGGGCACAGCTTTGACTTCAAGATTACCTTTTCCTTGCTGCTTCCTTTATCCTTCAGCAAACAAACACGCTTTGTATTCACTCTTTCAGTGAAATCTGCTTTTAGCTTAGATCAGTCCAGTCTGAGACAGTGTTAGTGGATGTCAAGCCAATTAAAATTTACACTAAAGCATGAATGATGGACGGATATCAAGTGATGACCTGCATGGCATAGGGGTTAAGTTCCTGTGCTCCACTTCTGCGGCCAGGTGCCTGGGTTCAGATCCCAGGTACAGACCTAGCACTGCTCATCAAGCTACGCGGTGGCCGCCTCCCACACACAAAATAGAGAAAGACCGGCACAGATGTTAGCTTAGGGCCAATCTTCTTCAGAAAAAAGAAAAAAAAGCCACTAAGGACCAACTGATGGTCTGAACAAATAAACTTGAACTGGGGTGACTATATGTAGCCATTGACAGGACGGCTTAGTTTTTCTTCTCAACCATATTAAAAGCCAACAAGCAATTCAGATTTTAATCTAATTATCCTAAAGGTCCAGTCTATAAGTGAAAGGCAAGCTCGGGTAAGGCAAGAAATGAGACTCGAGGGCAGTGAATGGTTATGTTTGGCAGCCCTACAGGTTTAGATGTTAAGGTGAAAGTGGGTGAAGTGCCAAGAGGGCGGCCCTCATTTGAGCAAGATGTTTGACTTCAAGGCCGCTGGTAATAATTCTGGGATTTTCAGCAGTCCCTTTGATGTTTCACACACTCCCCGGATTAATCTAAGGCTTTTTTTTTTTTTTCTTTTTGTAAATTTCAGTGTTCTCGAAGCTCAAAACTGTGATTCCGCTGTGGTTTTAGCCTAAGCTAGGGCCTGGGACTCGGGTGTCCGTGAGACGGTTTAAGCTAACGCCACCTCCGCCCTCTTTTGCAGAGTGCCCTCTCTTCTCTCGCAGCTGTTCCAACCCTGGAGCTCGACTGAGAGCAAACGAGGGGTGACGACCCGGCCCAGGCGGCCAGTAACGGCATTACTCCCGAGTCTCCAGGTTCTTGCTCTTGCCGTGACCTTTAACAGGCAGGCGGTGCGGCGCCCGCGAAGGGCCGGAGCCGGCATCGCGCCCTGGACGCCAGCAACAGGCACGACTGCCGTGCCACCACTGCGAGAGTCTCAAGCGACAAGAGTGGGCGGCGCACGACTGCTCTCCTTTCTTTCACCCTTCTTCACACATAGTCCCACCTTCGCCGGAAAGTGGAGCCGTTTCTACGTTACGCCACTTCCGGTCCGGACGCCGGTCGCTTGGCGGGAGCGAGCACGCCGGTGCGCGGCAACTTTGTTCCCGCCTCCTTTGCCCCTGACACCACTCGCCTTCGGCTTTCTCGGAGCGTGACGTGCGTGCGCGCCCCCAGCCTTGCGTCGGGGCCGAGGGGAAAGGCCGAAAGAGCGAGGCGAGAAGGAGGGGTTGTGGAGGTTAGGGCCCAACCAGCGAGTCCCGTCGCCCTCCCTCCTCCTGACGAGGAGCGAGAGGGAAGGGGAGGAGCGAGCCGGGCCGGCCGCGCACACTAGGAGCCTCCTCGTGTAGGGGGGGGAGCGGAGAAAAGGGGCAGCTCCGCCACCTCTGCTCGCGGCGGCGGCGGCGAAGGAAGAAGAAAGTCAGGGCCCGTACCCACCGCCACAGACTCAGAAACGCCCCCCGCCCCCATCTCCCCGGAAACAGCCCCCCGCCCAGCCCCGCACACTCGCTGCCCCAACCGTGAGCCGCAGCCCGGTCGCCCCCGCCTTGCCCCGCCCCGCCGCCCGTCCCTGCGGGCCGCAGAGTGCGCGAGGCCCTAGGCCGGGAGTTGTTGTCAGGCCCAGGCCACTTCCGAGGCGCCCGCCGTGTGTCGCCGCCACCACAGAGAAGGACGTCGACGCGCAGGAGGAGGCGGCGGAGGCGTGTTGTTGTCTCGCCCACTCTCCTCCCCTGAACTCGCACCCAGCGTCGGGGCGCGATGGAGTGAAGCGGCGACGAAGGTGGTACTTCCGCGTTGCGCTGCCCGAGCCGAGAGCGCGGCCGAGGCCGCTCCCCCGCCGCGGGGGCACTTGGAGGACTCCGGACTCCCCCGCAGGTC
This sequence comes from Equus caballus, assembly GCF_041296265.1. Classification (NCBI taxonomy): domain Eukaryota; kingdom Metazoa; phylum Chordata; class Mammalia; order Perissodactyla; family Equidae; genus Equus; species Equus caballus. The sequence goes on from NC_091687.1 coordinate 11,246,352, forward strand.
AGCGCCCGGCGCATCTGGGGTGTTTGCTGCTGAGGCGAGGACGACGAACGCGATCGCGAGCTCGGCCGCCCGGATTGCTGCCTCCGTCAGGCCCGGAGGCCGCTGCGGACCCCGCCGCGACCTGGAAGCCAGGGACCCGAGTCCCGACCCGGATTATCGTGGCGCGGCTCCAGGCCGGCCCTTGTGCTCGGTGTCCCTCCGCCGCCGCCGCCGTTCCCGTTTCCGGCGGGGGAGATGGCCGGGATCTGAGTCGGAGGAGGCCGCACCCGCGCCGCGCTCTGCGGCGGGCTCTAGGCGATGCCGAGCAGCTCGGACACGGCGCTGGGGGGAGGCGGGGGCCTGAGCTGGGCGGAGAAGAAGTTGGAGGAACGCCGCAAGCGGAGGCGATTCCTGTCCCCTCAGCAGCCGCCGCTGCTGTTGCCGCTCCTGCAGCCGCAGCTCCTGCAACCGCCGCCGCCCCCGCCGCCTCTGCTCTTCCTGGCTGCTCCCGGCACGGCCGCCGCCGCAGCCGCCGCCGCCGCGGCCTCCTCCTCTTGCTTCAGCCGGGCCCCCCCTCTGGAGGTCAAGCGGCTGGCGAGAGGCAAGAGGCGCCCAGGAGGGCGGCAGAAGCGGCGCCGCGGGCCCCGCGCCGGGCAGGAGGCGGAGAAGCGTCGGGTCTTCTCGCTGCCCCAGCCGCAGCAGGACGGCGGTGGCGGTGCCAGTAGCGGCGGGGGTGTGACCCCGCTGGTGGAATACGAGGATGTGAGCTCCCAGTCCGAGCAGGGGCTGCTGCTGGGGGGGGCCAGCGCGGCAACGGCGGCGACGGCTGCCGGGGGAACGGGGGGCAGCGGCGGGAGTCCGGCCTCGTCCTCCGGCACCCAGCGGCGCGGGGAGGGCTCGGAGCGCAGGCCCCGGCGGGACCGCCGCCGCAGCAGCGGCCGCAGCAAGGAGCGCCACCGCGAGCACCGGCGGCGGGACGGGCAGCGCGGTGGCGGCGAGGCATCCAAGTCCCGCAGCCGCCACAGCCACAGCCACAGCGGCGAGGAGCGGGCCGAGGCGGCCAAGAGCGGCAGCAGCAGCAGCAGCGGCGGCCGCCGGAAGAGCGCCTCGGCCACGTCCAGCAGCAGCAGCAGCCGCAAGGACCGGGACCCCAAGGGCCACCGGAGCCGGACTAAGTCGTCCAAGGAGCCGCCTTCGGCCTACAAGGAGCCGCCCAAGGCCTACCGGGAGGACAAGAGCGAGCCCAAGGCCTACAGGCGGCGGCAGCGCTCGCTGAGCCCGCTGGGCGGCCGGGACGACAGCCCGGTGTCCCACAGGGCCTCGCAGAGCCTGAGGAGCCGCAAGTCCCCCAGCCCGGCGGGAGGTGGCAGCAGCCCCTATTCTCGGCGGCTGCCCCGCTCCCCGAGCCCCTACAGCCGCCGCCGCTCCCCCAGCTACAGCCGCCACAGTTCCTACGAGCGCGGCGGCGACGTGTCCCCCAGCCCCTACAGCAGCAGCAGCTGGCGCCGCTCCCGGAGCCCCTACAGCCCGGTCCTCAGGTGAGTCCGCCGGCCTCACGTGCGCCGGTGGCCGGCCGCCAGGTCCCCCGGAGGCGGGCCGAGTGGGGAGCGACTCTCCCCAGCCGCCCAGGGCAGCTGTGGGGACGGGGGCCGCGCCGCAGAGGGGGCCGCGGGCGCCAGGCGTTTTCGCGCGCCCGTGCTGCCGGACCTTTCGGGGCGCCGGGGACAAAGCAACCGGTCCGGCAGGGCTCTTCTCCCCGCCCGGCAGGGAAGGGTCTAGGGAAGAGTTCCAAGTTTTGAACTTGTTGCGTTGATGCATTAACAGGTTTCTCTCAGCTGCGTTTTGCTTTTCCAGCACGCTTGCTTCGGGCAAACCTGGAGGGGGTTTAATTTGTCGTCATTTTGGGAGCTCTCTGAAGAGGTTCCGTTGTTGGAGACTTCGGAAGGGACTGCAGTTCAGGGACTAAGTGTTGTGAAGGAGAAGCAGCATCACGTGTCGATGTCAGTTAGACAGGGGTTGCAAATGTTTCGTATGATTCATACAGCGATGGGAAAAGCAGCCCGTCTGTAAGTGTGTTCTTGTGGTATGTGAAAAGCTTTTGTGGGAGCTTACAGTTCCAAATTCTGGAGATAAGAGAGAGACCCAGTTTGTGATGTTCTTGTGTGGAATAGTCTTTACGTGGTATTTGAAAGTCATAATCTTAAAAAGTAGAAAAAAATGACAAGATTTTGGTTTCTATGTTGGTTTGTGATGACACCCAGTTGCTAATAACATAAATAGAATCTGGTTGTTGTAATCCAGTGTAACCAAGTGAGTGGCTTAGTATATTTACACTGTTAACTGTTTACTATTATTTTTTTAAGTTACTATTCACGCTTTATAGTTAACTAGACCTTTAAATATGAGGATCTTCGTTTAGAAATGTTTAAACGGTATAATTTAGTCTAGTGAAGTTGGAGTAAATCCTTTATGTAGCTGTTTTGTTTATTATGTGATACTTTTCTCCAAAAAGAAAGTATGGGCATTGATATATACTTGTGTGTTAAAGCCAAGTGAATTAAAAATGACTTTTGAGTGTTTTGCAGGTTCTTATGTTCCTTGAGATGTTTGGAAATTCTAGGCCTTGTAGTTGAGGTGTTACAAAGTGACGTTTGCATTGGTGTTGTTTTTCCTATTGGTGTTAGTTTTCAGTAATGCCCAGCTGAAGCTGAGTCCGTGTAACTATGAGTTATGTTGAATCTCAGTATAGTATGTGGACCTGTAAAATTAGCAGATTTCTTTGAAGCGTCAGCCTGGTGAATGTAAAGGTGTGATGCGAGTAGAGATCTGGGTGTGGGTTTGTCTTTAAACCAAGACAGCTGTATAAATCTCTTCCTTACAGTGGTCGAGCACACTTGAAATGCCAGTTGATGCCTTATGCGAAGACTATCAACATTGAAAACTCATTTCACCAAATTTAGCGTTTATATATATTTTACTGCTAGTTAAAATAGTTCAGGTTTGCCAGAATGTTTGCAGATTTTGCAGCTGAATTTGTTTTTGAAGACTGGTTAAGTTTCAGGACTTTAGATAGCAATTTTTAGTGTAGTGCTGTGTATTTTGTATATATTATGTAGTAGTCGCGTGTATGATTAGGATTATTCCCATTTAGCAAATAATTATTGAGCGTATATTATATGCTGGCTACTGTTTTAGGGACTGGAATATAGCAGTAAAGGAAGACAAGTTCCTTGCCCTCAGGAAGCTTGCATTCTAGAGGACCGTTCATTACTGAATCTTTTCATGGTGTTAGATTGACCCACCAGTGTATCTAAAGGGTTGGATTTGGAAGAAGCTTTAAAATATCTTGGCCAGCATTACTGACAGCTGGCCATTTGATGTGTGCCTGAACACATCTAGAGGTGGGAAGACATTACTTTGAGACAGCCTCTTCCATTAGATTTGGGACTTGAGTTCTAGTCCTCCGTTGCCCACTGTTTAACGAGGAGACTCAGTTTCCTAAACGTTAACAGGGAAAATATTTGTTTTGTTTGGTTATTTCATGGATTAAATGAAAATTTGTATTTTGTATAGAAACATTATAGACTATAGAGAAGTGTAACGTGGTTGAATTATTATCGAATAGATGGAATTGTTAGAATTCTTCATACTGAAACAGAAATCTGCCTCCATGTAACTTCTACCCATTGGTTCAGGTTTAACCCTTTGGAATGATACAGGGCAAACCTGTATGCTGCCTCTTTAAAATGCAAAGATAGTTGCCATGTCTTCTGAGTCTTTCCTTCTCTGGGCCAAAAAAGTCATTTTTCATAAGGTGTGGATTTTAGATTTTTGCGTTATATCTAGTTTGTCAAATACCCTGCTTAAAACGTGGGGCCCAGAATTTACAGCTAAAATAGTTGATTGGAAAACTTTAAGATTTTTAAATATAGCAAATGTATTGTTACTATTTAGGAGCGATTAATTGAACTCACTTGTCCAAATTAATGCAGGAAGTTTTATTTACTTTTAGACTTTAGTCATTGTGGTAGGTGGCCCATGCTGTTTAATGAATAGACTGCTGCACTGTGAGCTCTGTGAAGGCAACTAGCATGTCTTGCCCACCATTGTATTCCTAGTGCTCAGCATAGTATCTGGCACAAGTAGACTACGAATAACTGTTGAATGGGTAAATGAAGAGATGGTGGAGTTTAGTTTACTGAGCATATGAAATATTATTGTGGGCCTGGATTACGTAAGTATTTCATATATAGACTATGTGTTATGCTGTAGGAAATAGCAGTGTGATCTTTTTCCAGCCCACATGGAGCTTATGTATTAATGGATTGTCAGCGTAGATATTTTTAAGGAAATGCGTACACGTTCAAAATAGTGTTGAAACCATGGCATGAAGATTTTTCTCAGTGTTAGTTCCTAGGATAAATCCTCTCCATTTTGTTGACTTCTGCTTCACCTGCTCTTTGCCTTCATCTGAATCTTCAGTCCTCTGCTCCTGCTTTTCTTTTCATCAGTCCCTTCTTAGCTTTTCTTTTTCTCCTTTCTAACCGGTTTACCATATTTTCTTTACCAGTTGACTGTTGGGGTACGCGAAGACACATACTTTTGTTGATTGGCCCTATAGTAAACGTGAGGCTGTACTGAAGAGAGGGACTGTTGAGGAAAGGCAGAGAATGGTACTGACGTTTGGGTTCTACTATGTGCCAGGCATTGATAAATACACATTTACCCCCAAAACCTACGTGGTAGTCGGAGATATTCCTGCTGGTAGATTGGGAAATGGAAGCTCTCAAAAGTTAAGTGATTTGTTCCATGGTTGGCTTGGATTCAAACCCTGGGCTGATTCCGAAGTACATGCTCTTGATACTGTGCTGCATTGAACCTCACCTGGCATTCAGGGGAGCTGACCACCTCAGGTAATGATCTGTTTTGCTAAATTTCAATCCCTGTTTGGTATTTATTTATTAATTTCCATTTCCTGGCCATCTTTGCAGCATTTTGAGGATTTAAAAAAATGAATTCTTTTAGATTCTTTTAGCTCATTTTGTCTTTATTAATTTGTAGGTTTTGTGAGTATGAGGCTGAAAACATTTCTTGAAGGCAGGAATTACCTTTAGTTATTGATGATTGTTTGGCAGTGGGATATCTTGATCTAAAGTCATTCACGTCAGATCAGTTAGAATCCATACAATAAATTGTTAAATATAATTGGTTCTGTTTCTGAACCTGTGGTAGTTCTGTTCCACCAAGAAACAGCAGAAGCCTCCATTATGGAATAATATTGAGACCCTGAGAATCTGAAAATGGATGGACACTAGATGTAAATAAGTGAACTTACTAGTATTCACTTGCATATGATATAGGATACCTCTGTTGTGGATTCTTTAGTGTTTTGTCCTAAAAATCAGTATTCAAAAATATATAAAATGAAGACATTCCATACTTTAAAAAAAAGCTCTTATCACTCATAAAATGCTAGTGATTTGATATGTACTTAATAGATGTAAGTTATGAGTATCCTTAGATGAATGGAATTCTTAAATGCTTTTAAAATGTGTCAAAAATATAGGGTACTAGAATAAATGCGGGACACTCAGAAGGGACGGAAATTTAGGTGAACTGTCTTAAGTCTCCAAATCTGTAATCACGCCTTTCATTCTCAAGATGTCTTTGTGTTTTGCTCCTTCTCTGACCAAACCTTACCTGACATTTATGTCTACTCAGTCCTTACCACATGTTTGTTCTAACACTAATATTTATCCCATTTCCATTTCTAGCATCTTAGTTCAGGCCTTCATTTTTAGACTCCCTCTTATCATTCTTTTCTTCCCTGTTCATCCATTCTTTTCTCCCTAGTTCATTCTTTCTTAGGAGAGTATTCTTAAAATCTTGGTTAGATTGTGTCACTTCCATTATATAGAATTAAGTCTCAACTTACTAATGCATCATCAGGTAATGCCTTTTATGATCTGGCCCCATTCTATCAGAATGGTATTTTTAGAGGCACTTCTATTTCTCTATATTTTTACTATTGATGTTCTTTTAGGTTGAAATGACCTTGTTTCCCTTCTGTGCCTCCAGCGTTGCATTCAAAACCCAGCCCAAATTCTACCATCTTGAGACCCTTTCTTCACTCATCTAGAACAAGTTACTTCCTTTTCTTTTTTTTTTTTTGAGCAAGATTGGCCCTAAGCTAACATCTTTGCCAGTCGTCCTCTTTTTGCTTGAGGAAGATCGTCCCTGAGTTAACATCCATGCCAGTCTTCATCTATTATTTGTATGTGGGATGCCGCCATAGTGTGGTTTGACGACCGAAGTCTGCACCTGGGATCTGGGCCACCAAAGCGGAGCGCGCAGACTTAACCACTACGCCAGCCACTGGGCAGGCTCCTAATTCCTTTTCTTATATTCCTACAGCAGTTTGCTTTATCTTTGTTATAGAGCTTTTAAAAATTTTACTTAATATTCTAATTATTTGTCTGGCTACATTTCTGTTTTCCCTGGTAGATTTTGAGCTCCCAGAGGACAGATTCCAATGTGTATTTTTTAGTGGTTGAATTAATTTAAATAGCATTTTTCTCCATAGATTAATGAAAACCAGCTTTTGCACAGGTACCGATTATATCTCTACACTTGCTTGCTATTTTGGTTCACCTGTGCTCTAGGATGGGGGAAGTAATTGTTTTAATTTATAAGGAGAAAAATTAAGAACCTCTCTGTTCTAGCGTCTGCTTTACTGGATTAGTTGAGGATGCTGGGAGTCGTTTTTAGTGTGAATAGAATAAATTCAGTTCTAGTGTTTATATTTGCACTCTCTTGTCCTGATCAGGATAAGTGATCCGTTCTTCTTGGTAAGAATTTTCCAAGTAGACTGTATGTCAAGCTCTTGTTTCCTAACCTTGAAAAATTGTAGCTATTTCTGAAAAGCCAGTTGAGAATATTGCTTATATCCATATTTAAGATCATTTTACTCTTTTCTCTTTTTCTATGAATATCGCTTAAGTTTTTGTTATTTTTGTTTTTGGTTGGCTTTGTTTCATATTTAGATATTTGTAGACTTTAAAGTGGATGTTGGAAGCAGAAGTATCACCTAGAACCAGGAGTATTTCTTGTTTGCAGTGATTTTTGTTCTTGAATTTCTGCACATCTATATTGTGGGAGAATCTAGTGTTCTTAATATATTTGGAAAATAAAATGAATGTAGATTGGAGGATAAAATCTAGGTTAAAAACTGGAATTTACATAAAATGGAAATGAAAAGGTAGTGAGAGGAACTGAAAACTAAAGGTAGTCAATAGGCTGCATGCCTCCCCACTTTTCTCTTTCTGCATTTTCAGTTGCAGAGGGGCACCTTCACTGAGATATTTTATTGACACTCCAGACTTAGTTTGTCTAACATTTAATTAATTATTTCAGGTGTCTTGGAGTCATTTCTGATATTTCTCTTCATTATTTTTCACCTGTTTGCAAAGGTAATAGAGGCTCATGGTAGAAATTGCAGTTAGTACAGAAAAGTGTAAGAGATTTCAAATCCCCTGAACCCACCCTCCTGAGATGATCACCCTTGACATTTTGATGAACATTCTTCTGGATTTCTGTATGCATATGTGCATAAGGGCATAAGATTTTACATAAATAGGAACATATTACAATGCTATTTTGTACCCTTACTACATGGTGTATATTTTTTCTACCGACTCCTAATATTCTGTTGTACGGATATGCTATAACTTGTTTGGCCAAGTCCATTTTGCTAGACTTAGTTTTTTTATTTTTTGTTTTTGCAATGTGTGTGTATCTGTTGCAGATGTTTTTTATTTGCATTTGTCCCATTCTTTCCTCTCGATTGGACTTCCCAGGGGTAAAATTTTTGGGGTCAAAAATGGTATACACATTTGTAATTTCAATATACTGTCATATTGCCCTTAAGAAATCTTCTACCAATTAATATTTCCCAACAGTGTGAGAGTGCCCATTTCCTCAGTCCGATCATCACTTGGAGTTGTCAAATATCCCATTATTTTTTTCATTTGCATTTCTCTAATATGTAATAAGGTTGAATTTATTTTCATCCGTTTATTGGATGTTCTAGTTTCTTGATTCATTTTTCTGATTGTTGTTTTTCTTGTTAGTTTATAAGAGCTCTTTGTGTATTAGAAACATTAACTGTTTTTTTTAGTAGCATTAGCAAGTATTTGTCATGAGTTTGTCTTTTAATCTTGTTTATGTAATGTTTTGTTTTAAGAAGTTTTTGATTTGCACATAGGCACATTTTAAGTAGCAGTAGTTTCTCCCAGACACCCAGTGCCAAAATTTCAATAAGTCTTATCTCTTCTCCCTCCCCACTTGTAATGAATTGCTTGTTTTGTCTGTCCTTTTGCAGTGGTCTTTAGTCCACTCTTATCTAGTTAAGACTCCTTAGCTTACGTCCTTATTGTTGGGTCAGCTAGCTTTGGGACTTTTCCTCTTCAAGCCTCTTCTGTTTTCTGCATTCGAATTAATCTTAAAATACCACTCTGGTTCTGTCATTTTTCTATAAAATTTATTTATAGAATCAAATTCTTGAACTGGGCACTTAAGATTCCCCACTCCAGACTGATCAAAACTACCCTTATTTCTTACCATATGTGCTGATCACAATACAAACTGGACTCCTTACTATTTTAAAAACATGCAGTTGTAAGCCCTTATACCTTAGTTTATGCCCTTCCCTCAATTGGCCAATCCTAATTGCCTGTTCTTCTAATCATAGTTCAGGTGTCATTTTATCTATGAAGCCTTCAGTAATCTCATCCAGAAGTGATTTCTCCTAACGCCTTTAGTAGTGAGATCACTTTTATGAATGCCTTTTACATCTAGGCTTGCATTAATTAGAGTGGTCCTCCCCACACTTCCCCCCACTTTCAGGTGCATTGGTCATATTTCATTCATTCATTTTTTAAAAAACAAGTTTTATTGAGGTATAATTTACATACAATATAATTCACAGTTTTTAAGTACACAATTAATGCGTTTTGACAGATAGATATACTTGTGTAACCACCACCACAATCATGATAAAGGACATTTCCATCGCCACAAAAAGTCCCCTGTGCCCCTTTGCAGTTTATCTCCTTCTCCTACCTGTGATCTTTGGCAACCGCTAATCTGCTTTTTATCTCATTAGTTTTACCTTTCTTGAACTTCATGTAAATAGAATTATACAGTATGTATTCTTTGGTGTCTGCTTTTCTCTTAGCATACTTTTGAGATTCATTGATGTGGCATGTTGAGTGGTTTGTTCCTTTCTATTGCTGAGTAGTATTCCATGTATGGAGTATGCCATAATTTGCTTATCTGTTCACCCAGTTGATGAGCATTTGAGTTGTTTCCAGTTTTTGGCTGTTATGAACAAAGCTGCTGTAAACATTTGAATAGAGATTTTTGTTTTAAATTTCTTGTGAGTAAACTAGGAGTGGGATTGCTGTGTTGTATGGTAAGTGAATATTTGACTTTAGAAGAAAATGCCAGCCTGCTTTCTAAAATGGCTGTACCATTTTGCATTCTGCTGAGCAGAGTACGAATATTCCAGTTGTTTCACATCCTAAGACTTAGTTTTTGTCAGTCTTTGATTTTAGCTGTTCTGGTGGATGTGTAGTGGTATATCATTGTGGTTTTATTTGCAATTCCCTGATGACTGATAATGTTGAGTACCTTTCCCTTTGCTTATTTGTTCTTTATATGTTTTGTGAAGTCTCTTTAAATGTGCTGTCCCTATTCTTTATGAATTGGGTGGTTTGTCTTAGGAGTTGTAAGAGTTCTGTACATATTCTGGATACAAGCTTTTTATCAAATACACGTTTTGCAAATGTTTCTTCTCCGTCTGTGGCTTACCTTTCCTTAACAGTAATTTCGAAGAACAGAAGTTTTAAATTTTGATGAAATCCAGTTTAGCAATTTTTTCTTTTATAATTTGTGTTTTTTTTGTGACCTGCAAAAACTTTGCCTCACAGTCACAAAGATTTTCTCCTTGGTTTTATAAAACACATCTTTAATTCATCACAGTCTACATTCATGTATAACGTTACAAGAGCATACTTCCATTTTCTTCTCTTTTGTATTATTTTTGTCACGTTTCATTTTTACATATTTATGACTGTGTGTATTATATATAGACATGAGATTAAAAAATGGGAGAAGTCACTTATATCTTTTTAATATATACCTTTTCAAGCACTTCTCATTTCTTTGTGTAGATCCAACTTTCACTGTAGTATTTTCATCTGGGCAGAGGAATTGAACATTTCTTATAATGCAGGTCCCCTGTTTCGTTTGTCTGAAGAAGTCTCCATTTTTGAAAGATATTTTTGCTGGGTATGGAATTCTGCATGGACTCCCCCCCGCCCCCACCCCCTGCCCCCCCAAAATACTTGGACTTATTCTATTCTGGCTTGCATAGTTCGGTGAGAATTTCCCTAATATTTTGTTTTTACTTCAGCCACTGGGTTTTAACTCCCATGAGGTTCTTTTTTCAGTCTTAGTGTCTCTTAAGCACCTACCACAGCATGTGATAGGTAATAGATGGCCAGCAAATGATAGTAAGTTGATTTGGGTAAGAAAATATCCAGCAGCTCAGAACTTAAAAAAATGCTCTTAACAGGGTCTGATATTGGCCTATGAGTAAATTCATAATGACTAGAGCTAGAGCAATCAAATGTATGTGCCTTTGTGCAGATCAAGTATCAAGCCCTCCCTCTACTCTTCTCATCATCTTTCCTTTTTCTCTTTTCAAAAACATATCTCAGGGCATGGTTCACTGAAACATGAAGACAAACAGTTTATATGTTCAGTGGACTAGAACTTGTTTGCCTGAGCAGATCTGCAAAAAGTCAGCCATGTGTCTTTTATTTTTTTAACTTTTAATGTTGCATAGGAACATAAAGGAAAGGAAGTATGCTTTTAGAATAAACACAAAACATTTCAGATTTGTTGTTTTTTCTAGTTTTAAAATAACATCTTTTTTGAGATATAATTCACATTAACGTACAATTTTAAATGGTACGGTAAGTGGTCTTCAGTAGATTCACAGAGTTATGTAGCCATCACCACTAATTTTAGAATATTTTAATCACCCCAGAATGAAACTCAGGGCCTATTAATAGTCTCTCCCCAAGTCTGTGGCAGCTACCAGTCTACTTTCTGTCTCTCTGGATTTGCCTATTCTGGACATTTCATGTAAATGGAATCATGCAATTCATGGTCTTTTGTGACTGGCTTCTTTTACTTAATCATAATGTTTTTAAGGTTCATTCATGTTGTAGCATGTATCAGTACTTCATTCCTTTTTATGGCAAAGTAGTATTCCATTGTATGGATATATACCACCTTTTTTTGTCAGTTGGTGGACATTTGGGTTGTTTGTACTTTTTGGCTGTTATTGTGAATTATGCTCCTATGAACGTGTGTACAACTTTTGCATGGAGATATGTTTTGTTTCTCTTGGGTATATACTTAGCAGAATTTCTGGGTCATGTGATAATTGTATGTTTAACATTTTAAGGAACTACCAAACTGTTTCCCAAGGTGGCTGCATCATTTTTATATTCTGACCAGCAACATATGAGGGTTCCAATCTCTCCACATCTTTGACAATAGTTGTCTTTTTTGATGATAGCTGTCCTGCTGTTTAAAGTGGTATCTCATTGTGCTTTTGAGTTACGTTTCCCTAGTGACTAATGATGTTGAGCTTCTTTTCAGGTGTTTATTGGCCATTTGTATATTTTTTTCGGAGGAAATTTATTCAAATCATTTGCCTGTTTTAAAATCAAATTGTTTTCTTATTGTTGAATCTTAAGAGTTCTTTATATATTCTGGGTACAAGTCCCTTAATATGACTTGTGACGTTTCTCCCTCTCCTAGAGAGAGGAACTCTTCAGGAGAGTCCATTTTAATTTATTACAAAGAAACAGAGTCTTCCCCAAGTAACTTGTTCGTAACTGCTTAGGCCGTTCTAACAGTGTAACTTTGGACAAGTCATATAACTGCTGGGTTGTCATCTGTGGACTTTGATCAAAAGAAGAAAAGAAAGTTATTTCTAGGATGAGGTGTCAACAGAACAACCAAAGGACAACTATCCCATTGGCAGATCTTGTGCCTTGGGTTTGCTGGGTAAATATGTAGTATAAAGGAAAAAGCAAGGACTTAGAAATTATACTGATGTGGATTTAGGTGCTAACTCTAGTGCTTTTGTAGCAGAGCAATAGCAAGCAATTCATTCACTTACGCTGTTTAAGCCCTAGTCTTTCTACTTGTAAAATGGGATGAATAATGCCTATCTAATGAAAAAACTGGGAACAATGTAAGTACTGTGAATAGGGGAGCACTTAATAAATTGTGGTACAGATACTGAATTTGCGAATGTTTTCTCCCGTTGTATCACTTTGTTGATGGTCATTAAAGCACAGAAGTTTTTAGTCTTTTTAAGATTTTATTTTTTTCCTTTTTCTCCCCAAAGCCCCCCAGTACACAGTTGTGTATTCTTCGTTGTGGGTTCTTCTAGTTGTGGCATGTGGGATGCCACCTCAGTGTGGCTTGATGAGCAGTGCCATGTCCTCACCCAGGATTCGAACCTACGAAACACTGGGCCGCCTGCAGCCGAGCGTGCGAACTTAACCACTCGGTCACGGGGCCAGCCCCCAGAAGTTTTTAGTTTTGATGAAGTTGTTTATTTTATTCTTTTGTTGCTTGTGCTTTGGTGTCATATCTAAGAAGTCTTTGCTTAATCGAAGATGACAAAGATTGGTTCCTGTATTTTCTTTTAAGAGTTTCATAGTTTTGGCTCTTATATCTTGGTCTTTGATCTATTTTGAGTTAATTTTTGTGTATGATGAGAGAAAGAGGTCCAACTTCTTTCTTTTGAATGGTTATTCAGTAGTCCCAAGACCGTTTGTTAGAAAGACTGTTCTTTCTCCATCAGATTATATTGGCACCCTTGTTGAAAATCCACTGATCCTAACTTTGAGGGTTTATTTCTGGACTCTCAATTTTGTTCCAATGACTTACATGTGTATCCTTATGCCAGTACTACAGTTTTGATTATTCCAGCTTTGCAGTGATTTTTGAAATCAGGAAGTGTGAGTACTCCAGCTTTTTCTTTTTCTTCTTTCTGCTTTTTCTCCCCAAATCTGCCCATATATAGTTGTATATTTTAGTTGTGAGTCCTTCTGGTTGTGGCATGTGGGATGCCACTTCAATATGGCCTGATGAACGGTGCCATGTCGGCACCCAGGATGCAAAGCGGCGATACCCTGGGTCTCCGAAGCAGGGCGCGCGGACTTAACCACAGGGCCGGCCCCTCCAACTTTTTCTTTTAGATCATTTTGACTTTGTGTTTTTGGGAGGTCCTTTGCATTTCCGCGTGAATTTTAGGGTCAGCTTGCCAACATGTGCAAAAACGGCAGCTGGAATTTTCGTGGGGGTTGCGTTGAATCTGGAGATCAATTTGGCATACAGGCATACCTCATTTTATTGCGTTTGCTGTTTTGCGCTTCCCAGATAATGTGTTTTTTACAAGACCCTCCACCAGCAAAAAGATTATGACTTGCTGAAAGCTTGGATGATGGTTAGCACCTCTTAGCAATAAGAATTTGTAATTAAAGTATGTAAATTTTTTTAGAGATAATGCTGTTGTACATTTAATAGAATACAGTATAGTGTAGTGTAAGTATACTACAATATAGTGTAAACATAACTTTTATATGCACTGGGAAACCAAAAAATTTGTATGACTTGCTTTATTGAAATACTTTATTGAGGTGGTCTGGAACTGAATCCTCGATGTCTTCGAGGTATGCCTGTATTGCCATCTTAATAATGTTAAATCATCTAATAGACAAATATAGAATATCTTTCCATTTATTTAGGTTTTCTTTAATATTTTCAGTGGTGTTTGGAAGTTTTAAGGGTACAGTCCTTGCACTTCTTTTGTTAAATTTATTCCTAGGTACTCTTTTTAAAGCTATTGTAATGGAAATTATTTCCATAATTTCATTTTGATTGTTATTGCTATCGTATAGAACTACAGTAGATTTTTTTACACTGATTATGTATCCTACCATCTTGCTGACTTATTAGTTCTAATAGTTTTTAATGGATTCCTTAGGATTTTCAATATACAAGATTATGTCATCTGCAAATAGAGATAGTTTTCCTTCTTTTTTCCCCAGTCTAGATACCTTTTATTTCTTTTTCTTGCCTAGTTGCAAAGACTAGAATCCCAAGTACAGTGTTGATTAGAAATGGTAGATTGGACTTCCTTGTCTTGTTCCTCATCAGGTAGGGAAAGCATTTACTCTTTCTCCACAAAATGATGTTAGCTGTGAATTTTTCATAAATGCCTAGTTTTACTTTTTGATTAAAATTATTTCCCTCAGAGTCTAATTTTTGGTGTCAAAAAAAATTCTGAATGGCTTTGGTTGACCCTTATACACGAGCCTGTGTAATTATTCATTATTCGTTATTGTCCTAGGGGCTAGAAAAAGGAAATCTCCTATTTTGTAGTATGCATGTAATGATTGGCCACACCGGTTTCCTCATATACTGTGCCTGAAGAAACATTTGAAATATGTTTTGTTATGAAAAACGTATGTATTAATGTTGGTAGTATTTTCTTTATCTAATTAGTCTTTCTTAAGCACTCATGATTTTCTAAATTTAATTCTTTGAAGTTAAGCAGTTGGAGTACTGGAGTAAGAATAAATATGTACAACCTTTTTCATTTTTATTAAGAAATTGACAATGTTTTTTCATACCATACAATTTGGTTTGTAATAATTTCCAGTTTTGTTCATATTTAAACTTTTCTGGAGTTCTTAGTTTTCTGCAATGCAATTGCATTGCTTTTTTTAACCTATACTCTCTTTATATTTAAAATTTACATATGAAATACTTGAAACAGTAGAGAGGCATACAGAGGACGATGTGAAAGCGATCCTTTATGTCCTTTTCATTCCCATTTCTTTCCAAATATATAACCATGTAAGTGGCTTGGTGTACAGTTTCTGCTATTTCAGTGGCTGCCATGCCTGATCATGGGGTATGTTTAAGGAGAAAGGGAGTGGATTTGGAAAGAAAGCTTAATAGTTTTAGTTGTATTGTGTTGAAGGTGCATGTTGGATAATTGGGAGGAGAGAGGGTGACTTTGGGGGTTAATCAATGTTTAGATAATAGTTTAAGCCACACATAAGCATAAATTAAGTTATTATGGGAGAATGAGTGTAATGAAGAAGAGGAACTAAGGAGCACTGAGAAACAGCCATAGAAGTGAGAAAATAATCAGGAAAAAAAAGGTAGTGGAAGTCGTTAGGAAATGTTTTTAAGGGTGTCATGATCAACATTGTCATGACAGATAGTGATTTTTTTCTTTCTTTCTTTCTCCCCCCTGCCAAAGGTAAGTCATTGGTTACCTCAGTAATTTCAGTGAGGATATAAGCCAGATTCC
This sequence comes from Equus caballus, assembly GCF_041296265.1. Classification (NCBI taxonomy): domain Eukaryota; kingdom Metazoa; phylum Chordata; class Mammalia; order Perissodactyla; family Equidae; genus Equus; species Equus caballus. The sequence goes on from NC_091687.1 coordinate 11,261,806, forward strand.
AGTGGTTTGAGGAGTATATGGGGGCATGAGAATTTGGCTGTAATGGGAAGGAGAACTAAAGATAAAATATCAAGGTATCATCATTTGCTTGTTTTTTCTTGTCTGTTTTTAAAAATCTTAGAGACTCGAGTTATTTATTCCTTGAAAGGAAATAGCAAATGGATATCAAAGAGTTGAAGTCACAAGTAATGGAGTAACCATAGAGGAGCCTAGCATAGTGTATCTCAAACTGTAATGGGGATCTTATTAAAATACAGATTCTGAATCAGAAGGTCTGGGTTTGGGCCTGAGACACAGCATTTCTGATAAGTTCTCGGATGAGGCTGATGCTGCTAGTTTGTGGGCCATACTCTTTGAAGTAAGGATCTAGAGAATATGAGATTGATAGCACTATAGAGGAGTTAGCCTTGGTTTGGAAAAGGAACACCTCTACTCTGAGATCAGGTGGAATGTAAGGTGGATGGAGATACAGATTAAGTTTGCAGCCAGGAGACATGCATGATAATCTTTGTTTTTTCTGCAAGATAGAAATAAAGTGGTGTTAAGAAAAGACTTTGAGGGGCCGGCCCCGTGGCCAAGTGGTTAAGTTCGTGCTCTCTGCTTCGGCGGCCCAGGGTTTCACCGGTTTGGATCCTGGGCACGGACATGGCACTACTCATCTAAGCCCTGCTGAGGTGGCGTCCCACATAGCACAACCAGAAGGACCTACAACTAGGATATACAACTATGTCCTGGGGGACGTTGGGGAGAAGAAGAAGAAGAAGAAGGAAAGAGAATTGGTAACAGATGCTAGCTCAGGTGCCAATCTTACAAAAAAAAAAATCAGGGCTGACTCCTGGGCTGAGAGGCCAAGCGGGCCTTCCAGCTTTAAAAAAGAAAAGAAGAGACTTTGAGAATGGTGTTGTGAGCTTGAAGAAAGCTGTGAAGGTTTGGAATAACTACTAAAAAGGGAAGAGAAGTGAGTGAATTTGGAACATGTAATAATCAATGAACAGTGAGGATTAGTTTGGTTATCGTGTCTGTAGAAATAACGGGAGCAGGGAGAGACTAGACATGAAGAGATGAGTTATTTTTAAGCCTAGAGGAGAGGTAATGAGATCTGAAATAGAACAGTGGCTTTGAGAATTGAAGGGGAGGGTGTGGTAGACTGAATAATGGCCTCCGCAAAGATGTCCAGGTGAATGTTACCTTACATGGCAAAAGGGACTTTGTAGATGTGATTTAAATAGGGATCTTGATGTGGAGATATTATTCTAGATTGTACGGATTGGTCTTATGTAATCACAAGGGTCATTATAAAAGGAAGCAGGAGGGTCAGAGTCAGAAAAGGCCATGTGATGACAGGAGAGAGAGGGAGGTATGTGATGATGGAAGCAGAAGTTGGATTGATGTGGGACCATGAACTAAGGAATGGATAGCCTTTTGAAGCTGGAAAAGATGAGGAAACAGACTACAGAAGAAACAAAGGCATGTTGACATGTTGATTTTCAGCTCAGTGAGACTGATTTTGGACTTCTTACCTCTAGAACTGTAACATAATAAATTTGTGTTGTTTAAGCCACTAAATCTGTGATAATTTGTTACAGCAGCAATAGGAAACATCCAGAGAAGTATGGATGTAAGGGAATGTAGGATTAGAATCAATTAAATGAGACAATTGATGGGATGTGGTACGGGCACCAGGAAACTGGGAAGATTTCTAGCCTGGGTAAATGGGTGGAGGAGAGTGGTGAAATTAAAAATAGAGAATGGCAAGGAGGAGATGTTAGAGGAAGATGTTCACTTTGCATGTAAGTGTGAATTAGATAGGATGAAGGAAAATTTGAAACAAGGAGATGAATTTAAGAGACTTCCATAGTACTGTTATAGTTAATAGAACTGTTATAATACCAATACATGCAGATTACACAGGAATATTTAGAGTTTTGACTGAGAAGGTAGCAAAAGGGATGACTGAGAGAGACAGGTTTTTGAATATCACTTTATATTTATGTAGTGCTTTTCATTTTGGGAAGCTTTTTTCCCTCAGTTTTGTTGAGATATAGTTGACAAATAAAATTGTAATACATTTAAAGTGTCAATGTGATCATTTGATATAGTATACATTGTCAGTGGATTCCCACAGTTGAGTCAATTAACACATCCATCACCTCACATATTTACCTTTTTTTATTTTGGTGAGAACACCTGAGTTCTACTCTCTCAGCAAATTAATTTCAGTTATACAGTACAGTATTATCACTTATATTCACCATGTTATACATGAAAATCTCAGACCTTATTCGTCTAATAACGAAAGTTGGCACCCTTTTACCAACCTCTCCCCATTTCCCCCACCCTCTAACTCCTGGCAGCCACTATTCTATTCTCTGAGTTTGCCTCCCCCCTCCCACCCCCCCCAGATTCCACATATAAGTGATACCATGCGGTATTTATCTTTCTCTGGCTTATTTCACATAGCGTAATGCCTTCCATGTTCATCTGTGTAGTTTCAAATGGCAGGATTTCCTTCTTTAAGGTTACATAATGTTCCATTATTTTTAAGTACGTGCGCACATACATACGTACACACCTCCCCACCCCAGTTTTCTTTATCCACTCATCTGTTGATGGACACTCGGGTTGTTTCCATACCTTTGCCATTGTGAATAGTGCTGCATGAACATGGGAGTACAGATATCTCTTTGACATAGTGATTTAGTTTCCTTGGGATATATACTCACAAGTGGAATTGCTGGATCATATGGTAGTTCTATTTTTGACTTCCAGAGGAACCTCCATACTATTTTCTGTTATGGCCGTATCAGTTTACATTCCCACCAACAGTGTACAAAGGTTTCCTTGTCTCTGCATCCTTACTAGCACTTATCACCTCTTGTCTTTTTGATAATAGACATCCTAGCAGGTGTGTAGTGATATCTCATTGTGGTTTTGAATTGCATTTCCCCGATGGTTAGTGGTGATGTTGAGCACTTTTTCAGATACCTGTTAGCCATTTGGATGTCTTATTTGCAAAAATGTCTATTCACATCCTTTGCCCTTTTGTTTTATTCTGTTTGCGTTGTATGAATTCTTTGTATATTTTGGTTATTAACCCCTTATCAGATATCAGGTTTGCAAATATTTTCTCTCCTTCTGTAGGTTGCCTTTTCATTCTGTTTCCTTTGCTGTGCTTAAGGTTTTAGTTTGATGTAGTCCCACTTGTTTACTTTTGCTTTTCCTTTCTTTTTGGTGTTAAATACAAAAGATCATTGCCTAGACCAATGAAAAGGGGCTTACCCCTTGTGTTTTCTTCTGGGAATTTTATGGCTTCAGGTATTATGTTCAGCTCTTTAACCTGTTTTGAGTTGATTTTCATGTGTGGTATAAGATAGGGATCCAGTTTCATTTTTTTGCTTGTGGCTATCTAGATTCCCCAACACCATTTAATGGAGAGATTATCCTTTTCCCATTGCATGTTCTTGGCTCCTTTGTGGAAGATTAGTTGACCATGTACAGATGGCCCTCTGTATCCATAGGTTTTGCATCTGGTTGGTTGAATCCACGGATGTGAAAGGAGGGCCAACTGTATTCCTTGTATTAGACCATTTTATGTACGGCGTTTGAGCATCTGTGGATTTTGGTGTCCTCGGGGGTTTCTGGAACCAATCTCCCACAGATACTGAGGGATGACTTTGCATGGGTTTATTTCTGGGTTCTCCAGTCTGTTCTCTTGATCTGTGTCTCTGTTTTTATGCCAATACCATCATGTTTTGATTACTCTTGCTTTGTAATATAGTTTGAAATCAGGATGTGTGATGCCTTCAGCTTTGTTCTTTTCTCTCAAGATTGTTTTTGGGGTTGTTTCTGATTGCATGTGAATTTTAGGATTGTTTTTTTCTGTTTCTATGAAAAAGATCATTGGAATTTTGATAGGGATTACATTGAATCTGCAGATCTCGTGGATAGTATGGACTCTAGTAATCATAGTATTAACAATGCTAATCATAATATTAACAATATTCTTCTAATTTATCAACATGGAGTATCTTTCCATTTATTATGTATCTTCCATTTTTATCACCTCCTTGGTTAAATTTATTCCTAAGTATTTTGTTCTTTTTGATGCTGTTGTAAATGGGATTGTTTTCTTTCTTTTTCCAGTAGTTCATTGTTAATTTATAGAAACATAACTGATCGTTGTATATTGATTTTGTATCCTTCAACTTTACTGAATTTGTTTATTAGTTCTAACAGCTTTGAGTAGAGTCTTTAAGAGTTTTCTGTCTTTAAGATCATGTCATGTGCAAATAGAAAGTGTTGCTTCTCCCTTTCCAATTTTGATACGTTTTATTTATTTTTCTTGCCTAATTGCTCTGGCCAGGACTTCCAATACCGTGTTAAATAAAAGTGGCAAGAGTGAGCATCATTGTCTTTTTCCTGATCTTAGAGGAAAAGCTTTCACTTATGTGATGTTAGCTATGATGTTAGCTGTGGTCTTGTCATATATGGCCTTTATTATGTTGAGGTACCTTCCTTCTGTACCCAGTTTGTTTAGTTTTTATCATGAAAGGATGTTGAATTTTGTGGAATGCTTTTTCTGCATCTCTTGAGATTATCATATGATTTTTAGTCTTTATTTTTAATGTGGTGTATGACATTTATTGATTTGCATATGTTGAACCATCTTTGCATGGGAAGCATTTTTGCACCTTTTGTGGTGGAGGTTATCAACAAGTTTTTGAAATGGGCATAGCTACTATTAGCATGTGAAATAAGCAAGATAGAAGAATTAGGCTAAAAAATGTTGTGAATAGTGCCTGCTGTATGGGGCATCACATGTGTAGAACGTTTCTATCATGTTATAAAGTTCTATTGGATAGTGCTGTTCTATATTATTTTATATAATGCCATTGGATATTATTATAGTAAAATTTGTAAGAATCAGTGTTTGTTAATTAGGCACAATTTCAGAAGACCTGGACTCTTGCAGAGATTGTGATGTAGTTGAGTGAACAGTACACCATGTTCTTTCTCTAAGGAACACTACCCTAATTAACAGTGAGCACTAACCAGTTGGGTTTCAGGATACTGGTTATTTTATCCTGGTTCTGTTTTGTGTTGTCTGAAGTTGAGAAACCTTAGAAACATAAAAAGTTCTCTTAACTTCTTAAAGAGATCCAGTAACCTCTTGAAAATGTTAAAAACAAACAAGAAATAGCTATTATGTATTCACTGTAGAGTCTACAGTACAGAAATATTAGAAAAAACATTTTTAAAAGAAGAAAAATCTTATCTAAAACAAGGGCTTGCTATCTGCCATCCATTTCAGTTCTTTTAGTAAGACATCATGATATAATTCATTATATAGTCTTAAAGATCCACTTCTCTATTACCCTCCTAACTTTGTATGGCTGAAGTATAAGATCATTAGTAAAAATGACCTAAACTTGAATTTTGTATTTAATTTAATTTTAGGTTCTCAAACTCTGTTTGTTATAAAAAGTAAATATGTAATTGAAATTTAGTAGCAAATATGCAGTATCTGAGAGAATGCAACTTGAGGACGTGAAATAGAAAAGTTAAGGAACTAGTGAAGACAAATAGAGAAATTAGAGAGGAATGGAGGGTGTGTCTAGAATAATTCAATTGGTGTAGAGATCAAATACCATAAAAACATCATTTCTAAAATATCCTTTTTATAGAGCAGAAAATTTGTATAACTCTCTTATTCAGATTCTATCCAGAAGAGAATAATTTAATAGACCAGAGGAATTAATTGTGTTGGAATTTTACCAAGTATCTTTGTATCTCTTGGGTAAAATTTACTGATCATAAATCTTTCAGTTAATTGTAATTTATGTATCTTTATGTAACTGGTGACCAAAATCTTGCTAGTGTAGGAAAGTTAATTTAAGAAAAGTTCTGTGCTGTTACCTCTGATGAGATGATGATTCTCTTTGCTTTCTCCTGCTATGTACCTTTCAGCCGTTCATTAGTATCTTATCAGGGGAGGTCTGAGAGTCTGAAGGGAGAGGAAATTAAAAATGTGGCTGAGTGTTTCATATTATGACACTTTTGGTTCCTATATTAAAGTTATCCAAGATATTTTGCAATCAACTTATCACTTTATATTTAACCAAATATTTCCCCTCTCATTTCCATGAATGATTGTAAGCTCATGGGTGATTTTAATGATTGGTATATATGAATATTTAATGATAAGAAAGTGTTATATTAGAATGTTTTCTAAACCAGTGTTCCCATTAATCTAAAATAATGTTACATAAATACTTTGTGAAATTGTGGAGTTTGTATGAAACACTAGCTCAGTGCTGAACACTAGTTGGCCCTTTGTACATTTTGAAATGTTTTTGAAAGAATGAGAGAGAAGTTGAATTTGTATTTGAGTTTATTCTAAACCTAATTATCATTTTGTTTTCATACTAGAATTGTAGAATGTTTCTAAACTTTTTGCTTCATACCATATTAATGTCAGATATAAACAGAAATTTCCAGTTCTTCTTTTTCTCTGTCCATTTTAATTATGGGTTCCTAGGAGTTTTTTTTTTTACTTCATTTACACTCTCCTCATAACTTTCACAAAATTTCAGCAAGAGCTATCTCCTTGGCAGTGTGTTAATGTATTAATTGTGTTAACCTACCTATTTACAGTCAGTAGGTCTGAGTGTAAGACCTGGCATACAACTACATCAGACAAGGTTCTAGAGGGAAACTGAATCCAATTCAGATGGTTTAAGAGACTTTAATGAAGGACCACAAGAGATAGGGGTGGCTTAAGGGAACCCACAAGGGATGTTTTCACTAGTTATAGAGGGAAGTTCAAAGGGGCAAGGGAAATGTGGTGTTATTAGAGCCTGGTGAGAGTTGTGGAGAAGTGGGTGCCTGACAGGAGCTATGGTGGTAGAGGGACACAGCTTCTGTCAGAAAATGTGGCCAAGAGGAGGGACAGAGCTAGGAAGAAATAATCTAGCTTTTCTCGTCCTTCTGATCTGCTAGCGACAAACAGCATGGAACCCAGAAGATGCATCTGTTGAGGTCAGCCTCCTTGGGCACGGCATAGGGTAGAAGAGTATTGGAGAGAGAGGATAGTGGCAATAAGGTAATAACCAGTACAGCTATGAATGAGTATGGAATTGACTTCAGGTAACATAATATTTTAGATTCAACTTCTCTGTAAACTGCAGATACTTTACTGGGGTTGATGTGGATATTAAATGAGACATGTCAAACATGTCAAAGTGCTGTCATAGTGCCTTTGTCTTGTGAGTATTTTTTTAAAGTTTTGATATGTGTGGATTTGAAAAAGCTCAGTTTTGTTTCACTTGGTGCTGTGCCGCATTTGTTTTATAGGAATTTTGTTTGCCACCATACTTTTAAATATACGTTAGTTTTTGTGTTTTCTGATATTTTTGAGAAATGAATTGCACAGTCATTATTAAGTAATTTCCAAGATTTAGAGACTGTTCTTACTTATTGCCCAACGACAGGTTTCATCTTTTTCCCTCTTGCAGTAGACAGAGCACTACTTAGTTCTGAACTTATGGGTGAGGGTGCTTTTGAGATGTAGAAATTCTCTCTCTGGTAGAAGATTGGTCAGACTTCACCCTGCTACTGCTACAGTTGATGCATCCTTGTTGTCTGCTTCTGTTTTCTGGGACAACAGGGATGCCTTGTTGCATTTTTTCCTTCTGATTCTTACAGTCCTCCCTCAGTATCCATGGGGGAGGTGGTTCCAGGGTCCTCGAAGATACCAAAATCTGAGGATAATCAAATCCCTTATGTGAAATGGTGTAGTATTTGCGTATAACCTAAGCACATCCTCCTGTATACTTTAAATCATCTCTAGATTACTTATAATACCTAGTACAATGTAAATGCTATGTAAATAGTTATTATACTGCGTTGTTAGGGAATAACAAGAAAAATAGTCTGTATGTGTTCAGTAGGGGCACACCCATCGTATGCCTTCTGATCCGTGGTTAGTCAAATCTGCAGATGTGGAACCCCAGGATAGGGAGGACCTACTGTATTTCTTCTCACAGAAATCTCTTTTCATCCAGCCTCATCTTTGAGCATTGGTAGACCTGACCAGGATCAAGACAATCTATTTTTGGGACGACTAGATAATATTCTACTTAAAAGCACTTTTTGTTTTTTAAAAATCCTGTCACAAAAACTTAAAGTATTCTGATTTTGAAATTAAATGAATTTCTATTCTGTTTTACAGGCTTCAGTTAGCAGTTTTTGTAAATTTCAAACTGAATTTTTCTGAATTACTGACTAAATCTTAATTATTTTCCACCAGACGGTCTGCCAAGTCCCGAAGCAGAAGCCCATATTCATCTAGGCATTCAAGATCTCGTAGCAGGCACAGATTGTCTAGATCCAGAAGTCGTCATTCTAGCATTTCTCCTAGCACACTAACTCTCAAGAGTAGCCTGGCAGCTGAATTGAACAAGAATAAAAAAGCAAGAGCTGCAGAGGCAGCAAGAGCTGCAGAGGCAGCGAAAGCTGCAGAAGCAGCTAAGGCTGCTGAGGCCGCTGCCAAAGCTGCCAAAGCCTCAAACACTTCTACACCTACCAAGGGGAGCACAGAAACTGGTGCCAGTGCATCACAAACCAACCACGTGAAGGATGCGAAGAAACTTAAAATTGAGCATGCACCTTCTCCCTCAAGTGGTGGAACTTTAAAGAATGACAAGGCAAAAACAAAGCCACCTCTTCAGGTGACAAAGGTGGACAATAATTTGATTGTAGATAAAGCCACCAAGAAAGCAGTTGTAGTTGGGAAGGAGAGTAAATCTGCTGCTACGAAGGAGGAACCAGTATCTCTTAAAGAGAAAACCAAACCACTTACACCAAGCATAGGAGCCAAGGAGAAGGAGCAACATGTGGCTTTAGTGACCTCTACGTTACCACCATTACCCTTGCCTCCCATGCTGCCTGAAGATAAAGATACTGATAGGTAAGCACAAAAAATGTTGTCAATCCTATTTCAAGGAAAAAAAATGCAAGTTTCAAGTGAGAAATTATTTGACCTCCCTCAAAAAAAAGTTACTAAAAAAAAGAATATAAGTAAATGAATTAATTTTGTTTATTACATCTTAAAATGAAGCACATTGCTTGTAAATTATAATTGTAAATTGACAAAATTATGGTTTTTCTAAGAATTCCAGGAAAAATTTGCTATTGCCTTGGGGTACAATGTATATTTTAGTTTGAATTTTGGAATTAGAAATGCCCGTATTTTCTTTGGCTAGTATTCCTTGATGATACTGTCAGAGATAAGACATTTTATGAGAGAGTGTGCCCTGGGTGATATAAAGCATGTATCTTGGTTACTTATAAGTTTCTACAGTGGCCTTATAAATTTATCACTTCAGATGGCTTTATAAATTTATGACTTTCTGGTCTTTTCTTAACTTTTTGCAATTAGTGATTAATTACATATTACAGAAAACACATAATGTGGTTATGCTTTCCTTTGACCTGTTTACACATTTCTATTGTGAGTATCGGGGGTATTAACTTTTTTTTTTATTTTGAAACATTTTATTTTTACGAGAATGAAGGTAGGAGTGTGACCGTAAAGTAATTGCGGTTCTGAGAATGTTTCTTAAATGTATGCTAGGATAGAAGCATTATGCGATTGTGTGATATCTGCCTATTATAATACTTAGCCTTTTTTATTTTTATTTTTATGAAGAAATCAGAACTGTTTTTTCCCCCCACTTTCTATTAAAAAGCAACCATATGGGCAGTTTTTCTAGCTGACATCTTTATAGAATTTGAAAACAAGTGTATAAAAATGCCATGTGGGCAGGTCTTACAAGTGCTCACTTTGGCTGGCATTATGAAAATTTTATAATTTGAAGCAAACAAAAATTTCTGTGTTTCATGCCATCTGAGGCGTCTTTTTTCTACAATCAAAAATGTTGCTGAGACACCCCATCCAATTTAATCAAGTGTTATCCAGTTATACTACTCTAATTGTGGTATTTGCGGGTTTGAATGTTCTTAGGAACACTAAGGGTTCCTAACAGTAGTGGTTTGTGATTTTGATGAGTCGTAGAATAGGCTCTCCAGCACAGAGACAGAGGTATGAGTGCAGAATTGAGTCACTTCATTAGTGAGAGAATAACCCAGTTGCCCAGAACCCAGTGATTCTGGACCAGTGAGACTGGTTATTCTCTACTTAATTCTTTATATGTTCTTTAGGGGTGAATTTTTCCTGGTGATATTTTCAAGAACTTAGAATGTACCCATGTGAATGCTTAAAGAGGGTATTCTGTGTGCATCCATTTTTAATGAGATGGTGATGGTGGCACATTTCATACTAGGTCATTAAAAAATGTTTTTGATCCACTTTCTTTTCTGTCTCTTCTGCTTTTGTCTTTTATTGTGTGTCTGCTTTTCTTTCTTTGAATGTGTTTGTGTGTTTCATGGATATAAAGTTTCTTAAGATTCCTCAGTACTGCTACTGACATGTGTGGCCAAAGATTGATTCAATACCAGTTACTGTCACTCTTCTTTTTGATGCTCCAGTTGTCTGAATTTGGCCAGTGGGAACTCTTTTAAGCTGACTTCTCATTAATTTTTGAGTGCTTCCTTGCTTCCTAGCCAATAATATCTTTTATGCTCACTTTGAACTTTGCTTCTCTCCCAGACCTGGAATCCATTACTCTCATAAAATAGACTGTTAACTATATGTTTTCATATAATAAATCGTCTTCTTTAAAAACAAATTAAGATCGTACTATGCATAATATTTCTTGACTTGTTTTTTTCGTTTGCTATGTTGGAGATCTTTCCATGTTGGTATAGATAGGTTCAGTATTCCTATCTATAGGAATGGATGCATCATGCTCTTATTAACTGTTCTGCTATTGATTAATGGATGTTCAGATTTATAATTGTTTGCTGTTAAACTCTTCTTATATATTAATATTTTATGTAGACGAGCAATTTTTTAAAAAATTTCTGCTGTTTATTTAGTCTATGGAATTTTATTATTTTTTTAATTTATTTTTTTTTGTTTTTCCTTTTTCTCCTCAAAGCCCTCCAGTACATAGTTGTATATTTTAGTTGTGGGTCCTTCTAGTTGTGGCATGTGGGACACTGCCTGAGCATGGCTTGATGAGTGGTGCTAGATCCGTGCCCAGGATCTGAACCAGCAAAACCCTGGGCCACCGAAGCAGAACACACAAACTTAACCACTCGGCCATGGGGCTGGCCCCACACATGAGCGATTTTTGTAGGATAGTTGCAGGGCCAGAGTATGCACATTTAAAATTGACAGAAACTGCCAGATTTTATCCTAATAAGACTGTGTACCAATTTATGCATCCAAATGTATGAAATTGCTTCAACAGCACTGAATATTGTCAATTTTGGATTTTTGACAATCTTTAAAATATGTAATCACTTGATTTCGCGTTTTTCTGGTTATTGAGATGTAGCATCTTGTGAACATTTGTTGGCTATTTTTTCCTTGTTGCTTGTTCATGTCTTATGTTGGCTTTTCCTTTAGATTGTTTTCCTTTTTCTAATTGATTTGTATATTCTCCTTATGTTAAGGATCTTGACCTTTGCCTCTCAGAGTCTCTTGCTTGTCTTTGACATTTATTGTTTTGTTTTTGGCTATATGGATGTTTTCCAATTTTTTACTGTAGTCAGCTCTATCATTTTTTCTTTGAAACTTAGAAGTTCATAAAGTTAAAAAAGGGTTAATTTAAATCTCACAGAAATTTGGTTTTGGTTATTCTAAGAAGAAGAAAGGAATGGTCTGATTATATGCTCTTCCCCATCACCCTGTGGACTAATAGGTCCAGTTGTTACTAACATCATTTATTGAATAATCCATCGCTCTGATTTGTGGTGCCATATATAAAAATTCTTGTCAATATCCATGTGTTTCTGGACTCTATTTTCTGTTAACATGTCTTATTATTTCTTTGCCAGTACCTTTTTATTTTAACTTCTTTAGATGCATGGTATATGGGCTCTCAAACTCAAATTTATGTTATAAGGGTAGGCAGGTAATGTAAAAGTGAAGGGATGGAGTAAATTACTGATTAGTAAATAGCCCTGCTTTTCAACCACAACTTCAGTGCTGCTGTACGTGAATTTGGACTCATTGTTGCTAGAGCTTTTGATGTTTTTTTAAGAAGCCTGGACTTGGAATGTTTATGTAAATCTTCTGATTTAAAACTATTGACAATCCACAGTTTTTGGAAAACATTGGGTAGACAATAATACATATTCTTTGACTTCAAGCAGCCTTTGGCTTCTAGTTTGGGATCTTTTTAAATAGGTTAACCATATGACAGGGCAAATCCCAGTTTGTTATTCCTTTTCAGAAGTTTCTTGGCAGGTTTTTACCTTTATTCTTAGACCGATTTTATGATCAGTCAGCTTGTCAAATTGTATTTAAAAAACTCTTGCTCAGGTTTTGTTTGGGACTGTTAAATAGAGTAGGTTAAATTGGAGACTGACAGCTTTACACTGTTACAATTCCCATACAAAAACATGGTTTCTTTCTGTTCATTCAGATCTAGTTTTGTGTTCATCAGTCAGATGTTTTAATTTTCTTCTGTTGGTCTTGTACATTTTTTATTAAGGCATTTTGTTGTTTTTGTTGCTGTAGTATATGGAAACATTTTAAAATCACGTTTCCTGTTTGGTTATTGCAAGTATTCAGTGAAAATATAATGTTTTTAATTATATAATGTTATTCTTGGAAAGTAATATTTTATTTCTCTTAAGTTTGGGAGGCTTGCTGAATTTGATGTTTCATACAGTGATATATTTGAATACAGACAGGCTTTTAAATTTTAAGTTTTAAGTAAACTTAAGACTTTTAAGTTTTTCCCCCAAAAATGTTGATTGAATCTTTAGAAAAATGAGAATTGTTGACTGAAGCTTAATTACAAGTTAGAGACTACAGTTTTCTAAATAAATAATTTTAAATAGTCTTATTTTCAGAACAGAGTTCAAGTGGTACTTTTTCTAGAAAGAAGCTTTACAGTCTTTCAATCCTGATTTAGCTGCCTTTTAGCTACCACATTGCTCTGGGAATCTGTTCGTATGGTACTTTATCCTGCTGCTTACCTGACTGTGTTCTCCAAAAGACCGTAAGCTCCTTTCCGAGAGGAGCTGTATCTTAATGTATTTGTTACTGTTCTTGTTGTTAAACTCTAGTGCCCTACATAATACCTAGCACGTAGAAGGGTATAATTGATATTTCTTGAATGGAGGGACGTTAAATTTGAAAAGTGGGCTTCTGTGATACCATTACTTTAAAAATTAAACTGCAAACCAGTTTCCTTTTGAGCAGGTTTTCTCTGTTAACCTTCTAGTGGGTAACATGGGATTATGGAGAAAAGGCACAATTTTATTATGATTATTGATAAATAGTTTTTATCAGATGTTATTAATGGATCCATTTATATAATAGTATTAATGTTTAACATGAATAGAAGAAGTTATAATTAAAATAAAGTGATTTACATCGATAACATCATTAGCAGTTTCTGACCACAGCTATGTGGTCTCACTGAACATTTTCATTATGGGAGTCATAACTGCAATGAAAGTAAGTGAAATCCAAATTATATTATTGTTATGAGATTCTCTTTGAATATATCACATTGTTAAACAGATTTTTTAGTATTTGGGAGGTTTAAAATAATCAATTCCCAAGTTAAAATATTCTTTAAAAATCAGAGCTCTTTATTTCTGTGTTTATTTGTGTATTCATAAAATGTACAAAACTAATTGAACTTGAATTTTCACGTGTAATGCTACTAAGCTAGAGCCTTAAAACATTTTTAAAGAATCACTGTCCAGTTTAGAAGAATTAACCCTGAAAAAGGGCAAAGGTAAAATAGGTGTTTGTGGTTATTTAAACAGACAAGATAAATAATAGCATGTAGTTTTATTTATTTCTTACAACAAAACCACTTTTTGTCTCTCTACCAGAATTAAACCAAATGCTGTTACAAAACTAATGAATTTTCCTATAATGCATGACTAGTCGACTTTCAGTTTTAACTTAGAGTTTTATAGTAATTATATATCATTTTTAAAAATAAACTACTTTTTTGGAACATTGTAGAATTACAGAAAAATTACGGTGATACTACAGAGAGTCCTCATATACCCTGCACTCTGTTTCTTCATTAATAACATAGATTAGTATGGTACCTTTGTTACAGTTAATGAACCAATATTGATACATTATTGGTAACTAAAATCCATACTTTGTTCAAATTTTCTTTTTTAATCTAATTCTGAACCTTTTCCCCCCCAAATCTTGTATTTTGCAGTCAAATACAGTATATTATTTTAGCTGGAAAGTGAAAAAACTCAGTTTAGTATTTTTTTTCTTTTGCTGAGGAAGATTTGCTCTAAACTAACATCCATTGCCAGTCTTCTTCTCTTTTTCCTTTTTTTATGAACTGCTGCAACAGCATGGCTTGGCTACCAACAGATGAGTGGTACAGGTCCTTGCCCAGGAACCGAACCTGGGCTGCCAAAGCGAAGCGCACCAAACTTAACCATTTGGCCACCGGGGCTGACCCTCAGTTTAGTAGTTTGCCATTGCATTCTGCTTAAATGTAAGAAATGGTTGTATTTTTATTTCTCAATGAAATACATTTTTGTGTTTTGTTTATTTGTCTGACTCCTTTCTTTTTTAGCTTACGAGGAAATATTTCAGTAAAAGCGGTTAAAAAAGAAGTAGAAAAGAAACTACGATGTCTACTTGCTGATTTACCACTGCCCCCTGAGCTACCAGGAGGGGATGATCTCTCCAAGAGTCCAGAGGAAAAGAAAACAGCAACACAGTTACATAGTAAAAGGAGACCTAAGTATGTGCTTGCTTTCTACCTGCTCTTAAATTGACCAGAGATGATTCTGGATCATCATAAAACCATAAAACACAAAATTAAGATTTAAAATAATAAAAAGTGTATTTATTCTTTCAACTTAAGTATCTGAATAAATTCTAATAGTTTTGAAAAGAAATTTTCATAATTGCCTGCATACCTATTCAAAATGACTAATAAAACCAAATTTAATTTTCTCTCTCAGTTTGTAATGTATTAATTTCTTGGGGTATTGTATGTGTTAAAGATAATTTCTATAATTGTGATATTTAAATAACACAGAAACACTGAAATTGGACAATTGGAAGACGAAAGTCAGCATTCACTGAGCCCA
Source organism: Equus caballus (assembly GCF_041296265.1). Classification (NCBI taxonomy): domain Eukaryota; kingdom Metazoa; phylum Chordata; class Mammalia; order Perissodactyla; family Equidae; genus Equus; species Equus caballus. The sequence continues at coordinate 11,277,031 of NC_091687.1, forward strand.
AACAAAATTAGTAATGGGCAAGCTGCTATGTTTTCCTTTGCTTTTACCTTCATTTGCTCCCATAACTAAATTCATTCTTCATTTTGCAAGAGGTGGTGGAGTGGAAGAAGGTTTGAAATCTGTGTCCTAAATTAGCTTCAAGTAAGTGCCTAGAGATAACTGTCCCTTGAAACCTGTTCATCAGTTAAGGGAAGAGAACGTTGATTTCTTTTTTTACTTCTACTTATCCAAGGGAAAGTGTGAGTAAGACTGAGTTAGATCTGATTTTAGAATTGCTGTTCGGGTAGGGCCTAGTGTAAGAGTATGAAGTGCTTTTCTAGTATGGAGTAGAAAGTTAGAAAACTTTTAAAATAGACTCTTTTAAAATAGACTCTCCTTGAGTGTTGTAGCTTTATTCTTTTGCTTGAGTTTCTGTTAGCTACTAGAATATTAAAATACTACAAAATTACAAGTCTTTTTGAAGAATGGTAAATATTTGTCATATGTATATATAATATATACACATACTTAAAGTGTGGATTCCTGACAGTTGATTATATTAATACTTCTGTGCTCTTTTAGACTAAAAATCTTTCTGGTGTTTCCATTTTTAAGAAAATTTCATGTAGCCGTAAGTCTAAATTTGTCAATAAGCTGTATAGTTATATTTTTGGTAATGTTCATTATCAAACTTTTGTTTTTTGAGAGCATAGATATATATATATAGTTCATTAATGGAAAGGAAAACTTTCTGGAAGTTGGTTAGAGAACCTTGACTCTTTATGCTAGTGTTGATTTTATCCACTCGCTGAAAAATTACATTTTATTTCTGAAGTCCTTCATACAAACTTTAATTCTTCTCCTTCCCAGTTTAATTGTTAGTCTTCAGAAGAAGAGTCAGTATGGAGAAGTGATACCTTAAGTTTCATGGCAACTTATAATGCCAAATCACAGTGTTACTTGTCCTAGATAGATGATCACAAATATGCAAGGATTGGGGGCAAATAAAGGATATAAGATTGGATGGAGGGTGGACATTGAGTATTAAACATTTTATTCAGTTTGCTTGATTGTATATAAAAACTTCAGAACTATATTTGATAGAATATGTGGGCCTCGCTATGGTGAAATCAAAGAAAAAGATATTGACTGGGGAAAACGCTGCGTGGATAAATTTGATATCATCGGAATTATCGGAGAAGGTACCTATGGACAAGTTTACAAAGCCAGGGATAAAGACACTGGTAAGAATGCCAAATGTTGTGGCTCTTTGGGTCTGTGGAGTATACTTAATTTGTATTTAAACAAATTAAACACAAATTTAAAAAAAAGTTAAATTAGAATTTATCATGCTTTTGTTTCATCTTTTTTATTTTATTTCATATGTGCACTTATGTAAGATATGAGTACCTATAAGTGGGTGCGTGTACATGTATCTTTTTAAAAGTATTTCTTCAGTATTTGTGATGTGTAGTATGGTGGGATTTAAGTTTCTTTTATGTTGAATAAATTCTTATGTTGTTAGTAATCAGAGATAAAAAGTATCTTGACCTTAATTGTTAGTCTTAGTGGTAACTTTGTTGTATTAAGCCTCATGCAAAATTTTTATCTTTGGCCAAAATAATTTTTTTTCTGTAGAAATTACTCTTTATTTGGAGGCCAGATTTAGCAGCTTAATCTTTCAGAACGCAGTCAGGAACCTGAGAGAAAGTTTTAAAAGGCCTTGCAGCTCAGGAAAAAGTAACTGTGTCAATGGCTGTCTATTTGACTAAATAATGCTTAGAGCCAGTGTTTAATCTTTATTTATAATTCCTTGTTGAGTAAGTTAGTAGATTAAAATACTATAGCTATTTGAGGCCATGTAGTATAGGGGAAACTACCTTCTTCTTAAAAACTCCGGAAGGCAGTTACAGCATAGAGTAATAACATTTATAATGACGATTCTTCATTATCAAAAAGAGATTAAATTATAACTTTTTAAAGCTGTTTAATAAAACAAGGAATCATACTACATTTTAGACTTCCATAAAAAAGAATCAAATAAGTTTTAAGGATTAAAAGGGCAGAATCCTTCTTTTGGAAAATTTCTAAGTTCAGAATTTGTTTTTTCTCCAAAGCAGTGGAATGAACAACTGTTTTTTATAATGAATGCTTTCTTATAATGAGATTTGTGTGTGTGTTATTTAATATTTAGATTTTATCTGATACAAAACTTACTCATGTCTAAATTATGAGGCCATTTAGTGTATTGGGAAGAGCACATACTTTTGAGACAGCTAAACCAGATTTTGAATCTCAGTTTTACTACTTGGTAATTGGGCAACTTTAGTCAAGTTAATATGTCTGAGCATATTTTCTCACCTGTACAGTGTGCAGAATTTTCTCATCTGTTCAGAGAGATTTTATGCATATTAAGTATATTAGGTATATTTATCCTCTCCTCCTTCACTTTCTAAAAATGGCGGTGTAATGTATCTACTCTTATTCATCTTGCTTTTTACATTTAATATATCTTGGAGAGCATAAAATAACAATACATGTGGACCTATCCCATCTTTTTTAACAATTGCATAGTATTCTACTATTGCATAGTATTATGGGATTGATATCCCATAATTTATTTAACCAGAGACTTAATCTTTTGAACTATAAACATTATAATTTGGTATGTTGGAAACTAAAATATATTTTGTGAGTTGTAACAACATTTCAAGAGGTAGGAGCAGAAATTATGAATTAAAATAAATTTAAAATTAAGAAAAATGTCCTTTGGTTTTGTCAGCTGGTTAACCTCATTTTATTTAATTTCCTAATAGGAGAGATGGTAGCCTTAAAAAAAGTACGTCTAGATAATGAAAAGGAAGGCTTTCCGATTACAGCAATTCGAGAAATTAAAATTCTCCGGCAGCTTACCCATCAGAGTATTATCAATATGAAGGAAATAGTGACCGATAAAGAAGATGCTCTGGATTTTAAGAAGGATAAAGGTATGTTTGCCTATTTGCATAACCAATTCTGCATACTTACCATGTTGCTAATTTGCAGATTTTGTTATAGATATTGACCATTTGAGTAATTATTAGGTACATAAAAATATTGCCTTAATGTCAATGTCTAGATTTTTAGTGATTGAGAAACAGTTTCTAGTAGTATTAGAGTATGTTTTCCTTACATTTTTAATGTTATAATGCCGTAAACTAACAAAGAAACTTTATGGTGGGCGTATATATTATTTCTAAAAGTGTGGATGCAAAATCTTACCTGGAATTGCCTTTAATAAACCATAGGAGTTTATTTTTAGCAGATTTAGCAGGTCGACTTTTAGCAGAAAAGCTGAAAAGAAATTAGCTTGCTTATTAAAGTAGTTATCATAGAGCATATGAAGAGTGAAAGAAAGGTTATGCTTCTAGTAGGTTTTAGATCTTCACAGTAAGATTTTGCAACCAAGGTCGATTCCTTTGTAATCTGTGGTTTTCAAAGAACAGGTTTCTTTTTCAAACTAAATCTAGTACAAAACAGATTAAAGTAGGTATGTTCTGACTGAACGTGATACTTAACCTCCTCCTGTCCCCAACTACGCACGTGCACACGCACACAATCTTATTCTTCTGGAGAACACAATGTAAAAATGATTGATAATAATATATGGTAATTTTTATTGCCGGGGGCTGACGGAAGGGGGAATAGGAAGTTGTATAGACCTTCAGTTTTGTACGATGAAAACGTTCTGGAGATTGGTTGCACAACAATGTAAATATACTTAATACTGCTGAATTGTAAACTTAAAAACGTTAGGATGGTAAATTTTATGTGTATTTAACCACAATTTTTCAAAATTAAATTAAACTATATGTTGAAAGGGTACATGATATAGATTAAAAAAAAAAACCAGAGCAGCCACACTAAGACATTCTAGAAGAATTATTAAAGAAGAAAGGATAATGGTACTACAGAAGCGTAAGAAGATACTTCCAATACTGTTTGTGATGCTTTAGTTCTTGGGGAAAAAGACTCTGCTTTGATGCAAGTAAGAAAAGTTGTATTTTTCCTTATAGGAGACGCATAAATGGGGATTTGTTATGTTATCCTCTGTACTCATCTGCATGCTTGAAATATTTGATCACACAATCACAGCTATTGACTCCCATAACTGGAAAGTTCAGAGATTAGTGTTGTCTGCAGGGCAAACTTGAACCAGGAGCTCAGTGTCACCAGAGTCCCAATTCTTCTGCACCTCCTGCTCTGCCTCTGTGGAATCAGCTTCACCCTTGGGTTCCACACAGAAACCAGGCTTTCCCCTTACCCTGACCACATGTCTGTGGTAGTTCCCAGTTTCAAATCTTTATAACAGAAGCAGCAAGAGCATTTCTTCTAAAAGGTTCCATTTAGGTCCTGGAATTCACTTTCTCACATTGACTGAAGATGGGTACTCATTCCTGAAATAACTGCTATGACAAAATAGTGGGATACAATGATTGGCTTAGACTTACCAGCACCCACTCATGGAGGTAGGAGTGGAGTAAGTCCTAAGAATGGAAAAAAGAAATGGAGATGAACAAAGGAGAAATGGATTTTCTAAGTCAGATACAACATCTTTGGCAGATGCCATAGTCCTTATGGTCATTTCTCAGCCTCACAGATGCTATCCCTCTGCTTACTCCTTGGAACCCTCAAGACATGATCTGACACATCTGGATTTGCTGTGAAACTATATCTAGGCTCTTACTCTGCTGTGTATACGTAGTAACTTTCATGTAAAAAGAACAGAGTTCTTTAGAGATAGGACAACTTTTCACAAAAAAGTATCTAGATATAGATATGATTATTTTGCATAGAAGAACTTCTGTTGGAAGTAGTCTGTATTCGCTGTGGAGATAATCAAAATCATCTTTTTCACTGATGGAACTTCCATTAGTTTCTTCTATTATAAAGTCCATATCCCTCAGCCTGACCTTTAACCTAATTTGTCTCTTTCACCTTATTTTTCTCATTATTTCTTATTGTGTAGTAGAAGAATACTGGTTTGACTTTGGTTAAAATGTCTGGGATTTGTGACTTAGCTTATTGGCAGTGTGGCCTTATTAGCAAGGCCTTTGACCTTTCTGAGTTGGTTATCCCTTCTTTCCTTAAAGGGAAATGTTACTTCTCTTACTGTGTAGTAAGAGTCAGAGTAAGATTTTATACATGAGAGTGATGTGCAAATGTTGTTTTTCATTAACCTTGTACTTTAGCCAAATTAATATATTTGCTTTTTCTCCAACATATCCTGAACCTCCTGCTTCTTTGATCTGTGGGATCACATCCCTGCTTATCTCTCCATCCTCATCTATGCTATTTTTTCTGATTGCTCACCAAGCTTCAGTCTCATTGGTCTTTTGAATTGTCAGATATGGCAGTGTACTTGCCTGCCATAGTCTTTACTCATGCTGCTTCCCTGGGTTAAACTGCTTCACCAACACACACACACACACACACACACACACACACACACACACGCGATTAGAAAGGCTGATTTCTCATCCTCTGGGTTTCAGCCTGAATATTGCTTTATTCATTAGTGAGGCCTTACCTGGCCAGTCTTCCCACTTTCTGCTGCATATAGACACAATTTAAAAGCCCTAACCTTCTTCATAACTTTTTCAGAATAATTATATTGATTTGTTATATATTTGTTTCTCCACATGAGGGTGGGAACCATACCTGTTATACTCACTGTTATACCCCCTATCTAGATCAGTGGCTAGACCATAGAAGGTACTGAATGCTTGATTGCTGAATGAATAAGTAAGCTCTACTGATTGTATCATGTCCATACTTTAACACTTTTTAAAAGATTATTACCTCTGAACATAGAAAATTTTCATAGTTTTCCTTTATATTTGTGGTCATAATTTATTTCCCTTGCCAGATGATAAATTCCCTGAAGCCTTTGTTTTTTGTTTTGTTTTATTTTGGTTCCTCCACAGTGCCTAACACTGTACTTCACAAATCATAGATTTTCATGTATTTGCACCCTCACCTTCTTTTTCCCCACCGTAATCCTGTTTGTAATTGTATGAGTCGTGATAAATAAGAGAGTGTTTCAGTATGTGGGAAGTTACATGTAGGTGCCATGTATTAGTTAAATATGTTAGAGTGTATGAGGGAGTATAAAATTGGAAACAATCCTTTTTCAAAATTGTTTATTTTATTGAGATATAATTACATATAATATTAGTTTCAACAACATAGTGATTAGATATTTTGTGTTATGAAATGATCACCACAATAAATCCAGTTAACATCCATCACTGCACGTAGTTAGAAAATTTTTCTTTCTTGTACTTAGAGAAATACTTAGAGAACTTTTAAGATCTGTTCTCTTAGCAACTTTACAATGTACAAAACAGTAATTTCAACTATAGTCACCATGCTGTGTATTACATCCCTGTGACTTACTTATTTTATAACTAGACATGCTTATTTTATAACGTTATAACTATTTTATAACTTACGTACCTTTTGACCACCTTCACCCATTTCACCCACCCCCATCCCTTGTCTCTGGCAACCACCAGTCTGTTCCCTATCTATGAGTTTGATTTATTTTTAGTTTCCACATATAAATGAGATCATATGGTATTTGTCTTTCTCTAATTTATTTCATTGTCATAATGCCCTCAAGGTCTATCCATGTTGTCACAGATGGCAAGGTTTTCTTCTTTTTTAAGGCTGTATAATATTCCATTATGTATATATACCACATTTCCTTTATCCATTCATCCTTTGATGGACACTTAGGTTGCTTCCATATCTTTGCTATTATAAATAATGCCACAGTGAACATGGGGGTGCATATATCTTTTTGAGTTAGTGTTTTTGTTTCCTTTGGATAAACACCCAGAAGTGGGATTGCTGAATCATATGGTAGTTCTATTTTTAATTTTTTGAGGAACTTCCATACTGTTTTCCAGAGTGGCTGCACCAGTTTACATTCCCGCCAACTGTGCACGAGGGTTACCTTTTCTCCACATTCTCACCAACACTTGCTATTTCTTGTCTTTTTGATAATAGCCATTCTAACAGATGTGAGGTGATACATAATGCTTCTTTAATGAATCTGTTCATTTTGATGGGAACCATGTTGATGAGGCAGCATGGTTTGGTGAAAAGGGAAGTAGATTTGGAGTCCTTGGGTTCTAATCCTGACCGTGCTCGCTGTGTGACATTATACTAATTGTGATTGCCACGCTGGAGCAGAAAGACAGTATGGGAACTTTGATTTAATATTGTATGTTAGAATTCATTAAGTTTTAAAAAGTAAAATTAAATACTTAAAACAATTTAAATATGAAAATTATAAACAACACAAAAATCAAGTAAAATTACAAACTTATAAAAATATAAACATTTGGATTATTATAACACAAGCCATTGGCTATTTAAGAATAGCGCCATAAAAGAATATTTTAAAACTTGGCTCTACTTAAAAATGAAAAAAAATTAATCATGAAAAATTGAAAATAAAATATTATTTGGTCTTAAAAAAGAAATCGTTGTCCCTAAGAAAACAGGTTAAGTGGTATGATCAAATGGTACATGTCATTTGTATATTTGTGCAAAAACTTAGAGATGCCAAAGGAGCTTTTTCTGAAATAATCGGGGAAATGGATGGGGGATAAACTAATTATAAATATTTTTCTTAGTTCTTTTCTTCATCTTCAGGTAATGCCATCTATTTTTAATAAGTTTGAAAGAACCTTTGAACCTTTTTGTCTGTTTTTCAATCTTTTTATTATTAGCAAGGGGGAGTTTTTGTTTCACAGAAAGCGGTTTCTGTGCCTCTAGGTCTTCAGGCTCCTCAAGTGTGGAAGGAGAGGGGGTGCAGTTACTTGTATTAATTTCAGTACTCTCATGTTCCTATTTCACTGTTTATAAAATCTTTCAACTAGAGTGTGAGTTATTTTGCAACAGAAGCTTTGTTTTACTGTTTTCTTCCTCTCACTGAGGATTATGAACTTACAGAAAAGTACTTTTCTGAATGAGTGTAATAATACTCAATTAAAAATTTTAGGGCAGTTTATAGTTCTCCGAGGAAAAAAGACTTTTTGTTTTGCAGTTATATACAGTACAAAATAAAAACTTTCATCATTGATCTCCATCTGAAGATATAAATATTTAGTATTCAGATTTTTAAAAAAACACTGAAATAATGATATCACCCAACAAAATAATATTTTGGTACTTAAAATTAACATAATATCCTGGGCAACCAAAAACCAATATTATAATTATTATGCACAAATTAAGTAAGCTATAATATTTTCAATATTAGTATTTGTTTAATGAGGGAAGTTGCGTAATCTTTTAATTAGGAATTTTCCTCAAAATCAAGAAAACAATATTCTATAGTAAATGTTGTGTCAAAGTGTCACTGATGGTCGAGGGAAGAACCCTCAAATATTACTTCCTCTGTAGTCTCTGATTCCCACATGGTGCTCACTTGTTCTCTGATAGTATTTCCTGTTTCATCTTATCATTATGTTTTCATATCTTATTCCTATTGAAGTCCCTGAGGGAAGGGACTGAATTTTATTCTACTTTGTATTCATAGTGTGTGGCACACATTAGATTTTCATTAAATTTTGAGTAACTGAATGAATGAAATACGGGGGTGAGAAAGTTCTGTGTAATAGGTAGAATGTTAAAGGTGGGGCAATTTGGATAGAGAGGACAGCCTTCTAATTCATAACTGTCATGATTTGTTTTACAAGACATTGAAAGATTGGCATATTCCCTAAAAAATACCTTGCTTCACAATTACCTTCCCTATCTCATTTTCTTCAAAATCTGAGCTCATTCCCATATATAGAACTGCTAATATCTTGTAAAGTTTGTGAAGAGAGCATTATTGATGCATTTGTTCATTCTTTCATTCCGCAGATGTTTGTTGTGCTAGGTCTAGACTTTGGCTGGTCAACACAGTAGCCACTAGGCATGTGTGGTTATTTACATTAATTAAAATTAAATACAATTAAAAGTTCAGTTCCTTGGTTGCATTAGCCACATTTCAAGTGCGCTGTAGTTAACGTGGCTACTGGCTACATTTTAGGTAGTGCAGCTATAGAACATTTCCATCAAATCAGCAAGTTTTATTGACCAGTGCTGGGGAGATACTAAAAAGGAATATCTGGTTCCTGACTCACTCTGGTTCCTGGGAAGGAAGGATTGGTAGTTGCTAGACCTAAATCGGACTGATATATGAATGACAAACTTATTTCTGCTCAGAAGCTTTAACTTTAAAGAAAAAAAGAACTTGCAGGTTATTTTATTAAAGATAAAATTATCCTAAGATGGGGGTGCCTCCAGCAGCATGTTGAGGCAGGATTAAAAGTCACATGTACGTTTAAGTTTTTTGTATACAGGGGGCTGCCTATTTTGTGTTACTCATTATCTCATGTAAAAGATAAAACTTATAAAGTAGTCTCAGTTGTGCATTTTATTTGTATCTGGAATTTTATGTGAAATTTCCAAGTAAGCTACCAGGCCAGGGATTGCTAATTTTAAGATCCTGTACCCTCTTTTTGTATATTACTTTGTAGAGTTAGTTACTTTTTTTGGGTGTGGCAGAGGAGGAGAAAGAAAAATGTTAATGTATAGGCTTTCTTTACTTGATTATGAAAATGGTATTTATTGTTGTAAATTTAGAAAGTAAAATATAAAAAAGAAAATAAAATGACCCATATATTATTACTATCATCATTTTTCTGTACTTTTTCCTAGCGTCTCTTTTCTCACATATATGAGATTATTTATTCCCAAACTGAGGTGATGCTTCTTTCGTTAATAACATGCTTTTTTCTTGGCATAGTATGTCACTTGGATGGATCATATTTCATTCCTCTCTTGTTGCATATTTAGGTTCTTTCAGGCATTTCACTACTATTTCCTTTATTGAAGTTTTATGCTGGCAAATTTTAGCAGCGGTTTGCAGCCATTCATATGCCTTTAACCAGAGGAGGGACTTTATCTGCTAGGAGAAGTCCTAACCAATTCTGAATTAGAAGTTTGGTTAGCAATGGCGTAGTGAGTGACAAGGATCCTGTATAATGAGCAGATATGCCATCATTCCTAGTATTCGGTGAGTCCATAGACATTGGAACCAGATTTCTCTCTCTTCTCATCTCCTTACGCATAAAACTTTTATTCCCATCTGATTATTCCCTTAAATAGATTAATAGGAATAGGATTACTAGGTCAAAGCATTTGAACTTTGAAATTTCTTGACATATTTATCAAGTTGTTTTCCAGAAAGGTTGTGCCAGTTTACACTCTCAAGTATAGGACAGGAATAGAACAAAGTAGAAATAGAAGGGAACTTCCTTAACCTGATAAAGGGTATCTATGAAAAACAAGGGTATCTGCTCTTGCCACTTCTGTTCAACATTGCCAGGGCAATTAGATAAGAAAATGAAGTAAAAGGTAACCAGATTGGAAAGGAAGAAGTAAAACTATCTTTAATTAGTTTGTGTGTGTGTCTGTGTGTGTGTGTGTATATATATATACACACAATATAGAAACTATGGAAAATCCTATGAAATCCACTAAAAAAACTCTTATAACTAATGAATGAGTTCAGCAAGGTGGCAGGATACAAGATCAATATGCAGAAATCTGTTGGGGCTGGCCCAGTGGTGTAGTGATTAAATTTGCACACTCTGCTTTGGTGGCCTGGAGTTTGTGGGTTTGGATCCTGGGTGCAGACCTACACACCACTCATCGAGCCATGCTGTGGCAGTGTCCCATGTACAAAATAGAGGACGATTGGCACAGATGTCAGCTTAGGGACAATCTTCCTCAAGCAAAAAAAAAATTGGAAGATTGGCAGCAGATGTTAGCTTGGGGCCAGTCTTCCGCGCACACACACACACACACACACACACACACACAAATCTATTGTAGTTCTGTACACTAGCAATGAACAGTCCAAAGTGAAATTAAGAAAACAGTTTAATTTATAATAACCTTACAAAGAATAAAATATCTAGGAATAAACTGACAGAAGAAGTGTAAGGCCTTGACCTTGAAAACTACAAAACATCATTGAAAGAAATTAAAGAAGACCTAAGTAAATAGGAAGACATTACATATTATGGATCAGATGACTTAATTTTACTAAGATGGCAATACTCCCCAAATTGATTTGTATATTCAATGCAATCCCTATCAAAATCCCAGCTGGCTTCTTTTTAGAGACTGACAAGTTGATCCTAAAATTCATATGGAAATTGAGGAGAGGTAAAATAGCCAAAAAAATACTTAAAACAGAAGAGCAAAGTTTGAAGACTCACACTTCCTGATTCCAAATCTTAACTACAAAACTAGAGTGATCAAGACTGTGATACCGGCTTTAGGATAAACATAGAGATCAGTGGAATAGGATTGAGAGTCTACAAATGAACTCTCACGTTTATGGTCAGTGGATTTTCGATGAAGATACCAGGGCAATTTAATGGAAAAGAATAGACTTTTCAACAATCAGTGCTGGGTCAAGTGGATATCCACATGCAAAAGAATGAAATTGGATCCCTTCCTCACATTGTACACAATAATTAACTCAAAGTGGATCAATGACCTAAAGATAAGATCTAAAACCATGAAATTCTTAAAATATAGGAGTAAATTTTCATGACTTAGGATTAGCCAAAGCCTTCTTAGTTATGACACCAAAAGCAGAAGCAATAAAGGAAAAATTAGATGTATTGGACTTCGTCAAAATTAAAAACTTTTGTGCTTTAGTGGACACTACTGAGAAAGTGAAAAGACAAGTCATATAATGGGAGAAAACATTTGTAACTCATATATCCGATAAGGGGCTTGTATTTAGAATATATAAATACACCTCTTAAAGGTAAGTAATAAAAAGCCTGCTTAAAAAGTGAGCAACAGATCTGAATAGACATTTCTCCAAAGATAATATGCAAATAGCCATTAAGCACATGAAAAGATGTTCAACATCTAGTCTTTAGGGAAATTCAAATCAAAACCATAATGAGATACCACTTCATACATACTTTAGGGCGACCATAATAAAAAAGGTTGATGATAACAAGTGTTGGAGAAGATGTAGAGAGATCGGAAGACTTATACGTTAGTGGTGGGAGACTCATACGTTACTGGTGGGATTGTAAAATGGTACAGCCACTTTGGGAAACAGTGTGGCGTTTCCTCAAAATATTTAATAGAGAGTTAACATATGACCTAGAGCTTCTACTTCTAGGGATATATTCAAGGAGAAATAAAAACGTGTCCACACAAAAACTTGTATACCAAGGTTCATAGCAGGATAATTCATAATAGCCAAGAAGTGCAAACAACCCAAGTGTCTATAATTGATAAATAGATAAATAAAATCTGCTGTGTTCATACAGTGGAATATTATTCTGCCATAAAAAGGAATGAAGTACTTATACCAACAAATTGGATAACCTAGGTGAAATGGACAAATTCATAGAAAAACACAACCTACTAAGAATCATGAAGAAATAACAAATATGAAGAGACCTATAACCAGTATGGAGATGAATCTGTAATCAGAAACCTTTAACAAATAAAAGCCTGATGGTTTCACTGGTGAATTTTACCAAACTTTTAAAGAAGAATTAACACCAGTCTTCTCTAGACTCTTCCAAAAAAATCAATCAGGAAGAAACAGTTCCAAACATTCCATAAGGCCGGCATACCCTGATACCAAATCCACAGAAAGATACTACAAGAAAACTGTGGACTAATATTTCTGACGAATATTTATGCAAAAATTCTCAGAAAATACTAGCAGACTGAATTCAGCAGTGTATTAAAAGGATTATACACTACGAACAAGTGAGAGATTTATTCCTGGAATGCAAAGATGGTTCAACATATGAAAACCGATCACAGTCAGTGAAAATTCTGCAAAGGAAATGAAGAAAACAGTTCCATTTACAAGGACATCAAAGAGAATAAAACAGGAATAAACTAGCAAGGAGGTGAAACACTTGCACACTGAAAATTACAAAAGATTGCAGAAAGAAGTTAAGGAAGACTCCCGTAAATTAAAGACATCTGTGTTCATGGATTAGAAGACTTAATAGTGTTAAGATGTCAGTACTATCCAAGGCGATCTACAGATTCAGTGCAATTCCTATGAAAATCCCAACAATGGTTTTTGCAGAAATAGAAAAATTCATCCTAAAATTCAAATGGAATCTCAAGGGAACCCCAGATAGCTAAAGTGATCTTGAAAAGAAAAACGAAGTTGGAGGTCTCACACTTCTTGATTTCAAAACTCACTACAAAGCTCCAGTAATCAAACAGTGTAGTACTGGCATAAAGACAGACCTATAGACCAATGGAACAGAATAGAGAGCCCGGAAATAAACACTCACACATATGCTCCAGTGATTTTTGACAGGAGTGCTAAGATATTCACTGGAGGAAGGCAGTCTTTTCAACAAATGGTGCTGAGAAAATTGGATATCCACATGTAAAACAGTGAAGTTGGACCTTTACCTAACACTGTATCCAAAAACTACTCAAAGTGGATCAAAGACCTAAACATAAGAGTTAAAACTGTAAAATTTTTACAAGAAAACACAGGGGAGAAACTTCATGGCATTGCGTTTGGCAGTGGTTTCTTGGGTATGACACCAAAAGCACAGGCAACAACAACAAAATAAATTGGACTGCATCAAAATTTTTTGTGCATCAAAGGACGTGATCAACAGAGTGAAAAAGCGGCCCATGATATAGGAGAAAATATTTGCTAAACATATGTCTGACAAAGGTTCATATCTGGTATATATAAAGAACTCCTACAACTCAACAGCAGCAAAAGAGCAAAGGACTTGAATGGATATAAGTGCATGAAAAGATGCTAAACATCACTAACCATTAGGGAAATGCAAATCAAAACCGTAATGAATCACCACTTCATACCTATTAAAATGGCTGTTTATCAAAAAAATATAAAAACAAAATATCAAGTGATTGCAAAGATGTGGAGAAATTGGAACCCTTGTTCTTTGTCAGTGGGAATGTACAGTGGTAAAGCTGTTGTACAAAGTGATACTGTTGATTCCTCAGAAAATTAAAAATAGAATTGCCATATGATCTAGCATGTCCACTTCTTGGTATATACTAAAAAAAAATGGAAAGTACCATCTTGAAGAGATGTTTGTACCCCATGTTCATTGCAGCATTATGCTCTGTAGCCAAAAGGTGGAAGCAATGCAAGTGCCCTTGGATGGATGAATTGAAAAGAAAAATGTGGTATATACATAGAATGAAAAGGAAGGAAATTTTGACACATGGTACAACATGGGTGAACCTTGAGAATATTATGCTAAGTGAAGCAAGGCGGTCACAAAAGTACAAATATTGTTTGATTTCACTTATCTGAGATACCTGAGGTGGTCAGATTCATAGAGACAGGAAGTAGAATGGTGGTTATCGGAGTGGAGGAGGGGAGAATGGAGAGTTATTATTTAATGGGTACAGAATTTCATTTTTGCAAGGTGAAGAGAGTTCTGGTGGTGATGACGGTTGCACAACAATGTATGTGAACTTAATGCCCCTGAACTGTACACTTAAAAGTAGTTAAGATGGTAAATTTTATGTTAGATATAATTCACTGCAATTTTTTAAAGTTTAAAAAAAGGAATGAAGTACCAATATGTGCTACAACATGATTGAACCTTAAAAACATTATGCTAAGTAAAAGAAGCCAGTTACAAAAGACTATATGTTGTGTGATTCCATCTGTATAAGGTGTCCAGAATAGACAAATCTATAGACACAGAAAGTAGATTGGTGGTTGCCAGAGACTTTGAGGAGGGGATTGGAAATGGGGATTGACTGCTGATGGGTTCTCTTTGAAGTGATAAATGTGTGCTAAAATTCATTGTGGTGATAGTTGCACAACTCTGTTGAATTGTACACTTTAAATGGGTGAATGTATGGTTTGTGCATTAGATCTCAGTAAAGCTGTTATTTAAGACCAAAAAAAAAACCCAACTAGCTCCCAAGAATTCTGTGTTCTGCTGAAAATACTGTGTAAATTGAGAGGGATAAGCGTTGGGAGGAGGAGGTAGGTCTGTTAAAGAAAATGAGGCTGGTAAGGTAGGTTAGGACCAAAATTGGTGCCAAAATATTATGCCAAGGAACCAAAAAAAATTAACTTTTACGTTTTTCAGAAAAAATAGGACAGTTCTTATCGTGTATTTCGATGGGCATTTATAGTGATTTTATTTGATCTTTGGGAATTCTATAGGTAAGAAATGGGAGCCTATCTTTTTAATAATTATTTTTTATTAGTATGGAAATAGGACAGTTTGCTGTGCTTAGAGGCCCTTTATATTTCAGTATCCATGTAGTACCTGTTTATGTCCTTTGCCCGTTGTTTTATTAGGGTATTAGTGTTTTGCTTAATTGATTTTAAATATATTTTTTATGTAGTAAGAATGTTTATCTTTTGAGTGATTTACGTAAAAACTATCCAGTTATCTGAATTCTTTGCTCTCCATGTGTTTCTTATGTTAGTACTCAGAAATGTTTGTTGTGTTGAAGAGAAGAATATTTATAAGATAGGGGCCGGTCCTGTGGCCAAGTGGTTAAGTTCACTTACTCTGCTGCAGCAGCCCAGGGTTTTGCGGGTTCGGATCCTGGGCGTGGACATGGCACCACTCATCAAGCCATGCTGGGGCAGCGTCCCACATGCCACATCTAGAAGGACCCACAACTAAGAATATACAACTGTGTACCAGGCAGCTTTGGGGAGAAAAAGGAAATAAATAAAATCTTAAAAAAAAAAATTTCCGGAGTAACCAAATGAACCTTTCATGATTGTGAATTTGGCATAATCAGTGAAAGATATAGGAAAGTGCTTTAGTGATAATTCAGTAAAATATAGAAAATAATGCTTTTAAAGGAAAAAATTAAAATCTTAGTTAGGAATGACTTCCTTCTCTGGGTCACAAGGGACTATAGAGTTAGCATCATGTGTTGAAATTTAGAGTTTAAAACACAGAGAGAGATCAGAATGTGTAGATGCCCGTCAGGAGATGATCTCTTGCAAAAGGATTGTCAGGAGTTTAAAGGAAAAGGAATATGGGAAGGTAGGGAAGAGGTAGGAGGAAATGGAGAGGGGGGAGTGATTTCTCCTGTCATTATTTCCTGAGTAGCTGCACAAGAAATATGTTCTTGGGACAGTTCAGTGGTTACCAGGGGAAGGGGACTAGGGGGTGGGCACAGGGGATGAAGGAGAGCACTTACATGGTGACGGACAAGTAATAATATACAACTGAAATTTCACAATGTTGTAAACTATTATGAACTTAATTTAAAAAAACACAAATGTTCTTGGGGCAGCCCTGGTGCCCTAGCGGTTAAATTTGATGCGCTCTGCTTCAGAGGCCCAGGTTCAGTTCGCAGGCCTGGACCTACACCAGTCATCTGTCAGTGGTCACGCTGTGGCCGTGGCTCACATAGAAAAAAAAGAGGAAGATTGGCAATGGATGCTAGGTCAGGGTGAATCTTCCTCAGAAAAAAAAAGTACACACACACACACACACACACACACACACACACACCCTTTTTGGGGCACATGTTATAAGGTAATAGTAACGGGAACTATGTGTAATGGTTGAGAGCATAGTTTGAATCATTGCTTCTTCCATCGTTATATACTCTATGTTTTCCTCATCTGGAAAATGGGGTAATAATACCTAACTCATAGGTTTGTTGTATTAAATGAAATAATGCATGTGAAGCACGTAGCCTAGAATATTGCACATAGCAACCACACAGTAAAGTTTGCTATTATTATAGCTGTGTGGTGGATTGATGGTGAGGGCAGAAATAGATCAATAATGATTGTTTATAATTAAGCAGAGAGGATGGAGGTTTGGGAGAAATGAATTTTAGTTTTAGTCCTCTAGTGAAATTTCATTATGTGGAGATGAAACATCATGAATGGTACTGACCCAAAAAGTTAAGAAAAACAAAGTTTTTCTGATAGCTTAGAAGTAGTCTCTAATTATTAATAGTAAAAGTTCTCAAGAAGAGTGAAAAATTTGTCACATCTGACTAGCTGTGATTGATTAGTTAACCCACCAGAAGTTCAAAAGTGAGCTCATTGATTGCATCAAACCCAGGCAGGCTAAAGGAAGCCAGAAGAGCGAAACTCAGTAGCAGGCCATAAGACAGGTGCCAATTGCAGAAGCCACGGTATGGGTTTGAAATGGAGAGTAGAGGGGTGAGTTAAGGAACAGGTGATCTGACATTGAGAGTACCGTGGCCATCAATAAAGAGAAAGTATTCTGCAAGTTAAATTCTGCAGTGAGGAAAGGCAGGTGGTGAAGGTGGAAGTGGCAGAGCACTGTTTAGGGCATCGTCACCATTTAGGGCAGTGAGCTGAAAGATAGCTGTTAGGTTGCTCCCTGTGTTTTGAGCCTTCTCAACTGCTGTTTCTTCATGGTGAAAAGAGGGATGGGACAGTCAGGCTAGGGGATTATTTTACTTTTGCCATTTAGTAGTGGTGTGATAGACAAATTATTTAGTGTCTCTGAGCCTCATGTGTTATAGGAGATAATACTACTTTTTGGGTTATTGTGAAGCTTAAATGAGGTAATATGTGAAATATTTTCACCTCTTTAATAGTTTACCATTCCTTCTTTATGCTTACCGTAGAGTCAACCTACATACTAGGATGTCACTCTTAATATGATATGTTACGGGAGAGACTTAATATATTGGTGGTCTATCATGTAGTTACCATATAAGACTTTCAGATTTCTTATTTCTTGTTTGTGTGAGAATTTTATTGAAAGTCAGATATTAGAGTTTGGCAGGTGTAATGCCAGGTGTTGTATCTTTAGAGGTATACTATCTGATGTTTAAAAGAAATATGAACTGTGGCATAAATGTTGTTTTAAACATGTAGGCACAGTTCTCCTTAGAGCTCATAGAAGATTGACTAGAAAAGGACATAAACAGGCAATAAGAAAGCAACAGTTTCCTTAGTAAAAAATTCAGCTTTACTATAATAAAGGAAATATAATTTATATATGATATATTTTTTACTTATCAAGATAAAACTGGTAGTATTTATAAAAGAACGTATCTTACCTCATTCTTTTTAGAATTATAAAAATAGCATATTTGATTGCATTAAAACGCTGGAAATGTAGAAATAAAAAGCATAGGGGCCGGCTCCGTGGCCGAGTGGTTAAGTTTGCACGTTCTGCTGCGGTGGCCCAGGGTTCGGATCCTGGGCGCGGACATGGCACTGCTCGTCAGGCCACGT
Source organism: Equus caballus (assembly GCF_041296265.1). NCBI lineage: Eukaryota > Metazoa > Chordata > Mammalia > Perissodactyla > Equidae > Equus > Equus caballus. Next base: position 11,295,332 of record NC_091687.1, read on the forward strand.
TGAGGCAGCGTCCCACATCTCACAACTAGAAGGACCTGCAGCTAAGATATACAACTGTGTACAGGCGGGGGTTGGGGAGATAAAGCAGAAAAAAAAAAAAGATTGGCAACAGTTGTTAGCCCAGGTGCCAATCTTTGGGGAAAAACAAAAAAAAAAAAGGAATAAAAAGCATAAATGAGTGCAAGGGAGACATATGTATAGATGCTCTGACATTTGGCCACAATGAAGAGAGCTCAGAGGCTCCACTTTTTCAGTTTCTTTCCAGACTTTTTTTTTTGGTTTTTTTTTTTTTTGAGGAAGATTAGCCCTGAGCTAACATCTGCTGCCAGTCCTCCTCTTTTTGCTGAGGAAGACTGGTCCTGAGCTAACATCTGTGCCCGTCTTCCTCTACTTTATATGTGAGACGCGTGGCTTGCCAAGCGGTGCCATGTCTGCACCCGAGATCCGAACTAGCAAACCCTGGGCTGCCAAAGCGGAAGGTGTGCACTTAACCGCTGCGCCACTGGGCCAGCCCCTCCAGACATTTTTTTGTGCAAAACAAGTATACACATTATTTATTCATTAGTTTTTACAAAATTGAGGACATAATATGCAATATTCTATAAAATAAACATCTTTGTGTATCATGCAGCCATTAAAAAAAAGTGTTCTATAATTTTGTAATTTGGATGTATTTTATTTTACTAGGCTTTCTGCTGTAGATAGACATTTACGTTATTGGATTTTAGCTTCTAACAGTGCTCTGCCAAACATCATTAAATGTAAATCTACGTGTATTTGTTTGGGTCTTTTTGTAGGATACATTCCTAAAAGTGGAATTGTTAGGTTAAATGATACAGCTCTTTTTTATGTTAATAGTTACTTTCAAATTAACTTATGCGAAAGCTTATACCAATTTACATTCTCGTTACAGTTTTGTGTTAATGTCTATTTTAGTGAAACACATTACATTATTGATTTTAAATTTTTTATCCATCTGATAAGAGAAATAATACTTTTTTTCGTTTTATTTGTGAGGTTAAAGATTTTTTTCATGTTTTTGCCAATTCTTCTGTGAATTGCTTGTTCCTTTGACATTTTCTTACTAACTGGAGAGATTTATTAAAATATAGATATTAATGCTTCATGTGTTTCACATATCATAGATAATTTTTCCCATATCCAATTTCTTGCCCTTAACTTTATCTTTCTGTGTTCTTTGTTATTCCAAATCTTGTAGGTGGTCATGTCTGTCAGTTTGGGGTTTTGGGGTTTTTTTGAGGGAAGGCAGGATGTGTCTCATGCATAGGAAGGCTCAACCCTCTGGAAAATTATAACAATGCTTTTCCGTATTTTTTCAACTTTATTTTACTTTTTAAAAATAATCTCGTTTGCTTTATTCTGTTCTGCCATCTTTATCCTATGTAAAGTTCCCACATATTCTGGGCTCTTCTGTTTTATTGATTCTTTTGCATGTCCACATTGTTTTAATTATTGTAGCCTTATATTTCATGTTAATTTCCAGTATGGAAAGGTCTCCTGCCCCCTCTTCCTTAAAAAGAAGATCTTGCTTATTTTCATGCATTTAGACGGATATGATGTGTGAAAACTTAGCCCTGGAGAGTTGACTGGAATTACATTGAGGTTCATTTGTGAGAGGGCAAGGAGTTTTTAACAGTTTGGTCAGTAATGGGATCATAGGTATATTCATGTTATGCTTGACACTGAAAATTGGTATAACTTTCAGAGCGTATTTAAGGGCATGATGTAGTGCCTGGCACATACTAAATGCTGTGTAAATGTTTGATGTTGATTTTATAATAATAATCATTTCTTACTCAGCAATTCTATTTTTAGAAACAAGGAAGTAATCATGACTTTACATAGCTGTAACTGCGAGAATGCTATTCATAGTGTTGCTTATAATAGCAAGATGTTAGAAGCAACTTAAATATCTAACAGTGGAGGGTTATTGAACAGAACTGTGGCACATTATTACTGTGGAATACTATATAGTCATTAGATTTATGTAAAAATTCAATGATAAGGAAAACTGTTCACTGTATATATTATGAACTGGAGAAAGTTCACAAAGAAATATGAAGTTTAATCCAATTTCTGCATTAAAAATACGTTCCAGGAGCACAAGGAAACCTTTGGGGGTGATGGGTGTGTTCATTATCTCAGTTGTAGCCACAGTCTCACAGGTGTATACCTCTGTGAAAACTACTTAAATTGTACTTTCTAAATATGTGCAATTTAATAGTGTCCATTACACATTAGAGCTGTAAAAAATGTTTGTTCTGTTAAAATGTGGTAAACTTAAGGAAAACTATTGAGTTTATTACTTTAAGAGAGAAAACCAATAGGTTGTATGCATGTAGACATTTATTTTAAGGAATTAGGTCACACGATTGTGGAAACTGGCAAGCTGGAAATTCTGACTGGAGTTGATATTGCAGTCTTGACTTCAAAGGTAGTCTGGAGGCAGAATTCCTTCTTTTTTAAAAGGCGTCAGTCTTTTCTCTTAAATCCTTCAACTGTTTGGATGAAGCCCACCCACATGGACAGTAATTTGCTCTTCTCAATGTCTGCTGATTTAAATGTTAATCACATCTAAAAATACCTTGACCCAACATCTAGACTGGTTTTGACCAAGCAGCTGGGCTGTATAGCCTAGCCAAGTTGACACACAAAATTAACCATCACTCTGTTTCAGAGTGATTTCAGCAGAGTAACAGAAAATCCAACTGAAACGGCTTAAACCATATGGCAATCCATTAGCTTTCATAAGAAGAGGTCTAGAGATAGGGCAGGCTCGAGGGTTAGTTGATTCAGTGGCTTAAGGATGTTATCAGAACCCCAGGTTATACCATCCTTGGTGTCTGTTTCATTCGAACTAGTTTGGCTTGTACAGGCTGTTATTCATATCTGGTGAGAGACGGCCTGGCCACTCATGGCTCTCTGAGGTCCAAGAAGGGTTCTCTCTCAGGGACCCTCCTCAGTGCCTCGTAGGCCCAAATCTACTTTTGCCTGCGCATTTGTGAACTAATCACCAGCAGGGGGGTTACCAAGAACCTACTTAACATAAAATGTACCCAAGTTAGAATATGATAAAAAGAAAAGAAACTAACACACCACTTTCAGGACTCAGGAGCTTGTTAGGAGGGAGGGAGATAGCTGAGTGTACAGAGGCTTTACATGAAATCTGAAGACACTAGAGTATTATGGAAGAAGACTGAGAAATCCCTACTCTGCTATGCAGAGTAAAGGTTATGCAAACTTGTTTCCATAGAAGTTAGTCTGTGTCTCTAGGACAGGTGGGAATTGGCAGCCAAGCCTGCTGAGTCATGAAGTTAATGGAATTATTGAACATTTTTAATTTAGCATGTGGAAAGTTGCATTAATATCCTCTTTTTTAATGTTCTGACTTTAGTGTTTTATTTTAGCGAATGTAGAAATTATTTCCTGACTGGTCCTCTATCACTCTTCGTTAGGGTTTAAGTTCATTTCATTCTTGGATTTTTAGGTACCGCACTTTGAATTTGGGGATTTTTGGTCATTTGGTTTATAATGGGATTTTCTAATAAATGTTATACACTTATAATATTTGTTCATTTTTACAGATATTTGGGGTAACAGGAATTGAATGATTTTTGCACTTTGGGAAGCTTTTTTGTTGCTTGTCTCTGGCTTTAAGTGCGTTTTCTGAAAGTGAATTGGGGTTTTACGTTATGTTCTAGATGTAATATAACCAGTAAACTTTCAACTTCCATTAGTTCAGATTCTTTTATCACCTCATGTTATTTCTGCAGCAGCCACTGTGCCAACCTGGATTCCCTTCATTGATACTTCTACACACCTTTACTCTTCATTTTTAAAGCCCTCCCCTCTCCCAGTATATTTCATTGCCTAAGAGTGGCTGGACTGGCATGCTACCCCTAAAATGTAAAGAGGTTGAAACACTTGTCACTGTATAGCCAACTCTTGCAGCAGAAGCTCCATTAAATGATGGCAATTTAACAGAGTACTCATGGTTAAACTAAATCAAAGTTGCTTCAACTTAGCAAATACGCTTTTAAGGTGGTGACGATGTGGCTGTGGGTAAAAGAGCTTGTAGGGTAAAGTTTTTAAAAAGTAAGGTAATTTTGAAAGATGATTGCTTTAAGCATATTGAAAAATTATAAATTATAGTTTTAAATTAAATTAATTTGAAATTCCCGAAGATTAGTTCATGTGCTAGTCGTTAGAAATAATAATTTTGACTATTTTAACTCTTAGTTCTCTTTGAGGTAGACAAAAAATTGAGTATGAAAACACCACTAAAAAAAGGATACTTTTTTGAAAAATTACTTAGAAAAACTTTTAACAAATGTGAAGAGTGTATTAGTATTTTGTTTAATAAAAATGCTGATTTTTTTTTTTTATTGCAGGCCAGGCACTATCCTAAGCTCTTCACAAGTATTAACTCATTTAATCCTCATAAAAAATCTATGAGGAACAGAGAGGGAAATGTGGTACAGGAAAAGTCAGAACCACTCTTTTATACACGCAGTGCCTGATATGAAAAAGAGTGTCTAGAAATATTCTTTTCAAGCAAAAAGTCATTTCAATTTGTTTGATTTTAATAGAATGTGTAAAGTCTAACTTTGTATCACAGTATGTTTGTAGGAAAATGCATTGGAAATTGAAATATTGAGGCCAGGTATACACTTCTTCTCTCCCGCTCCCAGTTGTGGTGGTATTAAACGGATTTCTACTCTTTCTACTTCTATCACCTTTCTGTAGTGGAAGCACATTTACTTCCCCAGCTTGCTATCACTGGTAGTGGCGTTAGAGGCCTGAAATGAGGAAAGGAGACCCTGAGGTGAAGAGCCAGGAGCTCTCAAGTTTTCAGAGTTCGAAGCTTGGAGGACCAGGGTTTTCTTTGTTCCTCTTTGTGGTATAAACACCTCTGGATATGAGGTATTTGGGTTCAGACAGACATGATCATCAAACCTTTCTCTTCTGCAATTTCAGGAATTGATCTATTTCTGTTTTTATTGCTACCACCACTCTCAGCCACAACTTCTTGTAACATGTAATGTGCGTGGCTCCCTTTTTAAGTTTTCTGCCACTGATACCAGTGGCAAAGGGAGGAGGATAGATTCCTTCCTTCTCTGCTAACACACTCCAACCCCTACCCCTAGGCATTTTTTTCTGTCTCTTCGACCTGTGGGAAACGCAGAGTTATGAATGTGACCTTTGGTTAAGTAAAAATAAGCCAAAATAAGATTCCTAAATACTTAGAGAAGAAATTCCCTAACAAATATTTGTTGAGCACCTATTATATTGTTCTAGGTGATCGGAATAGGCTGTTAATTAGATAGACAAGGTCCCTACCCTATGGTGCTTACATTATAGTGAGTAAGACTCTGGCTGTCTTGTATATTCTATCATAAGACCTGAGGATTGGGGCTGGGCTGGGCTGGGATTAAGGGACTGAGGAAAAGAAGTTGTTCATTTTCTCTCTGCTCCAGTTTGAAGAGAACATAGGGTCAAAGGAGAAGGGAGGAATGTTGCCATCCACCCTCAGTGATACCGTATGGCTTGGGACTCTAAGGTTAGGTTAATTCACTTCCTCCTGTTAAAGCTAGAAATGTTTTCTAGCAGTTACAGGTTAAAGGCAAAGGTGGCCGCAGGAAGAAATATTTTTGCTTTCTTTGCAGATTTCAGGCAGAAATGTTTTTTGAATTTTATATAAGTGTCTTGCAAATTTACACATTACAAATACATAGTCTTTTTTCTTTCACTTGTTTTCTCAAGTAAAGAGCAATGTAATTTTTGCAGCCATTGGTTTTACAGTCAGAACTGTTAAATCTTGTCTATTAACTTTTCTTCCTTGATAATTTCTGATGTTGAATTTGAGAAAGCAGAGTTCTAATACAACTTATACTTTACTTTTGATCATATTTTTTCATAAAGTAAAGATATTTGGAGTTGTATATAATGACTTTAACACTCTTGCCAAGAAACTCATACCTCTTTTGATATTTGTCCTTCTGGCACACCTCCCCTTAACCTTCAACCTTGGATTGATTGCTTTTGTTATACTAAACCTGCTGGAGGAAAATCACACAACTATGTAGCTTATTTTCTCCCCAGATTTACAGTCTACAGAGCTTGAACTTCAGGGCTGCTAGACAGTCCTTAGTTTCTTCCATTCTATAAAGCAGAGATTCCTGTTCTCTTAAGGAAGACATAACATCATTGTATACACAGAAATTCACACTTACGAGATGAGAATTCACTCTCTCAACTTCTACCTTTCCATGCTCTTACCTCACTGTGTACCCATTTCACTCTTGTCTCAGAGGAAGTAATATTTCTTCTTCCTGCTTGTAGCTGATTCTTTCAAGTTCCTAGAAATGGTGTTGTATGTTCTCTCTTCTGCATTTTCAGTCTCTTCCCTCTCCACTGGTCCTTATTTTCAGCACTCAACCTATTCAGATCCCTCCTATCTTAAACAAAGCAAAATGTCTTTCTGTCTTTCAGTCTGCTTATGGCTCCATTACTCTGTTTTGTTCTTTCCTTTGTTGCCAGATGTTTTAAAAGAGTAATCAGCATGTACTGTCTGTACTTCCTCACTTTTTCGTTCACCAATTGGTCTGAATTTTCTTACTACTTTATAAAGATAAGATCACTAATGATCTCTTGCCAAACCCCTAGAAATTTCGGTTTTTCTTACTTTATGTGAGCAACATTTATTATGTTTACTTGCTTCTTGAATGTCTTCTTGGCTTTTCTGCAAAAACTCTAGTCAGATTTTCTTTCTCCCTTTCTGACTGTTGCTTCATAACCTTAATCATTGCCTTTTCTTTGTCTTATCCTTAAATGTTGGTATTCCTCAGGATTATGTCCTTGATAGTCTTCTCTTTTATTCCCAGATATTCTCATAGCTATAAGGTTATCATCACCGTTGGCTCTGTGCCATTACCTTATAGAATTATTTCTAGACCTGAACTCCAGATAGCTACCACTATTTACTGAATATCTCCATGTTCACATTTCACAAAGGTGTCTCATGCCTCTCCCCACCATCAGCTTGCTTGCGTCTAGCCCTGCTTTCAATCTCAGCTTAAATCTCTTCCTGATTCCCCGGTCAGATTTTGTCTTTCAGGATACCACTGCATTTTTAAGCCTATCAATTAAAGCGCTGTAGAACAATTATTTTATTTACTTAGATCTGTCTGCACTGCTACCTTATTAGACGCCTCATGTCAGCAACTCTTACGCATCTTTGTACTTATAAACAATAAACATCTGTGGACTATTCTGTTGAATAAAGTCTCACAAAGGTAAAATTCTAAAATAATTGGTAGAGTATAAAGAATTCATATAAAATATGTAATCTAAAACATAATTTAAATTAGGATTTATAAATGAAAACTTGTAGTTTTTTGGTCCACATTCACCATCCCTATTCCTTGTGCCTGCTTCTAGCTGCTGCTGGCTTAGTGGCTTTGAACAAGTAGAATCTAGGTTAATACAGATCATTTCTAAACTGTATAATTGAAAGCAGAGTAGTCTTTCACATTTTTTTCTTGAAATCTTTTTCACCATTAGGAATTATCTTACTATAAGAATTTTAAAACACATTTTTATAAATTGTGCTATCTTTAATCTTTCCATAATATTTTGATCATGTATAAAATACTATTTTGGAATTAGTAGTAAGTGAACAATTTAATTTCATCTCATGTAAATTGGTGTGATTTTATTTTCTTGATGTGTCCCACCCCCCTTTTTACCATATATTTTAAATAGTAAATAGTCTATTTCTTCTTGCATATTATTTTTAATAATACAGTTTATTTTACCCAAAATGTCCAAAAATGTTATCATTTCAGCATATAATGAACATTTTAAAATTACTTAGGTATTTTACATTTTTTTATACTAAATTTTCAAAATCCATAGCACATGCCACGTCAGTGAGTCTAGTTACATTTCAGGTGCTCCATAGGCACTTGTGACTAATGCCTTCTGCATGGGCAACATAATGCTAGAGTATAGCTTGATATTGGCCCTACTTTGGGGTAGATACTGTGTTTCACATGTTTTGGTGTTTCCTACCACCAGTTACTCTACTTCCTGTTTACCTTGCTTCCTATAACAGCCCTGGGCTTTTTGTTTTTGAGGATTCACCTTTTATCTGCTCTAGCTGGGGAGCTGATTCTACTTCCAGCTTCCTAGGGACACATCACTCCGATATGGCAAGTTAGAGCCTCACAGTTTTCCTGTCCTTGAGGTTGAGACTTTTCCTAAGATTTCGTGTATAGAGTATGGTCCTCTTACCTGTGAGATGTGAGTCTGAGAGCAAGAAAGGGGCTATTGCTGCAGCAACCACCTTGAGGCAGTGTGGGTTCTGAGGATAGAGCCGGCACTGAGAAATGGATAGAGGGAACCGAGACGCTTGCTGTAGGATTTTGAAAGCTGTTTCACTCCATATCCAAAACAAAGTACTGGAATGTTTAGAGGATTGATAGATTACTTTTTTTGTTTAAGTCAGTGTGCATTGGGTTGTAGTAACAGTCCAAGTTTGACTGAAAGTTGGACAAGAGGTTTGGATTAAGAAGGTCCATCTTAAAAGAGCCTGTGGTCTTAGAATACCTAAATAGCACACGTTAGTTTTGGGATTGATGGGAGAGTTTCCACCAATTAGAAGTCAGGTCCGATTGAGATGCCCAGGTCTCAAATGCTTGACTTGACTTCTTGTCAAGGGATACTCCAGATCTTTTGATGGGGCAGACATTTAAGGATTTAGCCTAATTTATAGTGAACAGTGATGACTCTACTGTCTCCTCAGTGAAGGGGCTCAGAAATGCAAGTAACACAATAATTTATTTCCTCTGGGATGCTCTCCTCATTGTGTTTTATTGCCTAGCCTTTGAGTATAGAGCTTATTGTGATCAGCTTTTACTGAATTTGAAATCTCTTGTATTTTAAGGACTTGTAACTTTAATGTTTTTCTTTTGAAAATAACGTTCCTCTATAAGAAATATAAAAGTAAAATATTTGCCATAATCATTGAAATAATGCAAGTACATATAAAGAAAAAAGCTTTCCCATTTTCTCTTGCCACTTTCTGCCCAACCCAGGGTTAGCAGGCTGTTGTGTATCCTTCAAGACTTTGTCTGTCGTCAAAAATGGAAATGGGGGGCTGGCCCCGTGGCCAAGTGGTTAAGTTTGCGTGCTCTGCTTCGGCGGCCCAGAGTTTCACCTGTTCAGATCCTGGCTGTGGACATGGCACCGCTCTTCAAGCCATGCTGAGGCAACGTCCCACATGCCACAACTAGAAGAATTCACAACTGAAAATACACAGCCATGTACCAGGGGGCTTTGGGAGAAAAAGGAAAAGTAAAAACTTTAAAAAAAAATGGAAATAGAAATAATAGAAATATTTGTTTACATATATATATTGAGAGAGAAAGAGACAGTCAGTCAGGTAGTCAGTCAAGCAGAGACATGTAGAGTCCAACATAAACACACAAGTTGATAGAGTCTGAGGGAGACCCAAAGACAGGGACACAAAGACAGACAAGGCCAGAGTCACAGAAAGTCTCACAGACACACAGAGACACAGAGAATACTTCACTGTCCTAAAAATCTCCTATATTCCAACTATTCATCCTCACCCTTTGAAACCCTGGCAAACACTGATTTCTTTTTTTTTTACTGTCTCCATAGTTTTACCTTTTCCAAAATGACATTAGTTGGAAACATACAGTGTGTAGCTTTATCATATTGGCTTCTTTCACTTAGTAATGTGCATTTAAGTTTGCTCAGTGGATTTTCATCACTTCATAGCTCATTTCTTTTAAGTGCTGATTAATATTCCATCGTTTGGATGGACCACAGTTTATTCATCCATTCATGTACTGAAGGCCATCTTGGTTGCTTCCAAGTTTTGGCAATTGTGCATAAAGCTGCTATAAACATTCATGTGCAGGATTCTCTGTGTAGATATGTTTTCAGCTCCTTTGGGTAAATACCAGGGAGCACAATTGCTGGGTTGTATAGTTTCATAAGAAACTTCCAAACTGTTTTCAGAAGTAGCTGTATCATTTTGCATTCCCGCAAGCAATGAACAAGAGTTTCTGTTGCTCCATATCCTCATCAGCATTTGGTATTGTCAATGTTTTGCATTTTTGCCATTCTGATGGGTATGTATGGTATCCCATTGTTGTTTTAATTTGCCGTTCCATGATGAAATAGGGTGTTGAGAATCTTTTCATATGCTTATGTGCCATCTGTGTATTTTCTTTGGTGAGGTGTCTATTCAGATCTTTTGCCCAGTTTTTAATTGGGCTGTTTGTTTTTTACTGTTGAGTTTTAAGACTTCTGTGTATATGTTATATACCAATCCTTTATCAGACATGTGTTTTACGGATGGATTTCTCTCAGTCTGTGGCTTGTCTTTTCATTTTCCTAATGGTGTCTTTTGCAAACCTGAAGTTTTTAATTTTAATGAAGTTCAACTTCTTTCACAAGAAGACCATTTCTTCTTCCACAGGTTGTTATTTTGGTGGTGTATCTAAAAAGTCATTGTCAAACTCAAGGTCACCATGATTTTCTCTTATGTTATCTTCTAGGAGTTTTATAGTTTGGCATTTTACCCTTAGGTCTATGATCCATTTTGAGTTAGTTTTTGTAAAGCATATAAGGTCTTTGTCTAGATTCTTTCCTTTTTTCCTTTGGTATATCTGTTGATGTCTGCTTGTTCCAGCAGCATGTTGAAGACTATCCTTTCTCTGTTGAAGTGCCTTTGCTCTGCTCTTGATGAGTTGACTGTTTGTTAAAGGTCTATTTCTGGGCTTTCTGTTCTGTTCCATTGATCTGCTTGCCTATTCTTTTGCTAATACCACATTAATATTGATTGTTGTTCTTTATAGTAAGTCTTGAAGTCAGATAGTGTTAGTCCTCTAACTTCATTCTCCTTCAATATGTGTTGGTATTCTAGCTCTTTTTCCTCTCCATGTGAACTTTAGAATCAGTTTGTTGATGTCCACAAAATAACTTGCTGGGATTTTTATTGGGATTGTAATAAATCTACAGATCTGGTTGGGAAGAACTGACTTCTTGACAATATTGAGTCTTCCTATCCATGTATGTGGGATATCTTGATTGATTTACATCTTTGGTTTCTTTCAGAATTTTGTAGTTTTTCTCATATAAATCTTGTACATATTTTGTTAGGTTTATACCTCAGTATTTAATTTCCTTTTTTTGGTCCTAATGTAAATGGTATAATGTTTTTAATTTCAAATTCCAGTTACTCATTGCTGTTATATAAGAATGCAGTTAACTTTTGTATGTTGACTTTGTCATGGGTTACATTAATTGATTTTTGAATGGTGAAGCAGCCTTGCATACCTGGAATAAATCTCACTTGGTTATGGTATATAATTCTTTTTATACATTGTTGGATTCAGTTTGCTTATATTTTGTTGAGGATTTTTACATCTATGTTTGTGAAAAATACTAGTGTGTAGTTTTCCTTTCTTGTAGAGTAATGCTTTCTTCATAGAATGAGGTAGGAAGTAGTCTGTCTTCTTGTCTTTTCTGGAAGAGATTGTAGAGAATTGGTATAATTTCTTCTTTAAACTTTTGGTAGAATTCACCAGTAAACCCATCTGGACTTGGTGCTTTCTGTTTTGGGAGGTTATTAATTATTGATTCATTTTCTTTAATAGATATAGGACCATTTAGATAATCTATTTCTTCTTGTATAAGTTTTGGTATCTTTCAAGGTATTGGTCCATTTCATCTAGATTATCAAATTTGTGGGCATAGAGTTGTTCATATATTCTTTTACTATCCTTTTAATGTTTTGGGGGGCAAGAATGATATCCCCGCTTTCATTTCTGATATTTATAATTTGCACCTTTTCTCTTTTTGTCCTTAGTTAACCTGGCTAGAGGTATACCAATTTTATTAGTCTTTTCAAAGAATCTGCTTTTAGTCTTCTTGATTTTTTTTTGTTTTCAATTTCATTGATTTCTGTTCTAATCTTTATTATTCCTCTTCTTTTGCTTACTTTGAATTTAATTTGCTCTTTTTCTAGTTTCCTAAGGTGGATGCCTGGGTTATTGACTTTAGATCTTTTTTTCTAATACTTGCATTCAGTGCTATAATTCTCTCTAAGCAATAGCTTTGCTGTATCTTACATATTTTGTTGTGTTTTCATTTTAATTTACTTCAGAATATTTTAAAAACTTACTTTTAGACGTATTTAATCCATGTGTTATTTAGAAATTTTATGTTTTTTAAATTCTAAGTATTTTGCAGTTTTCCAGCTATCTTTCTGTTACTGATTTTTACCTTAATTACATTGTAGTCTGATGGCATACTTTGTGTGATTTTTGTTCTTTTAAATTTGTGTAGGTGTGTTTTACGCCCCTGAACGTGGTCTATCTTGGTGAACATTTCATGTGAATTTGAGAAGACATATTCTGCTATTGTTGGATGAAGTATTCCATAGACATCAGTTAGCTCCAGTTGATTGATGGTGCTGTTCAATTCAAATACGTCCTTACTGATTTTTTTCCTGTTGCATCTGTCAATTAATGTTAGAGAGGTCTTGAAATCTCCAACTGTAATAGTGAATTTATTTATTTGTGCAGTTCTGTCAGTTTTTTCCTGAGATTTTGACCCTCTGTGTTGAGTGTACATAATAAAGATTATGTCTTTTTGGAGAATTAACCCCCTTATCATTAGGTAATGCCCCTCTTTATTCCTGATAACTTTCCTTGCTCTTAAGTCTGCTCCATCTGAAATTAATATAGGTACTCCTGCTTTCTTTTTATTAGTGTTAGCATGGTATATCTTTCTCTATTCTTTTATGTTTACTATATCTGTCTTTATATTTAAAGTAGATTTCTTGTGGACAACATACAATTTGGTCTTGTTTTTTATCCACTCTGCATGTGTGCTTTAATTGATGTATTTAGACTATTGGTATTTAAGGTGATTATTGATATAGTTGGGTTAATACCTACCATATTTCTTACATTTTCTATTTGTTGCCCTTGTCTGTTTCCTTTCTTCCACTCTTTTTCTGCCTTCTCTGGTCTTAATTCCATTGTTTTCTCCTTTCTTTGCATATCAATTATGCTGCTTTCTAAAATTTTCTTTCATGGTTGCCCTTGTCATTGCAGTATGCATTTAAAATTTATCCAAATCCTCTGTTAAAATAACATTATAATACTTTATAGGTAGTATAGGTACCTCATAACAGAGTATTCCCATTTCCTTCCTCCCATCCCTTATAACATTGTTATTCATTTCACTTATCCACAAACTATAATCACTGAATACATTATTGCTGTTATTATTTTTGAACAGACCATTAACTGATAGATCAATCAATAATAAGAAAAATAAAGATTTTATCTTCATTTATTCTTTTCTGATGTTCTTCCTTTATGTCAACCTGAGTTTCTTTCCTACATTAGTTTCCTTCTTTCTGAAGAATGTCTTTGGCCTTTGGCAAGATAGATCTACTGGTAACACATTTCTTCACTTTTTGTTTGTTTGAGACTGTTTTTATTTTTCCTTCACTTTTGAAGGATAATTTTACTGTGAATCTGGAATTTGGGATTGGTGGGTTTTTTCTTCTAACACTTTAAATATTTCATTCTGCTCTTGTTTTTACGGTTTCTGAGGAGAAATCTGATATAATTTTTGTTTTTGCTACTGTATAGGTAAGGTATTTTTCATCTGGCTTCCATCAAGATTTTCTTCTGTCTTTGAATTTCGGCAGTATGACTGTGATATACCTAGGTGTAGATGTTTTGGTATTTATCCTCATTGTTCGTTGAGTTTCCTGGATTTGTGGTTTGGTATTTATTGTTAATTTGGGGGAAATTTCAGTCGTTATTACTTCAAATATTTCTTCTGTTCCTTTCTGTCTTTTTTCTGTTTCCAGTTTTCCCGTTATACTTATGTTAACACCTTTTGTAATTGTCCCACATTTTTTGAGTGTTCTGTCTTTCTCATTTTTTTTTCCTTTGCGTTTCATTTTTGGAAGATCCTATTGGCATATCTTCTGGCTCAGTGATTCTTTGCTCAGCCATGTCTGGTGTATTGATGAGCCCATCAAAGGCATTATTTCTGTTAACAGTGTTTTTGATTTCTAGCATTTTCTTTTGATTCTTTCTTAGAATTTACATTTCTCTTGCTTACAATAGCCATCTGCTCTTGCATGCTACTTTCTTCAATAGAACCCTTAGAATATTAATCATAGTAATTTAAAATCCCTAGTGTGATCATTTCAATTTCTCTTCTGTATCGAATCTGACTCGGCTGCTTGCTTTTTCTCTTCAGTCTGTGTTTTAGCATACCTTGTAATTTTTTGTTGAAAGGTGGGCATGATGTGTTGGATAAAAAGAACTGAGGTAAACAGGCTGTTAGTGTAAGGTTTTATGTTTATCTGGTTCACTTATACTGTGCTTCCTATTAGCTGAAACTTTGTCACAGGCTAAGAGCTCCTTCCCTGTTGCCCTTCAGTTTCCCTGGAGACTTTTTCTTAAATAAGGTCTGAGATGTACAGTTCTTTCAGTTGTATTCTCCTGTTATTGTACAGGAGCCCCGTTTATATGGTGGTAAGTTATGGGGGGAGGAGAAGTGTTCTATAGCTCCGTAATTTGGTCTCAGTTCTTTTAGTGAGCCTATATCCTTGGGCTGTCTCCTTCAGATCTGTTTCTCAGTTTTCTTATTTATTCCCTTTCAAGTGAGACAGGAATGCTAAAGGGTGCTGGAGCTGAGTATTTCCTTCTCCTAAGTCAAAGGCTAGAATATTCTAGAGTTGGATATTTCCTCTCTGCCAGGTTGGTAAGGCTCCTGTAGAACCCCAGTCAGTTAACCTCTGGTAAAATAGTTTTCTTGAGGGCAGGCCTTGTTGAGAACAGAATGCTCTGGGTATATTTCTTCATGACTACTTTCCCCTGTCTTTACTGGAAGCACGGATGATTTTTCTCTCATCTTCAATGTGATGACCT
This sequence comes from Equus caballus, assembly GCF_041296265.1. Lineage (NCBI taxonomy): Eukaryota > Metazoa > Chordata > Mammalia > Perissodactyla > Equidae > Equus > Equus caballus. The sequence goes on from NC_091687.1 coordinate 11,310,352, forward strand.
GGTAGGGTTCTTGATGGTAAAACTTGCAGAAGTGTGGGGGCTGCCCTAAGAGTGGGTCCCCTGGAGTTTGTAACTCCCAAACTTGTTCACACTGAGCCTCCAGCAATTTGTCAATTACAGTTTAGGCTTTCCTACCCCGATAGCGGTTCCTGTGGGGGTTTCTGCTTCTGGGCTTCTGCTCTGGTGGGTTGTGATTCTCTGTATCTGCCTGTCTCTCTCACCAATTTGGGGGGCAGTGGTTTGCTCGAGTACCTCAGTTCTCTGATAGTTCTAAGAATTGTTGATTCCCAGTTTGTTCTGCAATTTTCTTGTTTTGAGGATGGGTGTGGCAACTTCCAAACTTCCTACATGTCAAACTGGAAACCAGAAGTCCCTGGTGCTAATTGTTTTTTTACTCTGTATTTTACTTTTCTTTCTTTTTTTTTTCCCCTGCTTTATCTCCCCAAATCCTGCCCTGGTACATAGTTCTATATCTTAGGCACAGGTCCCTCTAGTTGTGGCATGTGGGACGCTACCTCAATGTGGCCTAACGAGCAGTGCCATGTCCGTGCCCAGGATCTGCACCAGCGAAACCCTGGGCTGCCGTAGCGGACCACGTGAACTTAACCACTCAGCTACAGGGCCAGCCCCTGCTTTTCTTATTAAAAGATAGAATATATCTTTAGGTGATAAACCTTTCTTTTACATAACTGTGTAATATGCCACAGGGTAGATATACTAGGTTTATTCAATGATTTCTCTCTTGATGGGCACTCAATTTTTCCCACCTTTTTTTCCATTACAAACAATACTGCTAGGAATGTCATTATACATGTATATTTGCATACTGGTGCTATTATTTCCTTTGGTTTACTTCCAAAAGTCAAAGGATAGTTGTATTTTTAATTAATAGATAGTCAGATTACTTTGCTAAAAAATTGTAACAGTGTATAAGTTTCCTTTCATTTGGATACCACTGGATATTGTCAGTCTGATAGGTAAAAATGGTATCTCATTCTTTCTTTGATTATTACTTTCCTGATTACTAGTGAAGTATGGAGCATCTTATATGTGTTTACCGTTTTGATTTCCTGTGTGCACTCTTTTATTTGTGACATTGACATTTCTTTCAGTTGGGTTGTTTTTTTTCCGTATCAGTTTGTATATTAGGCACAGTTGTTAATATATTTAAAAATTATTATTTGTGTTCCTTGTAGAAAAGTCAGAAAATGGCAGCATAAGAAGAAAGTAAAATTCACCCATCTGCTCACACAGAGATAAACTGCTCTTAGAATTTGATATTGGACATTTTTCTAAGCATATGTATGTATATAAATTCCTATCCAAATGAAATTTTACTTCGCATGCTTTATTATAAAAAATATTATTTCATATATTTTATTAACGTTTAAATACAGTGTAGGAAAAAATATCAAGTAATAGAAAAAGGTTTTTAAAAATGCAGGTCATGACCTACTAAATTGATTTCATGACTCAATTTGAAAACATTGTCTTAAATATATAACCTTGATAAAAATAAAAACCAAATTTAAAATATGGGAACAAGAAATATACCCCTTAATTCAAGATAATTCGAAAGCCTTCTAAAATTTTTTGTTTATTTAGTTTTGTTTCAGACATTAAAAAAAAGCATTATTACTGAAATGCTCAAACATACTTAAAAGTAGAGAAAATAGTCTGATGAACTCCAGTGTCCTCATCTTTCACACTTAGCAATTATCACATTTTGCTGATCTCGTTTCATTTGTTTCTCCCTACTTGTTTTTATTTTGCTGGATTATTTTTAAGTGAATCCCAGGCATCATATTGTAAGCATAAATACTTGACTATCTGTCTACAGTTGATAATGAAATTGTGGTTATGTTAAAAAAAAAAAAGACAAGAAAGAGGCCTTAAACATAAGAAAATTGGCAGTAATTTTATATTATCTAACAGTCCCTGTTTACGTTTATCCAGTTGTCTCAAAAACATTTTTAGGGTTGCTTTCTTTGAATTTGGATGCAAACAAGATCTGCAGATAGTATGTGGTTAATTATTATCCTAAGTCTCTTGTAATCTATAGTATCTCCTATTGCCTTTTAGAAGTTTCATTCAATTTATTTATTGAAGAATAGGCAGCATTTTAGATTTGGCTAAAGGCTTCCTTTTGGTGGTGTTTGTTCTTCTGTGCCTCATATTTCCTATAAATGGTAATTAGATCTAGATGCTTATTTAGATAGAAGTTCAGTTCTTTGACAATTACACTTCAAAGGTAATGCTGGAAGCTGTTACCTCCTGCGGTTTCTATGGGGAGAAATTTGGGAACATCCTGGCTGAGCAGTTTTGGCTCTGGATCTCTCATGAGATTACAGTGAGCTGTTGACTTGGGCTGTAGTTACTAGGCTTGCCCAGGGTTGGAGAATCTGCCTCCAAGGTGGCTCTCTCACATGGCTGGCAAGTTATAGTTCTACTCTTGGTGGGAGGTCTCAGTCCTTCTTCACAGGGGCCTTTCCACAGAGTTTCTTGACTATCTTGGCAGCATGGTGGCTGGCTACTCCCACAACAAGTGATCCAAGAAGTATGATGGAAGCTGCAGTGTCTTTATGACCTAGCCTTGGTAGTCAGTGACATTATCACTTCTGCAATATTTTGTTTGTCGCACAGACCATCCTTGAATCACTGTGGGGAGGCACGCATAAAGGGGGAGGGGACTCACTGGGAATCTTGGAGGCTGCATACCATAGATGATTTTAATTTAAAATTAAAAGTACAGGATTTATGTATTTTTTGATCTTATACTTGTCTTTCTTTTATACTAAAAGTCTTGCTTCCTAGGATATTAACATAGTTTAGCCTACAATATACATATATATAATAATTTCAGGTAACAATACCAGTGCTAATATTAATTACTAAGAAGACTACTGAATCCAGTTTAAGATTTCTCAGTGGTTCTTTTTGTCCTTAGAATATACCCCACTAGGGATATATAGTCAGAATACTGTGGCATAGATAGTTTATGCAGCCAGTTTAATACACATTTAGATTTAACTGTTTCCAATTTTTTTTAGGCATTGCTTTTTTACGCTTTTTGGTTTAATGATGTATTTTAATCATGTAAAACATTTACATGGTTCCAGACTCAAAACTATAAAACAGGGGCACATGGTCTGGGGCCGCCCTGTTGGCATAGTGATCAAGTTTGCTGCTCTGCTTCAGCAGCCTGCGTGCGGTTCACAGGTTCGGATCCTGGATGCAGACCTACAGACTGGTCATCAAGCCATGCTGTGGTGGGTCCCCCATACACAATGCGGAGGATTGGCACAGATAGTAGCTCAGGGACAGTCTTCCTCACACACACACACACAAAACAGGGCACATTCAGCATAGTCTCATTTCCATTCCTCTTTTTCCTATGCTCTCCCTTACCCCTGGGCAACTGCTTTTTTTTAAGTATTTAGTTCATTCTTTTGACTTTTCTTTCCTACATATTCACCCTCCCCTTTTTATATAAAAGGTAGCATTTTAATGAGTACTCTCCTGTGCCTAGTTCTCTTTATTTAATCTTGTATCTTGAGGATTACTCCACATCAGTAGACAGAGATCATCCTCGTCCCTTCTTACGGCTACACGGTACTCCGTTGTGTGGATGGGCCACAGCTTATTCAGTCAGTCTCCTCCTGATAGGCATTTGCATTGTTTTCTGTCTTTCACTATTAGAAATAATGTTGTGTTGAATAGCTCCCTGCCTACATCATCTTGTATTTTGGTCACTGAGTTTTTGGGATAGGTTCCTACAATTGGGATTGTTAGGTCAAAGGGAAATGCTAAATGTGATTAAGCTAGATATTGCCAAATTCCTAGCATTGTCTGAGTGTTCCTCCCAGCTTTGTCAATAGAGTCTGGTTGTCAGACTTTTTGGATTGTTGTCAATTTGTTATTGTGATGAAGTTTTAGTTTGAGAAATAAATTTTCATTATGAGCAAAGTTAAGCAACTTTCCGTTGATTTAAGGGCACTTTGCTGCTGCCTTTTTCTTTTCTTTTTTTTTCTGATTTATCCGTCTTCTTTTGCCCAATTTTTTGTAAGATTGTTAATCTTTTTCTTTTCAATTTAGAGAGACCTTTTATAATGGATACTAATCATTTATCTGGACTAGAAGTTGCCAATGAAATTTTTCCAGATTGCTGTGTTCTTCTAAATTTGCTTGCAAGTCTTTCTAGACGTGCAGTAGATTTTTATTTTTACATAGTCACATTATCAGTCTTTTCCCCTTATTGCTTCTTGGTTTGATTCTTAGGAAAGTTTTCCGTACTTTGAAGTTATTCAAGAATTTTTGTTTTTTTAAAAAAAATACTTTCATAGTTTTATTTTTTATATTTAGAACTGGTTCATTTGCTTTTTATGCCGTTATTTATTCTGAGGAATAGATCCATTTTGTCTGTTTCTGTCCATCTATTCAGTTGTCCTAGTATTGCTAATTAACAAGTCTGTCTTTTCCACAGTGAATTGATATACCATCTTTATCATTTACTAAAGTTCTGTATGCATTTGGGTATATTTCTAGATTTCTGGTTTTTTTTTTATGTTCACTAACCAGTTATCGTACCTTTTTTTTTGCTGAGGAAGATTGGCCCTGAGCTAACATCCGTGCCAGTCTTCCTCCACTTTATATGTGGGTTGCCACCACAGCATGGCTGATGAGTGCTGTAGGTCTGTGCTCGGGATCTGAATCTGCAAAAACCTGAGGCACTGAAGTGGAATGAGCCTAACTTAACCACTACAAAATTAACCACTATGCCACAGGACCGGCCCCTCGTACTTTGTAATTATAAAAATTTATACTGTCTTAATATCTGGTAGAGCCTAGTGCCCATCTGCCTTTTCTCTTTTAGGTATATTCATAGCTGTTCTTACTTATTTTTCGGTATGGATATAACATCAGCTTGTCAGTAGGAAAAAAAAATAAGGTATTTTAAAAAGTGAACTTGTGTTTAATTTATAAATTAACTTAGGGAAAATTGACATCTTTATCATGTTGAGCCTTCCTATCTAAGAATCTATCCATTTGTTTGTGTATGGTTTTCAGCCTTGTAAGAAGGTTTTATAGTTTATCTCTGAAGGATTTTGCACATTTCTTAAATTAAAAAAAAATTTAATATAAATCGAATCTTCCATTTTATCATTTAACTGGTAGTTATGTTAATGATTACTCTAAGTTTTATTTGTTTTTCTAAATTATGTTACTGTTTTTAATAATTTTTCATTGAATGTTTGTCTTTTCAGACACTAAAAAAATCACGTCATCTGCTTATAGAGATAGTTTTAGTTCTCCTGTTTAATTCTTATACCTCTAATTCAGTAATGTCTAGTAGACATAGAATGCAAGCGTATCATATACTCATTTAAAATAATCTGTTAGCCTCATTAAAAAAACTAGTCTCTTAATTTTAATATTTATTTAACCCAGTATGTCAACTAGATCATTTCAATATGTAATCAGTATAACAAATGGTGGAGATATTTTATACTGTTTTTGCTGTTGTTATTCTAAGTCTTCAACATCCAGTGTATGCTTTACATTTCCAGCACATTTAGACTAGCCGCATTTCACGTGTTCCGTAGCCACATGGGGCTGGTAGCAACTGCTTTGGATTGTGCAACTCTGAATGCTCTCTCTTCTAACTGTGTTGCTTAATACCATCTAAGATAGTGAGATAGATGCGTCAAATACACAGTATCTGATAATCTCCTTACTTTAACAACATCAATATATTTCCACATCAATATTGTCCCTCTACAACATTTTTCTAGGCGCATGGTATGGTATAGATGCATTATAATAACCCCCCTCCTTTTTTTTGCTTAATGTTTTATTTTTAAGTATTTTTATTATTACCTTGCTTTTAGTGAACATACTTATGGCTAAATTTTTGAAATCCTTATTTCCTTATGCTAAATATCTATAAATGCAATTGCTATGTAAAAGGGTATGTAATTTTTAAAGCTTTGATGCATATTTCCCTATTATATTTTGTAAATATACCAATTTACTACTGACACCATATAACAGTGTCTGTTTACCTCACACCTTTGTTAACACTGTGTATTGTCTTTCTTTTGATCTTTTCCTTTTAGTTAAAAGTGATATATTGTTGCTTTGATTTGTATATTTTGATTAATAGTGAGATTAAATATTTTTTTATGTTGTTTTTGGACATAAGTGTTCTTTTGCTTATTGACAGTTCATTTTATTTGTCCTTTTCTGTCATGGAATTGGTCTCTTTTTGTACTGATTTGTAAGACTATTTTTTATTAAGGGTGTTAATCTGTTATATGTTGCAAATGTGTTTCCCCAGTTTGTTATTTGCCTTTTATATTTCATATCGTTTTCTTATGTGCGTGATTCTAAATTTTTATTTAGTGAAGTCTGTCAGTTTTTAAATGAGTTTTGTCTTTGACAAAACTCCCCATCTCCCTATGGGGTTACACCTTTGTCCTGATACCATTTTGCCTCTTTTTTTCTTAACTGACTTAAAATGGATGTTTTCATAGTTATAAGGGTATATATATTTGGGGTTTGTTTTCTGATATATGTTGTATTATGCTGTTCCGTCTGTCCCTATAGTATGATAGGTCATGTTAATTTCTGATAGGGCAAGTAGTTATTTTCAGAAATGTTTTGGCTAGTCCTCTGATTTTTGTTTTCTTCAAGGTAAATTTTAGAATTATTTTGTGAAGTGTCCCCTCAGCAAAAGAAAACAAATCATTAGTCCTATTATTGAAATTGCTTTAAAATATAGAATTTTACAGTTTGATATTTCTTAGTGAATTGGTATAATTCTTCTTACAGTTTATTTCTAGTGATTTGTAGTATTATTTTTCTATTGTGGAATCATTGAAATTTCGTTTTCTAGTGAATTGTTGCTGGCATATATGAAGTCTTTTGCTTTTTTAATATGATTCCCTGTTGGACTTTTCAGGAGGATGTTCATCTACCAGTAGTTGTGTTCTTTTTGTCTCTTTCAATATTTATACTTTGTCTTTAATTTACTTACTGACTTTGAGAAAAGTTAATTATCATGAACATTTTTGTCTAATGTACAACACCATGCATTTTGCTGTTAAACAGGACATTGGCTGTTGGTTTCAGAGAGGTGCCATTGTAAACTTTTAAAAAGAATCCTTCTATTGTACGTTTACTATGATGTCTTTTCTCTGTTTTTAGTTAGAAACTGATCGTGAACTTTCTTCAGATGCCTTTTTGGGCATATTAATAGTTTTTTTCTTTGATAGATAGGTGTCTTGAATTTTATTAGCTTTTCCATTCTTGAATTGCTAAGTTCAATTCTGCTTGATTGGGGTATTTGTTGATATGGTGGTGGATTCAATTTGTGCAAATTTTTATTTAGGACTTTTGAATCTCTCATAAGTGTGCTTGTGTATGTGCGATGTGCTATTTTGGTAGCAGGATTAAGCTGGTTTTATAAAATAAAGTTGTAATTTGTATGCTTTCAAATGCTCTGGAGCTATATAAACAGAATTAAATTATATGTTTATTGAAGCCTTAATAGAAGTCATCTGAAGTCCAACTGGGCCCAGTTGGCTCCTTTTTATTAAAGGCAGTTCTTTTAACACCTTTAAATTTTCTTTGATGAACTGTACTGATTTTATTTAGCTTCCACTGAGAGAGAATTTGTTTAATATATAAAACATTTAGGAATTTATTTTATGTTAATCACACCCAGAAACTATGCAGTGTGGAATTCAGCAAGGTTGATTTTATGTCATAACAGTTTTCTTTAGGAGCAGAAAACTAGATTAGATGTTTCCTTGGGGTGTATTTATATTTATAGGTATTAAATTTAGAGAGAAGGATGAATGTTGTTAAAGTGGACAAAGTAGCATTTCTTTTCATGGATTAATTTTCTTCCCAGCTTTTTATGTTTAAAAATTTTGAACTTATAGAAAAATTGTAAGAATAGAAGTCTCTAATGTATTAATTATTCTTGTTCTTAGGTGCATTTTATCTGGTGTTTGAATACATGGACCATGATCTGATGGGACTACTGGAATCAGGCTTGGTTCATTTTAATGAAAATCACATAAAGTCATTTATGAGACAGCTCATGGAAGGTCTAGATTATTGTCATAAGAAGAACTTTTTGCATAGAGATATTAAATGTTCAAATATTCTTCTAAATAATAGGTATGATATGAGTTTGATTACATATGTCTAAAATGAGTTATATAATGCATACCTTGATTCTGTTAAAAGAATTTAAAATTTAGTTATTTCGTTGATCAAACTGTTTTAACATAATTAAAATATCATTGGGCTATATCTGAAGTTGTGTTAAATACACTTTAGTTAATTAACTTCCAATAATAGTTTGTAATGTACATAAAATAATACTTAGTTGACTTTCTTGTTTGATATTTTTCCAAGCAATGTGAATGCATCTTCTAATAGTAATATGATTTCAGCTTTAGGTTAAGAATAGCGTTTAGAATTTTTTTTTTTTTTTCAGATTTTTATTTTTCCTTTTTCTCCCCAAAGCCCCCCAGTACATGGTTGTATGTTTTTAGTTGTGAGTCCTTCTAGCTGTGGCATGTGGGACGCTGCCTCAGCATGGCTTAGATGAGCGGTGCCATGTCCCCACCCAGGACCCGGACCAGCAAAACCCTGGGCCGCCACAGCAGAGTGCGCGAACTTAACCACTCGGCCACGGGCCAGCCCCTAGAATTTTTTTTTAATTCAGAATTATTTTAAAAGCAGTCATCACAATTTTTAAAGTGAACTTTTTTGAAGTGTGTATATACACACACACACATATGTATTTAAAGTTTATGTTATATATTTTGCTAGCAGCATGACCTGAACTCTGATAATTCTGTTGTGATTGGTACAATTTGTTAGTTTAAATGAGGTATACCTGGTCCTGATTTTAGTTAGTAGAAAGTATTTTGTACACCTAGTGCCTCTAAGAACTGGAAAATGAAACATAAATTTAAAATAATGTGATTTAGTTCTTGAGCATTATTGAACAAGTAATTTATCTTACTACTAAGTAGTAGAAATTATCTCATTTTATTTCCATTGAATTGTACTTTTCTAAATAGGAACTGAATAGTACTGAAATACTGGAAACTAGTACTGTAATAACAATAATGTACTAGTATAATAATAATGGTAGCTGAAATTATCCAGAACATACTAATTTTTTACCTTATCTTGTATGTTCATCTACTTGCCTTGCCTTGTAGGACCTTGAGTACTGCAGTGTGATCAAAGTTGACGTTTATATGTGTATTTTTGATTAGTTCTAGGAATAGATTATGAATGTGTATGATCAATTGAGAGTAGACTAATACCTTTTGTTCATTTTGTCTTATTCCACCAGAGGGCAGATAAAACTCGCTGATTTTGGACTTGCTCGATTATATAGCTCAGAAGAAAGGTAAGAGTACTTTCAAATGAACATCGTGGACAGTAGAGACCAGTTTTAGAAGCTTTACTAAGAATACCTTATTGATGGTTTATTTTTCTAACAAAAGGGAAATTTACTTTTCACAGTTAAATACAGGAAATAATGAAATCTTATACCATTTTAGGGTTGATAATTTAATTACAAAGTTTTATACTTTTATCTCAGTTTAAAAATATATGTTTTTTAGCACTTAGGGGTAAATAAAATTTCTTTTAAAATGTGCCATTTAAAGTCTGACTTAACTGAACTTATGAATTTTTAAAAAATTCTTACTTAAATTTCTAATGTAGATCCAGACGTTAAGATGTTTATAATTTTTGTGTTTGGTGAAAAACCTTATATGCTTTTTATGTTGCGTGTTTAAATGTATAAACTTTGTTTTAATTATTTTGGACTTCCTTTTCTTTTAAATGTAGTTATCTCTGCAGTTGTGTGTGTGTGTTTGTAACTCCCTAGAACCTTGTGTTTAAACAAACTGTTGTGAGGAAGTTCTTTATAGACCTTCTGTGTGTGGAGCTTTTCTGGCTAAGGTCGGGATGTATATCCCACTTGGCTTCTTTTGTGCCTAGTGGTAGTGAAATATGACTTGTCTTATTAGAACTAATATGGAATTTCAAAATAAAATATTTCTGTAAAGTAGTCAGTTTTTTATAAATAAACTATGGAATTAACTGAGTTTAGTAAAGCTCTAGTTTAGCCCATTCCTTTCCTGTTAGCATCGTTTTTTTATTTCCAGGTATAATAGATATATATGTGTTTAATTTTGAAATTCTTTATGGCAATTCTGTAATTTCTTTAGTGTAAGCATAGTTTCATATAATGAAATATCAGTTAATTGGAATTCTTAGAAATAGGGCTTTACACTTTGACTGAATTTTTGCCAGTTTCTGGTTAGTTGAAAACATCTTCTGTTGTTTGAATTTTTTAGAGTGAAAAAATCTGTTTACTTTTGAATCTTGGAATGCCTATGACGTCACTCTGAAAATTGCTTTCATTGTTTAGTGTTTAGAGATTTTTAAATGGTGTATTTTGGATCCATTAGAGTTCCATGAAACCGCTCAGAAACTGTGGTGTGGGTGGGTTATTAGGACAGGGCTCCAGTTTCCTATACCTATTTTGGCCAGAGCTTTTCTGATTTTATTTTACCTACTACACTTCTAATTAATATTTTAACAAATGGTTGTATCTTTGATTTTTTTCTTTTTTTAAGTTTAAAACTGTTCTAGAGAGTAAAATCTATAATTTTCATTTTGCTTTTGAGAAAACTGAGTGGTAGAAAGAGTTGAGTGACTTTAAAGATCAAAAAGTATTTGTTGGCAGAATCAAAAGTGTGTAGTTCAAGGTTTCCAACTTCTAATTTTTCATTCTTTTCACCATATGTAAAATGCCTCTTGGTAGAAATTGAAGGAAAAATAAATTGGTCTAAATGTGTACTTAATCCAAAACTTCACTTGAGATACATTTTTTGAATGACTAGATTTCAGTGACTGTTCTTCAGGGGGAGATTCTGCTTAATTAAGGATTCTATCTGCTTAGCTGGCTAATTGAGATTTCACTGTAGTTAGATCATGCTTTCTTAATACAAGTTTGTGTCTGTCATCCTTGAATATAAATCCCCCCGCTCCTTTTTTTTCTTCTCCTGTGAATACTTCTCCCTCACCACTGTGTGAAACACATGAAATCTGAGGTGGTCAGAGAGGGAGAATTCAAAGACCACCACTAGGAGAGCATGGCCAAGTTTGTGCTATAAGGCTCTGTGCAAGAAGAGGCTGCAGAGAGAGGTGGTGGCTGTCATTGTTGGGTTGGTTTTACCTCAGGAAGAGGGAGAGGATAATAGGCCAGTGACAAAAGGCAAGAAAGGAAAAGTGATGTACCCAAAATGGAAATGAACCACAGGAAAGCAAAAGAGCAGTCATTAGGATGACCATATCCCAAATATTGGTTCTGGAATTGGAAAAGAAAGCATCCACTATGATTTCTGACAAGGGAGAGAGAGACGAGAAGAAGCAAGACAGTGTGTTTCCTGTAATTTATTTAGATGTAGTGATGATAATAGAACAACAGCAAGAATTAATTTTTATTGAGTATTTATTATGTGCCAAGCACTGTGCTGAGTGCTTGACAAATATTAGTATCTCGTTTAGTTGTATAACAACTCTGTGAGTAAGTATTATTGTTATCCCCATTTTACAGATGAGAAAATTGATGCCCATAGAGGTTAAGTAACTCCCCCAAGCTACTGGTGACAGAAGACTTCTAAAATCATGCTCTTAACCACCATGCTGTAATGTCTCTCTATACTGACATTTGCCCAGAAGGGATCATAATTTCCACACAGAATTCAGATATTTACTAAATATATGATACTCCCATTTAATTATTCTATAGCCTTCTTTTTTACATATTTGCAGAGAAGAAAAGAATTGTCCAGTATGGTATTCCTAGTCTTAAGTGGCCTGAATGGAGGTATTTCCAGCAATGGGAACACTGCTAAGCACAATCCCCTGCGCTCTTTGTGGTATCTTTTTATGTGCAATTTTACCTCATCTGCTAGGCAGCCTACTCCTTGTAGGATGGATTTACAAATGCACGGCCCAGGCTCAAATCAGTTTATGGTTTGTGTGAACTTGGACAAGTTACTTAATCTCTCTACACCTTAGTTTCCTTATGTGTAAATGGGGATAATATCATTGAGCTAGTATGAAATTTAAGTTTCTGTTTTCTTAACCCGTCACTGTACTTTGCTCACAAAAGACAGTCGGTAAATACCATCCTGTGTTTCTTGTTGGTGTTAATGAACTATTGATGGTTGGTTGAATATCCTTGTGGGGAGAGGCTAGTTTCTCCCTGATGTGTTCGCTCTTAGTCCACAGTATTGTACTTTCGGACATTTGACTTTAGCCATATATTGGGATTTAGAATAAAAATACTGTTTTTCATAAGCTACTGTCATATTGTATACAGGGTAAGGTGCATCAGTTCTTATTTTAAAAGGATGTTTTCTTTGAAGTTTGTGTTTTTTTTGGCAACTTTATTACTTTTTTTACTTTTTGACCTCCTTCACCCAGTTTTCCCATCCCTACCCCCACCTCTGGCAACCACCAATCTGTTCTTTGTTTCTGTGAGTTTGTTGGTTTCTTTTTTTTTCAGATTCAACATACAAGAGAGATCATATGATATTTGTCTTTGTCTGGCTTGTTTCATGTATCGTAGTAAAAAAAAATCCTTTTTTTCTTGTTTTCATGTTAGATTTCACTGGAGATGGAGAACAGCTAAATTATCATTTTCCATCTCATTCTTTTTAAATGCAGATATTTGTTCACATTGGAATAACTATTTTCCAGAAAAACTGACTGTAAAAGCCAAATTCTATATATCAAACTCCATTTTTGTGTTGATTTTTCCTTTTAAAATGGGATGTTGGGTTTCCTGGAGTGCCAGGGTGTGATGGATTTACTGAGCCATGGTCCCCATTGCCCTGCTGAATTGATGGAGGAATTTTGAGCTGAGAGAACTAGAAAATTTTAAATCCTTTGCTTCTTTAGGTAATGTATGCTGATTTTTCTGCTTAATCAAATTTGTAAGATAAAAACTTAGTATATCATTTTGTTTTATAAACAAATATCCTGTCCTTCAGGAGTTTATGTACGCCTTTAAAACTTCTCTTTTTCAGAATCTAATAATTCCAATTTCTTTAAAATCAGGCTTAATTTAGTGGAATGATTTTAAAATACATTGTTCCAGTAAATTTTAATAACATACTAATTTCTAATATACTTAATTCTGCCTTTAGCCGATTTACTGTATTGTCCAAATTTTCTGGATATTTCTTGAAATAAACATAAAGCAAGTGATTTTTCATTCATATTTCTTTGTTATTATAAGCAGAAAGGTAAGGCTTTATCATAATACACCCATCCAAAGGTTAGGTCATTTTGAAGTATTTTATAAGTAAGTAGCTATTACAGATAGAATAATTGAAGTGTTCAAGAAATTATTGCAAGATTTTTTGTTTCAAAATGGAGCAGATTTCAGCTTATCTGTAGTAGCTTCAGCTACATCTTCCTCACTCATTTGATTTTGGATATCTTTTTTGAATTTGAGGAAAACTAGAGTTTTCCTCTATCAAGTTACAGCTAGTATGTAGGAATTGAACATTGGGGGTGTGTGACCAGTATGGATCTCCTCCGTCACGTGTGCTATATAATAGAAAAAAGAAGGAGAACCACTGGGTTAAAATTAGGGGGAATATGATTCCTTTAAACTTCAAGAATCATTTTCTTATTTTAAACATCAGTATTTATACTGTGTTCCATCTGGCATTGAGAAATATAGAACTTGAGAAGTTTTTGCCCCGTGTCTTCATTACTTCATTTTTTCAGTAGCTCTTTTAAGTCCAGCTTTTCCTGAGACTTTAGCCACAATGATGTATCCTTTTCTGAGTTTTTATTTTACCAACTCATTGCTGCAGTGCTTTTCCAAATGATAGAGGATATTTTTTTCTTTATGTGACTGCCCCTTATGAAAAAATGTGTTTTTCATATAAGTTGAAATTAATTGCATTTTCTAGAGAAGAAACTATAACTTACTACATTTACTTTTTTAATGCAAGGAACATAAAACCTGAATCAGGAAATTTGCTCTAGTCCTGGCACTGCCATTTAACCAGTTGTGGAATCTTGGGCAAGTCACTTAATCTCCATAGATCTCATTATTCTTTGAGATTAAGGATTTGAAATCTCTACAGTCTTTACTTATTGGGTATTGAAAACATATCTTTCATGGTTCTAAAAAAGTTACTGTGATCAAATGTTTCTTAAACAACATTTTTGAAAGTAATATCTCCATCTAGTGGCTTTTCCTAAAATTGCCATTGAAAGCAAAACCGACTTTTCTCAAAGCTATACAGCTGTTAATGGGAGAAAGAGAGAATACTTCTTGCTACTTGTTCCAAGACTAGATGAAATTATATTCAGGATTAAAATTGCCTCCTTAATGCTGATCTTATTACTTGTTTTCTTCTTTTTACTCAAGCTGGAATTATAGTCATTTTAAAGGCAGGGATCATATTTTAAATTTTGTGTTTTATATGCTGTAAAACATAAAACCCATTCACAGTAACTGCTTGATTAGTTCTGATCCAGGAGAAGGTCATCCTGATCTTGAGGACCCTCCTGATATAGATTAGTGCAGGGAGCTTGGGATTCTAGGTAATACAGAGGATCTTCTGGGAGACCCTGGACAATATTGAAACTGTGGTAATAAAAAGATCATTAATAACATACGAATGACAATAAACAATGCGACTGAACAAGCTTCAGGAATGGAAATCTCATTTAGATCACTGACAACTACAAGATCAAGATTGAATTGTACTTCTTTTAGCCCTAATGCGGTAGCTTACACTTTTTGAGCATATAAAATGGGAAGGGCAATTTAGTTCTTTAGGGTACAGTATTACCCCTCCTTGTATAGGGAGAATCTCATCCATTCCCTTAGTGCTGAAGACTACAAATCTGAATTTCAAGCCTTGATCTTTCTTCTCATCTCTAAACCTGTGTGTTTAGTGGACATCTCCACCTAGGTGATCTAGGGTACCTTAAATTAAACATATTGTTACAAAACCTATCTTCACATTCCCCAGAAAGAAGTCTGTTCCTTTTCATGTATTCCCTGTTTTAGTTAAAGGTATCCAGTCCCTATTACATTTAGATATGTCTCATGTAGACCATTGTAAATAGAATTATATTAGTTTTCCTGCCTCTGGTCTTTCTTTATAACATTTTTTTCTTCTGCCGTTCTTTTCAACTCTCATCCCCTGTCCCCAAGATAATAACGATGTTGAACTCTGTTCTTTGAACGATGTTCTTTCATGAATAAAAGAAAAAATAAAGTGTCATATGGTGTCACATCAGTTTGCCTTTTCTCTGTGTGGTCTAAACAGGACTATCTTTAGGACGTTGACAATGGGTAGCCACACAGTAGACCAAGTTCGAAATGTTCGTTTTTGGAGATTCTGGATTTTTATTTATTTGTCTAACTTTGAATGATCTATTTTCATATTGCAGCAGTACTTTAGTTTTCTTGGGGCTTAAATGTCTAGTTTCAAAACATAATTTCAATGTCTTTTACTTTTGTCTTAACATTTGTAAACACAGCATCCTAATCATAACATGGAATATTTTCTTGATAATACTATAAACGATTATTGAATTAGGTGATTCAAAATTGGCCTTATTCTCTTCTAACTCCAGCTACCTTGGAATTTGCTTTTATGATTAAAGTCTTTCTGTCTGTGTACTTTCTTAATGTTTGCTTCTTTTTCATTAAACACTAAGATGGAAAGTTGGTGTGGCCCCTGTTTTGCAAAATTTTTCGATAAATTATCACAAGTTTTTCCTTGACTTTAATAATCATTTTCATTGTCTTTTGTCAATTTTAACTTTTAAAAGTTTATTTAAAATCTTATTTAAAGTGCTCATTGAAAACATAATTACAGCACCACTATATTTTTGAAGGTTTTCTTACCAGCTCTTTTCTCTCCTTGGCTTATCTTCTTGTTTTAGAAAATGAGCATTTGCTCACCCTTCTTAGGGAATTGGTGGTTCAGTGTGGTTGGAGCAAGAACCAAGTAATGAAGAATGTTACAGGCTTTGTGTGGATATTCTCTAGGAGGCAGCAGTGTGTATTAAAGGTGTAATACATTTCATTTTATGCTATCATATTTTATATGATCACTTTGTACTTTGGAAGATGAATTGACCTTGTACGTCTGGAACAAGAGAAATCAGTTAGAAAGCTGTTTTAGTAAACCTAGGTAGGATGGTTATGGCGAGAACTAGGGAATGGCCATAGATGTTGCAAAGACAGAGATGAATTATATCATATGATGTAGAATTGTTAGAACCTGATGGTTTAATATCTGTTGTTAGACACATCCCTGCCTCCACCCCTACTGTTTAACTTTTCTGCTTAAGCAACTAGATAAATGGCGTATTAGTTAGGATAAGCTAAACTGTTATAACAAAGAGAACCTCAAAACCTAGTGGCTTAAAGAATAGGAAGTTTATATATATATTTCTCACTTAATAATCTAGAGTGGTTGTTGCTTACCTTAGTGCACACTTAAGAATATTTTAACAATATCATTAGATTAAGTGGTAACTCAGCTTCATACCATCATTCAGGGATCCAGGTTGGAAGATCTGCCATCTTCTTCACGTGCCTTCCAAGGCTGTCACCATTTCTGTCAGCCAGAAGCTAGAGAAGAGGGAGGAGTATTATGAGCCAGACCTAGAAATCACAAGCGCTCATGTTCCATGGGTGAGAACTTGGTCTAACTGGCCCTCACTGCAGTAAGGTTGGGAATGTAGTGTAGGTGGGCAGCTACCATCTAGGAAAGGAAGAACAGATTTTGGAAGACAGCCAGCAGCCTCTGCCATAAACAGTGATGCTGTTTGCTGAGGGAAACAGGAAGCAGGTTTGTGGCAGAAGATAATAAATTTCCTTTTGGATGGTTACAATCCAAACGATTCAGGCACTTATAGGACTTCTAAGTTTGCATGTGTAGTAAGAACAAACAAGTGATTGTAAGGTGACATCAATTCAAAGAAAATTACTTTTGTTTCTCTGTAGCAATATTATGATACAGAAATTTGCAAAGTTATTTTTCTTGGAAAATATCAAAGGGAGGAAAATGGGACTGAAAATAGGAAGGAGGGGGAAAGGGCATGAGGAAAAAGATTGTTTATTGTTATGTGATTGTGGCATAAGTCAGTTGATTAAAAATATTATTAAGTGCTTACTGTCTGCCAAACACAGACCTAAGTATTACCTGTTGTTTCTGTATTAGAGACACAGCTATGAAAGACAGACCAAGTCCCTAGTCTCATTTACACGATGACGAGAGAAAGTAGACAGTGAAGCTGTGGGGTAGAGGAAAGAGTTTAAAATACTAAATGCTACAAAGCAAATAAAATAGTGACTGTAGAGTCACTGTGGGCATGGGGGTGGCTGCTGGGTTAATTTTAGCTAAAGCAGTTACGATAGACCTCTTTGAGGAAGTAAAATCGAGCTAAGACCTGAGCAAAGAGAAAAGGATAACTTAATGAAAACCTACGCAAAGAACATTCCAAGTAGGGGGAATTTAGCAGCTGCAAAGCCTGGGAACAGACTGGGAAAGTTTGAGGACTCAGAAGTTGCCCAGTGTAAAAATAGAGGGTCAGATACTTGGGAGTACGGTCTTATCAAGTGAGGCAGTTTATTTTATTTACCTTATTTTATTTAGCTGCATTTGGAAATCACTGAACAGTTTTAGCAAGTAAGTGATATGATCTGGTTTTATGCTTAAAAAAACTTTAAGAAGTTGGGGAGGGAGGTCAGAGGTGGAGGCAATGGGGCTAGTTAAGAGGCTGTTGCAGCAGTTGCAATGGAAAGACAATGGGGGCTCAGATTTCCTTGAAATTGTGGGAAATGGTTGAATTTAGGTTGTAGTTTGGATGTAGAGTTGACAGTTGTTGTAGATAGATTAGATGTGAAATTTGAAGGAAAGAGGAATCAAGGCTAACTCCTGGAATTTTGACCTCAGAAGCTAGGTTGGTGTTAAAAATAGGTCCCAGATTTTTTTTGTAGGTTTGATAGGTGTTTCTGCAGTAGACTCTGAAGGAGGCATGGCGTTTGTGTATGTGATGAATTTAGTTAGCTGAAGGTTTGCCATGTTTCTCTAAAAGCTATAAATTATAGTCTGAAAGGAATAGGGACAGACTTTATTAGATGTGGTGTTGGGAAAATGAAGCATTTTAGAGCTAGTTTAGGTATTTTCTTTTACGCATATGATTCTTTTTTTCATTTCATAGAAGAGTTTGTTTTTTTTTTAAAGATTGGCACCTGAGTTAACAACTGTTGCCAGTCTTTTTTTTTCCTGCTTTTTCTCCCCGAATTCCCCCAGTACATAGTTGTATGTTTTAGTTGTGGGCCCTTCTAGTTGTGGCATGTGGGGTGCCGCCTCAACGTGGCCTGATGAGTGGTACCACATCCACGCCCAGGATCTGAACCGACGAAACCCTGGGCTGCCAAAGCAGAGCGTGTGAACTTAACTACTCGGCCACAGGGCCAGCCCAGAAGGGTTTTTAACAAAGTTAGCAACCGTGGTTTGTATATTTTAACTGAGATTATCCAGAACCCTCAAATACTTCAAGGGCCTAGGATCTTGCTCTGAGCTCTTCTTTGCCGTTTATCTAGACCAGATAGGAGGCTGAGCCCCTGCCAGCTTGGGGGGACACCCTCACAGCAGTGCTGGGTTTGCTGGGGATACTGTATTGCTTCTCAGGCCCTAGGTAGGGAAGACCGTAACCATATCCTACCTCCCCTCATTACCCTAGTCTTTTGAATTCCTGGGATTATCTAGAGGAAAAGTCTTAGAATTTGATCACTGAACAGATAGAATGTCTTTGTTCTCTACTCTGTTGCTATTTCAGTGAATGTAAAGAAAAATGTTGGGATGGTACTTTATTTTATAAAAAGTATATATCAGCCCGAATATATATTTACTTCACAAATGAAAGAATTTCCACAATTTTGAGATTACATTAGTGTTTTAAAATGGAACTTTCTGGGTCAAATTTTATAGTTGAATGTTTTTTCTCAGTCTTTACGTAGTTCTTTATTTTTCTTCTGACAGAAACTAAGCATTTGGAAATACTTCGAAAAGCTATTAATTAGTGTACATTAAATATTTTTGCTATACATTTAGAAGTATATTTCACCTAGTTTTGTACTTAATCATTTTTGAAAATGTGCTAAATATTTTCACTTCTGAATTTTATTAGAGTTAATTAGAAATTACACTAGTCTAATTTTGACTGCTGAAGATGACTGTGTTCCACGTTGCCTAGAACTTGATACACAGTATATAAATAATAATCTTTTATTTAAATATTCCTTTTTCCATAAAATTTAGTAACTTTAATTTGTGTAATTTCTCCAAATGATAATAAAAGGAATAAGTGCTTTTATTTTTTAAATATATTTTAATACATTTCTAAACATAAAAAGATTAAAAATTAACTATTTATAGATAGGTTTACATTTCCTTGAGACTATAGATATCTAGTTGCACTTGAGTAATAAGACCATAGGTTTCATATGCTTAGAGACCATTGAAATGTTTTAGAGAACTGGCCATCATAATTTTCACAGACTTTTTTCTCCCACCCAGCTAATTCATGTATGGTACCTAAAGTTTCAGGGCCGTATACGTTAGGGTGTCTGCCCTATGCCCAGCATTGTTCTGGGCTTTGTGTGTGGGGTTCATAATAAAGAATGGTCTCTGGGGTCTTTTGACTTTCTGGGAAGATAGAAAACATAAAATAGAGATTTCAGTACAGTGGTGAGTATAATATAAATTTAAGAATGTGAAAATCTATTGTAAATAGAGATTAGACTTTATGGAAATGAGTCTTTCACTATGTCTTGAAGGAGGTATAGGATTTGAATGAAAGAAAAATAAGGAAGGAATTTCAAATTTAAAAGGAGTTAAGGCATAAAGAGGTGAACATATTTTTAAAGAAGTATTAAGTCTAGCTTAATTAGAGTATCTAGAGTTTAAAAGATCTCATTATATAAAGATAAGTGATGCCAGTAAACAAACAAAAATCACTAAGAAAAAATACTTTATTAGAAAAATTTAATCCTAATTTGCTATTGAAAATATACATATTAGACCATGCTCCTTATTTTCACAATTTATATACCAAGGTCAATTACCCTTTTTCCTGGTTTTGGCATACTGTTAACGATAGTCCTATCTGTGGTAATGCTGTGATGCCCAGATCTATAGCTTATAGTGCAAGTGTTTAAATTATTTGGAGAAATTTGGCTCAGTGCGGGCAGAGCAGATCAGGCTGTTGAGGTCTTACACTACCTGGAACTGCAGACCTACAGTTGGCAAGTGAGAATTGCTTTATAAATTATATGCTCCTTTTCCTTCTTCCCAGAACTGGTCCAGGTCCATGCCAACCTCAGGTAAATAGGTTTGGAACTCAGCCTTCCTGGAGAATTTCCTATACTAGGCCTTTGAGTCCTTGTGTTTTAGAGGATGTCCAGAAAGAAAGAGAGGTTTAAAATCGATGTAAAGACATACTTATCACCCTATATAGGTTAGTATACCCTAACGACGAATCAGTCAAAGAACCACCTCTGACTTCTTAGAACCCTCTTTATTCATGTGAATCAGCTAGCACATGATCATTCTCTGAGGATTGAAAACACTTTGCCAGAGAATTTGTACTGTGATGGTCAAACTTGTCCCTAATACAACTTACTAGATAATCTCTTCTACGGCAAATAAAGAGGTAGCAGTATGTATATGTTTTCTTTGGTAGAAGGTGACAAAGGGATCATCTGATAAAGTATACCTGTTGCTAGTGGTTCTTTGCAGCATAGACTTCAACTACTATAGTCTACATTTCTGTGTTTGCTATTCATGCTAAAATGGGTTGAAATCAATTAAATGTTGCCAAAGATATGCCCAGTTGAAAAGTTTCGTTAGGGTGGTTCCAATTTGAACTGTATCTTGCTACACATTAGTAATTTGCCAGATTTTGTCACGATCAATTACGTTTAAATCAGTTATTCTCTCTAAAAGTTATTATGGAAAGGAAAACAGTATTGAACAGTAGAGTTGATAAAGACCTTTCTTCGATTAAATTACAGTTACAGCCAGCCAACTCCTTTTTATTTTTATATATTAAGGGGATAGTTCAGTTAATCACACTCTCAGCTGTATTTTATGATCATATTAGATGTCATGGCTTGTCCCTATTTAGTAGGCAGATGAAAGTGGTTTTAGTTAGGATTGTAGGATTGCTTTGATTAGAGAAATTAATATTTCCTAAGAGAATCTATCTTCTAGCAGATACTACCTCTAAAGAGTGCTTTCTGTGTTTTTTAGTCGGCCATATACTAACAAGGTCATCACCTTATGGTACCGTCCACCTGAACTGCTGTTGGGAGAAGAACGATATACGCCAGCTATTGACGTATGGAGCTGTGGGTAAGATAAGCCTATTGATTGGTTCAATTTACTTGAAACTTTTGTTAGTGAAGTAAAATCATATCATTTAGTAATGATGGATATTTTTTCCATTAGATGTATCCTTGGTGAACTCTTCACTAAAAAACCGATATTTCAAGCAAATCAGGAACTTGCACAACTAGAATTAATAAGGTAAGCTCATGATTGTAATATTTGCTGGGGAACGGGTGGTTGGTATGTGTCATACTCCTCAGAAAGTTTAAAATCTTCCAAGCTGCTGTCTTCAGGAGGACAGGAGCGTGTTTCTCCTGAAGACTAATGATTGCTGAAAGGAGGAGAAACTAGCATGCCAGGCGCTTTGGTACTTGATCCAGTAAAATTAAGGATCTTAACCTCCTTAGATCTTTTGTCATTAAATCAAAGGGCTTGAAACCCAAAAGATAAGACTAAGAAAGACGACTAAATAAGGGGGAAGAGAGAATGAATGTTAGATACTTTTTTCCCTTAAGTATGGCAGAATGGAAGAATTAATGTTTTGGGATATTGTAGGGAAATAGTCTATTTTATATACATAGGTACATGTGTTTTTAAAAGTTATTTTATTTGGGTCATATTGGCTTACAACTATGCATATGTGTTTATACGTATCTCTTTATATGTATACACAGTGAAATTTATGCTATACCCACTAGCATGGATCTTCATTATTTGGAGCCTATTGTAGGACCTAGGTCATGAGGAATTACTCATTCATCTACTATTATAAAATCAATTTCTTTTTTAAAAAATATAAAGTGCTTTGCTTTTCATATAATGTTAATTTGCAACTTGTAAGATTTACATGAGTATTTCAAAATATGGATGAGAACTTTTAGAAAAGATACTGGTATGAGGCACAGATACCAATATACTATGAATCTTACTGGATTAATTGATGCTCTCCACTCCTTTGGTAAATAATACTAGCTTGATAACATGGCAAGCTGCATGTGTGCAACCAGTAGACTGCCACTCTCTAGTAATACTGTGTGTTTATCCTACCAGTTGAAGAGTAGGATGACCGAGAGGTAGTTGTTTCTGATTTTTTATTATTGCACATGTATCGTTTAATTAAATATAGACATGCAGTGCTTTGCAAAGACTTAAAGTTGCTTTCAAATTAATTAGAGGTGGGCAAATAATTATAAGAAGGAAAAGTCAGAAAAATTTAGAACGTAGCACTCAAATTGCTTTAAATCCTTGATGGCATGTTATGGGTGTGGTTTGTGCAAGAAAGCATTCTCTGTTCAAATAAAAGGCCTTGGCCCTGTGTCTGAAGATTGGAGCATAAATGTACATTTATAAATTTTCACTTAAAATAAAATGTTTAAATTATGTATTTGTTGTATCTTGTTTTTTTAATGATTCCCTCTAAACCGTCTTTTCTGTTAACCAAACATTGGTCCTGATATTGGATACTAGGGCTTTATTAATAAGTTAACATTTATTTAGTTTATCCTGATGCAAGTGTTGTTCTAAGAATTTCACCTGAATTAGCCTCAGTTAAGCTTCATAACAACCCTGTCTTCTTTTTATAGTTAAGAAAACTGAAAGGTAAAGAATTTGTCCAGGGTCATACAACTAGCAAGTGGCAAAATCAGGATTTAAATCTAAACAGTTTTACCTTACTATCTGAACTTTAACCAATTCTCAATACTGTGTAGGAAATCAAACTTCCTAGCACTTTTTACAAAGTCAATATGAAACAAACATCAGTAATTGACAAAGATAGCATGAAAAATTTCCACAGAATATTAATTCACAAATTCCAAAGGAGAGATTAGCCAACAATATCCAGCTTTTCATTAACAAGTTAACTTGCAGAGTCAAGTAATGTTCATCCCAAGAATACAAAGATGTCTCAATTTTAGGAAATATATTATTATAATTTATCATTTTAAGAGAAGTAAAATAATATGTTTATCTTAGCTGTGTGTTATCTGTGTGTTAAATAGGCATTTGCTAAAATATAAACTCCTAGCTAAATAAGTGTAGAGGATATTTCTTTAAATTTGATAAAAATATGTATCACAAACTGACAGCCTGAATAATATTTAGTGGTAGAACACTAGAAGAAATAAAGACAAGAATGAGAAAAAAATTGTCTTCCAGTATCATTATGTAAGAGTGTTTTAGAAGTACTAACCAGTTAACTAGTAGTGTTAGAAAAGTGAACCAATAAGAGCTATAAATAGTGGGAAGATGTCAGTATTGTCATAATTTGTATATGATAACATTGCATACGTGCATGCAACATACAAAGGCATCACCTGAAACACCTTAAATAAAAAGTTTGGTGAAATGGCAAGTCTTAAGAAAATGTGTGCACGTGCGTGTGTGTGTGTGTCTGTATATACACATATACAAACGTATATACTCACACAATATATATTAATATATACTAATACATATACACTAAAAGCAATAGTTTTTAAAAATATGAACCATTAATAACCAGTTAGCAATATAGGATGGGGAAAAGATGCCCCCTTTTTTTTTTTTTTGGTGGGGAAAATTGTCCCTGAGCTAACATCTGTGCCAATCTTCCTCTGATTTTTGTTTGTGGGATGCCACCACAGCATATGGCTTGATGAGTGGTGTGTAGGTCCATGCCTGAGATCTGAACCCATGAACCCTGGGCCACCAAAGCAGAATGCACGAACTTAACCACTGGGCTGGCCCCAAAGATGCCTTTAAAAAAACCACCACTATATATTGAAAACTATAATGTCTCACTTAAAATTCTACAGAAGATTTGAGTAACTGTTGGAGAGGTCTATCTCCTTTTTTGGCTAGGAAGCTTTAATTTTTTTTAAAGATGGTAATTCATCGTATTAGTCAGTATAGTCCTAATGAGACGTTCAAAAGACATTTTTTGAAATGGTGATTGATTTTAGTGTTTATCTGGAGGGATAAACATGAAAATAACCAGGAAAAGTCTTAAAAAGAAGGAAAATTTGGTATACCATATGTTAAAGAGTAACTAAAACCATTTGGTACTGGCACAAGATACATAGATGAATCAGTGAAGTTGTTTGGGAAGTCCAGAAATCAAGTTAATATGGACCTTAGAATCTAATACAGAAGACACCTCAATTCAGGGGGATTAACCGAACAGTATTTATTGACTGGTGGTTGCGTGCCAGTTACGAGGTACTGAGGCTACGACGGAGAATAGGAGTTGTATCCTCATTGCCTAGAGACTGGCACATACTTTTTCTACTTTCTAGTTGGGGTAGACAGACAAAACAAACTAATAAAATATGTCAGGTGGTGATAAGTGTAAGGGCTTAGAAGATGATAGGAGGTAGTCTTGTTTATAGTCAGGGAATGTCTCCCTTAAGGTTCTCATTTGAGCAGAGATCTGAATGGAGCGAGGGAACAGGAAGGTAGGAAAGATCCTGAGGCATGAGTGTACTTGGGTTATTTTATTAACGTGTTAAGTCAGTTAATGACCCAGATGGGAAAAGAAAGTTCAGTCCATCCACTTAATGGCATACTATACAGTTATTAACAAGAAAATGGTCCATCTGGAGATACTGACATGGAAAAGCAACATAAAAGAAAAATTTTTTCAAGAGAAGGCTATGTTTGGTTTGATCCCATTTAGGTAAAACAGGCCTATCAAAAGAGTCTCGAATTATTGGTCTGAACATGACTTGTGAGAGGGCTAGGGAGGGAACTATTTTACTATATAGTTTATTTCAGAATGTTTTGTAGAGAAGACATCAAATATTTATAATAATTTTAAAAGATGCTTCAACTTCAATTCTGTAGCATTAATTATTATTATTTTTTTTTAGGCATTTTTTTCAGCTTTATTGAGGTATTATTGACAAAGTAGTGATATATTTAAAGTGTACAACATGATGATTTGGTGTATGTATCCATTGTGAAGTGATTCCCACTGTTGACTGAGTTAACACATCCACCACCTCATATATTCACTTTTTTGTGTGTGTGTCGTAAGAACTCAAATTCTACTCTCTTAGCAACTTTCAGTTATACAATACAGTGTTATCAACTATAGTCACCATGTTTCACATTAAATCCTCAGAACTTATTCATCTTATAGATGGAAGTTTTACCCTTTTACCAGCCTTTTCCTATTTCCCCTGCCCCTCAGTCCCTGGCAACCACTATTCTCCTCTCTGTTTCTATGAGTTAGACTTTTTTTTTTTATTATTAATGTTATGATAGATTACAACCTTGTGAGATTTCAGTTGTACATTATTGTTAGTCATGTTGTGGGTACACCACTTCCCCCTTTGTGCCCTCCCCCCACTCCCCCTTTTCCCTGGTAACCACCGATCAGATCTCCTTATCAATATACTAACTTCCACCTATGAGTGGAGTCATATAGAGTTCGTCTTTCTCTGACTGGCTTATTTCGCTTAACATAATACCCTCGAGGTCCATCCACGTTGCTGTGAATGGGCCAATTTTGTCTTTTTTTATGGCTGAATAGTATTCCATTGTGTATATATACCACATCTTCTTTATCCAATCATCAGTTTCTGGGCATGTAGGTTGGTTCCATGTCTTGGCTATTGTAAATAATGCTGCGATGAACATAGGGGTGCAAGGGACTCTTGGGATTTCTGATATCAGGTTCTTAGGATAGATACCCAGTAATGGGATGGCTGGGTCATAGGGTATTTCTATTTTTAACTTTTTGAGAAATCTCCATACTGTTTTCCATAGTGGCTGTACCAGTTTGCATTCCCACCAACAGTATATGAGGGTTCCTTTTTCTCCACGACCTCTCCAACATTTGTCGCTCTTGGTTTTGGATGTTTTTGCCAATCTAACGGGTGTAAGGTGATATCTTAGTGTAGTTTTGATTTGCATTTCCCTGATGATTAGCGATGATGAACATCTTTTCATGTGTCTATTGGACATATTCATATCTTCTTTTGAGAAACGTCTGTTCATGTCCTCTGCCCATTTTTTGATCAGGTTGTTTGTTTTTTTGTTGTTAAGCCGTGTGAGTTCTTTGTATATTATGGAGATTAACCCTTTGTCAGATAAGTGGCTTGTAAATATTTTTTCCCAATTAGTGAGCTGTTTTTTTGTTTCAATCCTGTTTTCCCTTGCCTTGAAGAAGCTCTTTAGTCTGATGAAGTCCCATTTGTTTATTCTTCTATTGTTTCCCTCAACTGAGGAGTTATAGTGTCCGAAAAGATTCTTTTGAAACTGATGTCAAAGAGTGTACTGCCTATATTCTCTTCCAGAAGACTTATTGTTTCAGGCCTAATCTTTAGGTCTTTGATCCATTTTGAGTTTATTTTGGTGTGTGGTGAAAAAGAATGGTCAATTTTCAATCTTTTGCATGTGGCTGTCCAGTTTTCCCAGCACCATTTGTTGAAGAGACTTTCTTTTCTCCATTGTAGGCCCTCTGCTCCTTTGTCGAAGATTAGCTGTCCATAGATGTGTGGTTTTATCTCTGGGCTTTCAATTCTGTTCCATTGATCTGTGGACCTGTTTTTGTACCAGTACCATGCTGTTTTGATTACTGTAGCTTTGTAGTATGTTTTGAAATCGGGGATTGTGATTCCGCCGGCTTTGTTTTTCTTGCTCAGGATTGCTTTAGCAATTTGCGGTCTTTTGTTGCCCCATATGAATTTTAGGATTCTTTGTTCAATTTCTGTGAAGAATGTTCTTGGGATTCTGATTTAGCATTAATTATTTTTAAAGCATGAAGAAAAAAGGGAGTTTTTGATAAAAGAAACACGTCTCCCTGATTTGAAGGAGGCGGCAGAGTGTATTCGGGGGGTGGGGGGAGCGCTTTGTAATCTTACAGACCTGGGTTCTAATTCCAGCTCAGCTGCTGCTTGCTTTTGTGACTTAGGGTAAGTTCCATAATGTTCTAAGTTTGCTTCTTCACAGGTAAAACAGGACCAATAATATGCTTAAGGTTGTAAGAATTAAATGTATTTTTCCTGATACTTCTCCCCCTCATCTCATTTGCAGTAATGCTGGGATATTTCCCTAATCTAAAGCCTCAGAAGTGATCAGATTTAGGGTTTGCATTGTACAAATACATGTAAACTGATCAAGGGTGAGAATACTAATCAGAATCTGTCTTAAAGACCTTTATACCACATGGTCAAGTTATTTGTACTTTGCCTTGGTCCAGAAAGTATTTTAGGCAGATTAGAAAAGTTTTGTGATAGAAGTATAGTATGAGTTAAAAAAGTGATGGCAAAAGAGAGTGAGAAACATAGGTGGGGACAAAATGGAATGAATGAAGGAAAAATTATTTTTACATGAGTGTCACACTTTAAGCCTTCTAGCAGCCAGGAAAAGAGCCTTGATATCACACAATTTACATTGCTTATGAAATAAAAAAACACCTATGATCATGGAAGAAATTAAAAATGGATCAAAATGAAAAGAACCCTGTTTCTCTCTATCCAAACCCCACCCCCACCGCTGCCACACAGACACACACACACATACACACAGCCTCAGGCCTAGATGGTCACACAGGTGAAATTTTAAAAGCTTTAAAGGCATAGGCTTTGGTTGTTTCATAATATAGGGAAATAGGGAAAGTTCCCATACTTTTTAAAATGAAGCATGTATACCTTCATAATAGCATATCTGTGGTGTACTATTTTTAATAGTCACTGAATAATTATTTCAGGTAACTTTGCATATTATTCTTTGAAACCGCAGTAAATAAGTGGTAGTTTTTTGTAAGTTAGTTGTAATGTGCAATCTGAAACCATAGCAAGGAGTCTTTTGTATTCTAATACATTGAAATCCATTGTTCTGTCTTGCTTTCTGAATGGATCTTTTACCGGTGATGATTTTGTAACATTTTATATTGGTCGTTTGGAAAATATTGGATTAATGAATCGAGCAGATCTTCCAAATGTAACATTTCATTTTATAATATTTATTATCACCACTAATCTCATCAGAAAAACTTTTAGCTATTTATTGTGAAACTGTCAAGTTTATGGTGTAAGTATAAGTTTTCTAGTATTCTGATTTTCTCTTGAAAGCTCAAATTTTATAATTGACAATAAATACTGCAGTTGTCTCCTTGAAGTAACAAGCTGACTTTGTTCATATCTGAGAAAATGTCTGGCAGATGCCCATTCTGAAATGAGCATAGTTAGTTAGTTGTTCTTGCAGGTAAAACTGCTGCTCCACGAATAAAGCAGCTGCTTCAGCATGCAACTCAAATAATTGCACAAGTGTTTCTCAAGATAACTATCAGACTTTGTTGTGCTGCAGAAGAGTTTTTTGAGTATTTTCTATTTCATCACTAAGAATATTAAAAAGATGTTTATTCAAGTGTTAGGATTTAATAGCATTAATAATTTTTACTGCTTCAACAAGTACATTCTTAAGTGACATTGCCCCCTGATGGCGTGATTGTGTGGTAGGGAAGAGTACCTACTGCTGATAGTTTGGTGCCACTGTCTTGAATCATGCTAAGGTGTCAGTAGTTTACTCACCATTGGCCTTGTACCAAAGTCAACATATTGAAAAAGGCAAATAATGTCTTAGTAATACCTTTGATCTGCTAGACTCCTAAGGGTCTTTGGACCTCATTTTTGAGAACTCCTGCTGTATAACAATCTCACGTATGAATATTGATGCCAAAGGTCTAAGTTAACTAGTAGACTATAGCATTACGCTAAAATATAGTATGTCTGGGCCTAGGAGATAGTCCTCTTTCGAATGTAAGGATGAATAAATACTAGGAAATCTCTTAATATAATTCATGGCATTAGTAGCCCAGGGTGGAAAATGCAGATGATGATTATAATAAAGTTTCTACAAATCAAACTGATAAAACTAAAGTATCTTTCTAAAATTTAAAAGCCAGAGAAATAAAACTCATAGTAAAAAAGGAATGCAGGTGAATTCTTCCTTAACAGGATATATGTGTGAATTTGTGTGTGTGTGTGTGTCTGTGAGTATCTTTATTATGTGTTGTGTTTCTCAAACCAGAATTCATTATCCTTCCCAGTGGTAAACAATGAAAGTACTTCCATTTAAATCAGAAACAAAACAAAATTACTTAGTATTGTGTAGCACCATTATCATTTTCACATTGAAAACTGCCACCTAATGTAAGGTACCAAAATGATAGAGATATGCACATCAAAAAAAGTGTAGATGAATTCTGGTTATAGGTGATATGGTTGTCACCCTGGAAAGCCTCAAAGAAACAACTACGAAAACTGTTAGGGACCATAGAATCTCTGGCGGCTACCTTAAAATTGTGTATGTCAAATTTTCAACCATTCCTATAATAAAACTTTCCTAGTTTTCCTTGGAAATATTATAATAGGCACAAGAGGCACAGGAACACATTCCAAAAAGCAAAAAATAAAACCCGTAAGAATATACAAGATCTAATTGAAGAAATATATATAAAACTGAAAGAAATATAAAATGAGTATTTCTGGGATAGAAATGTTAAGCTTTGTGAAGATAGCAGTCCTTTCTAAGTGAATTTATAAATTCAGAGCAGTAGTTGAATCCAAACAGGATTCTCTTACTTTTGGAGTGTTGACGGTACTGATTCTACATTTCATCTAAGAAAATTCTGAGAAGAGTAATTGCAGGAATGGGTAGATAGAGGAGTTTGTCCTGTCAGCCTTATGAAAAATACAAAGCTACCATATGGTATTGACACGAGAGTAGATATGTGAGTAGATCAGAATAGATGCCCAAAATAGGCCTCAGATATTTGGGGATTTAGTATATTATGTATTTCAAGACATCTTTGGTAAATGCTTTTGGTATAGCTGGCTAGCCATCAGGCAGATTTTGCTAATAAGCAGTTATCATCAATGGCTGTCATGTCTGCTTTCCTAGTTTCTAGTAACTTTCCCTGCCTCAGAATGTCTCTTCCATCTGTATGCTGCTACCAGTTAGGTAACTTCACTACTCAAGTCTTTTTACAACATATAAAATAAAATAATTGAAACTGTTTAGCTAAGAGGTAATAGGTAATAAACTGATTTTTATTATAAAGCTATTAATTGGCCAGATGCTAGCTCATTCAGTTTCACAGCTTCAAAGTAAAATTAATCTCTATTTTACAGAAGAAGAAATAGATTCTTACACAATGTAATTTGACCAATATCACCCAGACAGGATTCAGTTGTGAAGTTTGTCTTCAAAGTCTGTCTTAATTGTAGTTAGGCAAATTGCCTCTTAAAAACTGTACTGTGTGACCTCGGTCTGTGCTTCCCACGACCCCTCCCTGAGCCCTAAATTCCACCTCTCCTGATTTCCTGTCTTCCTCCCAAATGCCCACACTTTGCTACTTCCATGCCTTTGCCTGTGCACTTCTGTTTGCCAGTAACATATTTCCTTTATTCCCTTTGTCACCTGTCTGTTGTTTACTTAATCTTGGAGTTGTAGCCAAAATTCTGCACCCTTCCCTAAATTGAGTATATTTTCTTGTATTTCTCTGGTTGAAAGTATGCTCCATTTCTTTTATTCCAATATACTTTATACTTATGTTATAATACACATCAGTCTGCCTGGAATTAATTATTTATGTTTATGTAGTTACTTGGGAAAGTATACAAAAGTGAGGGACATGGTTCCTGAATGATTATTTAGAAAGAGAAACAGACATGTAAACAACTAAAATAGAAAGCAGGACTAAATAGCGTCAAAAGAAACAAGTAGCAGGCAGAGAGTGACCATTCTGGGTAGGCTTGGGGATATAGAAGAACTCGTTGAATAGATTACTTTTGATCTGAATCTTGAGAAGTGAAAAGGATTCAGCTAGGTAGAAGCTAGGGAGAAGGACTGTGAGGGTGGACATGGAGGAGTGGTGCTTCTGTGGGGAGAGGTGAATTGCGAGATGAGACTAGGAGGGCAGCTGGGACCAGATCATAGATAGTTGTGCTCCCCAGTTTGGCCTTTTTTCCTATGAAGCTAGTATATTTTTGAGGAGGTTGTGAAAATTGGGTTGTAAGGAAGAAGAGACTGGCGTGTACAAGTAATAAGATTTTTTATAGCATTTCTTCTACAAATTGCCATAACAAGGACTTACTAATTAATACAAAAATAATGAGGGTTTGCAAGGTATAGATAAGCAGAGTGTAAAGCAATTCAAGTTTCTAAATACCTTGAAATCAGTAGCACTAAAATTGAAGAACTTTCATGTTGCCAGAATGTTACTTTTAGGGTCCTCCTGTTAATAGAATTCAGCAGCAGTCTTGACAGTCCAATGACCTTCCTGAGTGTAGGAAAACTGTTTCTGCTGTTACTACAGACTTCCTTATATTCATGAGAAGAGCTTTATTGGCATAAAATGTTTTGTTTTGGTTCAAAACGTGGTCAACATATTTTCACTGTTACCTGTGTCTTAAGATTTGATTTTGCAAATATGAAGCTTCTCTCTGGGGTGTTTGGAGTGTTAAAAGCATCGACTGAAAATAAGTTGGTTTCTTAAAACAAGTGATTAAGTTGGGATGACTAAAATATTTAATGAAACTTCTTATACATTATATTAGGACTTCAAATTTTGTGTATTTAAAAATGAGTTGATGTTTTGTATAGCAGTAATATGTATTATTTTTTCTACGTAGTTTATAGTGATGTTCTTCTTTTTGTGTATTGTTTAGCCGTATATGTGGGAGTCCATGTCCTGCAGTCTGGCCCGATGTAATCAAACTACCCTATTTCAACACCATGAAACCAAAGAAGCAATACCGTCGAAAGTTAAGAGAAGAATTTGTTTTGTAAGAAGGGGATGCTTAAACATCTATATTGCATCAAATGGTTTTTTTTTGTTGTTGTTGTTGTTATTTCTTGTGAATTCTAAATGTCGCTCTATAGTGACCCAAGGTAGACCCGTCACAATTCTTCTGTGTCGTTTAATTTTGTTTCCCTTTGCTCCATGCAAATTACCATTTCACCGTCATTATGGAATTAATGATTTGGGGTTTTGTGTTTGATTTGGTGCTTACATGAAAGACCTTTAATAATATCATTTTAAATTTTAATGAAACAGTTTTCAAAGTGAGCTCAGGTTTTTATTTTCTTATAGGAAACTATTCTATTCATTTCTTAATTTATAACAGCAAATTACCTATAGAGTAGTAAAATATACTGTTTGCCAAATTTCAAATTATTTAGAATAATAGTTACAAGATTGTGTGAAAATGTTTCTTCAAAGTAGAATTTGGAATTTATTGGAATAAAGTAATGCGAACATGTTATAAAATGCTAATATTCAAAATAAGCTTCTAAAGAAACATTAAACTTGTGTCAGAGAGCACGTGTGACTCTGTAATCCTCTTGTGCCAGTATCCCTGCAGCCGCACTAGACTTGTTTGATTACATGCTCGCCTTGGATCCTAGTAAGCGCTGCACTGCAGAACAGGCTCTTCAATGTGAGTTCCTACGAGACGTGGAACCTTCAAAAATGCCTCCGCCAGAGTAAGTGGCTTTTTATTATATTAGATCCCGTATAGGCAGAATCTGGACAGTGTTCATAACATCTATCTATAACAATCAGCAGCTTTTCCATGATTAGTCAGTCAAAAGAAATAGAATAAATCAAAAGAAACAGAATAGCAGTAATACATATAATTTTTATATCCAGGATGCAGAGCCTTGCTTTTAATGTTCAGCTCACCATAGAATTAGCAAAAGCAGCCTTCACTCTGGCTAATTTTATTAATATATTTCAACTCTGAGAAAATCTCACTGCTGCTGCTGTTGCTTTGGTACTGCTTCTGCCAGTACTACTGCCTGCGCTGCTACTAGTTGCTCTAGCTAAAATTTTGAGTGCTATGCTAAGCATTTTTCACGTATTACATTAGTCTTTATAATCCTATCAGGTGGGTATTATTATTATTATTATTATCACCATTTTACAGAGGAGGAAGCAGGCTCAAAGAGGTTAAGAAACTTGCCCAAGAATACAAATGTAGTAAAGGGTGGAGCCAGCTCTGAAATTCAAGTTAGTCCAGAATGAAAGAGAAGTTCTGAAATACTCCTTGGCATACTACACAATAGAAAATCCTTATCACTGAATGAAGTAATATTAGTATCAAAAGCTTGTCTAGAATGAGTTTATTGTCTGATAGGAGGAAACATGCATAGAGTTTGGGCGTCAGAATAGCTGGGTTCTTGAATCCTCACTCCCTTGTGGCTCCTGTAATTTCTCTAGGATTGATTTGGGGGAAGGGGAGGGGACAAGGCAGTCTCTTTGGTTCTCCTTGATAGGATCTAGCAGCTTTGTAGGAATTTTCTTAGTAATTTTATAGATGATAGCATCATAAAAGCAAGCCTATCCCTATAATAATAACATGTTTGTATGTGATACAGTTAGCATGTTGTAAATGAACAAACATGGGCTTTGGAGTTCAAATCCTGGCTCTTCCACTTATCACTTAGGCTTATTATGTTTCTATGAGATCATCATATTCAGCCTCATTAAGTTTTTACCGAACTGTATATAAATAGCTTTTATGAGATGATTTGAAAGGCAAAAAGGGTCTATCATCTGACGTGTTGAGGGACCTGAGTCATTCACTGTTGAATTGATTGTTTTGTGGGCTTTTTGTGCTTATCAGTATATATCGACAGGCTTGAAACTTTGGGTCTAGTACCCCTTCAAAGAGTTTTTTACCAACCTTTGTTTTGGAAAAATACCAACTCTACAGAAAAATAGGAAGAATGGTACAATGAGATTCATATATCCTTCACCTAGATTCAGTAGTTAATATTTGGACACATTTACTTTCTCACTCTATATAAACTTTTTCCCCTAAACTATTTGAATATTATATTGTGGAAGTGACGCTTCACTTACAAATAATTAGCCATGTATCTGTAAGAACTGGGACTTTATTCTGTATAAGTACAGAGCCGTTATAAAGCATAAGGGATTTAACATTGCAATATCCAATAGATAGTCCATATTCAAATTCTCCAGTTGCTCTGATAATTTCCCTCATGGCCTATTGTTTTCTCTTTTTTTTTGGCTGAAGAATTTATTCACAGCTCTGAATTTCATTTAGTTGTTGTATCTCTTTGGTCTTTGATCACTCTTGGGAGGGCTTTTATGACGTTGACATTTTCAAAGAGTCCAAGCTAGCTGTTTCGTGGCACATTCTACAATCTGGCTTGATTGCTTTCTGGTGATCAGAATCAGAGTAAACTCTTTTTTTGGGGGGGGGCAGGGCAGGAACACTGCCTAGGTAGTGATGTGTGCTTCCTGCTCTGTCATATGAAGAGGAATATAATAACATTTTTCTCCCATTATTGGTAATACTAAGTTGATCTCTTGGTTGTGTTAAATGATCCACATGCAAGAATTCTAGTAAATCTGTATCAAGCACATTTTTAATTGACACCTAAACTTTTTAAAATCAAGGGTTCAACTAGTTGCAAAAGAAGTAGTTTTCAGTGTATCATAAGTGTTGACACTTAAATGGAGCAGTTACATCACTCTTATAAATGTGTCCAGTGGAATCAAAATATCAGCATTTTGATATTCACCACCATTCATGTAGAAGATGTCTGAACAATGGGACATTGTTCTTCTTTCATCTTGAATTTATTTTGCTTCTGCAGGTTTTTAATGTAACATATATTTGAACATATGTTTGAAAGTATTTTATTGATTACCCTGTTGTATTTCTTCTAAACAATTATTTATATGTAAATGTAAATTTAATTTTAAAAAATGTCCTCTGACTAGAAAGCTCTTTTTCTTCTTGATTAAATTGTCATTGCAAATATTAGTAATATATATTTGTTAAAAAACCGAAAGAGGGCCAGCCCCGATGGCCTAGTGATTAAAGTTCGGTGTGCTCCCCTTCAGTGGCCCAGGTTCAGTTCCCGGGCACAGAACCACACCACTCATCTGACAGTGGCCATGCTGTGGCAGCAGCTCACATAACAAAAGCATAGGAAGAAGCCAGGCCTGTGGCCTAGTGGTTAAGTTCAGCACGCTCTGCTTTAGCAGCCCAGGTTTGGTTCCTGGCTGCAGACCTACACCACTTGGTGGCTATGCTGTGGCAGTGCCCCACATACAAAATAGAGAAGATTGGCACAGATGTTACCTCAGGGCGAATCTTCCTCAAGCAGAAAGAGAAGATTGGCAACAGATGCTAGCTCAGGGTGAATCTTCCTCAGCAAATAAAGAAAAAAAGGGAAAAAAATTAGTAAGTTTTGTTGGAAACGCAACCTAATGAAATAGATAGGGCTGAGATTTTTTTTCCTAAGTAATTTGCATATCTGTTGATGAATATTACTTATTCTAGAATGAAACATAGTTCCACATTAATTGTAATTTTATTTTTTTATAAGTATCCTTGTAAATAAGCATTTGAGAATGCATAGAGTTTTGTCATAGTTATAGCACTGACTTCTTTGAACTTCCACATTATGTCTTAAAAATCACATAGTGATCTGTCATCAAAATTATTTTAATGGCCTTTCAGATGTCAACTTAAAATTCTTTTCTCCTTTAATATTCTTGACAGTAATGATTGGGAAACTACATGACTTGCCAAACGATCTATCTAGTCATTAATCATTTGTTTTTTCATATTTTGAGAAAATAAACCAAAGAAAGTTTACGAATACTTAAGTAGTTTCTTTTTATACTTGTTACTTTTTGTTTTATTAGCACTTGTTTGATTGACTATATGTAGAAAAGATTAGGAAGTCATTGTGTAATTTCATTGCTACTTTGCTAATCCATTTGTTAAATTGTGTTTCTGACTTTTTTTTTTTCGCTGAGGAAGTTTTGCCCTGAGCTAATATCTGTTGCTAGTCTTCCTCTTGTGGTATGTGAGGTGCTGCCACAGCATGGCCACTGATGGACAAGTGGTGTAGGTTGGCACCTGGGAACCGAACCTGTGCCAGACTTAACCACTAGGCCACCAGGGCTGGCATTCTTATTACATTTTTAAAATACGTGTTTTTGTTAAAACCTTGGAACTATAGTTGTATCCCATTCAGTTTATGGAAAATGTCTGCCACATGACCTAATTGGAAACACTGTGCATATTGTCAAACGCATCATCTAAATTCTCTTAGTTTTAGCAGACCATACACCTGACTACATTTTTACATTAAAAATAAACGTGTTAATACACATTTTGGTGAACATTTTATAAACCAGTAATAAATTATGGGACAGCTCTTGTTAGATCCATCACTAAAGCAATCAGGTCAAAATTATAATGATTTTGACCTAATATTTAAATTAAAAAAATATTTATATAAGCAGTGTAATATCTCTCATTTTGTAATATGTAATGGGTAGTTAAAATTATAAATTATTTATGAGGTAAGGACCATGAAGAAGGGCTTGGTATTCCTTTGTGAAATAATGATCAATTTTTTAGGAATAATCAAATGAGAGTGGGGTATAAAAAAATAGGAAGTAGCTCCATTAATTATATTAGATGTTCTGTCAAACTTTTCTGATGTATTTTAATGAAAAGGAAAATGTATATATTGCCAAAAAGTGAATTAGACTGGCAGTTAGCCTATAATTTTGTTTTTTCTTAACAAGTAAAAAGCATTAAACAATTCATAAAATACGATCAACTGTAATTGGAATAAGTATTTCATGATATGATTTGACAAAAGTAGCTTTAAACTACTTTTGTCAAATGATGGTGAATGGTATCAGGCATGAATACTGCACCTCCTGTGTGAGAGGCACTGTCCAAGTCCTTCCACATGTTAATGTAGAATGTGACCTTCGCCCTATAAGGTAGATTGTATTTTTAAACCCATTTTTAAAGATAAGGAAACTGAGGCACAGAGCTCCAGTTGCTTGCCTAATGAGACACAGTAAGTAAGTGGCTGAGCCAGTATTTGAACCTTCAGGAAAGCACGTAGTTGGTCATCCTGGAAAACGTTCCTGGTACATCTAAGAGTCAGCGTCACTAACCTGTACTGTCATAGCTCTTTGTTGGGTCATATTTATCTTTCTTAGAGATGAGTGTTGAGATCATCTGTAAAGAATCTCTTACCTTGAAACTGGGGGAGGGAACTAAAGCCCTTTTTAGTGGATTTCTTTGCTTTACTCTCATGGAACTCTCCCACAAGAGCAGAGCGTTCCCTGAACATCAGGATGGAGGAGTGAGATCGCTCCAGTTACCCCACTCTGCAGTCCTGCAGTATGTTTGAATTCAGAATGTCCCAGCAGAGGCTCCGCCCTCACAGCTTACACACACACACACACACACACACACACACAGAAACACAGAAACACACACTCACACTCACACAGAAAGGAAAGTCTTTGGCGGGTTTATGATGCCTTAAAGGTTCCCAATATCAATATTTCAAATTGTCCCTTTGTTTGTTACTCCAGGAGGTTTTTACACGCTGAGGCAATGCACCATAGTAAGATGGCTGAGAGGTATGCCTTTGTTTTGTTTTTGGACCTCAGGTGCATAGACTTGGTTTAATCATAATCCTTGTGTCACTCATCATTGGTCCATGCATGGCTCTCTTTTTTTGTTTTAGTTACTTAATTTAATTAGTTATTTTAAATGACGTTAATAAGCAGCCATGAACCTACCAAATAAAAGCTACAACCTTGAAAATAACCTACTTCAATCATATCATACCCTCTCCCCCACCACGACCTATCCCCTTGCCTTCTCCACCTGAGGTAACCATCATCCCTGTTTTCTTTTGTATATTCTTTTTGTTGCCATCTATATGTACTCATAAAAAGTTATATTTTAAAATTTTAGTTGTTTTTAATTATATAAAAGGGTGTCATGCTGTATGTAATCTTTCGGGAATGACCTTTTTAACTTAATATTATATAATATTGCTAAGATTCGACCATATTGTTGCATATGCCTTTATTTTATGACATGAGATGAGAGTAATTTTGAAGGAGGAGGTGTGAAAGAACTTGCTGAACATGCAGGCCATTCTCAAAGATCAATTTTAGAAAAGAGGACATATGGATGTGGAAATGCCTTTAAAACAATTCCAGGTCCACCCCCATAGAAAGTCTTCGTGTATTCCTAGAGGTAAACATACCAGTTTGAAGACTACAGACGCCTATCACCAGGTTGGGGCTGCTTAAGGGAATTTGTAGATATTCTGGGCAAGTTTATTAACCTTTCCAAGCCTCAATTTTCTCATCTTTAAAATAGATATAATAGTAACTTCCCATTGAACTTTTTATTAGGTTAAGAAGAAAACATTTATAAATCAAATATTTATGTTTTTCTTTAAGCAAAAGTTTTTCTGCAGTTTTATGAAATTACATTAACGTAGAATTGTGGGTAATTTTGATAGTTGCTAGTTATTTAGAACTCTTTGTTAACGAGTAATGAGCCTGGATTACCTATTTTTGAAATTCCTCTGTAGCGTCAGTTTAATTTTAAAGCATTTGATCGTAAAAGCAAATATGAGGATATTAAAAAATAGAATCCTTACTAGAGAGTTTCTCACAAATGTTATGTCCTAGCGTTTACTATTTTTTAATCCTGTGTCTAGTTTCTGCAAATGGCTTACTTTTTGCCCTTTTTTTCATATCCTATTCAATGTATGATACACTGTGATAGAATTGGCTTTAAAAGATTGCACCAAGGATAATAGTAACCTACTTTTATGAACATATATTCTTCATTAATAGTTTTAACAAATGATTACTTGTTGCTTATTCAGAAGCCACAGAAAAATAGTCCGTCTGTAAAGGTGAAGCCCTGAAGGAGGTGGGGCATCAAGGATGATTTTTATTGGAGAAGTTTACAGAGCCTGTGTGTGAAGTCTTCAAGAGCAACTTGCGGGAGATTGGGGCTGGCAGCTTTGGTGCTACGTAGTAAATATTGGCATTTTTTTGTTGCTGTCAAGAAATGTCACTGACAAACAATTTAATACTTTTTATTTCCAGCCTTCCTTTATGGCAAGATTGTCATGAGTTATGGAGTAAAAAACGAAGAAGACAGAAGCAGATGGGCATGACTGATGATGTTTCCACAATTAAAGCCCCCAGAAAGGACTTGTCTCTGGGCTTGGATGACAGCAGAACCAGTACCCCTCAGGGTGTGCTGCCGTCTTCACAACTG
The DNA here is from genome assembly GCF_041296265.1 of Equus caballus. Classification (NCBI taxonomy): domain Eukaryota; kingdom Metazoa; phylum Chordata; class Mammalia; order Perissodactyla; family Equidae; genus Equus; species Equus caballus. The sequence goes on from NC_091687.1 coordinate 11,349,953, forward strand.
AAATCTCAGGGCAACTCGAATGTAGCACCTGGTCAGTAATGCTTCCGTGGGTGGGTTGGTTTTCTTCGTGCTGGTGTGTGGCTAGCGTTGATTGTATTGTTCTAGTGGTAAAGCATCTTGTGGCTATAGGTCAGGTTAATGCACCGAACTTGACCTTTCCTTGTTATTTGCTTGTGTGCCAGTACAGGCGTTTCACTGCCACTGGCACCACAATATTAAGCAATTTTAAGGTAAGGTTAACTTATAAAGAAAGCATGACATTGCATATGATTAGTGATTGGTCAGATTTCCCTGTTTCCTTTTCTCCCTAGAGCAGGAGTCAGTAGGTCTTTTACTAACCCCGTTCTCATGGAGGCTCAGCATTTAGTGTCTGTGGATGCTTAAAGAATACGAAGATAGAGGAAACTAGCCAAAAACTCAGAGGAGCTCTTTCGTACTGTTTGTAATGTCCTCGGATCACTCTTAATATAATTCCCATTATATTATAGAATCTCAAAGATTGCCATCTTAATACTGTGCCAGAAATGATTTGAAGTTTGATAAAGAAGAATATTTTCGGGAAACTTAAATTTCTTCCTCTGACTCAATCTGTTATACGAGTAAGCTGCTTTAATGTTGTCAGAAGTGTATTAAACTCATTCTCTCATTTAGTTAACAACTTTTTAAAAAATGGAATCCACTCCCTCATTTTACCTCAAGAACAGAAAACATTCAACTTTAGCTTAATTTTTTTAATGAAAACAGAGACTGTTATGAAAAAAATGTTTGTTTGTGGAGGTGGTGATTTATTAAACATGAAAAAGTAGCCTAGCACTTACTAAGAGATGAGTACATATTGATCAGTTAGTTGATTAAAACAGATCCGTGGTCAGATCGAACTTCTGGTGGTTGAGGATAAATATATGGTAGATAAGCTGAGAAAGGTTAGAGAGATTCCCGTTAATGCATTTCCATGTAATCTGCAAGTTTAGACTTGGCCTTGGTCAGACTAAAGTGCTGATACATGTTACTTTATAAAGCAAAAGCAGTTGTTATTTGTTGTTCAGAAGTATTCTTTCCTTTCTTGGAATACTGAATTCCCCTCATACATGAAAATATTTGATATGCGTAGCTTTGGAGAACACATGTGCTGTGTACAGTGAGGGCTGTCTATATCAAGTTCAATATTACTTCTCTTCATGCTAAAAATATGTAAAATTTGGAGAAGGGCAAAAGAGAAGCAACAGGAAGTTTTCATAATTTGTATTTATAAATGTTACGTTTTCTATGCCGTCTGCTCCTGAAAAAGGATTTGAGCTCGCAGTAACAGGAAATTTGGATGGTGTCAGCTGTCCCAGGTGACAGTTGTCATATTCCTTAACAAGACTATCAGGTCTTCATTTCTACTCCTCTTCACGGAACTGATGTCCTTACTTCACCAGCAAACCTAATGTAACAGAGGGTAGATATTTCACTCTATTTTAGCTGCTAAAAAATGAATTGCCCTTTCTGGGCTCATTTTGTTATTGTTTCTTAGCTCTAACCTATTTAACAGCCCTGTTAATGGGGGAGAGCTTCATTTTATTTTTTTTCCTTTTTTTTTTTTAACTGTTGCTATTAAGTGAGAATTTTGGTTTTTTGAAATAGGAATGAATCCTCTTTGTCTTTCAAGACATCATCAGTGTCTTGAAATAAGAAAATGCCCCTTCTGTAGAGGAGACACCATAGTTAAAGAATACTTCTCTGAGCTCACGCAGAGATAGCCTCTGCCAATAGAGAAGTGAAAGGGAAAATGAACAAAACCAACTTCAGGGGTGTAGTGAACAAGCTTGGTTCCCTATTAATGCCTGCAGGTCACAAGAAGAACTTGCAAAAGTTTGTGTTGAATTAATCTAAAAATAATATTAAGAATGAATGAAGACTATCTCAAAATATGTAGAGAGAGAATATAAAAAGATAGCATTAATCATCAGCATTTTATCATCTTTGGTTTCTCTTCTATTAGTCTGTCATCTGTGGTTATGGAAATTGCTTATCACTGTCTGTATTCTCTCTTAACATATTAGTATTGTATGCATTTGAGCCTTGTTGTATATGACTCAGATAAGCTTGCACAAGAGCCTCTGTAAACCGTCACAAGTCTAAACTGAAAATTGGAAAAAGAAAAATAACTGGTTCTGTTTTCCTGGTGCTGAGTTAATGCCTTCTTCTGTGCACATTGTAAGCATGCTTCTGTAGGAGTTCCTAGCTTACCCAAAGTGACCTAACTTAAAAAATGAATTAAAATACATTTTATCAGAGAGTCCACAATATCCTAGTTTGAAATTACTGCAAAGATAAAGTTAGGTTCTTAGGTAATAAGCATTATTTTAGATAAACAATACCGTGGGTTAAGAGCTCAGACTCTGGAATCAGAATCCATGGGTTCAAATCTCAGCTCGGTTACTTACAGCGTTTGTGACCTGGGCAAGTTATTGAGTCTCTCTGGATGTCAGTTTCTTCTTCAGTAAAAAAAAAACGAGGCTGATAATAGAGCATGCCTTATAAGGTTCTTGTGAGGAATGAAGGAAATAAAATACTTAGCCCCTGACACTGTTGCTGTCGTTGTCATCATCATCTATTTCCATTCACAAGTGATATTTCCTGGTTATGTCTATAGTATGGGGTTCTGATGGTAGTTTGGATTTTCCTTTTGAAGTATTTACTCCTAAAAATAATTTACTCAAAATGCACTGCAGTTTTTTTTTGTTTAAATTTATGTGCAGTTACATCTTAAATGTACAGGAAATTGAACTAGACTGAGATTCCCTTTTCACAGTATTTCTTAAACACTGTCCCACAAAGTGCATTTTAATATGGTAATACAGAGCCATTTTGGGGGGCAAGGGAGAGCTGCGAATTATGAATTCTAATTAATACAAATTTTGTCTTTAGTAAAAACAGGCCCTGGACAGCAGTTAAACCACAGTGAATTGGCAATTCTACTAAACCTACTACAATCTAAAACAAGTGTTAATATGGCTGATTTTGTCCAAGTGTTGAACATTAAGGTAAACTCTGAGACTCAGCAGCAGCTCAATAAAATAAACCTTCCTGCTGGAATTTTGGCAACAGGTGAAAAACAGACAGATCCATCAACACCACAGCAGGAGTCTTCGAAACCATTGGGAGGAATTCAGCCTTCTTCTCAGAGCATCCAGCCTAAAGTGGAGACTGATGCTACCCAGGCTGCTGTGCAGAGCGCATTTGCGGTTCTGTTGACTCAGTTAATAAAGGCTCAGCAGTCGAAGCAGAAAGACGTGCTACTAGAAGAGAGGGAGAATGGATCGGGACATGAAGCGTCGTTACAACTCAGGCCACCTCCAGAACCTAGCACTCCGGTCTCGGGTGAGTGTGCAGACAGCAGACCACTAACACAGCTGTGTTCACACTGTTTTCTTGCTGTTGCTGATGATTTGTAATGTGTACTGTTTCGTGGCATTGCTAGATGTCCTGAAAATTTTCAGGTCGCTGGTTATGGCTTGGTTTCTTTGTCTGTTTATCCATGTGTGAGATAACTCAATATGAATGCCATAGATTTTTTTCAGGTAAACCTATCGTTAAGAAATAATCTTTTACTCCAACTACAACAGGATGATTGACCGAGGCAGAAACTTTATGTATACAGTAGCTTTTGTTCTTCAAGCAAAAAAATAGGTATACGTGAGATACTTTTCAAAAGTCAAATACAGTCAAGTTTTTCAGTCACCATAGACTTAAATGGTAGCAGGTAATGTTAGTACTTACATACCTCTTTCCTTTTGTCTTTTTTGCTAGAGATGGAACTTCTAATGATCTTTAGGCCCGCCCATAGGAAACAGGAACTATTTTGAACGGTTAGTTTTCCATGGTAACTTTGTTCTCTTTTTTTTCGCTTTGTTTCACTCAGGGCAAGATGACCTCATCCAACACCAAGATATGAGGATATTGGAGCTCACACCAGAACCAGACCGGCCTCGCATTCTGCCTCCTGATCAGCGACCTCCTGAACCACCTGAACCACCACCAGTCACTGAGGAAGATCTGGATTATCGGACAGAAAACCAGCACGTCCCCACCACTGGTTCTTCCTTAACTGACCCTCATGCCGGAGTGAAAGCAGCGCTGTTACAGCTTCTTGCTCAGCATCAGCCCCAGGATGATCCCAAAAGAGAAGGTGGTATTGACTACCAAGTAGGAGACACTTACGTACCCACTTCAGACTACAAGGACAACTTTGGATCTTCTTCCTTCTCCTCTGCTCCTTATGTTAGCAGTGATGGTCTAGGGGGTAGCTCTGCTCCACCACTGGAACGACGTAGCTTCATCGGGAACTCTGATATTCAGTCTTTGGACAACTACAGTACTACTTCATCTCATTCTGGTGGGCCACCTCAGCCTTCTGCCTTTTCGGAGTCATTTCCTAGTTCAGTAGCTGGATATGGAGACATTTACCTCAATACTGGTCCCATGTTGTTTAGTGGAGACAAGGACCATAGATTTGAATATAGCCATGGCCCCATTGCAGTCCTGGCAAACAGCAGTGACCCTTCCACAGGGCCCGAGAGTACTCATCCTTTGCCAGCAAAGATGCACAACTATAACTATGGTGGTAACTTACAGGAAAACCCAGGCGGCCCTGGCCTCATGCATGGACAGACCTGGACTTCTCCTGCTCAAGGACCTGGATATTCACAAGGATACAGGGGACACATTAGCACATCAACTGGCAGAGGTCGAGGCAGAGGGTTACCATACTGAGTATCTGTTTTTCCTCAGGCACATCATTTTTATCTGGAAAGACTTTTCTAGCTGCGATTTAAGGCAGCAGTCCAAGAGACTTGAATAATATTAATTCAACAACAGCTTTATTTTTATGTGGAAAAGGGTCTTGCATACAATAGTTAAAAAAAAAAGACAAAAAAAACCTTGCTTAAATTCATGCTGTTCTAAAAACTAGATCTATTAATTGTACATCTTCACGAATTCTAGTTAACAATTTTATTTTGTATTCTTGCAGTTTTAAGTGGATGCTAATCTTAGGGACATAAAAGTCTTTATGGCCCTCTGCAGATCTTCTGAACTATGCACATTTGTGCTTTTTTTGTAAGTTTGGACCAACTTTTATGTAACAACCAACAAACCCCTCCCCCCTCCAGTTTTACAACAATCAGAAAGGGCACTGATTTATTTGGTATTTTTCTTTTTACAAAGCTACCTTTAGTCAAAGGTCACTGTCAGTCTTTGCACCTGCTTTCAGTGTTATTGTGAAAGGTGTACTTTGTGCATTTCAGAAAATAAAACACAGCCTTTCTCTTGATGCAGCAGTTTTATAAAAAAAAATGGTCAACGTTATTTTTGTTTTATTTTGCAGATTATCATAGCCTAGCAAAATGCATTCAAACGAAATAGTGGGTTTTATATGAAAACTATGGGTGGGCTGGGGAGGGTAAGTAAGTGCCTTAACAGGTAAACTTAAGGTCTGAAAAAGCAGTTAACCTTTACACCCATTTGTCTTCTAAAGGGAATCAATGCATTGTACTGGCGAGGCAGGGAGCTCTCCCGTGTTTAGGGGCTGCCTGCTCAGTTCCCATGGGGTCCATTCCCTCTGCCCATCACACTGTCTCCTTTCTGCCTGTCTTTGGGCTCTGTTACCTTCCACTACCACCTTCTCTTGAGAGAAGAGTCAGAACAAAGAAAGGGAGTAGAACTCCAATCAGTACCTTTTGTTACTTCTGAGAAGTCCTAGAAAGTTTTGTCATTTAAATGGTTAAAATAGCTAACAGAATTTTAGAGTACCATTTTCTTTCAGCTGCCATATTGTCCCTGTTTCCTCTTGCCATGGATAATTGGAGGGCAGTAGCATAGAAGTAAGAGGTAATAACAGAATTTGCATAGATCTTTTGAAGTTCATGGGGGAGGGGTGGCAAACACCATATTTTAAGTTATGCAGTTGCCATTTTAAGAAAAAATTAACTCTATTCACTTTACTTGTTAACTAGAAACATTACCTAGATGGAATTTATGGAAGCAAAGAAAACATAGTGAGAAGAAACCCTGTTATCTTCCTTCCCTCACCTGTGAGGTTTCTTATGACTCCTTCTGCAAGACTTCGAGCAAATTTAGTTCATTTTAACATTTTTTCTCTTATTAAAAGCAACGAAGAATGGTGGGCTAACCCTTATCTAAACCGTCATGGTGTCAAATCTATTCATGTGCACAGAAACACACATGTGCACAGAAACACACATGTGCACACACACATACAGTTAGAATAATTCTAGAAAGGAACCAAAGGTAAAAAGCCAGTGTTTCCATTATCACTAACTGGAAAAAATAGACTCTGGAAATGAGAGTTGTGCCAATTAACCATTTTGTTTTAATTATTCTCTTGGTAACTTATTTTTTGATTGGAATCTTAAATTGGAACAACTGTTATAGAATGGAAATTGCTCCAGTTCTAAAGTCAGTTTCTTAACCCTGTGCCCTCTTATCTGACTTGTGAACCTTCATTTCCAAACAATATATGGGAGGCATTGTAGTTTGGGGACAGTAAGGACATTTTAAAGTGGATAATTTGCCATTTTACTGCTATAAAATGAGTTGATGTCGGTTGACCATTTTATTTTTTGATGGAATTTTTTTTTGTTTGGGAGAAAGAAATGAAGAAAAAATTATTTTGCTTTTATTTGAATATTGAGTACTAACAACTTATAATAAAACTACATTGCAGGAAGTGAAGAAATATTTTGAAATTTAGCAAAATAGCTACAGTATTCAAGTATCTGAAATTTTAATATGGTGAGTCTTAGAGCTTTAGACTTTCCTCTAAGTGACAGTATCTAAGTTATTCTTAATAGTCACACTTGATAATTCTGCTGACTACAGCAGCTAACCTGAAATTGAAGATATTTATGTGACATGAATAGCCTGTGTTTTAAAATTAAATATTTTATATAAAATGGAACTGTGTTTGGATAGTTTTTCTAATTCAACATTTCAGTTATATATTTATGTTGGGAGAGTGGCTGGGAGGATGTGGAAATTGTTCCTTGAAATTGAAAATTTAAACCACAGCTTCTAATCTCACCCTAAAACAGTGTTGATGTGACACATACCAATATTTTATGCACCACTTAGAAAAAATGTTGCCACTTAAACTACAACACAATGTTAAGGTGCATCCACTGTAAAATAATCCCCAAATATAGAGACATTGTTGTATGAAAGAATTTGTCTTAAAATTGATGAAATATGATAGTCAAAATCTTAATGCATCCTTCCATACCATGTAATACTTTAGCAAGTTTGGATTAATAAAAAGAACAGGATTGGGAAATCACTGATTCTCTAGGTGATAATGACTGCAGTAATCACTGAGTATTCTTGAGTGAAATCTAAGCAACATAAAATATTGCTGATGTTTTTGGGGAAGAAACAGGTAAGTCAGATTGCAAATAAGATGAAAATAGGTAAGATTGACCTACCAAAAGAAGAAAATATTCATTATATCCCACGTGAAGTTCCTTTTTGTATTTCCTGACACAGCAAGTTTTTCCACATGGAACTCAGTGTATTTCCCAAGTCTTCATCCATTATTTGCTGGAGAGGTGCAATCACTCGCCCATGAAATTTTAAAAGACTCATTTGAAGGGGTTTATTGATTAAAATAGTTTGTGGAATGTGAATTAAGAGAATGCTTTACCTGTGGCTCAGAGCTTCATTCTGTCAGTGAATATGTGTTGAGTGCCTCCCAAGTGCCGGGTACTGTTCTAGTGCGCGGGCTACGTCAGTCAACGTGAAAGGCGCTGCCCGGAGCTTCTAGTGGCTGACGGTGAGCAAGGCGGTTTAAAAAGGGTCTGGAGAAGCTAGTGGTGTTTGCTACTCTCAGCTATATCTAAATTACACTTAAGTGAGTAAGAAATGAAAAATGTGAGTGTCTTTGTAAAGTTTTAAAGTCAAATTTGAATAGAGAAATAAGGTTTTGGAAAGAACAACTGGAAACTCAGTGATGAAAACAAATTTTAAGTTGCACGTGGCCAGTTTGTAATAGGCCGATTTGTAGGAAACATCAAGATTTCTTGAGAAAAATGGAAGGTAAATGGGTTAAATGCTTCCAGACTAACTTGACTGGTACTTCGGAGTCAAGTGTTTCTGCATTCGCTATGAGCTTAACCCAATTTTGGATGATTTTTCACTTTTTTTTTTTAAAGTGAAGTTGAAATAAAAGCTTTGAATAAAGATCTGCTGATTCTCTGGGATGCTGGTTTTGACATTTGTGAAGTCTAACAGGATGTTCCAGTAATCTAAAATCATCTAGTCCGTCTCCTCACTGTAACAGCTGAGAACAATGACACTTAGATGGCTTGCCAGCGCTCGTTTCTCTAAGCCTTATCTAAATTCCGCAGTACTTAACTTTTTAATAAAAGCGACTATTAAAATACTTATTAGTGTGATAGTAAAATAAATTTAGAATCCTGAACAACTGGTTTAACACAAATGGCTTAAAAAAGTCAACTGAAAAAATGATTCAGAAGAAATAAGGAAATAAACTAAAAATTTTAGAAAACTTATTTAGGAGCCTTGTAGAGACTCTTTGCTTCATATGTGGATAGTCTTTAAAAAGGAGTTTTTTTTTTTTAAGGATAGTAGTATAAATTTCTAACAATTAGGTAATAAGACTGAATCTGATTGAAACATTTTCTGTTTGTAGGAGGAAAATTGATATCTGCCTTGAAAACATTGCTTTTAAATTCTTTCAAGGTTTTATAATGTCAAGTGGTTTTATAAGAGGAGCAATGGTTTGTCATTTACCAAAGGCCTCTCTACATAAGTTCTTAAATTGTTTTTAGTTTAATTAGAAATAAAAGCTACCAACAGATTAATAAGCTATCAAGGGACCCAATTGAAGATGAGGAAAACAAAATTTTTATCATACTGGAAAGAACTTACCTTTTGAATTATGTAGACTAACGAATTTTGTGGCTCTCACTCTTTTTACCATATCAAATGTCCCATTAAAAAAGAATTTTCTAGTTCTCATTGCATTCAAAAATACGGATTGTAGTGAATTGCCCTGTAAGTTTTTTTCACAAGTTAATTTGTTGTAAAGGTGCCATGCTTTTCTGCAAGAACTTTAGTATCAAGTCTTGTAACTTAAATCGAATGTGTTTAATATAAGCCATTTGTTTAAAAAAGAAAAGGCTGTATTTGATAGTCTGTAAATAAACTGTCGTAAGAATTCCAGGCCATTTAGCCTTGTTTTCTTCTTGCTTATATCCAGAACAGACTCTTGGAAATAATCTCATCTGATGAAGACGACCGCTTGTTAACCATTGTGCCGTGTTTTACTGACAAAGCTTAAAAGCTAGAACTCTTATTTTTTCCTGTTTATATTTGTACGTGTTTGGAAATGTAGGAACATATCCAGAGATAAACCACCATTAATATTTTGCTTGTGATGATGTATATGAATATGTATCTAATTTTTTTCTGGATGGGATTATACTGCCCATAGGTTTTGAATTAGATTTTTTTAGTAACGTGGACACCCGTCTATTCAGTAATTAAATTCTACGCTTTTTTAAATGGTTGTAAATAATTCCTTTATAGAAGAACCGTTAATTTAACAATTCCTTATTACTAGACACAAAATATTTCTAACTTCTGTTATAAATAATGAGATGAAAATCTGCATAAATATATGTATACATACATACAAATGCACATAATTTCTTTGGAATTGCTGGTCTAAAGAGTGCAGTTCTTTTGCTATATCCTGATTGTCCTCAGGAAAGTTTTGCAAGTTGTACATTCCTATTGCTTTCGCTTTGCCTTTAGCTATGTTGAGTACATAAAATTTTTAAATCTTTGCCAGTTTGACAGGTGATAAATCATCTTGTTTAAATTCATATTTCTTTGGTTACTACTGAAATTCAGTATTATGTTAGCCAACTGTCTTTTGTTTATTGACTATTCATGTGTTTAATTATTAGGTGTTTATCTCTGTTGCTTTGAAGAGCTCTTAATATAAGGCAGGTAGCCCTTTGTAAACTATAGTCTTAAAAATGCTGTACGGGGCCAGCCCTGGTGGCCTCGTGATTTAAGTTCAGCTCAGTCTGCTGTGGCGGCCCAGGTTCAGTTCCCTGGGGCTGACTTAACAGAGAGCAGTCTCTGTTAGTGGCTGTGCTGTGCTGGCGCCCCAACTACTAACAAGTAGAGGAAGATTGGCACAGATACTAGCTCAGGGCGAATCTTCCTCAAGGGGAAAAGAATACTGTAGTATGGTGTGTATTGATATAGGAAAATTTAATGATTGTATGTAGTCTGTTCATCTTTTGCTTATGTTTTCTCCTTAGAAAAGCTTTGTCTACTCCAAGATTATTCTAATTTTCACACAAATTTCATCTTACTTCTCTGGCTTTTACACTTAATTCTAAGTCATTCTGGAATTTATTTCGTTAGAGGTTGTGAGCTAAGGATCCACTGTTACTCCTTTTCTGAATCTCTCTACTGACCAGGCCAAGAGCATTTGTTGAACAGTTCATCCTGTCCCCTGTTTTGAAATACCAGCTTCGTCTCATTTGGGTCCATTTCTGGGCTTTCAGTTATGTTCCAGCTCTGGTCTTTCTCTTCTGGTTACAAGTACTGTACTTGTGTTAGATCTTTATAGACTATGCATGTCTCATTGTAGCCTTTCTTTAATCACTGTAATTTCAATTCCTAGAACAATGTGTAGTACATGGCAGACAGTACTATTTGTTGTAGGATGGAACTTAATTTAACTGTCCTTTTTCAAAGTTTTCTATTCCTGCCTGTTTATTTTCCCATGTGACTTTCAGAATCATTTTTCTCACTTTCCCCAAGTATCCTGTTAGGATTTTAACCAGAAACACACTAAGTGTTTAAATTCACTTAGGGGGTCTTTCCATTGAGCACATAGTACAATATATATATATTTTTTGCATGTCCTCATTAAAGGTTTTGAAATTTTCTTTACTATAATACTGATATGTTGGTTTTTTAAAAGTCTCCAAAAATTTTTGTCGCTTTTAAAAATGGACTCTTCATATTATTATAAGTACTGTAATATTTTAAACGAATCACTGCATATATAGGAAAGCTGTCGTGTGTTTTTTTTTTAAACTGACCACATTGCATAACTCTTCTATTATTTCTAATAGTTTTCAGTTGATTGAATATGATAATGGGCATTCTTATTTCTGATTTTATGAATGTCTAATTTTTAGTATTTCGCTCAAGTATAATTTAAACTATAGAATAGAAATAAAATACTTATGTTAAGAAGAATCTTGATTCATGAAGCCCATTTATTGGAATCAGATGTTAAATTTTTTTCAAATGCTTTTCCAGTGTCTACCAATATGTTAGTATGGATTTTCTCCTTTGACCTATCGATGAGAGACCCTGATTATATTAGCAGAATCTAATATTGAGCCAGCCATTATAAATGCTGCTGTATTCTATTGACTGACCTTATATTTAGGATTTTGTATTTATTCATAAGAGGTAAGTCTAGTTTTGATGGCTTTGCAGAATAAACTGGAAAACTGTCTCATGTCTTATTTGATTTAGAATATACCCTGAGAATTGTCTGTTTATTGAAGTTGATGCTATTTTATTTATATCTAGATACACCTGACTCTTTTCTTGAAGGTATTTCTTCACAATTCTATTTCCTCATGGGTTCCTGCTCTGTTCAGGATTCTGTTTCTTGAATAAATCTTGGTAATTTTCCTTCTTGAAATTCATCATGCAGTCTACCTTATATTTAAAATGTTTTTCATATAGTTAATAATCTCAGCGTTTTAAGTACACACATCATCTACCATTACATGTCCTCTTCGTGTCTTTCTCTTCTCTTCGGTTAGACTCGCTCAGGTGTGCCCCCTTCTACCCCCATCCTCTTTACCATCAGGGAATAATCATCTATCATTTTTTCTAACTTATTTCAGCATTTTAACTTTGATTCCATTCTTCTACTTCTCTTATTTATTCCTACCTCTTGAGTTGAATAATTGGTCCATTTATTTTTTCTTCCTTTCAATTCTAAAAGAAATCACTTTAATGTGATGAATTTTCCTCTGATTATTTCTTTGAGTCCATCCCATAGGTGAAGAATGTTGTATTTTCATTATTGTTTTCTAAATATTTGGTGGCTGCAAATTTGATGGCTTGTCTAACAGTTATTTGGGATAGTGTGTTTCACTTTTCAGGTGGTTGGCTATATTTTATTTTTTAGTTTAGTTTTTTGTTAATAACATAGTTTCTACTACATAGAGTCAGTGTCTCTAGTCTGCTTTTGGAAACCTATTAAGGATTCTTTTTAGCCTGCTAAGCAAACAAATTTTCTAAGTATTTCCTGGTTGCTAGGATGGGTATGTCCTTCGGTACAATTTGTCATGTAACCATTAAATCAATATTATTAGTTAAGCACTGGTGAGATTCTTTATATCTTTACTTATATCTCAAGGAGTGAGAAATGTAAAATAAATTCTTATATTGCTATTATGTGTTTTTCTTCATATATCCAATCCTTTTTGCTTTGTGTATTCAGTGCTATGTTCAGCACATACAGGTTCATAACTACTTAATCTTTGTTCATTTATTCAAGTTTCTTTTTTAACATTTTGAATTCTACTAGGTCCAATTTTAATATTACCACAATTACTTGGGCCTCTCTATCAGTTTATTTTATACTCTCTGCTTGCCCTTTTTTTTTTTTTAATGCGACCTTGCTGGCTTTGTTTATAATCTTCTGCTAAATTGATTTTTTCTCTTTAAAAATTTGTAGTTGGGGACCTTTTGTTGATCCGTAATGTATACAGACTGTTTTCTGTTAGGCTTTAAATATTTCAAAGATATATTTAAAGCTATTTCTTGAATAATAACTTCAGGAATGAAAGAGTTGCCTGGACTGTCTCCTATACAAAATGAAATTTGCACGTTCCCTTTATCCTAACCCTCTACTTTCTCCCCTTTTTTGGTAGAAAAATTCATGATTTTAGACCCATTTTAAAAATAATGATGTTTCAGTTCTGTTATATAACTATTGTAATCATTTTCAAAACTTAATGCCACAAATATACTTGGAGTAGAATGCTGGACACGTTCATTTTAAGATCTGGATGGACATGGATGCTCATTATTAGTTACTATTTGGTATTCAACATTTTGTGGCGGGTCTTTGTTAGTTAAGAAAGTGGGGGAGGGAGAGAGGAAGAGAAGTAAAAAAATAAGCTTTGGAAAGCAAGAAAGAATGGCAGATTATATATGACTGTCTACGTAGAATACACAAAAGAATCTACAAAAAATATTAGCAGTAATAGATTGAACAAGTTGCTAGAAACTTTTATATAGAAGAACAAAGGGCCAAAAATAGCTAACATAATTTTGAAAAAAAAAAATTTGGACTTGCTCTCCCAGATAGTAAGATTCCTGGGACAATTGGTTACACACAAGTAAAAAAGTCAAGAAGAGGCAAATGTTGAAAATACACGTTTTCATGGGTCTGAATGACAAAAATTAAAAATACTATGGGAGGGAAAATGTACTTTGACCTGTCGATTCCACTTCTGGGAGACTTCTACTCAGAAATGACCCATGTAGCTTGTATATCATTATTTATAAAATAAGTGTAAATATCCTAAATACTTATCTGTAGGAGAATAGTTAAATACCATTATGGATAGAAGTATAGTATGACTCCGTTTGATTAAAGAAGTACATCTATATATAGTGTATAGAAAAAGAATTTGAAAACTCCAACTGCTTGTGGGTTATAGAGCATAGTGGTTTTAAAAGGAGGCTTATAAGCCAGGACCAATTCCTGGCTTTACTATTATTAATCTTTATAGCCTTAGACTAGTTATTGAAACTCTGATTCTCAGTTTTTACGTTTATGAAATGGGTGCAATACTGAAAGTTTTAAGGCTTCAGTAACTTAACAGTGCCTGGAGTATGATAAGTGCTTCATGGATATTTGCTTTGTTATTGAGAGAGAGGTTGGGTGGGGGTGCTGAAGGGGAAACTTTGCTTCTTCATTGATGCTTTTTAAGAATTTTTAATTAAAAACATGCTTGTGATAAATTTAAGTTGGAAGGTATTGGTTTCAGTCAACAAATGATATTCACTCTTGAGGCTTTCCACAGACTATAAAAATTTGAACTATCTTCTGTCTAGTTCCATCTTAAACATCTGAAAAAGTGATTAATGGAGAACTGTCTGAAGTATATGTAGTCCATTAATTCTTATTCTTTTAAACACTAGAATTTATTATCTTCAATTCAGAGACAGGATTTATTTCTTTGTCTCCATTGGAAGAGATAAGAATAAGCTAATTCTATGTTTTCTAGAAGGAAATGGTCTAAGTCGTCTAGCATTGGAATCATTCACTTTGAAAATTTAGGGCTCCATCAAGTGTGCAGATTGGCTCTCTCAGGCCATACTTGAACACAAAAGTTTCAGCCTTGGGTGGGCATCAGAATCACATGTTAAGCTTCATTTTTAATTTCATTTTTAAAATTTTATGTAAGTATAACATGTATACATTAAAGTAATATTAAGTGCACTTAATGAATTTTTATATATGTTTACACCCATGTAACCACGAGCCAGATCAAGATAGAGAACATCTCTATCACTCCATAAGGCCATGCACTTTCCCAATCAGTACCCCTGGAAGGAACTAATATTCTAACTTCTAACATCTTTAATTCGTTTTGCCTTTTCTTAAGCTTTATATTAAGGGAACCAGATAGTATATACTCTTATTGACAATTTTCTTCCAATAAATTTGATGTTAGGTGACATAGACACAAATTATGACTGACAGAAGAAGAAATCCAAAAGTCCTACATCTATGAAAGGAATCTATAATTAAAACTTTTTTCCGCAAAAAACAAAACAAATAGAACTGCAGGCTCAGAATGTTTCACTAATGAAAGCGTCCAAACACTTATGGAAAAAAGTAATAATTTTACACAAACTCAGAGATTAGAGAAAGAAGGAATATGTTCCAACTCATTGTATGAGTTCAGCATTTCCCTGATATCAAAACTTGACATGGACTTGACATGACAAGAAAATTACAAGTCAGTATCTCTTATTGAACGTTCTTAACAACACATTAGAAAGTCCAGAGATTAAAACAAAAAAAGATGATATGTCATGACAAAGTGGGGTTTACTCCAGGAATGCAAGGTTGGGTCAACATTCAGAAATCAATGTAATTTACCACATTCACCTAACAGAGGAGAAAAACCATAACATCATCTCAATAAATGCAGAAAGTATAAGATTAAACATCCATTTATGATCACAACTCTCAGCAGGCTAGAAATAGAAGAAAATGTCCTTAATTTGATTAGGCTATCTGTATAAACCCTACCGCTAACATACCTAATGGGGAAAGGTTGAAAACCTTCTCCTTCAGGTCCAGACAAGACAAGGAGGTTTACTATCACTGCTGCTTGTCAATATTTTACTAAATATGTAAAGATTGGAAAGGAAGAAATAAATCTGTCTTTATTCGCAGATGGCATGATTGTGTACATAGAAAATACAAAAGGATCTATAAACAAGGTAATTTAGCAAGGAAACAATGAAAGATCTATATACAAAAATCAATTGTATTTATATAGACTAGCACAGTTGGAAAATGAAACGTACTAAATGTCACTTACATTAGCATTAAAAAATCAGATACTTAGGGATAAATCCTACAAAAGATGTACTTTTGTAATAAAAACTACAAAACATTGCTGAGAGAAGTCAAAGAAGACCTAAAATGAGAGAGAGAGAGAGAGGGAGGAGAGAGCGCACTAGTTGATAGATAAATATATTAAGCTCATGGATTGGAAGCCTCATTATTATGTCAATTCTACTCATATTGGGCTAGCTATAGATTCAATGCAATCCCAATCAGAAAACCAGCAGGTTTGTGTGTGTGTGTGTACATATGTGTGCATGAAAACTGACATGTTGACATTAAAATTTATGCACAAATGCAAAGGAGCTAGTATAGCCAAGGTAACCTGGAAGAACAAAGTTGAGGAACTCATTCTGCTACATTTTAATGCTTAATGTAAAGTAACAGCTATTAAGAGAGTGTGGTATGGGCACAAAGATAAACACAGATCAACTGAATAGAATACAAGCTGTTGGAGGAGCTCATCAAGAGGATGTGGCTGCTGGTTGACCCACGAGATGGACCTGAGCAACTGGAGGCTCCACCTCCTCCCCTGTCCTGGGAAGGTACTTCTGCCCACCGTTCCCACAGTGGGAGCCATTTCAAGGACACAGCCTTGAGAGTACTGTGTTGTTGAGATCATCCAGTCTGTAGACGTGAGTGAACGCAATTAAGGCTCTATGTAAACTTTTAAGATTCTGGCGGGTGGGTATGAAAATCTATGCGTCTTGTGGCTGTCTAAGACAAGCCTTGATGTAAGTTCCCATGCTGTTACAACTGCCATGTACCACTCTGGAGTGGCCTGCCTCTTCCTTCCGTCTCTCCTTGCCCTCCGTGTATGGGGGCCAGTTTCAGATTTCACCTGGGAAGCTCCCAAGGTTTCGAACCAACACAAGCCTAGAATAGACCCCCACAGACACCTTCACCTGCATGTGACTCGGAGATAAAACAGCCTTCTCAAAAAATGTTGCTGGAGTAATTGCTATCTATGTGGGGGGAAAAATGAAGCTTGAGCTAGCTATCGAGAGAATTTGAGGTAGGTCATAGGCCTAAATGCGAAATGTCAAAAAGCAAAGCTTATAGGAAAAAAATAGGAGATTTTTTAATGACTTTGAACAAAACACAGAAGCACTAATACTACTTTATTAAATTTAGGAACAAGTTTATCTTTTCTTCTAGTTATTCTAAGTAGTATCCTCAGATCAACCTAGACCTTCAGAACATTTGAATAATTCCACCAATATCTGGATAGTTTGTAGAATTGCTTTAACTAATATTATACTGTTATGCTCTCAGCTTTTTTTTTTTTAAGATTTTATTTTTTTCCTTTTTCTCCCCAAAGCCCCCCAGTACATAGTTGTATATTCTTCGTTGTGGGTCCTTCTAGTTGTGGCATGTGGGATGCTGCCTCAGCGTGGTTTGATGAGCAGTGCCATGTCCGCGCCCAGGATTCGAACCAACAAAACACTAGGCCGCCGGCTGCGGAGCGCGCAAACTCAACCACTCGGCCACGGGGCCAGCTTTCAGCTTTTCATCAAAGGACACTATAGGAAACACTCATAAAATTATTACCTCATTTGCCATGGATGATTCTTTAATCAAAACTTTGGCGTTTACTGTGGGTTAGGCAACGTGCTAAGCCCTTTATAAACACTAACTTCTTCAATCCTCATAACCCATGTGAGGCAGATGCTATTCATAACCACATTTTACAGAAGAGGATACTGGTAAAGAGACATTGAACAAGTCGCTCACGGTCACGTAGTCAGGGTTGGGATTTAAACATAGCCATCACAAAATGCCACAGGTTGGGTGGCTTAAACTGAAACGGAAATGTATTTCTCACAGTTCTGGAGGCTGGAAGTCTCAGATAAAAGTCCAGTGGGGTTTGGTTTCTGGTGAGGGCTCTCTTCTGGCTCGCAGATGGCCACCTTCTGGCTGTGTCCTCACATGGCCTTTCCTTGGAGTGAACACAGAGAGAGAGTTCTCTGGGGTCTTTTCTTATAAGGACACTATTGCTATTGGACGAGGGCCCCACTCTAGTGACCTCATTTAACCTTAATTTCTTCCTGACTCCGCACATAGCTACACTGCCGGTTAGGGCTTCAGTATATGAATTTGAGGGTAGACACAATCATTCAGTCCAAAACAGTCAGTCTGGCTCCAGAGTCCACACACAACCACTTATTTTAAGGCCCACATGAAAATTTTCTTTGAGAAATTGGTGTAAGGAGAGAGAGGCATATGAGCACACTCTCCCCCAAAATGTGTGTATGTATTTATGACAATTCAATAACAGCATTGGGACACAGGCCTCTGTGTCTAGAGATTTGTCAAAATTATCGGAAGATAGAACGCAAATAAAGTTGGAGAAACTAGAATAGGAAACAACTGAAAACATAGGATGAAACTACTGCACAGTGAAAAACTGCAGAGAAATTCCAAGCTCAGGCTACCACAGACAGACAATCCTTATGCCAGTATAATGGGCGCGGCAAAAACTTCTCACAGAGAATCCAGTTGCACTGGGGGTGGGGGAGACTCCATAACGGGGGGAAATGTTTTTTCGGTACTTGACCTCTAATGATTATGAAAGCTACGAAAGTAAATTTACTAAATTTATAGTTAACAAACTTCTGATTATAATTGCAACTGTGTTAATTGTTTAAAGGATACCGATTAAATCACCGCTTTTGTCTTTTTTGGTGTATTTCTGATGAGACTGTGACGACACAATAAGACACCTTTCATTCCATATTTTATTTTTGTAACCTATTCATCCCTCTGACCTCGTATTTAGGATATCTGGCCTTGAGGCAATTTGAATCAACAGTCTTGGGGAGGAAGGAATGATTCATAATTCTGTAGTTCTGAGAAAGGCGTAACAAAGTTTATCTTTTTTTCCTCAATCTTATCTCCCGCTATATCTTCCACTTCCTGGGGCAGAGAATGCAGCTTTTCAAACCTCAAGGCCTCGACTTGGACTGCAGGCCATAGCTAGAAAGAACTCCACATTCAGCTGGGCCACCTTAAACCGGATGTAGCTCTTTCTTGTGGGCCACAAGAAATTGCCAACATATTCCAACATCCTGAATTTGTTTTCCACTGTTTTCCTTAATACATTTCTGTAGGTACACCTTTAGTGTCCCAATGAATAGATAACAATTTAGCCAAATGCAAGGGTCATCTGAACCTAGAATAGTGGGAATCAAGTTGCCCAATTCTCTACTCCTTCACCTTGCCAATTCCACACTTTAGGATTTGCTACTTGAAGTACCCACTTCCGTTAACCACGTTCTGTATCAAGTCAGCATGTTTTGGCTACAAGTGACAGAAATCCAGTTCAAAGTTGCAAAGCAATAAGGAAATTTATTTTCTCACATAAATCCAGAAAAGGTTAGGCTTCAGACATGGTCCATCAGGACTCCAGATTTACTTCTTTGTAGTTGTCTTGGTGGTGTCCTTCTCTGTGCGTTGGTTTCATCTTCAGCACAGCAAGACTGTTGTGGCTCTTCCAGGTATCACAGCCAAACAAAACTCTCTAGAGCAAGAAGGATCATCTCTAAGAATTACATCCCATTCGCCAGAATTGAGCTACATACATGTTGCCAAGTCAATCAGCGAAAAGAGGAATGGAATTACTGTGACTGACTTGGACCAGGGTTGAAGGAATGTTGGAGTGTCACCTATAATTATTATTAAGCATTCACTTAAAAAAAAAAATAAGACTGACAAAAATCAGAATCAGAGTTCTTGGATGTTAAAAACATGATTGCACACAAACAAAAAAGTAGATGGACCGTAAAATAGAATATCCATGGCTGAAGATCAAATTAGTGAGCCTGAATATCAAGCTGAGAGATGCTGGGGATGATCCTCCCTAAAATTTACCACTAAAAATTTAAATGAAGGAAAGTATAAAAGGAAAATTGAGAAATGGAGGATAGATCTAGATATCCCACTATTCATGTGATAGTTCCAAAAGGAGAGAACAGAGAGAATGGAGAGCAACAAATAAACAAAGAAATATTAGAAGAAAATTTCCCAGAGTTGAAAGAGACATCAGTCTTCCCATTGAAGAAGACCATGGAATGCAAGCAAAACATATGATAACAAATTCACACTTGAAAGACAGCAAAGTAATATCTCAGAATTTTACATTTTATTAGAACTTGAGATTTATTTATATTAGGGGAATAAAAAATAGATTGTCTACAAAAGAAAGAGAGTCAGACTGGCATCAGACCCCTCACCATTAACACTGGATGCTAAAAGTTTCTGCAACGTCTAGGGGAAATAATTTTGACCTCAGAATACTATACTCAGTGTGTTAAGGTATTGTTCTTTTCCCTTGGCCTTCTTGCTTTGACTGAAACCTGGCTCTTCCCTGAGGACGCTGATCACCCTGCAGCCTTCTGAAGTGATGGCCATTTTCTCTCCCTTGTACCACTGGGCCTCAAGTCTAGTTAGGTGTCCTTCCTGATCCTCACTTTCACTTTCAGATCATTCTTGTTGCCTCCTTAAAACTACAAAGCTTTGACTCTCATGTCATCAGACTACATCACTCACTCCTCCCTGTTACAGGTATTTACTGATGTCTGAGTTATTCTTCCCCTTCCACCCTCCCCACCACACTCTACCCACTACCCATTCTTTGAAGATTTTGATTCCTGGCTTACCGTCACTCTCTCCTATTTCTATCTTGATTTCACCATCCATGTGGATGACCGTTCAAGTCTTGGCTTCTTTGTTTCTTGACCACTCCAGTGACCTTATCCTCTACCTCATCTCAGCTCTTGTCATACTCAGGACTTTATCAACACCAATAACATAGTCCTCCCACAAATCTCAATTTCAAGCATACTACTTATACTACTCTTTGAAAAACTGCTCCTAAATTTGCAGCTCACTCCCTCTAGTACTCTGACTCCTGTCTTTTTCGTTATAATCACTCTCTCATTAATTTATACACACCTTCAACTGCCTTGTAACCCTCTTGCTTTCCTGAATTCACTTGAAAAAAACAAAATTCTGTTTAGACCCTAACTCCTAAAATACTATTTAAATCCTATGTCTGCATTCATGCAGCTGAACATTGCTGGAAAAATACTCAATCATGCCAACTAGTTTCACCTTACTTCATGATCACAAATCTCAGGTGGGCCCTTAAGGCTACCCAACAATTATACTTACCATATTTCATCAATTCTAAAACATACACATTTTCACACTTAATATCTCTGAAATGAGGATGTGTCTTAGATATGCCACTATGGCATCTCATACTTTAATTGTCAGGGCTTTTCCTTTTTTAGTGGTACCTAAAATAATGGTGTGTCTTACAATCAATGGCATCTTAGATTTGATGAAGTATAGCATAATTCTCGAGTCCTTTTCATTCTCTCATTCTTCCACACGATCATTTAATACTTTTCTCCTCTCTACTCAAACCTCCAGTACTTCCTTCCTGTATTAGTTGCTAGCGCTGCCAATGCCGCCTTCCTGCTGTGTCCTCACATGGTCTTTCCTCTGTATGCGTGCATGTCTCATGGTTGTGTGTCCAAATTTCCTCTTCTTATAAGGACATTGGTCATATTGGATTAGGCCCACACTAATGGCCTCATTCTAACTTAATTGCTCTTTAAAAACCTTATCTCCAAATATATGTACCTTCTGAGGCACTGGGGGTTAGAACTTCAACATAGGAATTTTGAGGGGACCACAATTCAGCCCATGATACGCCCCCATGCTCACTTTCAGTTGATGACTTTGTTCCATATGTCATAGATTTAGAAATAAATAAGAAAAATTCGAAAGTTCCTACCACATCACCTCCACTCTTCACTAACCATCTCCATTTCATTAGCTTCTTTCCTGTTACTACAGATAAACTATCCGTACTCCTAGAGAATCCTTTCTTGCCAAACAAAGCACTTCCCTCCAGCTCTCCTCCCGCGCCTGCGTTATCATTTCTTTCCATATAAGTTCAAAGGGGGCCAGAGTTTTTTTTGTTTCGTTTTGTTCTCTACTCCCAGCATCTAGAACTGTGTCTGGCACATCATATAAACTCAATATTTAATGAACAAATCCTGATTTTATAAATAATATAAAAATATATAACAAAATTATATATCATATATATTATAAATATATCCCTTTAGTATATATAATATAAAGGGAGGCACTAGAAGGGAAACCCTTTACTGGAAGTAAAATTATAACAGTGTATCAAGTAAGAGAATAAAAAGGAACAAAGTCAAGTGAATCAGTCCAAGAAAGGCAGAACACTTCACAAGAACAAGAAGTAGGTTGCTAAGGAGAGGCAGTCACCTGAAGGAAAAAGCCTCCTGAAAGCTCATCTCAGATATGGTCATATAGTAATGACAAAGGAGATTCAGAGAGGAGAACCACGCTGATCAAAAAACCCACTTTAGGGGGCCGGCCCCATGGCAAAGTGGTTAAGTTCGTGTGCTCTGCTTTGGTGGCCTGGGGTTCGCCAATTCAGATCCTGGGTACAGACCGACACACCGCTCATTAAGCCATGCTGTGGTGGCATCTCACACAGAAGAACTAGAATGACTTAAAACTAGGATATACAACTACGTACTGGGACTTTGGGGAGGAAAGCAAAAAAAAGAGGAAGACTGGCAACAGATGTTAGCTCAGGGCCAATCTTCCTCACCAAAAAGCATACCTTAAAAAAAAAAAACAACTCCACTTTACTGCTAAGATAGGGGGTCTTTGCTATTCTTCACAATTAGGGTGTTATACATAAATGGTGACCTCTGTATGTTTTCATTTCTCTCCCATCCTAATGGGAGTTTCTCTTTTTTTTCTCTTTCTCTCTCTCTCTTCCCTTCTTCCTTCCTTCCTTCTGCTCCTCCTCTATCTCCTCCTCATTGTTGTCTTCCTCCTTTCAATTGTAATTACCCTGTTTTCTTTCTACCACCGCATATTGAGTATGGGGCAATTGGTTAATTGTGTAATTTAGCCATAGTTTACCATAGGAGTTGTACTATATTTAGACCTGAAAAGAGAAGCACAAATCATCCAGAGCTTTTTTTGAACTTCAGTATGAATGAATAATGGGATCTTGAGTTATCTCTATAAGGAGGTGTGTTTGTCATACACATTAGTTACATTTTATCAGGTGTGCCTAGTTTAAAAAGTGCGTGTATGCTGAATGCAATGTGGAATCCTGGATTGGATCCTAGAACAGAAAAAAATCATTAATGGAAAGATTGATGAAATCCAAATAAAGTCTGTAGTTTAGTTTTAGTTTAGTCTTCTTAGTTTTGACAAATGTACTGTGGTTATGTAAGATGTTAACACCAGGGAAAGTTGTGTGGAGGCTATATGGGAACTCTGGGTACTATCTTTGCAACTTTTCTGAAAATCTAGCATTCAAAATACAAAGTAAAAACAAAACAAAACAAAACAAAAAGACATACAAAAAACAGTGCCTGGAAATAAAGTAGCCTGTATTTGGAGGCTGGGCTGCCAGGACGTGGAATGTCTTTTCTTACTCAGCATTCATTTCCCCTCGGTCAATAACATCCTGCTTTCTATTGGGGAACTAAGCATCCCTCTACTACCAGTCTTTGTGGTTCAGATGGCGGGCCATTACTAATTCTCCCTCTGTCTCTGTGGATGGAAAGCGCCCCAGGCTTGACCCCACTGATCAACACCACATCCTCCTGGTCACAGTCACAGACTCAGGGATGAACATGTGACTCAATCAGTGCCAGTGAGACTCAATTCCAAGACTCTTGTGAAACTGGTAAGAAGCTAGAATCTCTCCTTTCCACTAGGGTTGCTAGGAGAAGTTGTATCAGCCTATTGGCATCATGAAGCAAGAGTCTTTTGGATAATGGGAGTAAGAGATGAAAGGGCAGAACAAACAAGAAAGAGCAAACCCAAGAGCCGACAACTTATTATCTAAGCTTATCTAAGTTCCTCTTGCCAGCCAGGTCCTGGACTTTGTCAATAAAGTATGTTTGCTGTATAAGTCTGTTTAAATGGGTTTTCTGAACCTTGCAACTTGAAGGAACTCAGACTAATGCAAAAATTTCTAAGTGTAGTGGTGTGAGGCAAAACTGTGCATCTAGCATGATGCCATCTTTTTAGAGTATTGTTTATGCATATAAAATGTCTGGAAAGATTTAATCTGTTCACTGGATTGGGGTTACAAGAGATTTTCACATTCTGCTTTGCACATTTCGGAATTGTTTGAATTTTTCATTAGGGACATACATTATTTCTGTCATCGGAAGTAGCAAACAGACAGAAATGTCTTAGGAAGTATCTATGATAAAGAAAACAAAACCAAAAACATTTTAATTTGCCTTGTTCAGTTAGTCAGATGATTTAGGCATTTCAAGTCATAGACTGAGACCCTCAAGTTTTTTTTTAATATGTGAATGCCATATAGCTGAAAGTCATAAACACTTTGCTCATCACAGCATACCGAAGTTTTCACGAAAGATAGGCATGAAAATGTGTGGCTTTTGAGAGAAAATTCTAGCAATGTACAAATCTATTTTATTTTAATAATATCTCCCCTTGATAATCTCCCCTAAGAGAATATTCCCCTAAGTTAACATCTCTTCCCTTGAGCTTTGAATTTTGTCCAATTCACTTTCTAGGGTTACGAATTTAAAACGATTAGAGCATAGTGCCAAAATTTGCGATGAAATCTGTCATTGTTTTAAATTCAGGATTTACGAGACAATATCATCCTTCAACAGGAACCTCATCATATATTCGATAGGTTCGTGTAGTGATGTTAATTTCACTGAAGAAAAAATCATCACAATCGTCCATTCCCAGTAAACTTTGCTGAATTACAAACTGGTCCTAACACGGAGTACGTCAGCCAACAATGAGAATTCCTCTATATCTACATATTATGGGAAGGTTTCAGAAAATTACTCAACAGATTCCACTCCCAACTTAAAAAGAGACTTTCTCTACCAGAGAGATTCTTGGCTCAGCATTTACTAAGGGACACTGTGTGCACATTTCTCTGCCAATCACGCGGAACAAAGGTCATAAACTGGTGACCCAGGGGTGAGATTCAGCTTATATGTGGTTTTGTTTGATTTACAGTGTTCAAACATTTAAAAAGTTAGCTTAAAACTAGGAGTTGGTGTAAAATAATTCAGATTTCTGGGAGTCGTTTGAAAAACGGGAAAAATGTGGCAACATTACACTTCGCATTGGGCATTAAGTTAGTACAAACTCACAAAGTGGCTAATTTCTCAGCGTCCGTCATGTGAAAACAACTAGGAAAAAGATGGCAAGGGAAGTGGTTCCCCCTCTTGCCCCAGCAGTCCTCTCTCTGGTGGCTGAAAGTTGAAGATGCTTCGATAACTTATAACTCACTGCTCTACAGGGAGCATTAGAGATTCTGACTTTCAAAGGATTAATAACAATTTAAAAGACCAAAGGGAAAGGTAATATGCAGTATTTATTTAAATGTTGCTTTTGTATCATTAAAGTATAGATCTATACGTTTAAGGCCACTTGATAAAATCAAAACAAAACAAACGAAAAGTATGCTGATACTTTCGTATGGTGAAAGCTTACCCTGATTATAAAAAATAAAAGGAAATGAAATTTGAGTGCTGGAGTCATAAAACCCGATCAAACATATTTATCCCAGATGATATGCCCACCTACAGAAAAAGAAAACTGCGACAGTTTCCTTTGACTCCTGTTTTTCTAGCCTCATAAACATTGGGTTTTGATGTTATTTCTTTAATGAATCTTAACTATCAAAAAGTTAATGACCTGTCAGGATTTGGATTATCTATGTGGCCTAGACCTTCATTGATACTGTACGCTGAAGTAATGAAAGTTGGTCTGTATGTAACAATTTCAGCCTCACAGGACATCCCTCTGGTCTGTTCCCTTTCCTCATTCCCCATTAAAAAAACAAAGAGGGATTTCCAGATTAACAGCTAAGCTTTTACTTTTAACTTCTCTGTGGATTGTGTGATACACT
Source organism: Equus caballus (assembly GCF_041296265.1). Lineage (NCBI taxonomy): Eukaryota > Metazoa > Chordata > Mammalia > Perissodactyla > Equidae > Equus > Equus caballus. Next base: position 11,375,665 of record NC_091687.1, read on the forward strand.
TAACCCATCAGAGTTCAAGGTATGAGACAAAACTCACTATAAATATTAAGTTCTTATAAAATCATTGGGAAGCCTGAAGGAGCAGGATCTAGGTTGGGCCTCCTGGAATGCTCTCTGAACAATACAGAAGTGGCCCATGACTACAGGGTCTTTACTGCTTCCAGGCCAGGCTAGAACTGGAGACACTACCACCAGCAACAGCATCCAGACAACAGGAAGACCACTGCATCCAGGGACTAGGGAATTAGATCAAGAAGCGGAGACACTCAGGAAGCTGGCAAATGAACACTGGATCTTCTCAGGAAAACTACAATTTTCCTAACCAGTGGTGACAGCCAGAAGTCACAGTGATGATGGCCTCTCACTCACTTTTGCTTCCCAAATCTTGGGCAACTGCATCTAGTGGGCAAAATTGAATTTACACTCAGAACCCTGGGTGCAAAGGAATCAGGGCATTGAAACTTTCCAAACAGAAGGAAGGTGAAATGAAAGCTAAGGGCCAATTTAAGTATTTACTATATACATAGTTTTTTATTTAGTTTGTGTTGAATGATTTTTATAAATTTGCATTTAAAAGTGTACAGAATTAAAGTGCAACAGTGACAGTTCAATTCTAGGCATTGGCATATGGAAACATTTAACACAGATTATACATAAGGTAATAGGACTGAGAGAAAGACAAAGAAGGAATTATACTTTCCCTCGCACAGAGATAAGCTGTAGATTGAAAGCTTCAACCTTCTTGTGCCATTTCCAGCTCCACTGTCACTATTTTAATACAATGCACGACCATCTCTAACCCTACTTCAGTGATTCACTAAATGGTCTCTGGGAATCTACCTTGTCAACTCTCTATTCTGTTTTCCACATGAAACTATAGTAGTTTTCTTTTTTTTAAATTAATAGACTTTACTTTTCTGAGCAGTTTGTGTTTATAGAAAAACGACCAGAAAATACAGAATGTTTCCATATGCCCTCTCCTCCTCCTCCTACCCGTTTCCCCTACTAGTGATCTCTTGCATTAGTGTGGCACAGTTGTTATAACTGATGAGCCATTATTGATACATTATTAACCGAAGTCACAGACTACAGTTCACTCTTTGTGTTGCACATTCTGTGAGTTTGGGCAAATGTATAATGACATGTATCAACGATTAGTTTCATACAGAATAGTTTCACTGCCCTAAAAATCCCGTGCTCCACCTAGCCATCACTCCCTCCACTCACCAACTCCTCATAACTCCTAGCAACCACTTTTCTTTCTACTGTCTTCATAGTTTTGCTGCTTCCAGAATGTCACATCCTTGGAGTGATACAGCGTGTGTAGCCTCTTCAGGTTGGCTTCTTTCACTCAGCAATATGCTTTCAAGTTTCATCCATGACTGTCTGTGACGATAACTGTTTTCTTTTTATTGCTGAATACCATTCCATTGTATGGACATACCACAGTTTCTTTACCCATTTACCTATCGAAGGATACGTAGCTGCTTCAAAGTTTTGGCAATTATGAATAAAGCCGTTATAAACATTTGTGTGCAGGTTTTTGTGTGGACATAAAATTTCAACTCACTTGGGTAAACACCAAGGAGTGTGATTGCTTGATCATTTGGTACGAGTGTGTTTAGTTTTGTAGGAAACTGCCAAACTGTTTTCCAAAGTGGCTGTGCTGTTTCACAGCCCCACCAGCAATCAACGAGGATTCCTGTGGCTCCATGTCCTTGTCAGCATTCGGTGTTGTCAGTGTTCTGAATTTTAGACTTTGGATTGAACCACTGTAACAATGGTATTTCATTGTTTTGCAAACACTTTCTCCCACCAGTGGCTTGTCTTTTCTTTCTCGTAACAGTGTCTTTTTCAGAGCATAAGTTTCAATTTTAATGAAGTTCAACTTACTAATTTTTTCTTTATGGATCATGCTTTTAGTGCTGTATCTAAAACAGTAATCACCAAACCAAGGTCACCTAGGTTTTCCCCTACGTTGTCTTCTTTTATAGGTTTGTGTTTTACATGTAGGTCTATGATTCACTTTGAGTTAATTTTTATGAAAAGTATAATGCCTGTGTCTAGATTCCCCTTTTTTTGCATGGGGACGTCCAGTTGTTCCAGCACCATTTGTTTAAAGTCCATCCTTTCTCCATGGAATTCACTTGCTCCTTTGTCAAAGATTAGTTGACTATATTTGTGCAGGTCTATCTCTGGTGCCTGTATTCTGTTCCAATGACTTAGTTGGCTACTCTTTCACCAATGCCGGCTGGTCTTGGTTACTGTAGCTTTACAGTAAGTCTGGAAGTCCAGTTATGTCAGTATTCTATGGTCTTCTCCTTCAATGTTGTGGGTCTTCTGCCTATACAATTAAACTTAAGAATCAATTTGTCAGTTTTCACAAAATAACTTCCCGGGACTTTGAATGGGATTGCATCGAATCTATAAATCAAGTTGGAAAGAACTGATATCTTGACAGTATTTAGTCTTCTTATCCATGTACATGGAATATCTCAATTTATTTAAAATATTTTGATTTCTTACCCAGTTTTGTAGTTTTCCTCATATAGATCTTGTACATATTTTGTTAGCTTTATACCTGAGTTTTTTTTTTCTTTTGGTGCTAACGTAAATGGTATTGGGTTTTTAAGTTAAAATTCCAATTGATCATTGCTAGTATTATATAGAAAAGCAACTGACTTTCACATATTAACTGTGTATACTGCAACCTTGCTGTAATTATTAGTTCCAGGATTTTTTTTTTGGATTCTTGGTGATTTTCTACACAGATTAATCATGTCATGTGCAAACAGAGTTTAATTTCTTCTTTCCCAAACTATATACTTTTTATTTCCTTTTTTTGGGACTTGCAGTACAATGTTGAAAAACAGTGGTACAGGGGACATGTTTGCCTTGTCCCTGATCTTGGCAGGAAAGCATTTAGTTTCTCACCATTTAGTATGATACAGCTGTAGGGGTTTTTGTAGATGTTCTCTCTCAAGTAAGAAACTTCCTTTCTACTTCTAGTTTGCTGAGAGTTTTGATCATGAATGAGTGCTGGATTTTATCAGATACTTCTTCTGCATGTATTAATAAGATCATATGATTTTTCTTCTTTAGCCTGTTAATGTGATCTATTATATTAATTGATTCTTGAATGTTGAACTAGCCTTGCATATCCGGAATCCCACTTGTTCATGGTATATAATTCTTTTAATACATTGTTGGATTCAACTTTCCTTTTTTTTAAGGTATGCTGTTTGGTGAGGAAGATTGGCCATCTGTTGCCAATCTTCCTCTTTTTTTTTTTCTCCCCAAAGCCCCAGTACATAGTTGTATAGCCTAGTTGTAAGTCATTCTAGTTCTTCTATGTGGGATGCCACCACAGCATGGCTTGATGAGCGATGCGTAGGTCTGCATCCAAGATCTGAACAGGAGAAGCCCGGGCTGCTGAAGCAGAGCATGTGCACTCAACCACTAGGCCACGGAGTCAGGCCCTCAACTTGCTAATATTTTGCTGAGGATTTTCGCATCTATGTTCACGAGAGATATTGGTGTGCAATATTCCTATCTTGTAATGCCTTTGTCTGGTTTTGGTGTTAGAGTGATTCTGGCATTACAGAATGATTTAGGAAGTCAGAGTAAATTTTTTATTATGACATATTTCAAAGAAATAAGAAAAATAAAAGTATGTGTACCTTATAGCCAGCCTTAAATCTGGATATTTTCCTAATTTGGATAGCTTGTAACACTCACCCATCCATCCTCCCAAATTCATTGGAAGCCTTTATCTCCCCATCCTCCATCCCAAAATAAGTACTATTATGGATAGCATTTGTTGTTTTCATTCATATATACATTTTTTACTACTTCTTTACATTTGTATGTCTATCAATAATACAAAATATTGTTTTGCAGGCTTTTAAGATTTATATAAAGAATATCACATAGGGGCTGGCCCCATGGCCGAGTGGTTAAGTTCGCACGCTCTGCTTCATTGGCCCAGGGTGTTGCTGTTTCGAATCTTGGGTGTGGACGTGGCACCGCTCTTCAGGCCATGCTGAGGTGGCATCCCACATAGCACAACCAGGACCTACAGCTAGAATACACAACTATGCACTGGGGTGCTTTGCAGAGAAGAAGAAGAAAAAAACCCAAGAATATCACGTAAACTCTTTTGGCTTTTCTTTGCTCAAAATTATTTTGGATTTATTAATATGGTGTCATGTAGTTCTAATTAATTAAACTCCTGAATTCTATTACATTGTGCAAATATGCAACTTATTTATCCTTTCTCCTATTGATGGTCATTTAGATTATTGCCAATCTTTTGATCTTGCAAATATTACTGCAAAGAACATTCTTGAATATATCTCTGCACAGATACAAGTGCAATTATTTCTCTAGGTTATATATTGTAGAAGAAAATAATTCATGTTGTGTTTTAATTCTCTAATTTATTTTATCTGCAAAAATAATTTCTGCAAGGAGGCAGATCTTTTCAGATCTTTTATTCAGTGAGAGGATTAACAATATTTTTTATGCTGAGTTAATTATAAAAACAATGAAGCCATGGTCAGCAGGTTATTATACAAAGTTCATGAGGAAATTCCACCTACTATCACAACTCTAATAAATTTTATACACAAATATTTTTAATAGTTCACTTTTCTATAACCTCATGTTGACAGGTAACAATCCTTGGAGGACAACATTAAACACGAATCTAATATTACAGGAATGAGTCTTTGGCCTTCTGAGTAAATAAACACAAGTATATTTAACCTGTATTTTATGGTAACTGCTATGTTAATATACTCTAACCTTTTACCTTTCTAAACATATTTGTATTCCCCAAAGTCTTAGGAAGCTTTCCTATTATATCCTATTCTGACTTGTGGCTAAGCTTTTCAGCTACAATTTTAGACAAGTTTGAATTACACTAATTGGTGTTATAATAATTTTATTCCACAATACCTAGATAAGGGTTTGCTGGCTTTCAGGGTGTTCAGCAGCTTCAGCTTTGCTATATTGCCAAATGCTCTCCAAAGTGGTTGTACTCTACTCCCACGAGCCCTTGTGTAGGGGGCTCAGTATCTTCACCAACACTTCATGTTGCCAGACTTTTTAAGTTTTGTCACTCTGATGAGTGTGATATGATAGCTCATTGCGACTTCAATTTATACTTTTATGATTACTAGGGATTCATGTGCTTATTGTCCACCTGGGTTTTCTCTTCTATAATTGTCTGTCTTGACTCAATAGGCTCCTTGCTTTTCTCATTGATTTGTAGGAATTCTTTATTATTCTAGATATGAGTAATTTGCTAGTTATGTGTGTTGTAAATATCCTTTTGTTTATGTAATTTGTGGTTTTTAATTTTAATTCAAATTTGTCAATCTTTTATGTGCTTTTCGTATCCTCAGTAAGAAATCCTTACCCATTACAAGCTCATAAAAAAATGTTGCCTATATTTCCTTCTAACACTTTTATTCAGTTTTATTTTTCACATTTGGGGCTTTATTCTGCTCGGAATTTGGCTTTTGAATGGTGTGAGGTAGGGATGTACACTAATTCTTTTCATAAGCATAAACAATTGAGTTATTCCCACTTATCTGTCCTTTCCCACTGATTTTTAGTACTATCTTAAACATATATCAAGTTTTCACATATGTGTGTTTCTGAGGTCTCTATTTTTGTTTCATTAGTCTGTTTATTCCTGTACCAATCACAGTCATTAGTTTTACAAGTTTTTTAAATTTGGTAGAGCAAGTCTGCTTATATTTTTCTTCTCCAACATTTTTCCAACTAATCTTGACTCTTTCCTCTTTCATATAAATATTGGAATCATTTTGCAAGGTTCATAAAAATTATTTTGAGATTTTTATTGGAATTGGATTAAACTTGTAATTTAGGGAGAATGGGCATATTTACAACATTGTATCTTTTTATCCATGAATAACATCTCTCTCTCCATCTAGTCATGGTTTTTAAAAAGCCCTTCAAAAATGCTTCGTAATTTTCTCTGTAGTTTTCTGCCCACAAGACTTACTGCAGCTTGCTATGGAGGGTAGGGCAGTTCTGCCTATTGCCTTTTTTGACTGGTGTGTAGGAATACTATAATTGTATATCGTTCTTGGATCCAGAATAATAGCTCTCTTGGTGTTGTACACAGTAATATTAACTGCAAATATGGTCAATTTCTTCCCATCCTTTGTTACTCCTATACCTCAGATCTTTTCCTTTCCCACTTCTCAAAGACTTTTGTGTATCTAGTTTAGAGCAATGCTTTTTCTTCATTAACTGAGTTATTAGCATAGATCCTCTCCTTTAACCAATTAATAAGGTGTATTATAGGAATAAATTTCTAGGTGCTGAACCATCACTGCAATCCTGAGATTAAAGCCTATTAGTTTTTTTGCTAATTGCTAAATTGTGCTATCTTATTTAGGATTTCTGGTGTCTATGGTCATTAAGCGAAATGTGCTAGTTTCCATTTATAGGGTCCTTGGCCAGGTTTGAGATCAGATTAATATCAAGGGTGTAAGATGTGTTGGATACTTTCTTTTCTTTAGTAAAATTTTTATAATACAGCAATTATGTATTCCATGAAGGCTTGGTAAGTCTGGTGTCATTCATGGGGAGAATGATTATCAACTCTAAATTTAATGGTTATTGGGTTATTTTGGCTTTCTATTCTTTTTGTCAATATTGATAATGTATTTTTCTAAAAAATTACCTATTTCATCTATGTTTTCAAATGCTTTGGCATAGAATTGTTCATACTATGTCTGTGTGGCTTTCAAAGCCTTTATCAGTAGTAAATATAATTTCTTCATCTTAATCCTCAGTGTACCAGAAAAAATATTATCTGGGCCCAATGGACCCTTTTAATTTTTAAAAATATTTCATTTAGCAAAATTTAGAGAATAAAGATACAGTTAGAAACTTTACTAGAAATTTGAGTAAGAATGTAAACATAGCAATCCCAAATTCGTATTCAATGTTTTCCTGGTTTAGAAAGCATTTAATATAATAAAACATTACCAAAAAAGATGGGTAATGTACCTTGAATGCATCTAGATGTTCATCAACTGTCACAAGCCTAGGATGTATTCGTTTTATGAATCTTGATCCAGATTTCAAATATATCTCTAATGTGCTCTAGTTTCTACTTCTGATTCTTTTCACTTCTGTCTTCAAAATGCAATACAGTTAAAACTTTGATGTCATATTTTTGTTGAAGAGAGGATAACCATCTTTTTTGCTTCATAACTGCTAAACATTTTCACTTTTAGATTTATAAACACCAATTAGAATGGTCAATCCAATTCACTTTTATTTATTTCATTTCAGTCACCTTTGAATATAAGCCTGCTTTTAGCATTTGCCTACTTACAAGCCTTATCATGTAAATTCTGATAAGCAAACACAAAAGATGTTCTCATGACAAAGTATTGTTTGATGAAGTCCTTTTGGATGACTAACTGGATGAGAATATCATATTTCCTTTTGCCCCTAGAAATATATTGTTCACTTATTGATTCTTGAATTTGAGAAAAATTTTCCAGGATACTGTCATCTGAAAATTTAGTCTGAGATTTTGCTTCTAAGAGTCCAGAGTGCTGATTTGTCTAATAATCATGACACCTGTTAATTTTCTTTTCTTTGCCCTTATGAATGAGAAATGCAAAATTCCAATTGAGCCCAATGAAAGCTTAAAAAATGTTTACAGAGATTGTATCTCTAGACTTCTTTTATACCTTCTTGAAAGATGATGCAGTACTTGGGGCAATGCAATAAGAAAACTGAAGGACGATGCAATAGTGACAATTTATTATTTCATTATCCTTCTAAGTGATTCCATCACTATTGTTTTCTTATTGTACTTTTTTTTTTAGCATAGTTCCTGATGTTACATGAAAGGTTAATATTTTTTATATTTTTCCTTTTGTCTGTTTTTTCCCATGGCCAATCTTTGTCTACTTTAGTTTATCCAAAGAATAGACTTTTGCTTTTGTTGACTTGCTCTATAGTCTGTCTTCTGTTCATCCACTTTTATTTGATTTTTTTAGGAAGGGTACATTTTGTTATTAAATTTATTGAACATTTTGGTCAGAACACATGATCTGCACATCAATGAGATCTTTGAAATCTGCAGACTCTTTGTGATTTAGAACATTCATAAAAATTTATTATATACTGTGTGCACTTAAAAAGAATATATATTATATAGAATCTCTATTTTGTGTAGCATTTCTCTACAACCTTACAAATTCTATATCTGTTTGATATATACATGTCCGGTAGAGATACCATAAAATCACCACTGTGATTGTGAATTTGAATCTTTTTCTAACTCCTCATTTTAGATATATCTTTCCTAAACCAGCAAATAGATTGATTTCCTTTTTCTAATCCAATCTGATAATCTGCTTTTAAAAGAAAACTTTACTTCTTTTAGATTCTGATTACTGAAATATTTGGACTTACTATTGTTGCTTTTTGTTTTTTTTTCCTCGTTCGCTGACTTCTTTTGGATTTCTGGTTTACTAAATTCCCTTTTCTCCTTTCTCTGCTGGTTGGAGAGCTTTAAAATTTTTGGTCATATATTCTCTGAAGTAATTCTCTGAAATGACAGACCCTTTTATACTGTTTTAAGTCAGTATAAAAACATTTTCATACGTTTCAAAAATTGCACAGGAAGTCATTTTTGTAATATTGATATTTTAAGCTAGATCCATTACTTTATTAAGGTATCCAACTGAATCTAAATATCACAGCAATTTGATATCCATCATCACTCCTTAAAACAGTTGCAGCAAATTTTACACTATTTTATTCCCAACTCGTATTTTTCGTATACCCCATGTAATTTTATCTCATTGTATTTTCTCTCACTGTATACACTGTACCGCTTGAAAGTCTTACTGATATTCTATCATACATCTGTTTTCTCAAAATGTATGAAAAACATATTTACTGAAATAAAAAAATATTTTTTGAAATAAAAAAATCCATTTCCAATGACTATAAACCTCCAAGTGTTGAAGATTGTTGTCTGGATTATTGTTAGTATTCAAATGGTAAAAACAACACAACTATATCAATTTTAATAAATTATTAAAAGCACAAATCAAGTTTTATTAAAAATGTATCTCTTAATGAGATGGATGATGCTGTATTTTTCTATATTCATGGGTAAATACTGCTAATATTGCTGGACTGACACAACATCAATTTTATTACTATTTTTTAAGCATAGATATATATAAATGCTGAGAAAATTCATTCAGGTTTAGAAGTAAAAAGGGATAGAAAGAATTTTGTTCTAATGATGCCATTCAACTCTCAGACTCCTTTTAGGTTATATGCCCCAAATTATAAACTGACCTATCATCAAATTATTTTTAACGATTTTAACTGACAACTTGACTATGTTTTCTTCAATTTTGTTGAAAGCAAAGAACTGGAAACCACCCTCATTGAAGAATCTTGCTGTTCAAGCCATTTTCCTTCTCAATTCCTTGGCAAGTCAACAAAAGGGCTTTACCAAGACTTATCTATAACTCTTTTACTTAAGAGTCATCTTGCTTATGGAGCTTAAAATTAAGACAAAACTGAATAAAAATATCCCTCATAAAATTAGAAATAGCACAGATTTCTTGAGAATAATTATATATAGATTAGAAATTTTATGTTTGAAAAACAATTATGCTTTTTACAGAATTAGAATATAACATAAATATCTGAGAAGGAAGAATTAATCCTATTTAAGTAAAGCTGATTTTCTAAAGTTAAATTGCACTATGTGCTAGACTATATTTTGGGGACACTCACTCCTATACCTACACGTAAGTATATGTTTTGCTTTTAAGAGTACTGTTTACAGTATTTCATCAAATACAATAAAATTCACAATATATTTCTGCTAATTTAAACCTAAATATACCATAGGAATGAAAAAAGCAGGGAAACAGCTGAGTGTCAAGAAGCAGGAGACTTGGGCCAGGTAAAAAATTAATACGCATTTACAGAATCTAGGAATGAACTGGCAAAGGTTAATAAAAATGATTCTCCTAAGAATCTGGGAAATGCTCTGGAAAATATAAAAATCATGAACTTACCTCTGAAATATGATCTTCTAACTTGAAGATGTAATGTTAATATATCAGAAATAAACATGGAACTTTTAACTTCTTTCTCCTTGAAATCATGCAAATTATGCTACTAAGACAGGTTTGAGACACATTCATCAGGCTCCTTATCATTACTGAGAATGGTGAAAACAGTTTGCTTGACCACAGATTCACCAAAACCTACCATGCTTTTATACCAGTCCCGAATATTCTAAGACAGACGAGGCAAGCAACCTTACCATTTGTTTGTTGCCTAAAAATAAAGTGCCTTTCCCTTCATGTTATGTTCTTGTTCTATTTGCTTTACTTTCACATGATCCACCCACAGGAAAAATGGTTATTTGAATGGTCAGGAGACAAAAAAAGCAAGGTCATTAAACAAAAACTGTCATTACACTATCTCCCTACTTGACAACTCATCTGAATGGTGAACATCCCCCATGGGCCAATATAACCCATTTCTAAGATCACACTTCTCCCATAATGAAAATACATTAACTTCCACCATACTTCCTTGAACATGGCAGTGAGAAAGATCAGCTCAGGTTCAAAGGAAAGGGACGTAACTCCACATCTTGACGGAGTAGTGGCTATGTTCTGGAAAAGCATGAGGGACCTGAAATATTGTTGGGGTCATTTTTGGAAAATGCAGCCTGCCATAGGTTTCTTTTGTAAAGTGGAAAAAGGGTGACTACGAAAAGCTAGAAGGGAAAAAGGAGAACTGGCATGATCCACTGAACATGGAAATGTTCTTTAGGCAGATCGGTTTGAACACAGGACCTATGGGAACTGAGGATCTGGATTCCCTTAAAGCTATCTACGCCTGCATTTCCCTTTGACAGCTAAGTACTCCCAGGAGAAGGCATACCTTCGTTTGAAGATGCAGCAGTAAATTATACTTTCGTTTTTTAATTATCTGAATATCTAAGATGCATACTTGACTAAAAATTTTTCTGTTACTTAGCATTTCTATGGAGGTAAAAATGTGTATTCTGAAACACACAAAAAATCATTTTTCATTTTAAAGAATGATCAATTCCTTTCACTCAGATAAAAATAGGCTAATAATAGAAACAAACCAAATTATCAATGTTGCAAGAAGTTTGATACCTGAATATACTAACTAGAGCAAACAGCAGTGCACCTTTCCTGAGGACAAAAAATGTTTCTTTCAGAAAAAGTCAGATCTCTGGAAGTAGATGTTGGTAGTTTGGTAAGAAAGAAATTTCACATTTAGTTGTTTAACATTACACTTATAAGGTATGTAGTGAAATAAGATGCACATAAACCATTAGAACAGTTACAATTTGAAGGTCTTCCAAATACGATATGAACGCATTGGCACAAAAATCCTTCCTGACTTCTTTTCATCTTTGCCAATAACCCAGTGATCTCTAAGAAATAGTTTAATAATTATTTCCAAATGCCATTTCCTAAAGATATTTCTTATCTCTGAAGTTCAATAAAAGGTTTACAAAAGTATTCTACTTGCTCTAATTTTCGTTACACATCATGATCTCAAATCATCTGGAAAGAGATTAGGGAATAAACACATTCCCTTTAAAATATTGGGGAAAATTACTCACCTACTACCCTTTTTATACACAGGAGATAAGGTAGAGCAACACAGTTGTTACAATCAGAATGTCTGCATTCATTCACCAAATACTTATTAAGCATCTACTATTTTCCAGGCATCATTCTAAGAGCTGAGGATGTAGGGGTGAATGAGAAAGCAACAGCTACCATTTATTGAGTGCTTACTATGTGCCAGGCTCTGGCCTAAGAGTTGCACATACATAAACCCATTTAATCCTCAAACACAATACCTCTATGACATGGGTACTATTAATTTCTTTATTTTACATATGAGAAAATTGAGGCATAGAGAAGTTAAATAACTCATCTAGCTAGTAATTGATAGAAATAATCCTGGCTCTCACGGAGCTTCCATTAATCTACAATCCTTCCCTTCTCCTTTTCTTCTTTGCCTCTGTGAAAGACCTAATGAGCAGACAAAACCGGATATGGCTGAAATAAGTGGTGTGACCATTTCATTTATAGATGTTCTTTATGGGAATATTTAACAAAATCTTAACTAGCTCTATCTTCATCATATATTGAGACCTCAAAATATCTAAAAATCCTGCATGTTATAAGACTCGGTTTTGTTTAGTCAGGGGAAAAAAATCCCTTCATATTTTTCTATTACTGTAGGTATATATATATATAGCATCCCTTTCTTTGGAAAACCACTTCTCTAATCCAGGTAGGCCTGGTGGGGCTGAAGATCATGGGACTCCTGAAGATCATGGGGGCGGTCCATGGTTCAAGCTAATTAGGCCTCAGTGCCTCGGTGAGTTATTGGTTCAGGACTGCAGAAACATGATCTAAGCATGGCAAATCTGTCTTCCCTGGGATCGACAGAGTTGGGAAATGTTCTGCAACGGGAAGTGATCTGAGACTGCTGGTAGCCCCTTTCCTTGGCCTCAAGAGAAAATGACTCCACAATACTGAGGGATGTAGAGTAGAGACATTCAGATCCTGAACACTTTAATCTAGCTATGCAAGAAATAGACCTACTCCTGCCCACTCCAGTTAAATAGGCATAAAAGGTACAAATATCATTTTTGACTTAAGCTTAAGTGGGTTTCTGTGACTTCCAATCAAATTTCAATGCATTTTTACAAAAGTATTACATAAAATATGCACGAAGAACAATGGTTATAATGAATATGAATGAATTCTTTTATTCTTTTCCTTCATCCCTCTTTCTCTACAAATATAGAACTGTCTACAGTTCAAAGCATGTTTTATCTATTTCATTTTCAAAAGTAGTATGCAAAATATTTACCTATCAATTCTAAGTGATTACAAAGCATTATTTTAATAATTCTACTTCTTTAGCATATGACAACACCACAATATAGCTAGAAAGACAAAATGTTTTATTTTAAAACATTGAAAAAACATTAAAAGACAAATGTCCATTATATAGCCAAGAATGTTAAATATTTGGAAATCATAAATCTTCCAAAATGTGGCAGGCACTTCCAGAGAGCTAGATATCGCAAATTATCCTACTATATGTCTTCCCTAATACCAACAATACTTGATATGATGAAAAATATCAAGAAGGCCCAACTAATTGTTCAAAGTCACCATCTTAGGGTTCAAGTTAATTACACAAGTAAGTTCTGTCCAAGATGTTCCTGACACATGAAGCTTCCAGGTGAATTTCAGAAATGTTAACAAAAGTATCTTCCTTTTTTGCCTGTGCATGTTTGAGTATTGCTGTACTGTTGGTTAATATCCACTACAGACACTGGTTCTAGGCCAGCCCAAGGGTCTTCAAGCATTGAAGGCTTGAAATAACTTTCCAACTCATTAGACATTCTCTTTTCTCTACCACGCCCTGATCCAAATGGTGTAGATGTCCTTGGAGAACCCTTTAGAAAAAAAACCATCAGTTAAAAAAACATTTAGTAGAGATAATTGGTACTTTTTAAAGAAAGCTACTGGGGATCCATTGCTAGTTAAGTTTGTGTCTTGAGCCCAGATACGTTCAACTGCAAAGTCCATGCTTCCTTTAATCCAGTGTTTCTGTCTGTAAAAACTATTTAGACTAATTTGATATACTCATTTATTAATCATTCCATGCCCACTGTCACCTCAAATACTCTTGGATTTCTAATGTAGTATCTTTGCAGAACTATCAATTGATGATGACATAAAAAATTAATTGTATTCAATTTTTCCTCAAAATTTCAATCTTTTTTTCTAGAGAAAAATTTAAAAAATTTTTTCAACCCTAAGCTGCAAAATTTCTAGAAGCTTTCCATCTCGTGAAACTTTATCTCCCTAGCTCCAGCCTCAAAGGGGTCGGGGTTGGTTTAGCATAAGGAAAGCTGGAAACCACTCAAGTTTTAAACCACAGAAACCCTAGACACACCAGAAACATTCCCTGTCTCCTGTATTCAGTCTCCCTGAGCGGCACGGGAAACTTCCACTATCCACTGAATCTCCCTTGAAAAGACTTGGAGCAGAAGCCAGTGTAGTTCGAAAAAAGTCACACCGCCCCCGCTAAAAAGGTGCCAGCAGGAGGAAGACGGCACCAGTCTATAACCCTACGACCGAGATGAAATCTACGCCGGAAATTCACTGGCTTTTTTTCCCCCTCGGAGACCGGGGGTCAGAATCACTTACTGAGACGAACAGGCAAAGCCCCTGGCAGAGGAGAGGGACTTAGGGACATCAGTGTGGGGGTGGCAGCGGACTGGCTAGAAGCAGGAGGGCTCTAGAAACACAAAGTACAGCTCTGCCACTTTTTAGGGTAACCTAAAGAAAGTTACTTAACTTCTCTAAGCCTCAGTTTATTCATCTGCAAAACGGGGCTAACAATCGTATCTCACCTCATAGAGGATTAAACAAAATAATCCACGGAAAGGGATTATTAGTACCATGCCTGCCAGACAGTAAGCTCGGCACACGCTGGCTATATTACCTGGGGGTGGGTCTGCTGCTGCCCTGGGGAGTAGCCGAATTGCTGCTGGGACCCCGCGGGGGACTTGGAGTAGGAGCCAGGGTAGCCGCCAGGGGACGGAGACCCGAACCGGCCCCCCGGGAAGCTGCCGCCGGGCCGCGGAGAGTGGCTGCTTCCGTAGGGCCGAGACCGGGGCCCGTATGGCGGCGTGTGGTGCGGACTCCCGTACCCGTCCCGAGGGGAGGGCGGCCGCGCTCCGCCTCCGCCCGGGGTACCCCGGAAGCTGCTCCCGCCACCCCAACCTCCTACGCCCGGGCCGGGGTAAGGAGGAGTCGGGGGGCGAAAATTCTGTCGGTGCATCTCAGGAGCCGCAGACGAAGACCTCACCGCCGCCTTCTCCCGCCGGAACTGTCCCGACCAACCCTGCACAGAGCATTGGCGGTCCTTCACCATAACAGTCCTCCGGCCGCCCACGCCGCACAGCACCTTGGTTCCGGCCTCGCAAAGGTTCCGCCAAAGCCGGCGGGGTAAGTGGGTTCTCAAATTGGGTGGAGATTGAGCGGATTTAAGTGAAGGAAGGAAGAAGAAAAAGGAGCAAGGAAGGGCCGAACACCCGGCCCCGACAATGGCCTCTGCAGTCTCGCGGTCTTTGGTAGGGACGGACGGACGGAACGTGCGCCCCGCAGTGACGCGAGCCCGGAGCGCTCCTGCGGGTCCGCCCGGCCGGCTGGCGCGGGGCGGGGCGGGGCCTGGCGGGTCCGCGGGCGCCCCCAGCGGCTGCGGGCGGCGCGCGGCGTTCTCCCCTCGTGCGGGCGCCGACGAGCTGAGGCGCGCGATGCTGGCGAGGGGCGCGGCGCTGCGGAGGACCGGCCTGCTCTGCGGCCGGGGCGGCGGGCGGGGGCTGTGGACCGGCCGCCCGCAGTCAGGTACCCTCCGAGACCCGGGCGGGCGGCGAAGGGGACCCTGGCCCCGGCCTCCCCCGCAGGCGGCGCCCCGAGGAGGGCGCCCGCGCTCGCCTGCAGTGTCCGCTGCGCCCGCAGCCCGCGCCGTGGCCCTTCCCGCCTCCCGGGCCCTCGCCCCGTGGCCCGCGGCGGGCTCCGGGCCGGGCGGGCGGACCCTCGCCTCTCCCCCTGCCCCTACCCGCTCGTCCCCGAAGTTTAAATAACTTAGAAACGGTGCACCAGCCGACTTTCAGGAAGGATTCTAGGGTTGAGAAATACCGCACTCTGCTCCCTCCTTCTGGTCGAATGGAAGCGGGTAAGGGAGGAGGTTAGGATGCACGTACTGATTTTCCAAAAGAGCAAAATCTGCCCAAAGCTCTTAAAATCGTGATTGTTTCACCCACTTTTAGAAAGAAAACCGTGATGATTCAAGGATGACACCTAACGTTTAATCAGACACGCCCTTGGACCAGACACCTGTCCCAGAATTTTATTTAGAATTTGAAATTTAGATTTACTGTAGTTTTAAAGAACTTCCTTGACTCCCTTAGAATTGGAGAAAGATAGTCTGCTGAGTCTTGAGATCAGACTGCAGTGAACCGAATCTTTTAGGCAACTTGAGGACTCATTAAATCGTAGCCTAAGGGGTTAGCCGGGACCCACGCTTTTCAGCCTCGATCCCTTCTTGCAGGTGCCACTCCTCACTGTGTCTTTGACATGTTCTGTGACATGTCTAGCCGGAGACTGTGATGTCTTCTCAGCTTCCATCCTTGACGAGTGGAGATACACCGTTTCTCTGTTGTGGTTTATTCTGAGAGAATTCGGTTCACCAAATTTCTCCTTAGGAAGCGAGTTGTAGAATCAGTCAAGGCAGGATAGTGCCATCAGGGCTTTGTGATGCAATTAAGGCCTGAGGACCAGATTATCCACTTTGTTATATACTTCTGTCCTGGCCAAAAACTCGCCTTTCTGGACATTGTCTTTGATGCTTAACTTAATGCCGGGTAATTGAGCACTCACATATTTATGGAATGAATGAATGGGTCACATCGTATTGATCAGTGATTCTCACCTGACATACCTTTATGTCATCAACCAATCTACTTTTCTGGGAGGAGGGAGCAGAAAAATGAGGGTGGTGGGGACCAAAATTACCTTTATTAATTTTTTTATAAGTGGCAAATGATTTGCAGAATTGAGGAAAATACTATAAGTTGTCTTTTTACTTGGCTTACACTTCTAGAATGCTCTTCCCTATAGTGATATCTTGCTATCTTCTACACATATGAACTTGCATTAGAAATGGTGGAGGCAAAGAAATACATTGGAAAATTTTTGATAGATAATTATGCATGACATCGTGCCCTTCATCACATTTGCAGGTGTACATGAAGATTGAGGGAGAGTAAATTCTTAATAATTATATGAAAACTCCAGATTCCACTTGCATCACTTCTGAGAATGGGCCACTTGCCTTTTCACATATGAGAAATTGACCAAGAGAAGTTAAGTGACTTGCTTAAGTTCACATAGCAGGCAAAGGTGGGACCAGAACTCAGCCTTCCTGAATCCCAGGCGATTGTTTTTTTTTCCCTAAGTAAAGAAATATGAATTGACAGTCTATTTGAAAAATGCAGTAGACAAATGTGCATGCAAAATTTTGAAAGTGGTACTGTGTAGCATATTACTTCAGATTTAGAGATTAGTAGTTATAGCCTTATGTAGAATTTTTATAAAGGTAGCTAGAATCTTCCCAAGTGTTACCCAGGGAATTGCAGTCCGGCTGCCTGAACTGTTGGGTGTGAGGTCTCCAGGCATCTATTTGTATTGAATTTATTTGTGTGGTGATGAGTTCAGGGGAAGAGAGATGAGGGGAAGGGGAGAAAGTTTTGTTAGGTAGTAAAGTGAACTGGGATGATGGATATGAGAGCATGGTGGCTGCCCCATGAACTGAGTCCTCTGGAGAGAAAAGGACACTTCTTATTTTTGTGAGTGACAGAGATATGGTTCCCACAAAAAGAAAATTGCAGCACTGTTTAGGGAGGATCACCTAAACAGGATCCTTCAGAGGGCAATTCTTTCATGGAAGATGCTCTTAGTGGCTAGCTGCTGTCTCAAGTGGCATTGTAGACTGACATCAACAGACAGAATGTCAAAGAACTTTCTGAGTACCCATGAACTATGTGAGGAGCCCCGGAAATAATTGGTTGTCTTTGTGTTTTCCAAGTTTACATTAATGCAAATAAAAGCACCAAGCCAAGAAATTTAAGAGTAAATGTAAATAAGGCCTTATCTGTTTCTTGAAGACTGAGGATCGTTATTAACCTAACCCAAGATTTTTTGGTGTTTCTTTTTTCAGTGGATTTCAATTTTTTTTTTATAGAGCCTTATCTTCAAACAACCATACTTGGAAGTCCAAAATATGAGAGCAGATGGGCTATGTTTGAAGCAGGAATTGAGATCCCAGAGCCCTACTCTCTCTACTTTAACCGCCCCTCCCCCCAAGAGGCTTCTGGGGCATCTGTGAGGAATTCCTAGGACTTTCCAGAAAGGATTTGAAAGCCAGTATTTTAGGAGATGTCAAGTATTAACATGTACTGCAAATATAAATACTTTAGTTAGTTTTACTGTGAATTATTAAGAAGTGAATATTTTCATGTTTCTGCATGGTCAGGGCTTTCAAAGCCAAGAAAACTAGCACCTCGGTTAAAGGGCAAGCCTTGGAAGTTAAAAGATGACTGAATAGATTGTTAGAGAACTCTCAGGAAGTTTATGTTTATATTTCAAAGGGGTATAAAACTCAGAGCCTTGGAGACATTCCTGAGATTGAGATTGTAAACCCAGTGAAGTTTATCTTCCCCCGCCAGAGACATTTATATACATACATTCCAGAGGGTGAGAAGCCAGTGACCTTTCCCTTTTCTTCCCAAGGAGAGTTTGTTTACATTACGGAGATTAGCTTTTTCTGCCTTTTTCAGGGGAACGTGGCAGCTGGGCAGTTATCCTATACAAATTTCCAGGTTCATAATTTTGGGGACATTTCCTCTGGTTCAACCCCTGTATGTGCAGCCCTAACCAACTGACTGTCATTACAACACCTGTGGCATATTAGGTGTGAGAAAAATGGTGCGTTTCTTGATGTAGGTAATAATTAACTCTGCTCTCTGCTCCAGAAACCTCGTGTTTACTTTCAGGCTAAAAGTGAATAAATATAGATATTATTACCTTACATATTTTTGATGTAAAACACATTAGGAGAATGTATTTAATAATTTCTATGTGTAGAAATATTTGTATGTATACTTAGAGCGTAAGCTTTATCTTATTATTTCCTGAAACTTTTCAGATTATCTCAGTTTTCCTTATAGAGGTCCTGTTGTTAGCTGTTTTATGTTAAAGACTGTCAATAGTAGAAAAGTAAAGGCATCTCTAGGATGTGATTAGCTCATGCATTGATAGGGTTACTCCTGCGCTGAACACAGTAGACCACTTCACTGTCTCTTAAGTACTCATTGATAGAGCAGGTATTAGAAGCAACTTGTTTCCAAGAATCTCTGCGAGCCTAACTCTACTGTTAATGACCTTCTTTTTAATTCTAGGCATGTATCCATTGTCCATGATAGTCAGGCACAGGTGAAATGTTTTATGCATATTTATTTCTTGCAGACTACTACTCTTCACCCAGGTGTAACACAAGTGTTAATGCATTAACTCACACTTATAAAAGTTTTCATTGGAAATAATAAAATTGCTAACAGAATGCTTTGATATGAAGAAAAATGTAAGAGGATATGAATACTGTTTTCTGGACACATTTTTGTTTTAAAATGACTCAATAAAATTTTAATGTCACTAGAATTTGTATCTTTCTATTTTTCCAATTATAAAAACAATACATGCTTTTTGTAGAAAACCTGCAGTGCTTAGAAAAATAGAAAGCAAGAAAAAATATTAGTCTCTTATCCAAGAAGCAACTACTTAATATTTAAACAGAAAAAATAAATCTCAGATAGTATAAATCTTTAAATAGGAAAATAAAAGCTTTTGAAATGGGAAAACCAACTATATGAGTATTTGTATAATCTGGGCTTAGAGAAACATGATATCTGTGCAGAAAAGAGTTAACGTAGCAGGTCTGAGGCTGCTAACTTTAGAGGGACCTTCTTACAAGTTTCGCTGTTGGTTGTCATCTGAGAACCCGGCACTCAAACTGCTTCCTAATGAATAAAGGTGCCTAGATGGTTTGTAGAATAAGTGTGATTTATGGTGAACACCTACTTTTCTTCTGGGAGTCTGGAATCTAGGTACATGGTAAGCAGAGAGTGCCTTTGTGGATAGCCCTCAATAAAAACCTTGGATTCTGAGTTTATAGTAGACTTTCCTGAGCAGAAACATTGCACTTATTACTGTATTTTTTGTTGCTGGAGAAAGAAGCATGCTTGGTGTGGTCCTTCATGGGAGGGAGAGAGCATAAGGAGCCTGTGCATGGATGTTTCCAGACTCTGTCTGTCTTTTTCCCTTGCTGATCCTGTCATATATCATTTTGGTATAATAAACCTTATGTTGAATGAATGCAACTATATGCTGAGTCCTGTGAATCCTTTTAGCAAATCACTAAAGGTGTGGATAGTCTTGAGAAATCCTGAAACGATACCAAACACGGACAGCAAAATGATTTTTTTTGAAAGTGAAATTCTAAAACAATTCAAAAAAGCAAACAGAGAGGGAAAAATTACTTTTACTAAATATGACTGATAAAAGGTTAATATTCTTACCACATAAAGAATCCATACACATCAGTAAGAAAAAGATAAATGTATTTGTAGAAATATGGGCCAACAACGGGTAGATAATCTACAAGAGAAGATATGAAAAAAGAGCAGATACGAAAAACAGTTTACTTTCAGAAGTCATTAAATAAGTGCAAATTAAAATGACAATGACATGCAAATTTTGAACTGTTCAAATTGCAGCAAACAAGTAAACCAAAACCCTAGAAAACCAAGAGATCACAGTCAGGGTTATGGAATGTGGTGGAGAACACCAGTTTCATACGATTATGGTGCCGGTATATATTAATACTGCCTTCTGGTGGACAGTTTGATAATATGTATTAAAAGTTTAAAATAATTTGTAACATGACATGCCTAGGCCACCTTAAGGGCTGCCTCTGTCCTTGGAAACATGCTCCTCATTTTCCCTTCTGTATCCCCCCCCCCCCAAACTCTAAAAGCCTTAAAGAATAATTTTATCTTTACTACTTGAAGAGAAGTCTCTAGGGGGTTACATAGCCCTTCATGCAGAAAGTGTCCTAAATTCTTTATGGGTATCTCTCCTGCTCTTCTGAATTACCCATTGGCACCTGTTAAAAACAAATGAAATCGTACAACATATTCTTTCTCACATATGCATCCACCCCATACACTTCTTTTAGGTTCCGCCTCCCCTCCCTTCCTCCCCACATCCCTCCCCTCCCCTTCCCTTCTATTCCTCTGGAGTGTTCTGTAAAATAGGGCTCAATATCTTTTCTATCAAAAGAGGCTCATCGCATTCACAATCTAACGCTGCAGCATTCCCCTCGCCCCCTTCACTGCCTCCTCCAGCCCTGCACACACACTTTTTCTTATTTGCTGTGATAATTTTAATTCCCCAGCCTAGAGTGGGCGCTTTTTTGCCAGTTGTCTCCTGGAAGGGATGCCTTTTTCTGATTTGCACAAAGGTCCTGCCTTTCTCGGTCTTGTCCCAGAGGAGAGTCACATCGCCAATACTGAGAAGTTCGAGGGGCCTCTTGGGTTTGTGAGCACTCACATTCGGTAGTTTGTAACTATCATTTGCTCCACCAGTTCCTGGTTCAACCACTTCTCATCGTCTAAGTAGTTAACTTCAGGATGGCTCATTAAGAGGCCTGAACACCGCGGAAGTTTTTCCCTCTGGCTTGCTGACTTTTGGTTATGAATTCTGTAACTATAAATAGATTTATAAAGTCTATAAATTGGTACTGTTTTCAACCTTTTCACATACCAATCTATAGTACTGGTCTATCTCCTAAGTGACTTTTGAAAAATAGTCCCTTGCGTTTATTAAGTTGATAGTTAAACGGTTTTTTTATCGCTTTAGTAAATTTTATAACATGAACTAAGGTGGGAGAGTAAGATCTGGGATGTGTGAGGAATATGCTTTCCTTTTGCCTAGGGGGAAGAGGCTTATCATGAAATGTTTATCTGTAGGCTGGTTGAACTTTAGGAAGGAATACGTATGGAAGTTGAAGACCTGGAAATTGATTTCTTTAAGATGATTCATATATCTCTTAGGAAAGTCTTCACATATCTCAGTTTGAAGACTGTTCCTCAAGGAACAGTAAAACAATTTACCTTTGAAATGGACTTCCCTGTTGTTGGCTTTGATGCTATGAAATTGCTTAGTGGCTACCAATTTCTCTGCTTCCAGTGCTTGGCATCTTTATTAGTCAGGATAGGCCAGATTGTGCTTCGGTACTAATTAGCCTACAATCTCAGTGGCTTAATACAAACAATAGAAACATCTTTCTTGCACATAGAGCTTCACTATTTGAAACTTTTAGCCTCCAAGCTCAGGGCAGCAAGAGAATAGAGGCCTGGAGGATTTCATGGGATGTTTTAAGGGCTGGTCCTGGAATTGACCTATATTACTTCTGCCTATGTTTCACTGGCCGGACTCCAGGCATTTGGCCCCAACCTAACTGCAACAGAAGCTAGGAAACGTGGAAGAGCAGAGAGATTTGGGATCAGCACTGACTTGTACTTTGGTTGTGGCATGCTTTACCCGTGACACAAAAGCCTCTTTTCTCGTCTTTTTGCACAGTTCTTCCTGTAAATTTCTAAAGTTTTCATTAAAATAGTAGCATCCCACAGTTCCAAACCTGTGTGATTGCTAATCCCACAGCAACAGCCAAGTTCTTGCAGGGGAAGGGCAGTTCTTAAGAAATTGGGTGTCAACATAAGGTGAATTATAAATTATTATCCATACAACTATTGTTCTTTGGGTGTCTTTAAATGGTGTAATTGCCTTATAACCAGCTTTATTTCACACTACTTTTTTACATCTCAAAAATTTTAATTTCCGTGGAATATCTTCCAGTGGATACTAATTTTCCAAGTACCCTAAATTCCTAAAATTACCTGCCAAACTATGTAATTAGGAACAGACTTCTATCATGTGCTAGAAATAAAACATCCTGCTAACTATTCTAAATAAAGCTTCAGCAGATTGAGAGAGCTTGCTTTAAAGAGATGTCCATCTTCTGCTTTCTCACGCCTAAGTTCTGACAGTTAAATTCTCTGTAAGATATCAAATTAAAAATCCCTTTGGCGTAGATTGCATGTCACATGTTCTCTTTGATATTGATATTTGATCAGTCTGTTTTATGATTGGGCCTTTCTGTTTTTTAAATGTCTCAGTAGATGGCTAGGACGATGGGAAGGGATGCCATAATTGCTGTCACACAGATGAGCCACTTGTGTGGGCATCTGTCGATTATCTCTGCTCCAGTGCTGCTCAAGCTTATTTGTGTCCTGGAAACCTTAGGGCTAAGTACCAGGGGAGTTCTCGAAGCAGCTCTGGCAAGCACAGAATTGATGGCAGCTTCATTATAATTATACTTCTTTCCATGGCTGCTCAGCTGTATCGTTATAATGGCTTTCCGTCCTAGAGGCCAAATAAGATAGAGTGATATACAAGCTGCTCAGTATATCTCGACAAATTACATTACAATTGATGGCCTTTCCAACTGTTTTCCCCCCTGTCATCACCCCTGACTCCCATCCAACCTATTCTGGTCTTTCACAAACAGGCAAAATATGGCTATAGGTACCCTTTTTAAGTATAGAGAATTGAGAATCCTATTTTTTTCTGTTCCTTAAAATAATCGTGTGTGTTTCTTTTCTTGTTTTCAAATCTGGATTAAGTTATCTAATAGGCGGTGTGACTGTCTAATACATACATGATGATAATGATAATCACCGCTGTAAACTTTTTTTTTTTTTTTTTAAGATTTTATTTTTTCCTTTTTCTCCCCAAAGCCCCCCGGTACATAGGTGTGTATTCTTCGTTGTGGGTTCTTCTAGTTGTGGCATGTGGGACGTTGCCTCAGCGTGGTCCGACGAGCAGTGCCATGTCCGCGCCCAGGATTCGAACTGACGAAACACTGGGCCGCCTGCAGCAGAGCGCGCGAACCCAACCACTCGGCCACGGGGCCAGCCCCACCGCTGTAAACTTTTAGAGAACATTTACTATGTGCGAGGAAGTGTCCTAAGCACTTGACACACAACATTTCATTTAATCCTTGCAAACTCTATCATATGGGTGTTTTGAATGAGGAATGGAAGCTCAGAGAAGTGAAGTTACCTTGCTCGAAGTCTAGTAAGAAGCGGAGCAGGGGATTAGATCCAGTCAGTCTCCAGAGTTCACGCTTTTAACTGTTTAAAACTCGTTCATTGATTTTGACTTGAAGTCCTTTCTGGGTGTCTTCTCAGAGAATAAAAGTAAAATTCTATTGCCTGATGTTAAATGAATTCAGTTTAAATGTTTTTGCTTCATTAAACAAAATTTTGCAAATTTATTATGGTTGTGAGATGGCATTGATAGTAAAATATAGACTTCTCTTAATAGATTTCTAATGAAATGAGATTATGGGATGAAGAGACCGCATAAGTATATTTCCTGCGTCATTTTCATTTAAATTAAAACAGTGGCCCTAAAAGAGATCTGAATGCAGAAGACCAGTATTTTTGGAGACTTAGGTAACATAAAGAATTACTTATCCATTCATTCCTGATGATGTCAAAATATCTTTTCATATTTGAGGTCTTTTCTGTATTTTTTTCTCTAGATAGTTTGTTCTTTATGTCTTCATTTTCTGCT
The DNA here is from genome assembly GCF_041296265.1 of Equus caballus. Classification (NCBI taxonomy): domain Eukaryota; kingdom Metazoa; phylum Chordata; class Mammalia; order Perissodactyla; family Equidae; genus Equus; species Equus caballus. The sequence goes on from NC_091687.1 coordinate 11,400,108, forward strand.
GATTGTACAGAAATATATAACTTAGCCAGTGAAAATTCTCCATAAAGTCTTTCCCCAGGACTTAAGCTCTGATAAAATATTATGCATGCTCCTACAACTGCCAACATATATTATTGTTATTATATATGTTTACAAAAGTTGGATCATATTATACATTCTATTCTACAACTTGGTGTTATTTTGTAACCTAGAAATATATGTTGGTCAACTTTCCGTGTCAGGGTTTGTAAATCTGTCTAATTTTTCTTAATTTCTGCATGATGTTCTGTTGTATGGAGGTGCCAGTGTTTTTTTAACATTTCACCTGTTGGTGGATTCTCTCATTGTTTTTAATCATTTTGCTTCCATATTAAAAACAGTGGGACAATTCACAAAAGAAGATGTATGAATGTCCAGTTGTTACATGAAAAGATGTCATCATCATTAGTCATTAGGAAAATCCAATTAAAACTACAGTGAGAAACATATACCCATTAGAGTGACTAACATTAAAAAGATGAACAGTTCCCAGTGTGGAGAGGATAGGAGCATCTGGAACTCTTATTGCACTGTTGTATAACTACTTTGGAGATCTGTTTGGCAGTTAGAAAGTTAAACATATACTTACCATGTTGTCCAGTCATTCTACTATGTGTTTACTCAAAAGAAATGAAAACATGTCCACACAAATACTTGTACACGAATGTTCATAGTAGCCTGATTGACTGTAGCCTAAAATGGAACCAACTCAATGTCCATCAGCAGCTGAATGGCTAAACAAAAATGGTATATCCATATAGGAGAATACTACTCACTTATAAAAACATAGCATGGATGAATCTCAAAATCATTATGCTGAATAAGGGAAGCCAGACACAAAGAGTGCATACTATATGCTTTCATTAATATACTATTCTAGAAAATAAAAACTAAAATTATAGTGACAGAAACCAGTCAATGGTTGCCTGAGGCTGGAAATGGAGGAAGAGGTAGTTTGCAAACTTCCCAGGTGAAGGAAAGTTCTGTTTCTTGATTGTCGAGGTGACTTCACAGGTGCTAACATCTGCCAGAGCTCATTTAATTGTATAATTTATTATATGTAAATTATTCTTCAACAAAGATAACTCAAAAACTTCTAACGTACAGTGGAAAATTAAAAAAGTTCTGCAGTGAACATTTTATACCCATGTCTTAGCACACTTTTGGAATGTTTCTGTGAATTAAATTCCACCAACAGGAAAACTTAGTTAAAAGATACTAACATTTTAAATTTTTGTGCAAGTGTTAAATTGCTCTCATTAGTTATTACTTATTTGCATTCCACAATATATGAAAGTGACCATTTCACCACAACCTTGCCAACATTGGATATTATCTTATAAATGTTTGCCAGTCTGGTGAGAAAAAAATTCTTATCGTTATAAATTTCATCTTTTTGGTTGTAAGTGAAATTATTGCGAATATCTATTGCTGTGCATACTGGAAATTTTTATTATCTGTAAGTTGACTGTTCATGTCCTTTTCCTGTTTTTCCATTGGGCTTTGTTTCTTTCTTACTGATTTGTGAGTTCTTTATATGTTGTAGAAAGCTTTTGTCTTTTATTTTTATTGTAAATGTTTTTATACTTCCAGCCTGCCATTTATCTTTTAACTTTATTCATGGTATCTTTCACTGTATTGAGTTTAAAATGTTATATAGTCACAACTATCAACCTTGATGATGTTTTAATTTCAATGTGGTTGTTTTGAGTATAGAAGAGCTTTCCTCAGCCAAAAAGATAACATGTTTTCTTTCATCTTTTTCTGGTATTTTAATAGTATCATTTAATTTAAATTTCATTCGTATTTAGCTCTTAGAACTTAATAGGATCAGGAGTAGATCACACTTCCTATTTTTGTGTATGGATAAGCAGTTTTCCCAATACTGTTTCTTAAATACTTTATCATTTTCCCATTCATTTGATATTTCCTCTTCATTATGTAATAATTTTTCATTTCTGAATATGACTTTCTCTGCTCCTTGATCCATTTATCTGTTCTTATGTTAATATCACATTTAAAAAATTGCTATGTATTTTATCACCTTGTAGACTAAGTATCCTTCTCCCCCCCTCATAATTTTCTGGGCTATCCTTGATCATATACTCATTAAGATGAATTTTAGAATCAATTTATCAAGTCTTTTTTCCCTTTCCTTCCTCTGTGCCACCCCCTCACTGCCTAGTTGCATTTTGATGATGATGACATTCAGTTTTGTTTGAAGGCTTCCCAAGGCTGGTCAAGGATTCCTTGGGGAGCCAGCGCTGATCTTTCTCTTGCCTCGTTAATACAGTTGATTCTTGTTACTTGCAGTAGTTATGTTCTGTAATCTGTGAACACTGAATTAGCAAATAGTGAGACACCGCTCCTAGGGGAAATACAGGATTAGGTTCCTGGAAGTCTTTGATCACACATTTTTGTCAACCGATGAATACACATAACCTGATTTTATGTATGTTTCTGTTTAAAGATACCTTATATAATATATATTGTTGCTTCATTAACATTGAACTCATGGCCAATAGTACTGTGACATATATTTATAGTCATGCCTGAACGAACCTCATCTAACACATCTATTTACTCTGTAAGGCACAGCAGAACCTTCTTGGGCTTAGAAACACTGCACAGCACTTCAGCACTACTCTTGGAGGCCATTTTAAACAGCAAAATCACCAACAAACAGCACAAAAACGTGAACACGTGACACTAAATATACCACCAAAAGGACACTTATTTAACAATATGAGACCTCAAACAAGAAGGCCTTGTTTGACCTCAGCTGGGAAAATGTGCATCAGGTGACTCCAGTTTTCCTGCATCCTGTGCATGTCCCAGAATGACTGTGAAAGCTCTGCAGGTACAGTCATGCACTGCCTACCGACGTTTCAGTCAATGATGGACTGCATGTACGACAGTGGTCCCATAAGATGAGTATCATCTAGCTGAGGTATGTAGTAGCTGTACCATCTAGGTTTGTGTAAGTACACTCTATGATGTTGGAACAATGATGAAATCACCTAATGAGGCATTTCTCAGAATGGATCCACGTCAAGCAAAACATGACTGTATTGATTTTGAGGTTACAAATAAATATTAGTGAGGAGTCAAATTTGCAAAAATGGACTCTGTGAATAGTGAGAATAGACGGTAGTTTCTCTTTAATGCTGCTGTGGTTTGTGCAAACAATGAATCAGGAAAAGCTTCAGAGTGGCAGTGTTTATTAAAATATCGCAGGGAGCTGTACAGCAGGAGATATGGCCAATGACACTTCACCCTGTTGCTCATGAATTTAATATAAAATAATTTATAATTTATTTTTAAATTTTTTAAAATCAAAGTTTACATATACTTTAGATCTACAAGGTAAATTATGAAAAGTAGTCATCCCTTGTGCCTCTCTGCCCTGTCCCTTTTCCCAGAGACAACAAATTTCAATTCTTTTAACTGTTTGTTTTAGTTTTTACCTCCAAATCTCTACATAACATGATTATAATACTGCTTCTTCATTTTTTTATTTTTCGGCATTATTTGTAGTGAGAAAGATTAGCTTTCTTTTACCACCATTCGAACAAATGCACATATATTTTCCATCCTCCCAAACCATAAATTTTGCTAGATCACTGTTCAGTATTTATATTATTATGATTATATAATTATTCATTTCTGATCACATTGCTGCTCTGATATACCTTTTTGTTTTCCCTTGTATTGATATTTCCCTGGCTTCTTTATTTGCTGTCTCAATATCTGTTCTTAATTCATCCACAACTGTACTGTAAATATAAATCTCTCAGCTATTGTGATAGTATCTTCTTTACTGTCACCCTGAGGATTCCTTTCACTCTTCTCCTTCTTTGGATCCCCCGTTTTCTGGGCCCATCTAGGTGTTTTCTTTTGGTCTGGTTCCATTTATATGAAATGTTCAGAATAGGCAAATCCATTAAAACAGAAAGTAGATGAATGGTTGCTGGGGGGAAGATGGTGGATACCATATCTTCTTATTTCTTGTTCATCTTTTTGGTAAAACATATCCTCTAGAAGTAATTTTCCCAAGAAAGGATGCATGGGAGGTAAAGTTTTTGAAAACTTGCATGATTGAAAATATTTCTTTTTTCTACCTTTACACATGACTCACAGCTTGACTGGGTTTAGAATTTAAAAGAGGAATAATTTCTCCTCTCAAGATTTAAACATTTTTGCTCTATTTTTACATTTTAGTTTCCGGTATTTTTTTGAGAAGCTCAATGCAATTCTGATAGCCAATCTTTTATATATGATCTGCATTTTTTCTCCCTAGAAAATTTTGAGATCTTTTGTCAGAGAAAAAATCTCAGTGTTGCAGATTTTTACAGTGATGTGTCTTGGGTGTGTGTTTTTTAAAAATCCGTTATGCTAGGCATATAGTGGGCCTTTTCAATCTGGAAATTCATGTCCTTCAGTTCTGGGAAATTTTTCTGAATTATTTCTTTATTAATGCTCTGTCTTCTGTTTTTGCTGTTCACTCTTTGAGAAACCTATGTTATTGGAATTTCTGGACCAATAATTGGATCCTTTATTTTTCTCCCCTTTTCTCCATTTCCCACTTTTCTTTAAAAATTTTATTTTTCCTTTTTCTTCCCAAAGGCTTCTGGTACATAGTCGTAGATTTTTAGTTGTGGGTCCTTCTAGTTGTGGCATGTGGGACGCCACCTCAACGTGGCTTGATGAGCAGTGCCATGTCTGCGCCCAGGATCCGAACCGGCGAGACCGTGGGCTGCCAAGTGGAGCGTGTGAACCCAACCAGTCGGCCACAGGGCCGGCCCCTCCATTTCCCACTTTTAATTTGTCTTTTTGTTTTACTTTCTAGGTGATTTTCTTGTCTATTTTTCCACCATTCTTTTGCACTCCTGTTCTTCTATCGTTTTTTTTAACTTCCAAGACTATTTTTATTCTCTGAATTTTTTTTACATATCTTGTTTTGTTTTATGTGTGCAAAATCTTCATGTTTCTGAGAATATCAATGACAATTTTTTTGTGGAGGTAAAATTTGCATCCAGTAAAAGTCTTTCTTTTTGGTATAGAGTCCTCTGAGTTTGGACAAACTATGTAAAGTCATGTAGCCATCACCATAATTAAGATATAGATGCTTGGCTCACCCTTCGTTATAATCATCCCCTCTCTTCATCCCCAGTCTCTGTGAACTCTGATCTGTTTTCTATCTCTATTGGTTTGCCTTTTCCAGAATATCATATCAGTGGAATCATAACGATAGTTTAAAAAAAATTATTTTACCTGCTTTATCTTTGTTTCCTCTGAGTTTCTTTTTCATATTTGTTTTGATTTCCCTCTTTCCTGATAGAGCCTTTCCCCATATATATATATATATATATAATTTTTTTTTTTGAGGAAGATTAGCCCTGAGCTAATATCTGCTGCCAATCCTCCTCTTTTTGCTGAGGAAGACTGGCCCTGAGCTAACATCCATGCCCATTTTCCTCTACTTTGTATGTGGGACCCCTGCCACAGCGTGGCTTGACAAGTGGTGCTGTAGGTCCATACCCGGAATCTGGACTGGCGAACCCTGGGCAGCTGAAGTGGAACGTGTGAACTTAACCACTGTGCCACCAGGCTGGCCCCGAGGCTTTCCCCATATTTTGCTGATTTTTGACTGTTCTCCTATATAATAAGAGATGGGCATTAAAAATTTATTATTCCTTCCTCCTTCCCTTCCAGAGTGATCCTTCAGTTAATTCCTAGTGAGTGCCTACTCTGTGCCGACCACTGTTCTAGGCATGGGATGCAAGACAGACAAGTCCCACCTTCATTGAGATTACATTCTAGAGAGAAAGACAGTAATAACAGAAATAAACATGTAATGTGAGGAAACGATAAGTGTTATGAAGAAAGATAAAGCAGGTATAGAGGTTCAGAAGGGTGCTGTTTTAGATATGATGATCAAGCAAGGTCTCTCTGAGAGTGATATTTGAGCAGAAATTTGAATATAGTGAGCAAGACATGCAAATATATGGAGGAAAAGAGTTCCGGGTCTAGGGAATAGTAAGTGCCCCATCATATCTTGGGTTCTCTGGAAAGCAGATGTTGGGACATAGTTAGAAGGACAAAGGATTTATTGGGGAGTAACACCTGTGAATGGGAAAGGAAGGAAGTAGATTGAGCAGAGGAACCATCAGACTGCATGCTGACCTGTCATGTTCTTTGCTGGCCCAGTGGGAGTTCCAGAGCCAATACCTTTAAAGAGAACTGATCCAACATTCCACACTGGGTGGAAGAAATGAGCAGGGCTTTCTACCCCAAATCTGGTCAGTCATTTGACCAAGGGCTGCCCTGAGAATAGTGTGCTCTCAGCTGAGGAAAGCTGACGTGCACCTTGGCAAAGCTAATACTGGAGGTCAGAAGCTAACTACACTTCTGGTAGGTAGGCAGAAAGCCCTTTGTTTCAAGGGGAATCTGAGTGGTACATCTTTCCGCCACAGGCTGTAAAACAGAAATGTGCTCAGTGTGTTCAAGGAACTGCAGGAGGGCTAATGCAACTGAAGAGTGAGGGGGAGAGTGAGGAGGAATGAGGCTGGAGAGCTAGCCAAGGGCCAGAACAAGCAGATCTGTGGGCTGTGCTATGATTCTGGATTTCATTCTAAGTTTGGTAGAAAGCCATTAGAGGATTTCGAGCAGAGGAATGACATTATATGTGTTATATTGTAAAAGGATCACTCTGGCTGCTACAATAGGCTATCTCTGCCATAAGTCATTTTGTCTGTTTATCTATTGTTGCATAACAAAGCACTTAAAACTTAAGAGCTTAAAACAACAGTGGCTGATTTTTTCTCACAGTTCTGTGGGTGTTCTGCTGGACTCACCTGAACTCACTCGTGGCTGGATGTGGGTGTCCTGAGATGGCTTCACCCACATGTCTGGGGCCTCAGCTGGGATGGCTGCAATGCTTGGGGTGGCTGAGCCTCTCTCCATGTGTTCTTTCATCTTGTGCTTCTTTATATGAAGGCAAAAGCATTCCAAAGAGGCAAGCCCCAGTTTGCAAGCACTTACCCAGCCTCTGCTGGCATCAAGTGTGCTAATGTCCCATTGCCAAAGCTAGGCAAATGCCCAAACCCAGAGTGAACATTGAAGGGGAATAAATAGGGTGTGGATATCTGGAAGTATGATTCATGGAGGCCATTGCTGTAACAATCTACCACATTAAACTTTGTTTTAGCTACTTTCCTGTTTCTGATCCTCTGCTCATCAATTTATCATCTGAGTATAATTTGGTTTCCTACATAAGTGTTCTTCCAAGAAAATATTTCACCAGTTACATGGACTTCACATATTTCCTATTGCTGTGACAGCAGTTTTTGGTTGTAAAATAGTAAATTGGCTTATTTCAGGGAGAGAATGCCTACTTTATGGACTTCCAGTATTCCTTGTAGAGCAGGGCGGTTTGGGGACCCCCTCACTAAGAATCATTGCACCCTTTATGATCCGTCTCAAGCCTATAATGGTGTATGGTGTAAATGTATGACTTCTGTAACCCTCATTCTTGATCCACTGGTGCTGGAGCTATGTTGAGATTTTAAAAAATTGTATTTAACTGAGGTAACTCTCATTCATTGCTGGTGGGATTGCAAAATGGTACAGTCAGTTTGGAAGACACAGTGGAAAACTAAACGTACTCTTACCATACTATCTAGCAATCACACTCTTTGATAGTTACCCAAATGAGTTGAAAACTTAAGTCCACGCAAAAACCTGCATGTGATGTTTATAGCAGCTTTCTTCATAATTTCCAAACCTTGGAAGCAACCACGATGTCCTTTAATAGGTGGATGGATAAATAAACTGTGGTATATCCAGGTAATGGAATATTGTTTAGCACTAGAAAGAAATGATCTGTGAAGCCATGGAGGAAACTTAAATGCATGTTACTAAGTGAAAGAAGCCACTCTGGAAAGGCTACATACTGTATGATTCCAACTATATGATATTCTGCAAAAGGCAAACTATGGGTACAGTTGAAAGATTGGTTGCCAGGGGTTTACGGGAAGGAAGGGATGAATAGGCAGAGCTCAGAGGATTTTAGGACAGTGAAATATTCTGTATGATGTTATAATGGTGGATATGTCATTATGCATTTGTCCAAATCCATAAAATATACAACCCCAAAAGTGATTCCTAGTGTGAACTATGGACTTGGGGTGATAGCAATGTGTCAGTGTAGGTTCTTCAACTATAACAAATGTACCACTCTGGTGAGGGATGTTGAAAGTGGAGGGGGTTTTGATGTGTGAGGGAAAGGGGTACATGGGAATTCTCTATACTTTCTGCTCAATTTTGCTGTGAATCTAAAACTGCTCTAAAAAATAAAGTCTATTTTTTAAAAAACATATTGAGCCAGTAGTTCGTCATTTGTTCCCATAAGTTCAGCTTGATTTCAGTCACCACAACCTAAACTTTTGTAAGCCATTTGGCTAGAATTTGACTTTGTGATTTAATGTTGATGTTAAATATTTTTAGTGAATTATTGATATAATTATTGACTTATCTACTTATTTTTATAGCTGATGGATGAAAAGAAAAAAGAAATACACTTAGGATTATAAATTGTTTAACAAACTTTTTAAATTCATTATTTTCTCCGTGTCTTAAATGTGGGACAAATATGTGAAAGTCTTTGTTTCTCCTTTTTTGTTGTTAGTACTCTTTTGTTTAGTTCACTTTTTATTTATTTATTTTTTTAAGACTTTATTTTTTTAGAGAACTTTAGGTTCACAGCAAAATTCAGAGGAAAGGGGTCAGCCCCCATGGCTGAGTGGTTAAGTTTGCATGCTCTGCTTTCGTGGCCCAGAGTTCGACGGTTTGGATCCTGGACACAGACCTACGTGCCACTCATCAAGCCATGCTGTGGTGGCATCCCACATAGAAGAACTCAAGTGACCTGCAACTAGGATATACAACTATGTACTGGAGCTTTGGGGAGGAAAAAAAAGAGAAGAAGATTGGCAACAGATGTTAGCTCAGGGCCAATCTTCCTCACCAAAAAACATACTTTAAAAAACATTGAGAGGAAGATACAGAGATTTCCCATATATCCTCTTTTCCCGCACATTCATAGCCTCCCCCATTATCAACATCCCATGCCAGAGGGTATGTTTGTTACAATTGATGAACCTACATTGACACATCATAATCACCCAAAGTCTATATTTTACATTAAGGTTCACTCTTAGTGTTGTACATTCTATGAGTTTGGACAAATGTATAATGACATGTATCTATCATTATAGCATCATACAGAGTATTTTCAGTGCCCTAAAAATCCTATGTGCTCGGCCTATGCATCTCTTTCCCCTCCCACTTTCTATTTTTCATTAGACAAACTATCTTAAGCATAGATGTGGGCTTTATTAATTGGGAATAATCTGGTATTAGGGGCTTTAAGTTTGCAGATTGACCTAATTGGATCAGGTCAAGGTTCCTATGTTACATATAGAGCAGAAATATTGTGAAGGAAAAAATATTTTTTGGTAGTAATAGAGATTACTTAAAGCAGAATATGAAGAATTCTGCATTCTTCCTCCTGAAAATTAGTAGTCAATACTCTTCAAATATTTTCTGTGTTTTGCCAGATGCTGACAATACGAAGCCATTAGAGGGTGTAAAAATTCTGGATCTAACGAGGTTTGTATTGGTTTATCCATGTTTTGGAGTTTTTCCCGTCTCTCAGAAAACATTAATTTATCTTTTAGATTATAAGAGGACTCTTAAATGCTTATTATCAAAATTCTGGAAAGAAAAATTCACATAACTTCATCATTCTAAGAGACAAGTAGTATAATATTTATGTATTTCTTTCTAATCTGCATATTTATATATGATTTTTAAAAACAAAAGTTGGGACCATATTAAAATTATAGTTTTACCCACGTTTAAAACATAGTATTATATTGTGAATATGTTCCCAGGTCATTCAAGATTCAACAAAAATATAAGATGATACTTTATTATATAGTTGCCACATCATTAATTAATCATCCCACCGTATTTCACTATTATAAATTAGGCTTCTTGTACATAAATCTTTGTCTCAGGACATCTTTTGATCTTTAGAATAGAATTCTGGAAGTAGAGTTACTGTAACAAAGGGAATGTACTTTTTAAAGCTCTTGGCACATATGACCAATGACTTTTTTGAACAGTTTTAATTCTTACTAGCATTTTTGAGCTTGTCTGAGTTGATGGACTATTAAGAAAAGAATTAGTATAAAAATCTTCAAGATGGTAATTAATTTATTTATCATTGTTAACATTGTAGAGTACTGGCGGGACCTTTTGCTACTATGAATTTAGGAGATCTTGGAGCAGAAATTATAAAAGTGGAAAGACCAGGTAAAGCTAATGCTCCCTTTAAAACATAAAAAAAGCTAATAAATATTTTTCACAGTTCTTTAAATATCCCTGTCCCTCTATGTGGGATGGGGAGAAAATTGAAATGAAATGATTATTTTCTCTTCTTCATTCCTTATTTTCCTCTGAACCTATACTAAGGGTCTCTCTTTACCCTTTTTAGGTACCCCAGGCTAAGGCTTAAGCCAGGTCCTTCACACGCACCTGAAAGCCTCTGGTAGAAACTGAGATGCAACATGTAATGACAGTGATGCTAACAGCACTTATCCCAGTGCCAGGCACGGTTCTAAGTGCTTTGCCTATATTAACTTGTTTAATCTTTACAATGACCTTATGAGTTGATGTTATCATTCCTAGATTATAAATGAGAAGACAGAGACACTGAGCGAGAACGCAGTTTGTTCAAGGTCACGCAGCTAATAAGGAATATCCAGGCCCTCAGCTCTGATCCTGGCCCTCCTGAGCCCCACACAAGCCCTACTGTTGAGACTGAGATTCCAGAGGGCCTGGCCACACTCCCTCGCTGTGGGATGAAGGGGAGCAAGAACAAGGCAGGGTAAGAGGGAAGAAGTAGTTCACAGAAGGGGAGAGAAGGAAAAAGGAATCAAAGTCTGCCAAAAAGGACCCCAAATACCTCAGGCTAAGTCATTCTTTTCTATTCCTAATAGAAGAGACATTTCCCCATTTTATAATTTTAAAGATTTTGAGGGAAAAACACCTAAGCTAAGATCAATTCTTCATTTTTATTTCAATTCTTCATTTTTTTGTTTTTCATCTGATGTGCTTTCTTTTTTATCTTCCCATTCTTTACATTAGTTTTAGAAATCATCATTCCCTATTTACTTAGGCCTATTTCTCCTTTGTACTTTTTTCTTTCTTAACCAAATAAACCTATTCTGTTTACACAATTTTCACTTTTATTCGGTGCCTTGGTAGCATTTTGGTGTTTGGTTAATGCTGTTATTGATAAACTTGCTTAGAAAAGTGTCATGTGACCTTTCTCTCCAAAAAGCACTTAAAGGGCAGAGTCTGTGTTCTCTACGTCCTCTGCATATAAACAGCTTGTTTTGGATGGTTTCAAAAATTAGCATTATTATTTATTCTTCAAGATCTAGTCCTTATGGAGCTGGAACAGAATTCTAAAATCAGTGAAAATGGTCTAGCCTTGAATAGTGTGCATGTATCTATAAGACTCATTAGAGACTAGTTTATAATTATATCAACTTATTAATTTACCGTAAGTGATTAAACACTGTAAAGTAGAATATTTGATCTGGAAGATTCAACTTTCTGTTACACAGATCTTCTTAGGAGCCAAAGCAGGGAGAAGAAGATTCTCTGATGAGCATGGGGAACATTATATATATTATTATACTCTATTTATCTGGTCCTGTGTTCATCAGGCTCCAGGTGATAGACTAACGTGGCCAATCCTGCCTTCCAGAGATAATAGTTCATTTATCCAGTGATGTTTATCACTTTTGGTCATTGCAGGGTACATGCTGAATAGTGTTTATTTTCTAGCTGAACATTGGTTTTTTCTTTTCTAGGTCCCATAAAACTTCTGGTTTTCACACTGCTGTCCAATGTCAATGCCACAGCTCTTTCTAATTTCAACCATTGGGTCTTCCATTTCTAGATAAAGCATCCAATCTAATTTCTCTTGCTATTTCAGTTGATCTCTGCCTAAATACTAGGCCAAATATTTGTATTTACATTAATTATGAAAATAATTATCCCCTATTTATTTAGGCCTGTTTCTCCCTTGTACTTTTTCATTTCCCTTGGGGAGGACACCTTCCTTTTAGGTCTTTATGATGTCCCATAGCCATACATTTGGTATGAAGCTTTGTTCCTAGCAGGTGTTTGTTGCTTTTTTTTCTGACTGATTGCTCTCTTTCCTTTAACCCTTTGGCCAATATACATTTTTTAAAAAAAATTTTTGTTGAGTTTATGATAGTTTACAATCTTGTGAAATTTCAGTTGTACATTATTGTTTGTCACTCGTGTTGTAGATGCACCCCTTCGCCCTTTGTGCCCACCCCGACCCCTCCTTTCCCCTGGTAGCCACTAATCTGTTCTCTTTGTCTACATGTTTAAATTCCTCATATGAGGGGAGTCATACAGAGATTGTCCTTTTCTGTCTGGCTTATTTCACTTAACAATTCCCTCAAGGTCCATCCACGTTGTTGTGAATGGGACGATTTTATTCTTTTTTATGGCTCAGTAGTATTCCATTGTATATATATATATACCATATCTTCTGTATCCAGTTATCAGTTGACGGGCACTTAGATTGCTTCCACGTCTTGGCTATTGTGAATAATGCTGCGGTTAACTTAGCGGTGCATGAGACTTTTGGAATTGCTGACTTCAGTCTCTTTGGATAGATACCCAGTAGTGGGATGGCTGGGTCATATGGTATTTCTATTTTTAATTTTTTGAGAAATCTCCATACTGTTTTCCATAGTGGCTGCACCAGTTTGCATTCCCGCCAGCAGTGTATGAGGGTTCCTTTTTCTCCACAACCTCTCCAACATTTCTTACTATTTGTTTTGGTTATTTTTGCCATTCTAACAGGTGTAAGGTGATATCTTAGTGTAGTTTTGATTTGCATTTCCCTGATGATCAGTGATGATGAACATCTTTTCATGTGCCTATTGGCCATCCATATATCTTCTTTGGAGAAATGTCTGCTCATGTCTCCTGCCCATTTTTCGATCAGGTTGTTTGATTTTTTGTTGTTGAGTTATGTGAGTTCTTTATATGTTATGGATATTAAGCCTTTGTCATATATATGACTTGCAAATATTTTTTCCCAGTTAGTGGGTTGTTTTTTTGTTTCCATCCTGTTTTCATTTGCCTTGAAGAAGCTCTTTAGTCTGATGAAGTCCCATTTGTTTATTCTTTCTATTCTTTCCCTTGTCTGAGAAGACATGGTGTCTGAAAAGATCCTTTTAATACTGATGTCAAAGAGTGTATTGCCTACATTTTCTTCTAGAAGTCTTATGGTTTGAGGTCTTATCTTTAGGTCTTTGATCCATTTTGAGTTTATTTTTGTGAATGGTGAAAAAGAATGGTCAATTTTCATTCTTTTACATGTAACTGTCCAGTTTTCCCAACACCATTTTTTGAAGAGACTTTCTTTTCTACATTGTATGCCCTCAGCTCCTTTGTCAAAGATTATCTGTCCATAGATGTGTGGTTTTATTTCTGGGCTTTCAATTCTGTTCCATTGATCTTTGCACCTGTTTTTGTACCAGTACCGTGCTGTTTTGATTACTGTAGCTTTGTAGTATGTTTTGAAGTCAGGGATTGTGATGCCTCCAGCTTTGTTCTTTTTTCCCAGGATTGCTTAAGCAATTCAGGGTCTTTTGTTGCCCCACATGAATTTTAGGATTCTTTATTCTATTTCTGTAAAGAATGTCATTGGGATTCTGATTGGGATTGCATTGAATCTGTAGATTGCTTTAGGTAGAGTGGACATTTTAACTATGTTTATTCTTCCAATCCATGTACATGGAATGTCTTTCCATCTCTTTATGTCATCATCCATTTCTTTCAGAAAAGCCTTGTAGTTTTCATTGTATAGGTCTTTCATTTCCTTAGTTAAATTCACCCCAAGGTATTTTATTCTTTTTGTTGCAATTGTGAATGGTATTGTGTTCTTGAGTTCTTTTTCTGTTAGTTCGTTATTAGACTATAGAAATGCACTGATTTATGTAAGTTGATTTTATACCCTGCAACTTTGCTGTAGTTGTTGATTACTTCTAAAAGTTTTCCAATGGACCCTTTGGGGTTTTCTGTATATAAGATCATGTCATCTGCAAACAGCAAGAGTTTCACTTCTTCCCTCCCTGTTTGGATTCCTTTTATTCCTTTTTCTTGACTAATTGCTCTGGCCCAAACCTCCAGTACTATGTTGAATAAGAGTGGTGATAAAGGGCATCCTTGTTTCGTCCCTGTTTTCAGGGGGATGGTGCTCAGTTTTTGCCCATTGAGTATGATGTTGTCTGTGGGTTTGTCGTATATGGCCTTTATTATGTTGAGGTAGTTTCCTTCTATCCCCATTTTCTTCAGAGTTTTTATCATAAATGGCTGTTGGATCTTGTCAAATGCTTTCTCTGCATCTATTGAGATGATCATGTGGTTTTTATTCCTCAATTTCTTGGTGTGGTGTATCACGTTAATTGATTTGCAGATGTTGAACCATCCCTGTGTCCCTGGTATGAATCCCACTTGATCATGATGTATGATCCTTTTGATGAATTGCTGAATTTGGGTTGCCAAAATTTTGTTGAGAATTTTTGCATCTATGTTCATCAGCAATATTGGCCTGTAGTTCTCCTTTTTCGTGCTGTCCTTGTCAGGCTTTGGTATCAGTGTGATGTTGGCCTTGTAGTATGTATTAGGAAGTGTTCCATTCTCCCTAATTTTTTGGAATAGCTTGAAAAGTATAGGTATTAAATCCTCTGAAAATTTGGTAGAATTCCCCAGGAAAGCTGTCTGGTCCTATGGTTTTATTCTTTGGGATGCTTTTGATTGCAGTTTCAATCTCTTTCCTTGTGATTGGTCTGTTCAGATTGTCTACTTCTTCTTGACTTAGCTTTGGAAGATTGCAAGAGTCTAAGAATTTATCCATTTCCTCTAGGTTATCTATTTTGTTGGCATATAGTTTTTCATAGCATTCTCTTATAATCTGTTGTATTTCTGTGGAGTCTGTTGTTATTTCTCCTCTTTCATTTCTGATTTTGTTTATTTGAGCTTTCTCTCTTCTTTTCTTTGTAAGTCTGGCTAGGGGTTTGTCAATTTTATTTATCTTCTCAAAAAACCAGTTCTTTGTTTCATTGATCCTTTCTACTGCCTTTTTGTTTCAATAGCATTTATTTCTGCTCTGATTTTTATTATTTCTCTCCTTCTGCTTATTTTGGGCTTTGTTTGTTCTTCTTTCTCTAATTCAGTTAGGTATAGTTTAAGATTGCTTATTTGGGATTTTTCTTGTTTGTTAAGGTGTGCCTGTATTGCGATGAATTTCTCTCTTAATACAGCTTTTGCTGTATCCCATATGAGTTGGTATGGCATGTTATCATTTTCATTTGTCTCCGGATATTTTTTGATTTATTCTTTAATTTCTTCAATGATCCATTGCTTGTTCAATGGCATAGTGTTTAGTCTCCACATCTTTGTGCCTTTCTCAGCTTTTTTCTTATAATTAATTTCTAGCTTTATAGCATTATGATTGGCTTGTTATTATTTCAATTTTTTTAAATTTATAGAGGCTTACCTTGTTTCCCAACATATGGTCTGTCCTTGAGAATGTTCCATATGTGCTTGAGAAGAATGTTTATTCTGCCATTTTTGGATGAAGTGTTCTTTATATGTCTATTAAGTTCAACTGTTTTAGCTTTTCATTTAATTCCACTATTTCCTTGTTGATTTTCTGTCTGGATGATCTGTCCAATGATGTGAGTGGGGTGTTGAGGTCCACTGCTTTATTGTGTTATTTTTGATATCTTTTTTTAGGTTTGTTAATAGTTGCTTTATGAACTTTGGTGTTCCTGTGTTGGGTGCATAGATATTTATAAGCATTATTTCTTCTTGATGAAGTGTCCCTTTGATCATTATATATTGCCCTCTGTGTCTCTCTTTACCTGTCTTGTCCTGAAATCTACTTTATCTGATATAAGTATTGCGACACCTGCTTTCTTTTGTTTGCCATTAGCTTGGAGTATCGTCTTCCACCCCTTCACTCCTAGACTGTGTTTATCATTGGAGCTGAGGTGTGTTTCCTGGAGGCAACAAATTGTTGGATCTTGTTCTTTAATCGATCTTGCCACTCTGTGTCTTTTCATTGGAGAGTTCAATCCGTTTACACCGAGGCTGATTATTGATGCATGAGGGCTTAATGCTGTCATTCTGTTGCTCGTTTTCTGATTTTCCTGCATTTCCTTTGTTACTCGTCCTGTGTGTTTTGGCCTACCCATTGACTTCTTCAGTTTCTTATGCTGGGTTTCTTAGCTTTTTCCTTATTTATTTTTTGTGTCTCTGTTCTGTTTTTCAGTTTAGTGGCTACCCTGAAGTTTGTATTCAGAATCTCATGCATAACGTAGTCCATTTTCTGGTGGCCTCTTATTTCCTTAGCCTAAACTGATTCAGTCCCTTTCCTCCTCCCCTCCTAAGTTATTATTTTCATCTCTTATTCCAACTTGTGTTGTGAGTTTGTGGTTAGAGTGATAAGATTGTCTTTGTTTTTGGTGTTTTCCTTCCCTTTATCCTAATGCTATAGTTGAATATTTGCTATCCTATTCTGATTCTATCTGTTGGTCTCCTTACTCTGTGTTTTGTTACCCCTTTCTCCCTCTTTTTCTTTTTTCAGGTATGAGGGCCTTCCTGGGGATTTCTTGTAGGGGGGGCGTCTCATGGCTATGAAGTCCCTTAGCTTTTGTTTGTCTGGGAAAGATTTAATTTCTCCCTCATACCTGAAGGACATTTTTGCTGGATAGAGTATTCTTGGCTGATGATTTTTATTCTTTAAAGTTTTGAATATGTCATTCCAGTCTCTCCTAGCTTGTAAGGTTTCTGCAGAGAAATCTGCTGAAAGTCTGATGAGGGATCCTTTGTAGGTTGTTTTCTTCTGCCTGAGTATTCTTTCTTTGTCATTCATTTTTGCCATTTTTACTACTATATGCCTTGCGGTAGGTCTTTTTTTTTTTTTTTTTTTTAAAGATTTTATTTTTTCCTTTTTCTCCCCAAAGCCCCCCGGTACATAGTTGTGTATTCTTCGTTGTGGGTTCTTCTAGTTGTGGCATGTGGGACGCTGCCTCAGTGTGGTCTGATGAGCAGTGCCATGTCCGCGCCCAGGATTCGAACTAATGAAACACTGGGCCGCCTGCAGCGGAGTGCGCGAACTTAACCACTCGGCCACGGGGCCAGCCCCCTTGCGGTAGGTCTTTTTACATTGACATATATAGGCGATCTGAAAGCTTTCTCCACACACATTTCTCTCTCATTCCCTAGACTTGGGAAGTTCTCTGCTATTATTTCTTTGAGCACACCTTCTGCTCCATTCTCCTTTTCTTCGCCCTTGGGTCTGCCGATAATTCTTAAATTGCATTTCCTCATTGAGTCGGCTATTCCTTGGAGATTTTCTTCATTTCTTTTTCGTCTTCATTCTCTCTCTTCCTCTGTCTGGAACCGTTCAACCTGTCTATCTTCGATTATGCTAATTTGCTGATCTATGTTGTCCACACTGGCATGCAAGGAATCTGTATTCTGTTTTATCTGATTCATTGTATTTTTCATCTCTAGTATTTCTAATTGATTCTCCTTTATAGTTTCAATCTCTTTTGTGAAGTAACTCCAGAACTTGTTGACTTGTTTCTCTATATTTTCCTTTACCTCACTGAGTTTTTTGATGATAGCTATTCTGAATTCATTGTCGTTTAGTTTACCTATTTCCAAGTCCTCAGGACATATTCTGTGTTTTTATTTTTTCCTTCCGCTCTGGAGCTTTTATAAATTGCTGGATGGTAGAGGAGCGGTTTTTGTGCATAGTGATATTATTTGGTTGCAGTTACAGCCTCTCGCCACTAGATGGGGGTCGAGAGCCGTGTATTCTGAGCCCTCCGCCTTCGGCCCGATGGCAGTGCACAGTGCTGGTTGGAGGCGGGGGAACACTTTCTCTTGCACGCAGACCCGGGTTTCCCAATCAGCTGTTGCTCTCTGGTTTCCTGGGGTCTTGGCTTAATGGGATCACCCCACATGAAAGCTTTTGCCCCATTGGAGGGTTTCTGCTGCAGGGCGGTGGGAGTCCTGGAAGATCCCGTGGAAGCGTGGCCCCTCCCCTGCTCCTTCCCTCACAGAGCCTCCAGCGGCAGTGATCCCAGTCTCTAGGGGAGGGAGCAAAGATCTCTCTTAACCCAATCCAGCTCCTCTGGCTGCTGTGGGTCTCTGGGGATTCCTGTGCTATTATTTTTTGTTGGAATGTGGTTGCTCCTTTTTGTTGCATGTTGGAGGGGAGAGTGTCCTGGGCGAGTTCACTCCGTCGTGATGCTGATGCCACTCCTCTGCATCCAATGTACGTTTTAATGTTCACATTATATATTTAATTGTTTTGGGTTTTCAAGGTGTTATTCAACACAGATATGAGGAGAAGTGACTTGGCTGTATTTTCAGATTTCAGTAGAGAACTGGTCTCTTTTTGTGTCCATTTCTCCAGTTCTTTAATTAAATAAGATTTGGTTGTAGTTTTCTGACTTAGAACTTAGAGTATTCTTATTTGTGTAATCAAAGAGCACAGCAAGCTGAAGTATATTTTTTATTCTCTTTTTAGAGTTGGTCATTGAGTGGAAACTAAATGTCTGTAGGGCCAGGCAGGTAACACAAATGAGTGAAGTGGGCTGGGGGCGGGCCACAAATGATGCTGCTGATACTCCAGCATTGTCCCCAGTAGGCAGGGATGTGAGGGCAGGGCTCTTGGTCTTTTGTTCACTGCTGCGTCTGCTCTGCATAGAGCAGTGTCTGTGACGTAGTAGGCACCCTGTAAATATTTGCTGAATGAGTAAATGTATTGAAATATTTAAGAAAAGCAGTCGGAATTTTTATATGAGATCTTCAGATTTTGAAATCATGGTAGCTAAAGAATTTAAATTGTGTGTAGGACAAATAAAACATGTCTCTCAAACTGCCTGTTTTTACCAGTTGTGACCTTTAACCTTTATTTCCTGTCGTGTGCCTTTGACACTGATCCTTCTGCCTCTCTAAAACCCTGGTTATATACCAGGGACAATTGGGGCAGAAAGCCATGTAGGCCTCCAATTTAGATTGCTGACATTTTCTTCATCTGAGAGATGAATGTAAACATTTAAAATAAACCATCTAATTTTAGCCTTATCTTGGCATGGCTTCATTTTAAAAAATGTTTTTAATGTATGGGGAGCTTCGAAAAAAAATGGAAGTAGCTGGACTTTCTCTTTACTCTAAGAGGTCCTGCTGATCCTGAAGACCCAGATTCATGCATACGTTTTCCCTGAAGCCTCTAACTGGTTTGTTACTGAGAGGTTGCCTTTGTGGGCTCTTGTGGTTCATTTTTTTCCCCTGATGTTTGAGTATTCCATTCCATTTGATACCATTTATTGTTTTGTATTGTTATTGGTTCATATCCAGTTGGAACTAATGTTTCTTTTTTCTTTTGTCCTGTGTCCTCTGTTTCTCTTGGTTTTTTTTTTTTTTTTTTTAATAAATGAGTTTATTCTTTAGACTCTTTTATTTTCTAAAAGGCTGTGTCTGTTTTTCTTCATCAATTTTAGTAGGTAAAGTCTAATGGGCTACTAGGTTAATTATATCATTTAAATGAAATTAGAATTTAAATTTTAACACATGTTCACAAATTATCTCTTTTTAGGGGGCTAGTGATAAATACTTTATAATTGCTTATATAGTGATTTGTTTCTTATATCAATACTTAGAACTTACAAAATTCTTAATTAAAGTGATATTGTTTTGTGTCATTTAAGTGTTGATTCATTTTCTGAGTTCTATCGATGTTGTTTGCCAGTTGCTTTTTGTGCAAAGAAAACTTTTTTTTCTGTAACTCTAAGATGTTGTCTTTGAATCAAACACAAAAAAATTTCAGAATCACTTAAAGTAGATGTCCAGAATAAAATGCCCTATTTTTTGATGGTTTTAAACTTTTACTTTGAAGCAGGACCCAGAAGACTGAAATTGTATTCTAAAATAATGTTTTAAATTCACAGAATTTGCTATTCAGTAGCTTATTTTGCCTTTTCTGATTTGTTGTTGCTACAGAAAATTTTGTTATAGATTTATTTATCATTGTTCTCTACCTACCCTCGGATGCCATTTTATCCTAAAGACTTACTTATCATTATTCTGCCTTAAATAATATTTAACAAAAATCTTTTGCAGACTCAACATTTTCTTTGCACATTTAATGCCAAGAAACATGGGAAAAGCTGACCAACTTGCTTGGCAAAAACTGACAGTAATTTTTTTTCCCCTCACATTTGACATTTATTAAACTTTAAAACTGCCAGTAGGTTATTTCCTTCTGGATTTTGACTTTCAGGGATGGAGTTCAGTGAAAGAGAATATGGAGGGATTTAGTGGTTAAGATGAACAGGTAGAGTGTGGACAGTCCTAAGCAGCTCCTATGGCCCCCTCTAGATGGCTAATGCCATGACTTGAGCTGATCTTGTTCAGATGCCTGTGAATGTGTGTGATGAGAGAGCCCGTTGGTGTGACATGTCTCATGGTGTTTCAAAGGTAAAGATTAATAGCTTGAACTGTTACTTCCAGGAGCTGGTGATGACACACGAGCTTGGGGGCCACCTTTTCTGGGGACGGAAAGTGTTTATTTTCTCAGTGTTAACCGAAATAAAAAAGTAAGAACGTCATTTCCTTTTTTTTGCCTTCTTTGTGTTATTCTCTTGTAATAGCAAAGCGTTTGATATCATCCTGGCTTGTTTGTTTCTACTTTTTTTTGTAGATATAACTAATGTTTCAAATAAGGTGAAATTTTATTCATTCACCACTTACCAAATAAAAGCAATAGAGCTTTTCTTCCTTTGTCACTAACTTAAACATTTTGTGAGAGTTTATAATGTTTTATAATGGAAATAATTTTACTATCAAGAGGAATCATTTGATTCTTTACATTTGTTAATCCTTTGGAGATTGCTAATTGCCCAATACTTGGTATTATTATTGGAAAAATTTTTACTATAATCCTTGCTATCAGCTAACATATCCAAATTGCAAATAAAATCAGTAAAGGTGATTTAAATGTTTCTTCATGAGGAACATACATTTGCTTTAAGAGCAGGATCTATGATATGAATGGTTCCCTTGTTGAAATGTCAGTAATAATAAAAACCTTTATGTACGATTTTAATATTTATATATTTTAATTTTTAGAGTATAGCTGTTAATATCAAGGATCCAAAAGGGGTGAAAATCGTCAAAGAGGTACAGTATGCTCTGTGGGAGGCATTTTACCGCCTGGGTTGTATTAGGGATTTCAACATCAGAAAAAAAGTGTTTTAAAACTTTATTTCATTCACAATATGTAATTTTGCTGTAAATGCCATTTAAGAATTTAACTTTACTTTTGTAATAGGTATAATTTGTTTTATAATTTCTTGTATATTGAGTGTAATGTTTCTCCAACTGTGAGAGTATTCAGTTATAGTACTAGCTACTTACTGTTGACTGAGTGCCTGCTCTGCATCAGATCTTAGGCTTGGCCACTTTAATTACATGATCTTCTCAAATCCTCAGAATTTGACTTGTAAACGAGGTATTAGAATCCTCATTTTCACAGGAGGCAAATGAGTCTCATGGGGCTTAAGTGATGCTCCAAAGATCACATAGCTAGTAAAGGGGAGAGCTGAAATGTGAACCCTGGGCCACATCACTGGAGAGCCCAAGCTTTCTCCAGCACTTATTCAGATGACCAAAATGTCCAGACCTGATCCCCGCATCTTTCCTTGAGGGGCAGGATTGCATAATGGTTTGGGGCATACCTTAGGGTTCCACTACTGAGATTCAAATCCTGCCTTCTGTACTTACTAGATACGTGACTTCAGGCAGGTCACTTAACTTCTTTATGTCCTTATCAGTAAAATGGGGATAATAGTAGTGCCTGCTTCTTAGGGTTGCTGTTAGAATCGAGTTCATAGGTGTAAAACGTGTAGAAGAATGCCTGCCACAGTCAGCACTCATTAATGCTGACCACTATTACTCTTGTTCCTGAGGCACGTGAAGTTGGATTCATCATGTGGGATAAAGCTTGTTTGCCATCCTTGTTAAAGTTGAAAACCTGATGTAATGGATGTAAGTCTGCTTGATTAAAGAACCAGTCCCCAAATTTGTTTTATACCAAAGCATCAAGTTTAACATCATGCTCTGCTGTTACTTTCCTCATTTATCTGTCCAACTGGAAGATAATTTCTTTTAATTGTTACGATCAGAACTAGTGACCATCCACTTTGGGTCTGTTGGATCAATATAGCAAATTTAGAACTTTGATTTGCTAGATACGTTTTGAACCCAAAGCTCGATAATTGTCCTGATCTTACTGCTCTGTTTTCCTACATCTTTTCCGTAGCATAACTTAGGTTTGCTTGTTTGCTTTTTCAGTTGAAAGTTAGTTCAATTTTTCTAAGTTGTTCTCCATTATCACTGCCCTGCTCTGTTTTTCTGCAGTGGCTGCCCTCACTTTGGACCCAACTCTCATTATCTTCATTATCAGGCCTTTCTTTTTATCGTCTTCTCAGTAGTTATTTATTTATTTATTTATTTATTTATTTATATTCATTTATTTATTTATTTATTATCTAGGAGATTTTCTTTCCTTAACTCTTCTCTTTCTGTTCTGTGTTTCTCAGTTCCATCTTCCGTGTTCAATCTGCTTCTTTGCTTCCACTTCAGAACATTCTGATATTTTATCCTGAATAGTCAAGCTTTCACATTTGATTTAACAAATACTTTGCAGTTTCACCCGGGCTTCTCAATGGGGCAGTGTTAGGTGGAATTCATCACTCCTGCTACTAAGCCATCGGTGTACCTTTGAATATTTTAGGCCTACAGGTATAATTCTGACTGAAATAAATGAATTGCTGGGACTTCCTCTGCACTCTCCTTGGATCCTGCCGGTGTCTTCCAACAGATTGTAACAATTTAAAATAGTTTCATTGTGGGTTTGATTTCTCTTCGTGTCTGATTGATAACATTAAAGTACATTTTAACTCATATTAAACTTAAATAGATTGTCTGGGGACATTATTCATGTCTATGGCTTTTAGTTATATCATTCATAAGTTATGTCTCTTACTGCCTAGAGGAAAAATTACTTTTTGCCTAGTTTTTTATTCTTTCTGGCATGGATTTCTCTTTTGGCCTTAGGAGTAGCAAAACAACCTCTGCATTCAGACCTTGGTGGCTGTGATTGCTAATAGAATGAGTCTAGTTTATAGAAACGCTTCCAAAGCATTATACAAAGCAATCAGCTGGATACATGAGAGCTCCAAAAAGTATGACTCCTTTGTTGGCTAGACTAACCAAAAACAGGTTGTGTCAAAAACAAAACTCTGCTTAGAAAGTCTTTGTGGAGCCTGGTATTTTCATGGCAGTATGATCTGATAACTTTCTAACACATCTATATTTCAAATAATTCTCTCTGTTAATTAGTTGACAGTCACAATATCTATATTGTGTGCATGTGTTATGGTCCACAGAGCAGTGTGTTAGGTTTTATTTTCCTCTGACATTTTATTATGAAAAATTTAAACATACAGAAAAGTTGAAAGAATAGTACAATGAACTTTCTTTTACCCTATGCCTAGAAGCTACAATTTTAGCATTTTGCTATATTCGCTTATTTGCATGTGTATTTGTGTATGTATTTGTGTATTGTTGAACTATTTGAAAATAAGTGGAAGATATCATGAAACTTTGCCCTTATGTTCTGTGACATAGCATTGAAAAAATTATTTTTATTTATTTATTTATTTTTTTAAAGATTTTATTTTTTCCTTTTTCTCCCCAAAGCCCCCCGGTACATAGTTGTGTATTCTTCGTTGTGGGTTCTTCTAGTTGTGGCATGTGGGACGCTGCCTCAGCGTGGTCTGATGAGCAGTACCATGTCCGCGCCCAGGATTCGAACTAACGAAACACTGGGCCGCCTGCAGCGGAGTGCGCGAACTTAACCACTCGGCCACGGGGCCAGCCCCTTGAAAAAATTATTTTATGATTTCTTTACTCATAAGTTTGGTTAAATTATTATCATCACTTTCCCCTGTTCTTGATCTTGCTCATCCAGTCTGTTCCTAAATTATGTCTAATGAGGAGAACTCAAAATTATATACTTTGTATTTCAAATTGATTTTAGTTCTTATTTACTCTGTGACTGGAAGGAAATTATCTTTTTCCCTTTCAGAAAGAAAAAGATGGTGAGTTCTCTAACATACAAAATTGTACTTATTTTTTATTCTGGGCAAGATTCTAGAAAAGATTAATAGGTGATTTGCAAGCACCTAAATGAGGAAGAGATGATGACCAGTAAAACTGGGAGCCAGTCTTTTTTATTCTCACTTTATTTCCTAGTAGATTATTGTGTCCCAGCAATGCAGTAAACATTTGGTCTCTACTGAAACAATTGACTTGTATAATGCTTGTAGATAGTGTGGAGATCAATTTAACTCCGAGGAAGTTTTCTGATGACTGATTTCAGCGCTGTCCTGTTTAGCCTATGAATGCCTTGGCTAAAGCTATAGGGAACATACATTATCTTGAACTGGGTGAATATCCTGAAACAGAGAGGGAGAGAGAATATGTTGGATGACAGACTCACTAAGAATCAATATCTAGTAAGCGGATAGTACATATTTATTTAAAATAAATATTTATAAAATGGAGAAAAGAATAATTTCTGCCCTATATACTTTTCCTGGAATATTTTATCAGTAAATATCAATAATGCCTACACATTGAGTTCTTAGGTAATCATAAAAAACTACTGGGCGTCTTTATCAGTAGAAATCTTTAGTTCTTAAACTCGACTTTTTCATATTTTTCTTATAACATTGTAGAGCCAGACTACATGGTATTCTGAGCACAACTCTTTCTGGTTAAAAAATTTGTTTTTTCTTGTTACACAGGTAACATCTGTTCATGGGCAAAAAGGTTAATATTTTAGTGTATCATATCAAATCTCTTTATGCCCTCATGTACTCACTTTTTCCCCCAAAACATGAGATAATGCCATGTATATTGGTTTTTATTGCTTTTTTTTTTTGGTTGCTTAAAATGTATATTGTTTTTTATTGCTTTCTTTTGGTTACTTAAAATATTTTGAGGGGCCAGCCCTGGTGGCCTAGTGGTTAAATTTGGTGTGCTCCACTTTGGTGGCCTGGGTTTGTTTCCCAGGTGCAGACCTACACCGCTCTGTTAGCAGCCATGCTGTGCTGGCAGCCCACAGACTAATAAATAGAGGAATATTGGCATGATTGTTAGTTCAGGGCAAATCTTCCTCAGGAAAAAAAAAAAATTTGGAACACTTGTTTTAGCATAACGTATTCATTGTATTTTTTTCTTGTTTTATTGGAACAGTGAATTTGTTTGTGGTCCATCTGGATACTTTATGTGGCTTGAGATGGATTCCACAGAAGTCTAAAAATACAAATACTGTACATTGTTAAAAAAATTTTTTATTTTTTTATTGTGATAGAATATATATAACATAAAAATTTCCATTTTAACCATTTTTAAGTGTACAATTCAGTGGCATTAATTACATTAATAATGTTGTGCAACCATCACTGCTGTCTATTTCCAAAATGTCTCATCACCCCAGACAGAAACTCTGTAATTAAGCAATAACTCTCTACTTCCCTCTCCCCCAGCCCCTGATAATCTCTAATCTACTTTCTGTTTCTATGAATTTGCCTATTCTGGATATTTCATGTAAGCGAAATCATACAATATTTGTACTTTTGTGTTTGGTTAATTTCACTTAGCATAATGTTTTCAAGGTTCATCCATGTTGTGGCATGTATTAGAACTTCATTCCTTTTTATGGTTGAATAATGTTCCACTTTATGGGATGGATATATTTGTCTGTTAATGGACATGTGGGTTGTTTTTCAACTTTTGGCTATTGTGAATAAAATGCTTCCATGAACATTTGCATACAAGTATCTGTTTGAGTTCCTGTTTTCAATTTTTTTGAGTATATACCTAGGAGTGGCATTGCTGGGTCATATGGTAGTTGTATGTTAAACTTTTTGAGGCACCTGCCAGAGTTTTTTAAAATTAAAACTAATTTATTAAATGTCATTTACATAAGGTACTTTATCATACACCATGCAGAATACATGCAGTGAGAGATGACCAATGTGGAAGCCTGGATGTGTTTGATGTAGTTTGTTTCCTTTAGTGCCTATACGAGGGCCTTCTAAGTAGTAAATAGAGGCTTAGGAAAATTTGTGGAGTGAATCGAAGCCTAACTGTACCTTTGTGTTTTATTTAATACTAACTCCCGCCCTCCCTTCAAAGCCCGAACCAATACTTGGTAGAATCATTAACAATAAATAAGTGCATCTTTATTGGGAATCTCCCTGGAACATACTATGTGGAACTGCCCATGTGAGAAGTAGCTCAAATGTTATTTGGCCCCTGAAGTTTGGAAAGGATGCCTATATGGCTTTAGATTTGGGGCGCATACTTTAAACCTTTCAGTCTCTGTCCTATATCTTAATATATTTATCATTCCTTTCCTGATAGGTGGTCCCCTGGGCATCTGGTGCTTCTGTTTCAGGAGCTCTGGAGGATGATAACTTGTTTCCTTGAGATATCTCCTAAGAGTTCCCACTCTTCTCCAAATTTTGTTAAGTCAGACAATTCCATAAATACACTCCCAATTTGGTGGCCGGCACTCAATTTATTTATGTGTTTCCATCTAAAGCTTATTTGAATTTAACCTTTTCCTCTTAGAGCAAAGGTTGGCAAACTATGGGGGCCAAATCAGGTTTGTTTTTATACAGTCCGTGGAGTAAGCGTGGATTTTACATTTTTAAAGACTGTTAACAAAAATGAAGAAGAACATGTGACAGGGAATGGATGTGGCCTGCAAAGGCTAAGATATTTACTATTTTACTTTTTATGGAAAAAGTTTGCCCACTTCTGATCTAGAGTCTTATTCTATTACATTAGTTTGTATGTGTGGAAATAAATCTAAATCCAAGTCAACATGGCAATTAAAAGTTTATTTAATAGTTATTAAGCTCTTGGATATGTTCAAGAATTACTGTAATTAATTTGTCTGGGTGACCTAGTATAATTTTTATGATGACTTTAAAAAAAGACTTTAAAAGATATATAGTCACAATTGAAATTTTGAAAAAAATTTTAAGATTAAGGTTTACAATGGTTCCTTGTCCTCTAATTCCTATAGCAGTCACCTAGGAATAAAGATCTGCGTCTTGTTTCTGACAGTTGATGATTCAGTGGGTTATATTTTAATAGTTTTTCTTAAAAACAATGATTTATTAAATACATTTGAAACTCTTTGGAAAGAAAGCATCTGAAAAGTATGAAAGCATTTCAGAATCCTGTTTTCATGTACTAAGTGTCTATATGTGCATGTTGCAATGAGGAATATTGCATAATAAGAATAGGGAGTAGTAAAGACATCGTATTTAATTTTTTGTAAAGTGTTTAAAAGATGTTTTCCATATATTTTATGTACTTATATTCTAATTTTTCTGCCTAAACTTCTGAGAATATATTTGGACCACGTAGCTTAGATGTTTCTTACGTTTAACCGAAGCAGAATCCATTTAATACCACAGCATTTACTGAAAATTTTAATAGCCATTGTTTTACTGGCAGTAATACCTCAAGTAGTTGACCAGAACCTGTGTGTTTATCTAATTCTACTTTGTAATTCTGCTTTTCCTGTGATTCTTCTGGACTATTACAAAATGAGGATCAATTGTTTTTACTGAATTAGAATTCTATCATGTGGGGATTTGTTGAAAGTTTGGAAGTCCCTTAAGAAGTCTGACTCATCTTCATCTCTTCCTTCAGCTTGCAGCTGTTTGTGATGTATTTGTGGAAAACTATGTCCCTGGCAAACTGTCTGCAGTGGGCCTGGGATATGAAGATATAGACAAGATTGCTCCTCACATCATCTATTGTTCCATCACAGGTATTTCAACCCCACACCCTTCTCAGTGAGTAGGTTGTCCAATTTCTGGGTTTCTTTGTTTATATAAGAAATCTCTTGCTAGTGTTGGTTTTCTTGAAGTGATTTTGCTCTCCATCCCCTGGCCCCCAAGCTATTTTAGGTTGCTGAAAATTAACCGCTAGAGAATGTTAACCTAAATGAATATTTTTCATGTATTTACGGGATATTTGTATTTCTCCTCTGAATTATATGCTTGTAGTTTTTGCCAACTTTTCTATTGATATTTTATAAAGTACTGTTATTAACTCATATACAGAATTAAAGGTGAAATATTAATCAACTTTAAGATATCACAGGAACTCAACATGTTCCTTCAATATATTCAAAAGTGCTAAGCCAAGTGAAGGAAAAGGAAAAGAGTGCTAGAAAGTCTTCCCGGTCATTCAGCTCTTGCTGGTGAACCTCATGTGTGTGTGTGTGTATGTCATTGGGCCAAAAGGGAAAAAAGTCATCGTATTAGTTTTACGTATTTTTATAAGCCTATTAATTAGGAATGCAATATAGGAAAGTGGCTCTTAAAATTGAAAGTTACATTAATAGTTTTTGTCAGAAAAATTCATAATATTTTCAGCCTTTATTCGTTCATCCACCAAATATTTACTGCAGGCCTATGTCCTGCCAGGCAGTATTCTAAGGTTCTGGATATAGCAATGAATAACATGTATTTATGCTCCCAAGGAGATTTACATTCTGGGTTAGAGAGATGGATAGTAGATAAATAAGCACCTTCTTTTGTTTTTTGTTTTTTGTGATTGAGTAGGGTAGTGATAAGGGTTAAAGAGAGAAATAAAGTAGGGCAACGTGGATGGGGTGAAGAGGAGCTATTTTATATGGGGAGGTGAGAGAAGCCTTCATTGATAAGGTGACATTTGAGCAGGGACCTGAATGAAGTAAAAGAATGAGTTATATAGATATTGGCAGAGAGAGTTTTAGGTACGGGGAGCATCAAGTGCAAAGAAGTGAGGCAAGAATGTGCTGGGCATGTTTGAGGACCAGCAAGGATGGCTGAAGCAGGGTGAGCAAAGGAGCATGAATATGAAGAAAACCAGGAGATGTTGGTTAGCAAGATCATAAAGGGCTTTTGGGTTACTTTTAAGGAATTTGGCTTTTACTTTGAGTAAGATTGTAAACTAATGGAATGTTTTGAGCCAAGGATTGATATGATCTGACCTATTTTTAAAAACATCATGCCAGCTCCTGTGTTGAGAAGAGACTATAGAGGACAAAGGTGGAAGTGGAAGGACAGTTATGAAGCTACTGAACTATTCCAGCCTCCAGAGGATGGTGACTTGAATTAGGGTAGCAGTGCTGCAGAGAATGGAAGAGTAAGAGGATCCCGAATGTTTCCACGACGAAGTTGATAAGTTTGCAGACGGAATAGATCTGAGTATCAGAGAAAGACTAGAGTTAAGGATGACTCGAAGGTTTTGGCCTGAGCAATTATGAGAATGGAATTGCTATTTACGGAGTTGAGCAAGACTGTGGAAAGCAGTGTTGGTAGGGAAAACGTCAAGAGTTCAGTTCTGGACACGTCTAGCTTGAGGTGTTTATTAGATATCCAAGTGGAGGTGTAGGGTAAGGGATTGGATCTAAGAGTCAGGAGTTCTGGGGAGATATAAAATTTGATAGTGATGAGTAAGTAGATGCTATTGGAAACCTGGTTGAGATCATTTAGAGAGTGAATGTAGATGAGAAAGGAGTGTCTGGGAGGCTGAGCCTGGTGCACTGTAACGACTAGATGTTTGGGAAATGACAAGGACACAGTGAAGGAGACAGTGAAGGAATTGTCAGTGAAGTGGGAGGAGAACCTCCTGGAAATCAAGTGAAGAAAGTGTTTATCTTCATAGATATTTTAAGCTTAAAAATATAGACAGAAAGCAGAAAGGCATAAAGCGTAAAGCATATATGGACCTGAGTTACTTGCATTTCCTAAATTCTCCATGCCCTCCCTCACTTTAGAGCCTTTGCATGTGGTGTTCCCATCACTTGGAAAACTATTCCCCTGCTGCACCTGTTTACTCTGTCTTTGTCCTTCAGATCTCAGTTTTGATGCCGTTGCTTCTGCGCAGACTTTCTTGACCCCTGAAGATTGAGCTGGATGTTCTCTATCACATTTTCCATTTTCCTCTTTACTAGCTTGTCTCCCCCACTATCCTGCAGGCTCTTTCTGTTCCAGGTTCCACACACAGTGCAGAGCACCCGGTAGAGACTCCACAGGAGTTTCTTGAATCAATGAGTAAATAATCAGAACTTGACTGAAGAGCTTTTAATAGCTGAATTTTTTCTGCATTCCGCTTTTCGGAGACGAGATTAAGTGATAAATATTACGTTTGTATTTTCCAAAGAAACTTTCAGAAGATAGCCTGGGGTTAGTGCATAGGTTGGCCTAGTCTGTGATTTCTTTATCCATAGCACTGTACAGTGATCATTGCTTTAAGGGACCAAAAGAGCCTGTGCTGTGAAATGAATCTTCAATTATTGTCATTAGGTCACTATACTTTAAGTTTTTTCCTAAGGCAGGAAGGGAACTAGTACATTTAAAAAAGATTTTATAAAGGAACTAAGCCCAAACTTTGCACCTTATATTTCAGTAAATTTATCTCAAAATAGATAGATACCTGAAAATCTTGTTTTTCTGTAAAAGCCACAGAAATATATCTTAAAATATTTATTATTCGTAAGATAATAATAACTAAAACACTCCTGAATCTCTACATTTAGGTTAATTGAGATATTATAATGACTGTGCCATCCTTCTTTAATATAAATAGTACTTTTCACAGTGTAATTATCTACATGGTGGTATTTTTATGTAAAGTCAGATATAACTACAATGTTTGGCTGATTCTTATTATTTTAGACAGGATGAAGAGCCCAGTGATCATTAACTTCTCTATTGAATCAACATGAGACACAGTTCTGTACATTGTAGAAAACTCTTTGCCACTACATCTAACTCTTTTTTAGGTGTACTATTTTATAGATCTGTAATTACACTTTCATTTTTGTGTTTATATATTAATATTTATATATGTGAGAGGGAGAAATTTTTCCTTAGGATCTCACAATCCAATGGAAATGTTGAGGTCTAAAATATTATAATAGGTTAAATATTATCTTCTGAATTACCCTATTACCATAAAAATGCTACATAACTAACAAATGCAAAGTCTTATGTGACAATAAGTGTTTATTTCTCATTCCCATGTCTGTGGGTTGGCTTGGATTCAGGTGGTCTATACTGCTTAGGGTTGGCTGCACGTTGCAGGCTGGGGCCTGGTCTGCTTTGCATGTCTCTTATACTTCTTGGATCAGTGGCTACCAAACGCCTATTCTTCTCATAGTGAAAGGTAAGGGCACAAGAGGACAAGCCCAATCTTACAAGCACATTTAAAGCCTATGCTCACATCACATCTATTAATATTTCTTTGGTCAAACTAAGTCACATGGCCAAACCCAATAGCAATGGGTGGAGAAATATATTCTACTCTAGTGGTAGGAACTACAAAGTCACGTGGCAAAGGGCGTGGATGCCAAGAAGGGTGAAGATAGGGAATAGTAATACATTTATCACATCACCCAGCCAAGTAAAATGCTAATCCACTTGGGAAGCCTCACACTTCCCCAAGTTCCCCACCTATAACTAAAAGTGGTTAGAGTCAGAAGAGCCTCTGGGCCATGCTTGTGACTGGAGAATCTCTAAGGTTTCTTGCAGTTCTCAGATCTCCTATTAACATTTTAGTGTGGCAAAGTGCCTTGGGGATAGATTATATAATTCAGTAGTTCTCAGCTCGGGGGAGAATGGGAGTATCATATGCTTTTCAGTTATTGGGATGGGGGAGTAAGGAGGCGATGGGGAGAGCCATGTGTAGTCTGAAAGCACCTCTCATAATTCTATAATCCTCGACATCCCCACCTCCTGACAATCATTAGAATTCATTAGGAAAACATTCATCCAATTCATTCCCCTTTATTTCCTGATAAGGAAACAGATCCAGAACGGCTAAGGGATCGCAAGTTGCACAGCTATCTAATGGCAGACAGCTTTAAAACTCAGGCTTCTTGACCTAATATTAAGAGCCTTTATGCTTTCCATTCTTAGACGTATATCATTGTTAAATGATGACAGGGACTTTGTGATTACAAGACACTGAACTGCTCTACTTGAGAATAATATATTTTTGCTATTCTCTTTCATTTGTGTTAATTGTATTTTCAACGGTGGAAGTCATGAACACATTTTCTCACCAGAGAGTCTAAATTTCAACAGATTCTTTTGGAAACAAAGATCACTTACGAGTCATGAGTTTGTGTGTGTGTAATGCAAGGGCCATCTCTTTTTTAGAAGTTTGAGATTCTTCGTAATCAATGTTTGTTTTGTATCTTTTAATAAGCCTGATTAGATCAGGCTTAAGTTGCACATGTTGTGATTGGGATTGTAGACTTTCCTGCTGGTTCCCAGTGGTATTGCTGTCTTGTCAGGGCTGTCCAAGCGCAAATAGTCTGTTCTCACTCACATGTTGGCCTTATTGCTGATGAGAGTAATCTTAGAACGGTTGGGAGATTTGCTTTAATGCATTCTGACAGTTGTGTGGTTGAGATTGCCTCAGTCTGTGAAATCTGGTCTGCAGGACAAAAATGCTAGACTGATCGCAAGAGGGGGAGGATCTCATTATTGTTATTAGCACGGTGTTCTTGTCCTTTCAGAGGAAGCTGAGTATGAACATTAGGGGGCAGTGTTGAAAAAGCTATGATTCACAAAGAATTACTTTTTGAGAAAACTGTAGTTTCCTGTGTAGCACTGGGTAGAGAGAATCTCTGAAAGGTCATATTTATATTTTTTAAGAAGTTTTTTTTTTTAAAGTGACCGTTTTCAACCTCTTTATACTTTTAGGAGTTTCATGATATTTTCTCTAACAATGTATTTTTAAGTTGTACCTTCTTTCTTTTGTATCTTCAGAGCATGTTGTTAATTATAAAAATTTAGCAGTAAAAATGCTCTCTACCACATCTAAAAATATTTATTTTTTTCTTCTTGTTAACTTCATTACTCTCTTTCTACAAGGATAAACATTATATTATCTTATTGACTAGGCTAATTTTGTGGTAGGAACATTGTGTATGCCCTTTAATAAAATTTCCTGATTTCTTTTTAAAGAAAGGGATTTCCAAAGTGCATTTTGATTTTTGTGAATCCCTCCATAGCATTTTCTTAATCTCTGTCCTTGTATGGACAGATTGCAGGGTCCCACTAGGGCATGGGGCCTCATAAGGGACCTCAGAATTCAATTCAGAGAGAATATTCCAGAGAGTTAGATCCACTCTTTAGTTTTCAATAGAAAAAGCTTGAGTGGTCTACTTAAGAAATGAAGGAATAGCATACGTAAAAACAAAAGGACAAGAATAGCCAAGACAATTTTAAAGAAGAACATGGTAGGCAGATTTGCTCTGTTGGATATAAAGACTTACTGTATAACCATAATAATAAGACAGTGTAATATTAGATAAAGAAACAGATCGATGGAACAGAATAGAGAGCTCAGAAATATACTAACACATAGTGGAAAGTTTTTTCTTTGGGCTTATACTACAGATCATTAAAGGATGGATATGCAGTAATTGATGGTAGAACAATTGGTTATCCTTATGGAGAAAGATAAAATTGAACTTCAGGTTTATTCTATACAGTAAAATAATGTTCTAGGGTGAACTTAAGCTCTAACTATAAAAAGTAAAACTTTAAGAAAACAATATAGGGAAATGTCTTTATGACCTTAGGGCAGGGAAGAATTTTGTAGACAGCAAGTGAAAAATACAAACTGTGAAACAAAAGTTGGTAAACTTGACAACTTACTAAAATAAAAAACTTTTGTATCATAAAAAAGCAAGAAGACAAGTCACAGACGTTTGCAAGATAAATGATAAATGATTAATAACCAGAATATATAGAATAGTCCTTCAAATCAAATAGAAAAAAGAGACAATTCAACAGAAAAGTGGGCAAGCTCCAGAAAAGGAAACCTGAACGGCCAGTAAAAAGTTACTCAGCCTCAGCAGTCCTTAGACAAATGTAAATTAAAACAAGAATAATATTCCATTTCACACCTAAGGGTTTGACACGTTAAAAGTCTGACAATACCAAGTATGGATGAAGCAAGGGAACCCTTGAACATTGCTGGGGGACTGTAAATTCTTCTCCACATTGGAAAGCTATTTGG
Organism: Equus caballus; assembly: GCF_041296265.1. NCBI lineage: Eukaryota > Metazoa > Chordata > Mammalia > Perissodactyla > Equidae > Equus > Equus caballus. The sequence continues at coordinate 11,434,509 of NC_091687.1, forward strand.
CAAACCCTTCTGAGCTTGTACACGTCTACCCTATGACCTACAGCTTCGCTTCTAGGTATCCGTACAGAAACTTGAATATGTGCATGAGGAGACATGAAGAAGAATGTTCATAGCAGCATTGTTTGTAATAGCAAAAAGATGAAGATATCAAATTAAGTATATTTCAATAGGGGGCTGGCCTGGTGGCATAGTGGTTAAGTTTGCATGCTCTGCTTTGGTGGCCCAGAGTTTGTGGGTTCAGATCCCAGGCACAGACTTCCACACCACTCATCAAGCTGTGCTGTAGTGACATCCCACATGCAAAATAGAGGAAGATTGGCACTGATGTTAGCTCAGGGACAGTTTTCCTCAAGCGAAAAGAGGAAGATTGGAGACAGATGTTAGCTCAGGGCCAATCTTCCTCACCAAATATATGTATATTTTTAGCATTTCACTCATATGTGGTTAAAATATAAAGACATGCATGGTAATGAAAAATGCTAAATTCAAGAGAATAATTACCCTTGGGGAGTGAAGAGGGAGGGATGTGGGACAGGGAAGGGATGCGCATGGGGTTTCAACTATATTTGCCAAATAAGCTGACTAGCTGGTGCATGAGTACTTGTTATATTATTCTGTATACTCTTTTTATGTTTGAAATAACAACAACAAAAGATTCAGAAATACCCAAATAATTCCCTTTCTTCCTTCCTTCCCTCCGTCTTTCCCTTTGTCCCTCCACCCCCTACTCGAACACATATTTCTTGAGCTCCTGTATATCCTGGCTGTGCTGAGTTTGCAGGGTGAACAATACAGACGTGGTTCCTGCCTTTAAGGAGCTTACAGCCTAGTGTCAGAGACATTTTGTAAACAAGTTAAAAATATAGTATGGCATGTACTAACAAATTGTGTCGTTATGAAAGAATCAAACAGGGTACGATCATAGAGATTAATAGGGGAGGGGATGACATCCCATACTGTAAATGGGATGGTCAGGGAAAGCCTGTCCGAGGAGGTAAAATTTAATAGACCTAACGTATGAGAAGGAGCCAGCCAATCAAAGAGCAAGGGGAGGAGTGATTCAGGCAGAGAGAATACCATGTGCAAAGGCCCTGGGGTAGGAAAGATCTAGATACCTTTAAAGGCCAAAGAGAAAGCCAGTGTGCCTAGAATACCAAAAACTGGGACCAAACTGCTTGAGAAGACACTGCATAGGTGTGCAAGTACCATGGCCTGCTGGAAGGGATTTAAGCAGTAGAGGGATATGATCCAAATTACATTAAAAATAATCTTTAAAAGAGGTAGGAATCAAACACTGATTGACTCAGTGAAGAACTTTGTTATATACCTTGGACGTTGAAATAAGGTTCGTATTTCAGAGAGTAGCTATTAAGATAAAATTTCTTTGGACTACTAAAGGCTCCATAGTGTTCCAGAGTCAACAGCAGAAAATGATGAGCCCAAATGGATATGGCGAATCATCTAGCAACTGCATCCAGCCTTCATATCATGGCAACGACAATACAAAACAAAACACTGCTGCTGTTGGATTCCTATGGAGTGAGTTAGTCTGTGTGTGTATATATATATATATATATATATATATATATATATATATTCTCATCATTTTCTGTGTATTCACTCCATAACCACATCTTTTAAAGAAGAATACTTAGAAGTCTGCTTGCACTGTAAATCCATAAAAATTTTGAACAGCAGAGAAAGAAGGATGGAAGGCAGGGGAGGATGGAAGTAGGGAAGGAAAAAGGAGGGAAGGAGGGAAGGGGGGAGGGAGGGAAGGAGGGAGGGAGGGAGGGAGGAAGGAAGCAAGCAAAGCCGGATGCAAAGAAGGAAGAGAAAGAATCAAAGTTAAGTCAAACGGAATAACAATGGGCAAGTTTGCTTTTAACCTCTAAAAACAGTAGTCCAGGTTAGTTCACATGACATTAAGCATCATTTTTAGATTGAATAAATAATAAATATGGATATGACATTAAAAGGGGTCATCATAGTCAAAATAATCAGAAACTGCAGGTCTAGATTATGAGTGTCTCTGTTGCCCGCTCTTCTATCAGGTGATATTTTTTCCCCCAGAATTTCCGTGTTGTGGCCATCTGTCCAACTTTATAGTCGGTAATCCCTTGCAAAAGTGAGGTTTGACATATTTACCATTTCGTACCAAACTCGTTATTTAAACAAATAATGACACCATCTCTGCAGGGGAAGAGAAATTTAGCACATAAATACAAGATTTCAAAACACAGCCCATAAAGCTAGGGACTGGGATTATATTTTGTCTGTAGACATGGACTGACTCCAGAAAGTGACTTTATGCCTTCATTTTATCCCCGAAGGGCATAACCTTTTTATCTTTAAATACTTCTTTTTACCCTTACACAATGTAACAGATGTGTTATACAAGTGGGACTCAGCGGCGTGTAAGCATAAACTTTATTCTTTCCCAGTCTGCCTCTGCAAACCTGCACTCTTGACTCATTCTCCTCGCTCATGGATAAAATCCCAGGCAAGTCCTATAGACTTTTTTCCAGTCATTTCGTTTAAAATATTAAAAGTCCAATCTAAAATCAAAACTTTAGACTCTTGTACAGTTTATGACTTTTCCCTCTCCCTGACTTGGGCCTGCCTTCTTGGAAACCTGAAGAATCTGAGTGTGTGAGTGTGTGTGTGTGTGTGTGTGTGTGGAAGAGGACAGGCAGTTTCCTCATTCTTCTGTGGTGCATCTCTTCCCTGTTGCTAGCTGCTGTTTGTGATTCCTTCAGAATCTGGTCCTCTCAGGGAAGGGAAGTGAGTTAATGGGTGCCGAAGAGCCGTGCTAGACTGGTGTGGTTGGGGCCCTGTGTTGGAGCCTTCTGCTGCCTGAAGCTCAAGTGGCGGCTCTTTGTCTTGTGGGGAGCTTTGTAGGCTCTTCGGAGACCTTGGGCTACAGTCCTCCCCCTTTGTCCCTGGCTTTGTGTGGTCCTCTGTACACAGCGTCTATCTATTTGGGTCACCTTGTCCTATAGGAGGTGCTCATGGGTAGAATGCCTTTTGAAATGAACTAGTTCTGCTCTCTTGATCATCCACTTGGCCCATGGGGAAAATGCCTCCTTCCTCCTCCTTACCATTAGTGAGAGGGCAGTTTACTCCCAAATCTGTTAGTTCTGCTGCCTTTGACTGATGTAATCATAACTCCTTGCTTTTGATATTTTCTTTTTTTTTTTAGGCCTATGTCAAGTCCGTAGGTAATTTCAAATTTCCAGAACACAGGCCAAGATCTCAGATGCTTTTTTTGAAGAGTCCCTCATGTGGCTCGAAGTAGAGGGGAAGTAGCTGGTCTTTCCCCTTGGACAGGGTGAAATGCATAGCACGCTGACAACTCTTTCTAAGGAAATCCTTGCTAAAGGTCATATTTACCTTCCCACCTTTTCGCATATGCCCGCAAACGGATGATAAGCTAAGGGCAGCAAAACTGGCTTCGTAATCTTTTAGCTTAGCCCACATTGGTATTTGACACTCATGCCATTCTTTTTGAGTTGGAAGCCTCAGCTGAAATTGAGACAAGAAAGTCCCATTTGAACATTCTTTACCTCAAATTTTGTTGAAGAAATATATATCTCAGGTAGTAAAAAATCACATTAAGTAGAGCAAAGCTGAAGTATCTGTCTTCAGAATTTTTAAGTATGAAAAGATACTATTTAATGATAAAAGTGTTTTGATTGATTCCGTATACATTTTCAATTATTTAAACCCAAAGAAAAAGATCAGTTTTTTCCATATACATAATTTCTAAATAAATATCTCTTCCTGATAGCAAATGCCACTTTAAAGCTGATACTGAGTTGTTACTGGGTAGAAGGAACATTATGATAGTTTTCCATGGGAACTCTTTATGAAACTGTGAGATTAAGTAAATCTACTGGAATGGAACATGGAAAATGATTCCCCATTATGTTAAAAGAGACAAAATTGCTCTTCTTAAAAGAGCTCTGCTGGGTATAATTATGGATATGCAGTGAGTACCATCTCATGACACAGTTTGGTACATAAATGTATGTTTGACCTATTCCGGTTTCCAGATACATTTACTATTCTTATACTGTTGATCAATAAAAGAGAAATCCAGGGCTTGAAAAGCAAGTTAAGTTGGTTTTTTCAGTGCTTTAAAATTCCTGAAGCAAAAAGCCTGGTCCTGGAAATATGGTATAAATCTATAATCAGTTGCTTTCACCATTGGTCTCTGATTTCTAATATATGGATATAATAGTTCCCAATTTAAAGAACCTCTTGGGGACGAGAGACCAACAGCAGGGAAAAAGATGACGATGTTAGTTAATGTCAGAGCAGCAGTTATTTCAAAACCTTCACAAATCAAATGTTTCGTAGATCGTGCCATATAAACATGCCAAGACTTAGCCACTATCCAAAAACCCTGTCATCAGAACTGAGTTGTTTCCCTCTATGGTAATAGGCTCTGGAAATAAATCCATAAATTTAAAGAAACAATGCTAGATAAGAAGAAATATTCTGCTTAGGATAAAAAATAAATGTTAGATAAAATTTAGATAGCGTTTATTTTAAAAATACTAATGATTTTTTCCATTCTTTGAGTGGTCTTCCAAGCCAGCACTAGTGCAATACTACAACTTTCAGCTATTTATTTGAATCATAGTATCTTTAGTTGTGAAGGTCAAAAGTATGTGGAATAAGTAATAGTCAGGCGCCCTGAAAGATCAGGGATATTGATAGAATATCAGATTGTGGATTCAGTGAATCTGATTTGTAAAGAACATAAAACCCACAAAAGTTCATCAAGTAAAAAGATCAAAGTTTAAAAAATTTGCCAATGTTTTCTTCTAGAAGTTTCATGGTTTTGGGTCTTACATTCAAGTCTTTAATCCATTTTGAGTTGACTTTTGTGCATGGTGTAAAGGAATGGTCTACTTTCATTCTTTTGCATGTGCTGTCTAGTTTTCCCAACACCGTTTATTGAAGAGACTGTCCTTTCTCCATTGTATGCTCTTGGCTCCCTTGTTGAATATTGGCTGTTCATAATGTGGGTTTATTTCTAGGCTCTTGATTCTGTTCCATTGATCTGTGTGTCTGTTTTTGTGCCAGTACCACGCTGTTTTGGTTACTATGGCTTTGTAGTATATTTTGAAATCAGGGAGTGTGAAACCTCCTGGTTTGTCCTTTTTCCTCAGGATTCCTTTGGCTATTCGGGGTCTTTTGTTGCTCCATATAAATTTTAGGATTCTTTCCTCTATTTCTGTGAAAATGTTGGAACTTTGATAGGGATTGCGTTGAATCTGTAGATTGCTTTAGGAAGTATGGACGTTTTAATGATGTTAATTCTTCCAATCCAAGAGCACGGAATATCTTTCCATTTCTTTGTGTCTTCTTCACTTTCTTTCAACAGTGTCTTATAGTTTTCAGTGTACAGATCTTTCACCTCTTTGGTTAAGTTTATTCCTAGGTATTTTATTCTTTTTGTTGCAGTTGTAAGTGGAATTCTAGTCTTAATTTCTCTTTCTGCTACTTTGTTGTTAGTGTATAGAAACGCAACCGATTTTTGTATATTAATTTTGTATTCTGTGAGTTGACTGTATTCATTTATTATTTCTAAAAGTTTTTTAGTGGATTCTTTAGGTTTTTCTATATATAAAATCATGTCATCTGCAAAGAGTGACAGTTTCACTTCTTCTTTTCCAATTTGGATCCCTTTTATTTCTTTTTCTTGCCTGATTGCTCTGGCTAGGACTTCCAATATGATGTTAAATAAGTGTGGTAAGATTGGGCATCCTTCTCTGGTTCCTAGTCTTAGAGGGATAGCTTTCAGTTTTTTTCTGTTGAGAATATTTGCTGTGGGTTTGTCATATATGGCCTTTATTATGTTGAGGTGTTTTCCTTCTATACCCATTTTCTTTAGAGTTTTTATCATAAATTAATGCTGTATCTTGTCAAATCCTTTCTCTGCATCTATTGAGATAATCATGTGATTTTTATTCTTCATGTTGTTAATGTGATGAATCACGTTGATAGATTTGCAGATATTGAACCATCCCTGCATCCCTGGAATAAAACCAACTTGATCATAACATATGATCTTTTTAATGTATTGCTGTATTCAATTTGCTAGTATTTTGTTGAGAATTTTTGCATCAATGTTCATCAGTGATATTGACCTGTACTACTTTTCTTCCCCACAATACCTCAGGCCCTGGCCTCCCACACACCCTCAGTTCTGTTTCTAACCTGGCATATGGATTCAGTGATTCCACTAAGCTGTACCTGTTCATGTCCACAAAAATATCCTCATTTAGATCTTTTACCTATGGAAGAACACCTGTGAAGGTGCACAGCATCAATTATCAGCAGCAAAGTTCTCAGTCTTTATCCTATTTCCATGGATCTTTCACTTCTTTGGGTGGGTTACTATACGCTTCTGCCCTCTAATTCCTCCACTATTTCAGATCTAATCTGTGATTTGGACTTGAACTATTTGTTACATCTGTGGGCCGTGGGGATTACTGGACATAAGCTATTTGGTCCATCATTTTGACTGTCTTGAGTTTTGCAGGATCTGAAACAACCAAAGCTAATGTGAAAAGCATAGAACAAGGGACAATGTGGCCCAATCACTTCTCAGATGATGCTAATGGGGAAAAGAGGGACGAGGCACAGGAAGGATCTCAGATGATGAGATTTAGGTGTGGAGAGGCAATTTGTTAAAGTGTATTTCCCTCTCATGCCCCTACTTCTCCCACTACCGTTTCCTTGGATTCCTCACAGTTCTCCAATTTTGCTTATCTAGAGCAGGGGCGTGGAAGGGCTTGTTGGGCCAAATTTCACTAGCTGTCTCTTTTTCACAGTAAGGTTTTATTGGAACACAGCCATGCCCACTTGTTTACATGTTGTCTATGGCTGCTTTTGTGTTGCAATAGCAGAGTTGAGGAGCTGCAACAGGGACCCCCCAACCCCGCAGAGCCTAAAATATTTACCATCTGGTGCTTTACAGAAAAGGTTCACAGGCCCCAGATCTGGAGCATTTGAAATTCATGATCTGAAGGCAGGGATGACAACACTGGATGGAGAGAAAAAAAAAAAGTACTTTATTTGTTCTCTTTTGAGTCTAGGCCCTGAGGATACTTTCATAGAAAATGCATTTTGATGTAAAAGCCAGAAATCTGAGTCTTATGCCCACATTCCCAAGAATGAAAATAATTCTCCATAATGAAAATGATTACAGAAATAGTAAGAAGTGGAATCAGGGAAAAGTTTACATTTGGTTTGGCTATATAACATAATATCTAATATTGAGTATTTACTATGTGTTTGACACTGTGCTAAGCATTTATTGTGTATTATCTCATATAAAATAATACATAATTGGCATAATTTATATATAGGTATGTACTATAATTATGATAACAATTGCTCATCAATTATAAAAAATATCATGCAGCTTATTTGAAAGGTCTCAACAAGGATTTATGAGATTTGTAGTATTATAGTGCCGTGTCACCTTAGGGGACATCATTACACTGATCTGAGTCTAAATATCATCATCTCTAAAATGGGAATAAATCTGCCCTGCTTATCTCATTGACTATAGTGAGTCTGAGATATAATTCATAAAAATTCTTTCAAAACTATAAATTATTTGATAGATATTAAAAACATGGTCTTTAAATATGTTTCACATTGTGTTATGTAAATTTTATATTGGCTGTAATACTGGTGATACCTGGAGCTCTTTTTCACAAGACTACATGTGGAGAGCAGAGGCTCAGTGGTCAGAGGACCTGGACTGAAGTCCCAGTTCTACCGTTATTGGTTGTGTAAATTTGCTCAGGTTATTTGATCTCCTTTAACCTGTGTTTTCTGGTTGTAAAATGGGAACAGTGATGCTGGTACCTCCCGCGACAATGTTATTGTGAGGATTAAATAAGAGTGAAAAGGGACTCTCTAAAAGTGATGCAATCGTAACATGCAATATTGTTCTCAAACCTGAGTCTTTTACTCCCCTTCCTCCACAGCACTCCAGACATTTGCCAGACACATGCCCTCAGCTCCAGCATGGGGACAGTGGTGCTCAAAGCTGAGAGGAAACTGCTCTTGAGCAACCATTTCTCAGGGCACAGAGAGTGTGCACTAATATGTTAATCCTCTAATGTTTCCTGTGTTCTCTGACTCAGTGCTGCTTTCCACGCTCACTTCATTGTATGTTGTGTTAAAGTACAGTTATTTTTGCTAGGTAATCTGAGCAAACATTAAAAAAAACAAATGGAAGAACGTTTTCTAAGTTAAAAAAAGAAAGAATTTGTGGAACCTATACTGAGGTGATAGAATAGCTATCTGTTTAAAAACTATTTATTACCACAGATACTTTGATGGGTACCAGGACCATAAGGATTAATAAGACATGTGGGCAGCCAAGAGCTCCTGGGGAGGAGACAGTTCATATGGAACCAAATTGTCACAAATCAGTTTAAGGAATGGGCACACATGCTATGGAGCACAGAGTAGGAGCTGACTAACTGCCTGGTGGTAATAGGGTACTAGGGAAGTCTTAACAGAGGAGATCATAGTTAAATTGACTTTTGAAATATTAGTCTTTTGCTAGGCAGAAAATGGAGGGAAAAGACATTTTCTGTGGAAAAGGGAGATCAGTTAGGCAAAGGAATTGAGGCGCAAAACAACGTGATGTGTTCAAAGAACAGTGCAGAGTCCTATGTGGATAGTGTGATGATGAGGCTTGACGAGGAGATGAAGCCATACAGAAGGGCTGTATATGCCAGACTTGTGAGCTTAGCCCCCATCCTGTTATCAGAAGGAAATCATCAAAGATGATGTCATGGTCAAATCTATTTTAGGAAGATAATTAACTGCAGGTAGAGAAGTGCATTTAACAAGAGAATATCCTGATAGCAGTAGACCTGTTATAGATACATTAAAATAGTGCTAGGGAGAAACAGTGAGTCTAAATAAAGTGGAAGGAGATAGAGTGGAGGGATGGATTAAGGAAAGATTTAGCATCTGAATTGAGTGACCAAAAGAAAGAAAAAAGAAAGGAATTGAGATGATTTCAAATTGTCTAGCTTGATCCATTAGAGAAGCATCTGGGTACCTGGGAGAAATGAAAATAAGTTCAGTATTGGGGGACCTGGGAGGAGAAACTTCCAGGGGAAGGTGAAATCATCACTGACAGACACTGTGCACAGGACGTTTCTGTCCTTGTATTTCTCTAGCCCGTTTTATACTATCTTGATTTTAACATTTATTAGATATATTCATCCCTCGAAATATGCATACACAGACGCATGCATCCACCCATCTGTTTAGTCATTCAGCAAGAAAGTGCTGTATCCCCCCAAGCCAAGCACTGTAATGTAATTATTTAACTGACTTTCTTCTTCCCTCAGGGATGAGTCTGTGTTCACCTTGATAGCAGTACTATCTCCTTTTTCTTTGTGTTCCCAATGCTAGCGTGATGTCTGTAATGTAGTAGTTACTCAACAGATGTTCATTGAGTTAATTATTGAGCCAAATATGATATAGACTGGAAAAAGAAACCATTAGACAATTAAGAGGTTATTGTTAATCCTGCAAGAACAATTCACTAAAATGCTGGGAGAAGAAACCAAATTATAAGGATGTTTAGGAATGAATGGGAAGTGATAAAATAGAGATAGTGAGCTGTTAATTCTTCAAGAATTTTTAGGTTAAAGGAGAGATGAGAGTTTGGAGAGCATCTTCCAGAGAGTGAAGAATTGAGAAGACTTTGATAATGTACATTTTCTGGAATGCAAAAATTGTGTCAATATTATATAAAATTTTAGAGAATGGCTAGTGCAGCATTTAAAGTGTATTCAAATTTTTAAAACCCTTTTGCTTTGCTATGTAGAAAGGCAGATAATTTTGCTGACTGCCCTCTAAATCGATGCTGTCCACTTTCTGCTGAGTTCTTCTGGTTACCTCTCAATCCTTTCCCTTCTCTAGTTAAGTCCTTATCAAGTTCAAGGCAAGTGCTTTTCATATTTCCTCTTATCTCCTTAAGTACCTTGAGTACCCTTCCCCAATTCCGTATTTCAAATTCAGCAGATGTCTTTGCTATCAAACGCCAATTTACATGTTGTATTAGTCAAGTTTCTCCAGGAAAACAGGATAAATAGGATATATAGATATATGAGGAGATTTATTATAGGAATTGACTCATATGGTCATGTGGGCTGAGGAGTCCCGCGACCTACCATCTGCAAGCTGGAGCTCCAGGAAAGCCAGGGTAGTAATTCAGTCTGAGTTTGAAGGCCTAAGTATGGGGGTGTGGGGTGATGGCATAAATCGCAGTTTGAGTCCAAAAGACCCAGACCCAGGAGCACTGGTGTCTAAGGGCAGGAGAAGATGGAGGTCTCAGCCCAAGCAAAGAGAGAGAATTCACCCTTCCTCCACCTTTCTGTTTTATTCAGACCCTCAACAGTCTGGATGGTCCTCATCCACATCGCTGAGGGCCCTCTTTACAGTCTACTGATTCGAATGCTAATCTCTTCTGGAGACCCCCTCACAGACACACCCAGAAATAGTGTTTCACCAGCTCTCTGGGCATCCCTTAGCCCAGTCAAGTTTAGCCCATAAATTAACCATCACACATGTATGTCCTTAATTTCAAGAATCTCTGTCTTACTTATAATAGCTTAGCTTTATTGAGTCTTACGATGTCATCAAAGCTTTACATACATTACTTTATTTAGTCCTCATGAGAACGAATACAGTTATACTATTTATCCTTATTGTCAGTGATGAAACTGAGGCCTAGAGTCTTGTCCAAAACCTCAAGTCTGGTGCCAAGACTCAATCCTTAACAACAGTGGTAAATTATCTCAAGTTTTTACAGAAAACTGCTAGAAAATACAACTCCAAATTGTCAATATAATACAATACAATACAGTATTACAATAGAGGTTTATTTCTTTCTTATGTCACAGTCTAGTGTGGGTCATGGGGGCTTTGCTGGACCTAATCAGGTCCAGCCTTCTTAACCATTATGACAAATTAAAAGAATAAAGTTTTCTTTGAAAACCATGAGTGAGGGCAAGGGGGTTAGGAAAGACCCCATAGATGAGGGGGCATTTGAGCAATGGTTGAAGGAAGTGAGGGAATGAACCATATAAACTCATACCTAGAAAAAGAGCATTCTGAGCAGGGATTAGTAAGTGCAAATGTCCTCAGGAAGTGAGCTTGCTTTGTTCAAGAGTAAATTTAGCTGGAACAGAGTGAGTGAGAGGGAAATTAGCAGATTCGCTTAGGTAGGTGGCTGGGGATCAGATACCCCAGGGCCTTGTGGGTGGTGTTGAGCACTTTGGCTTTTACTCTGAGAGGCAAGCCCAGGATTTTTGAGCACAGGAGTGCTATACTCTGATCTATGTTTTGAAAGGGTTAAGCAAGGAGACCAATTGAGAGGGTGCTGCATATGAAAGGCTAACAACAGTGCCTTGAAACAGGAAGACAGCGGAGGTGGTGAGAAGTAGTCAGATTCTGGACATATTTTCAAGTTAGAACTGCCAGCATTTGCTGAAAGATTGGATGTGGGATACAAGAGAAAGAGAGAAATCAAGGATGACGCCAGTTTTTTGCCTGAACAGCTGGAAGGATACTATATTGGTTAGGGTAGGTAAACTGTTCTAATGAACAAGTTCCAAATCTCAATGACTTAACAGTTTATTTCTTTCTTATGGCACAGATAGTATGAGTCAGAGGGGGCTTTGTGCTATGTAGTCATTCCAGGACCGCAACCTTTTCATTTAGTGGCCTACCTGTTACCTAGGGCATTTGAGTCCTGTGTCAGATCCTCTGAAACCAGCTGTCAGATGAGGAAATAAAGAGAATGTGTGGAGGATTACATGTTAGGAGTGAGGAGGATCACTCTAAACTGAAGCAAGATAAATAAGAAGAAATCCTTATCTAGGCTGATCATAGTGAAACCACAGAAAATCAAATATGGAAAATGTTAACAGTAGCCAAAGGGAGAGGGAAAGTCAGATTATTTTCAAAGGAATGAACGTTGCCTGACAACTGACTTCTTAATAGCAACATTAGAAGCTAGAAAATAGTGGACAAATATCTATATCAAGGTGCTGAAATAGGTTAACTGTCAATTAAAAATTCTCTGACCATGAAAATGTTCCTCAAAAATGATGAAGACAAAGGTGTCTTAAAACAGCAGCAGCATACTGAGAGAATTCGTTTAGCAGCAAACACCTACCCAAGAAAATTTTAAAGGCTATCCTTCAGGTAGAAGGAAAATGAAGCTAGATGGGTAAATCTGAATGTTGACTGTATGAAGCCTACTAAAATGTGGTATTTAAAAAAAAAAAAAAATATATATATATATATATGTATATATGTATATATTCCGCAAGCCCTGGTGGTCTAGTGGTCAAGATTCGGTGCTCTCACCACCATAGCCCGGGTTTGTTTCCAGGTCAGGGAACCACACCACCTGCCTGTAGGTTGTCACACTGTGGCGGCTGCATGTTGCTGTGATGCTGAAAGCTATGTCAATGGTATTTCAAAGACCAGCAGGGTCTCATGGTGGACAAATTTAAGTGGAACTTCCAGACTAACAGAGACTAGGAAGGAGGACCTAGCCATCCTCTTCCAAAGAAATTGGCCATGAAAACCCTATGAATAGCAATAGAGCATTTTCTGGTCTAGCCCCCGAAGGTGAGAGGAGGGCACAAAAAGACCAGGCATGGTTCTGCTCTGCTGGACATGGGGTTGCTGTACACAGGATCGCTAGGAGTCAGAATTGATTCAAGGACACTAACAAAATACACATAGATCTTTTAATATGTAATGTGTGCAACACACACACACGACAGTAGCGGATCAGGCAGGAGTGGATAAAGGGATTTTAATGCCCCTGCATTGTCCAGGAGGAGGATAGAGGTAAAGTTAGATAGGCTGAAAATTCCATGGATGCGCACTGTATTTTCTAGGCTAATAACTAGAAAAATAGAAAGCAGGGTATAACTTCTAAACTAATGCAAGGGATAGAGAATGATGACAAATACGCAACCAATCCAAAAGAAGTTAAGAAGGGAGAGACAAAGAAACATAGGACAATTGGAACAAATATAAAGGACCTTAGAAGATGACAGAGGAGTTAAACCCAAATGTATCATACAATTACTTTAAATATAAAAGAAGTAAAATTCCCAGTTAATAAGGAAGATTGTCAGACTATATTAAGAAAAACATAACTAAATATTATTTATGAGACACATCTAAAACAAAGTAATTCAGAAAAGTTGAGAACAAAAAGATGAAAAATGATAAAGCATGTAAAATATTAATCAAAAGAAAGCTGGTGAAGCTTTATTAATGCTAAACAATAGACTTTAAAGCAGAAAGCATTACTGGGGCCGGCCTGGTGGTGTGGTGGTTAAGTTTGTGCTCTCTGCTTTGGTTGCCTAGGGTTTGTGAGTTTACCTGGATCCCAGGTGTGGACCTGCACACTGCTCATCAAGCCAGGCTGTGGTGGCATCCCACATACAAAAATAGAGGCAGATTGGCAGAGATATTAGCTCAGCAACAATCTTTCTCAAGCAAAGGGAGGAGGATTGACAATATATGTTAGCTCAGGGCCAATCTTCCTCACCAAAACAAAACAAAATAAAACAAAACAAAACCAGAAACCATTATTAAACAAAATAAGGGATGCTTGATAATGATCCATGTGGTTCATAATGATAAGTTTAACAGAAGTTTGACAGTTCTGCAGATATATGCCACAAATAATATGAGTTCATCATATACAAAATGAAAATTGGTAAAAATGTAAGGAAAAAATATGTAAATTCACAGTTATAGTTGAAGATTTTAATACATTTTTTCTCAGTAATTGACAGGACAAATAGACCAAAAAAATCATTAAAGACTGGAAGATGTCGATAGTACAAGTAATGAAGGAAACCTTCAAAATTTTAATGAAAAGGATATTTAACCTTGAATTTCATATCCAGACAAATCAAGTATAAAAATAGAATAAAGATTTTCAGACATGTAAGTTTTCTTCAAATTCAAAAGTTTTGCTTCTTTTGCATATTTTCTCAGGAAACCACTGAAGGATGTTTTGCGCCAAAATAAGAGAATAGTAATAATAATAATAATAATAAAGGAAGACGTGAGATTCAGGAAACAAAAGATTCAGCAGAGGAGAGGTGAAGGAGAGCACTAATGACAGGCTGTGCTACAGGCCCAGAGAGCAGCTGTTCCAACGTGGACAAGAGGACACAGGACTCCCGGGGGTTATCTTCAATTGAACAAAGATTGGGACTGAGAGATTACCTGACATGTTTGGTTCTCATATTGGAAATTCAATTCTATTCATTGGAAAGGTGCGAGAAAGATTTAGGGATAGGCACATATAAAACTAACCACGCCAAAAAGTGAGGAAAAGAAAGATAATGTGGCTCAGAAGTGGACAATATTTTCATAGTTAAAATAATACAAATACTGACCAAAATTTGTGATATATCACTGGGAAGTGATGTAAGATAGCAAAACCCACACCTGCTGTAGTAAAAAGGCAATATTTAATATCCGAAGTTGAAATTCCAGAAATAGTAATATGTGTGTCGTTTGAAAGTATTAAGGTAAATATAGTAGGAGAAACAGCTAAAAGGGTTGGAAGGGGTTGCCTTTGGGTAGTGGGATTTGAACATAGGGAAGTATGACTGTGGTTTGTTGTTATAAATCTTGTGGTACTATTCAACTTAATAAACTACAAGTATTATTTATATGAAATAAAAATTGTATTAGAGCAAACATGAGGTTAGTAATGTGGCATTATTGACATCTGCATTAAATGTCTCTCTCAAGCACTTACTGCTGGAATTGGAGTCTGTAGTGGGATAATAACAGCAATGATTGAACACATTAAATATGTAGGCACCGTTCATCACTTTACGTGTATTAATGGGTACAATCTTTATAACAACCCCATGAGGTAACTTCTGTTATCATTCATAATTTTTGAGCGAGAGAACTGAGGCCCAAAGGGGTTAATTCACTTGTCCAGGATTGCTCTGCTGGTAGCAGTAGTCAGATTTTGGACCAGGCCATCTCACCCAGCCCTGCCTTTACCACTACATACTCTCTGTTGTTTGCTTTCCTGTGAAGAAATGAAGCTCGACGAGGTGAGTTACATGTCTACACTCTAGACCTTTGTCCAAACTAATCTCATTTGAACTCTACTTAGTAGGAATTCCTAAACTTTAGACATTTGGAGGGCACAGATGCAGGTTTTCCCATTTTTATATTTCCTTGGTTATTTTGGTGAGAATTGCGAGAGAGAATTGCAATGCCTGAGCTCACTATCTTTGACGGGAAACCCATCAGAAATTTTTAAATAGGGTTGTGATCTGTACCTCTTTGTGTGTCAGAACTGTGGACTGGGAGCAGGGAGTGGGGATCAATGAAAACTGAGTGTCATGGTAGAAAGACTGTATAGAGAGGAGAGAATATGTATATTTATGAGATAATTCTGGGGTGAAATGGATAGATCTTTATGATGTGGGGAATGAGTTGAAGGACTGAGAAGGATCCCCAAAGTTTCTAGCATGGGCACATATTTAGGGTCTATCAAAATTAGCGATGTCTCCTTTTTTCTGGGCCATATAACACTTTGATAATTTTAATCACAATGATGAAAAAGTTTTAGGATACCAACAAACAATGACTAGTCAAAGAGTTTTGTGTGTCATTTATTTCTTATCAAGCGCAAATAATATTTAGAGATTCCTGAGGGTTTGAAATTTCTATATTATGAATGGTTCTGGATTTCAGAACTGATGTTTCTCCTTTACTGAGTAGAAGTAGGTGACTGCAACTCATAGCCCAGAACTTTTAGGAAATATTTGGCTGTATTTACCTTTTGTGGGATAGAGATTATAAATCAAAAATGAATTTACCTACAGCTTCCATTCACAGGAAAGCATGTTCTACTTTCTTTACTTGTTTTGGGAAACAAAAGTATTTTAAAAAGGCTTTTCTTTTCTTTTTTTCATTTGTCTTGGTGCAGATATACAGATAGCTTACAAGAAAGCATGAAGGGACATGGCTGGCTAAATTTGCTTAAAAGAGTGTTGTAATTTATTCGTACCCTCTTTATGTGAGAAGGAAGAAAGGATTACAAGGCAGCCAGGAGGTTCAGCCCACGTGTAAGGATGCTCCTGGTGGAGTGTTCTTTTCCACTCTGTCCACTTGGACGCCAGTGTTTCCCCTCTCTCAATATTTGATTGGAAGGCAAATTGTTTATAGAATCCATGTCTAAATTTAGCAGAGGTTTGCTACACTGAGGATTTTAGTCTCTTGTTTTAACTGCGTGATACTATGATTAAGCTAGGGCCACAGATACTATGCGAAATCTGCCCCTCTCCTCTGCCAACTACCCTACCATGAATTGCTTGCAGAATTATTCTTGTCTCCATCCCTCCTTACAGTGCTTTTCCCTAGGCATCAAACTATCCCAGCATGCTGTGCACATCTACCAGTCTTCATCCTGCTTCTTCTCTGTTGTGTACCTGGAATTTGTAGTCTTTGAATGGCTGTAAAAACAGAAAAGTGAATGAAGCTGATGGACCCAAATTCTGGTTTTGGAAAGCTGTCTATTGTTTTACGTGCAGTTGATGGATTCTAGAACGAATGACTATGCCAGGGTACTCTTGAGAAATCTTGCATTTGTGGGCAGAGATGTTTGGCCACTTGCCATGTGATAATCCTCCTGGAAAAAGATGGGCATGAAAAACTGTCATTGGTGTTCCTCAAGTTGGTCATGCCTGGTTAGGGAGTTTCACACCCAGAGGACAATTTACACAATTTAAAAGAAAGGGATGAAAGCAAGAGATGCTCTGCAAAATTATTTTATTTTACTCTTCGGGGAACTACGCACACGTACTGCTTTGTAATAGTAATGTTTCTATTAAAGAATGGAGGAAGCCTGGCTCCCAGTACTCCAAATGAGGAAAAAAAGGGTAGTAATTGGATGTCATCATGATCAATCATCTCAGTTGTGAAAGACAAGTCACCTTGTCTCTCGGAGAGGTAGTGGCCAGGAATTATCCTTGGAGATTTTCTGTGGATGAACCTCTCTCCACCAGGCATGCTGATGGTAGGGATGGTGACTCTGCTATTTGGATGTTAAAACAAACATCAAACGGACACAATAAAACAAAAGTTAAAAAACTAAAAGCTCCTTATCAGCAAAGGACTGAAAAACCAATGCAGATAGTATCTTGATACAGAAACTAAAAAGAACCTTGTTAAAAAAATCCCTTTGGCCCAACTTTCTTCCTTAGAATTCTAAATCTTTTGTTCACTACCTTATAAAAAGTATCAATTAATTAATTAGGGCCTTGTGAAGATAAGGAAGTTTACCCTAATCTCTGGCTGGTTTTTGTTAGAATAGGAGCATGTGGAAGAAAAATCTGAAGGTGGCCTGTGTGATTCTGGTTCAGAATAAGATACATATGACATCATTCAAGAATGTGCTTCTTGGGGCCAGCCCCGTGGCTGAGTGGTTAAGTTCTCGCACTCCGCTTTAGTGGCTAGGAGTTTCGCCAGTTCGGATCCTGGGCGCAGACATGGCACCGCTCGTCAGGCCATGATGAGGTGGCGTCCCACTTAGCACCACCAGAGGCTCTCACAACTAGAATATACAACTATGTACTGGGGGACTTTGGGGAGAAGAAGAAGGGAAAAATTATTTAAAAAAAAAACGTCCTTCTTAATCCTTTGCCCCAATGATGCTTTTAGTGGGAATTCTCCACTAAACGTGGTATGTGATGTTATCTTCCCTTTAAAGTTTTTCTTCTTTTTCTTTTTTTCTCCAGTTTTGGTTTTTATTGTATCTCTCCATAGGTGTTTTGTTGGGATGTTGAGAGAAAGCACACTGGCATGGCTGTCTGCTGCCATTTTAACCCAGAATTTACAAGAACCACTTTTGATACATTCTCTGACACAGGCGTACCTTGGAGATATTCCGAGTGTGGATCCACACCAGTGCAATGAAGTGAATATTGCAGTAAAGCGAGTCACAAATTTTTTGGTTTTCCAGTGCATATAAATTTATGTTTACATCATACTGTAGTCTGTTAAGTATACAATAGTATTATATCTAAAAGAACAATGTACTTACCTTAGTTAAAAAATACTTTACTGCTAAAAATTGCTAACCATCATCTGAGCCTTCAGCAAGTCATAATCTTTTTGTTGGGGGAGAGTCTCGCCTTGATGTTGATGGCTGCTGACTGATCAGGGTGGTGGTTGCTGAAGGTTTGGGGGCTCTGGCAATTTCTTAAAATAAGACAACAATGAAGTTTGCTGCATCAATTGACTTCCTTTCATGAACAATTTCTCTGTAGCATGTGATGCTGTTTGATAGTATTTTACCCACAGTAGAACCTCTTTCAAAATTGAAGTCAGTCCTGTCAAACCCTGCCACTGCTTTATCAGCTAAGTTTATGTAATATTCTAAATCCTTTGTTTTTATTTCAAAAGTCTTTACAGTGTCTTCACCCGGAGTAGATTCCATCTCAAGAAGAACTTTCTTTGCTGATCCATAAGAAGCAACTCCTCATCTATTAAAGTTTTATTGTGAAACATCAGCAATTCAGTCACATCTTCAGGCTCCGTTTCTAATTCTGGTTCTCTTGCTGTTTCCACCACATCTGCAGTTACTTCCTCCACTGAAGTCTTGAACCCTTCAAAGTCATCCGTGAGGGAAGAAGAATTAACTTCTTTCAAACTCCTGCTATTGTTGATGTTTTGACCTCTTCCCATGAATCACAAATGCTCTTAATGGTGTCTAGAATGGTGAATCCTTTCCAGAAGGTTTTCAGTTTACTTTGCCCAGATCTATCAGAGGAATCACTATTTATGGCACCTGTGGTCTTACGAAATTTATTTCTTAAATAATAAGACATGAAAGTAAAAAATACTCCTTGGTTCATGGGCTGCAGAATGGATGTGTCTTAGCAGGCCTGAAAACAACATCACAACAGTTCGTCTCCATCAGAGCTCTTTGACCAGGTGCATGGTCGATGAGCGGTAATATTTTGAAAGGAATCTTTTTCTGAGCAGTAGGTCTCAATGGTGGGCTTAAAATATTTAGTAAACCATGTCATAAACAGATGTGCTGTCATTTAGGCTTTGTTGTTCCATTTATATAGCACAGGCAGAGTAGATTTAGCATAATTCTTAAGGGCTCTAGGATTTTTGGAATGGTAAATGAGCACTGGCTTCAACTTAAAGTCACCAGGTGCGTTAGCCCCTAACAAGAGAGTCAGCCTGTTCTTTGAAGCTTTGAAGCTAGGCATTGACTTCTCTCTAACTATGAACGTCCTAGATGGCGTCTTCTTCCCAGTATAAGGCTGTTTCATCTACATGGAAAATCTGTTGTTCAGTGTAGCCACCTTCATTATCTTAGCTAGATCTTCTGGATATCTTGCTGCAGCTTCTGCGTCAGCACCTGCTGCTTCACCTGCACTTTTATGTTACGGAGATGACTTCTTTCCTTAAACCTCATGAACCAACCTCTGCTAGCTTCAAACTTTTCGTCTGCAGCTTCCTCAACCTCTCTCAGCCTTCACAGAATTGAAGAGAGTTAGAGCCTTGCTCTGGATTAGGTTTTGGCTTCAGAGAATTTTGTGGTTGTTTTGATCTATCCAGACCACTAAAACTCTCTCCATATCAGCAATAAGTCCATTTTGCCCTCTTATCATTCGTGTGTTCACTGGAGTAGCACTTTTAATTTCCTTCAAGAACTTTTCCTTTGCAGTCACAAGTTGGCTAATTGTTTGGCGCAGGAGGCCTAGCTTTCAGCCTGTCTCCGCTTTGACATGCCTTCCTGGCTAAGCTTAATCATGTCTAGCTTTTGATTTAAAGTGAGAGACATGTGACTCTTCCTTTCACTTGAACGCTTAGAGGCCATTGTAGGGTTATTAATTGGCCTAATTTCAATATTGTTGTGTCTCAGGGAGTAGGGAGGCCCAAGGAGAGGGAGAGAGATGGGGGAACAGCTGGTTGGAGCAGTCAGAACACACACAACATTTATTGATTAAATTCTCTGTCTTGTACGGGCACGGTTTGTTGCACCCTCAAGCAATTACAATAGAAACATCAAAGATCACTGACCACAGATCACCGTAACACATATAATAATAATGAAAAAGTTTGAAATATTGGGAAAATTACCAAAATGTGACACAGAGACACGAAGTGAGTAAATCCTGTTGGAAAAATGGTGCCGATAGATTTGCTTGACGCAGGGTTGCCACAACCCTTCCGTTTGTAAAAAACGCAGTATCTGTGAAGGGCAATAAAACTAGGGATGCCTGTATTTCATCTGGCTCTAATGATATTCCCAGAGTGTTCCAGATATTTATTTACATCTGGTGCAAAGTTAGTATTAATTAAAAACATAAAGCTGGCTTTGGCGCTTGACTACATCAGGAGGAAACTCGGTATTGGTTCATGACTTTGTGATAAATCTGTTACCAAGTACTTTCAGGCTATCAGACCATCAGGCCAAGTGATAGTCCCTGAGTGATGGTGGAGGAACGTCCTGCTTAATCTAAGTTGCATGTGGAGATGACGAAATCTGAAAGTCTCTAATCACTTCATCAAGCCCATTTCACTTAGGGCTGCAACAGAAACTACTCTATGCAATAGTTTCTCATATAATGTGGAAAGTTTCCTATTTGTGGCACAATTCCATGAATAAATAGAAATATCTGTTCTTTACAAAATAATGCCAGCCTCACCTTGGTTTTGTATTATAGCGTGGTAAATTCCAAATTATTTGTTTTTGGATTACCCACAGAAAAATTTGGAACCTGGGCTGACTCTCTGTGGCACAAAATATTTTGAATCATCTTCCTTTGCCATTGTTCAGTTTGTTGAAAGCAAATGTAAATTCATCTTAATATTAGTTTAGCTGAAACAATGAGGAAGATAAATTTATGGAAATATATCCACATTTTTTTATTGAAGATACACTAGCTGGATATTGTTTGTTTTATTGTTTTTGAGTCAGTGTCTTTAGTATCAGTGGAGATACCAAAGATATGACTATGGTTATATCGCCTCTTGATACTGGCCAGCACTTAGGGAAAAAAAGCAATTTTTATTTAATATTGGGAAATATACTTTGTAATTATCATTTATTAGAGATCTAATTATGGAATAAACCAGATATTTACATTATCTATGTTTTTTGAGTAAAAAAGCTGTTACTGCTCTTTTGTTAATCACGAAAATGATAAACGTTCATTTTGGAAAACTGAAAATAGAGAACTATAAAAGAGGAAATAATTATGAGTTATAATGCTATCACTCTGAGATAACTACGTAAGGTTTTGGATTTCCATAATCACTTTTGATTTAAAAAAATTTTAATCAAACATTTATAGTTTCAAAAGAAACAATTCTACAAGATTTATAACCTCAAGCCAAAGGAAATGGCCTTCTCTGGGACCTCTGGGAGGATTTGGTTTTTGTTCCCTAGAGGTTGGTAGATAAGTGGATTGATGTGTGATTCATGCCTGAGATATTTAGAGAGCCAGAGGATGTCTGGAGGGCTGCGGTTTGGGAAGCTACCACAGTCCTGCCAACATTTCCTGTGGATCAGGGCGAGAAAGAGAAAAACATCGTGTGGTTGTTTTAGATCCTGTCCAGGAGGGCAGAAGGAAGCTGGTGTGTACAGATGATGCCTGGGGCTGAGGAAACACTCATAAATGATCAGCTGGAAAAGAGATAGATTCACCAGTGTTAAGAGACCCTGGAGGTGAGAGATCCCCACTGATGCAGTGGGGGAGGTCTTAGAAGAACCCATTAAAGTACTCCATGTGATAAATAAGCTTTAAACCCTTGCCATACCCAGAGAGCAAAAGGCTAGATCACGATGATGCTACTAGTTAAGTGAGACTTTCCCTGCTGACCACACCTCTTCTCCTTCTCCTCCAGCCTCCTCCAGCCTGTGTCCACCCATGGAGGCATTAGAAACTGCACTTAGCAATTGGGGAGCTACCTAGAGTTGGATTTTACCACTGTTAGACACTAATGTTTTTTCTTAAGCGCTACTGGCTTTCTTGAAAGTGATATTTACACATAGTAGATATTTGTCATATCAATATTAGTGCAATAAAATTTTGTAACTAATTTACTAGAAGTTAAATGACTCTCCAGGTTCCTACTTTGGGTTTGAGCCCTGTGGTGAGTGTTCTTTTCCTTCCTCAAGTTTTGCTTTAAGGCAATGGACTTGGTCAGTGGCTTTAATTAGCCTGCCCTGACCTCTTTGTAGCCTTAGTCTTGTGTCTTCCTAAGTGATGCTCTCATTGCAGCCTTGGGGAAAAGTCCAGGAATGGTGTGAAGGAGAATAATGTAATATAGTATTTTAGTTATTGAAACCTTCCTTCTTTACAGAAGCCTAACACAGATAAATGTGGAACTGCTCAGATTAAAGCAGGACAAAGACAGGTGTGAGTGTTGTCCCATATAGACTGGTTGAAATATGGCCTCTGCCGCTTCCTATTTATGTGACTTTGGACAATTTACTTAACCTTTCCAAGTACAATTTTCTTATCTGCAAATTCTAGGGTTACTGTAAGGATTAAATGAGATAATGTATGTGAAATCCTTGGCGTTTAGAAAGTGTTCAGGAAATGTTTGCTGTGCCTCCTTAGCCACTACTGCCTCCCTCTCTTCTTCCTAAAGAATAGGGGCAAGTTAAATGGTTTTCAGGTTCACGTTAGAACTCATTACTTAAAGTCTATTGTTCCATGGATCTGGATATACAAATACTTTTACTTTATCCGTCTTTCTGCCTCTATCTATCTATCTATCTCATCATCATCTATATCCCCTATCTAATCTATCTACACTTTTTTTTTTTTTTTTGCTGAGGAAGATTCACCCTGAGCTAACATCTGTGCCAGTCTTCCTCTATTTTGTATGTGGGTCGTTGCCACAGCATGACTGCTGACAAGTGGTGTGGGTCCACACCTCAGTACGAACCTGAGCTGCCAAAGTGGAGTGTGCTGAACTTAACCACTAGAGCACAGGGTCAGCCCCCCATCTATACTTTTTATGAACCATATAAGAGTTACAGACATGTGATGCCCCTTTACCCCTAAATTTTTCATTTTGTATTTCATAAAAACATGGAATTCTGTTAGGTAACCAGAATACAATTACCATAATCAGGAAATTGATGTTGAAACAATACTATTATATAATTTATAGACCTTATTGATAATTTGTGAGTTGTCTCACTAATGCCCTTTACTGCAAAAGAAAACCCAAAATCTGCATCGCATTTGATTGTCGTGTGTTGTTAGCCTCCTTTAGTTTGAGTCTGTCTTTGCAGCTTGTGGGGCTTTCTCTGTAGTACATGGCATTGACATTTTTGCAAAGTGCGGGTCAATTATTAAGGAAAATGTCTGGTTTGGATTTGTCTGATGTTTCCTCATGAATAGATTCAAGTAAAGTACATTTGACTGTTATGGCATGGGAGCGATGCTGAGTTCTCAGTGCATCATATTAGTAGGCAGGTTCTGTCGATTAGTCTCATTACTAGCAATGCAACTTTGGTCATTGGGTTAAGGTGGTGTCTGCTAGCTTTCTCTAGTGCAAAGATATTGTTTTACTCTATAGTTAAAAGGATATATTGTGAAGGGGGGGTGAACTTTGAGACTATGTATATATTCTGGTACTTAATCAAACTATCATCCACTATTTTTATCATCTATGGATGATTCTTGCCTGAATTTAATAGTGATTTTCTAATTCCACCATTCCTTCTACATCTATTAGTTGACTTTCTACCACAAGGGAGAGCTTTCCCTTTCCTTTACTTATTTATATCAGTGTGGACTCTTGTATTTGTGTTTTTTTCAATCAGTTATAATCCTTTATTATCACTGTTTATTTTGACGCTCAAATTGTCCCAGATTTGGCCAGTGGGAAATCTTTAAGATGTCCCTTGTATCTTTTTGATATGTCCTCATCATCCTGTGAACACTTTCTTAATCTTTGGTACAAGATGTTCCATGTTTATTCTGTTTTGTTTTTTTCTGCTGCCCCAGTCCTGGAATTGACCATTTCTATGAAGAGCCCTGGTTCCGTTGAGTGGAGAATGGTATTTAAGAACCAAGAGCTGAGTACTGTATGTGCTCATACCTGCAAACTTTAAACCTCCCATTAGTTTATTTTACAAGTGATTATTTAAACCAGCATATTACATGCTATAACATGGCGCTTTCTCCCTTTGCATGTTATTTCTCTGCTTTTGGATTTGGTGTTGATACGTGTATTTGCTTATTTAGGAAACAATTACCTAGAAGTCTGCACTTGTGGAAAGACTTTAGTTATTCCCAACTTTGGACAGCTCAGTGATCACTGGATTTTATTTGAAATCTTCCTTATTTGGATTAGTTTTATTCTCTTATTTCATTGATCTCTATTAAAAAAAGATGTAGACTGTACTTAATTGAGAATTTTTATCTTGGCAATGGAGGAAGGCTAAAGGTGATTCTTGTTAATTTGTTACTCAGTTGAGTTATCCATTTATCTGGATTTGATTTGAGATGATGTTTAGTCTCTGTAAAGAGATCACTACCGAACATTTTTGTGTTCCTTGCCTAAAATGTCCTTTCGCAGGCTGACGTAGTGCTGCTATTTGGAGTGTGGGAATCTAGTTATAGGGAATTAGTTTTATGTGAGAGTCTGGCTGGATTTTTATTTTCTTTTCTACTCATAGAGTGTGTTTTATATTTCTGTCATTTAAAATTTGATTTTGCTCCTGAAAATGAAAAGTATATAACAATGGTAATTCTCTTTGTTCTTTAATGATTTTATAGGGCATCTGTCGGAATGTGAGCTGTGTTCGTCTGCCAGAGAATGTTGACTCTTAGGATATAGGTGAAACTGTCGATATAGTTTCTTACGGATAGAGTTCATGAAAATAGATTTGAATTCTTAATTCGAGGGCAAATTCTGCAATTTATTTTCATTCTGTATCAGTGTGGTTGATGATAGTGTTTTCCCTCCCTACTTGAATAGTCTTCTTGGATTTAGGTTAATCAGTGTGTGTATGTGTGTGTGTGTACACGATTGTGGTGGAGTTAAAGTCACTTTTAGCAGAATACATTGGCATGATCATCAAAGCCTTTACAATTGTAGACTCCATTTGGATGATGATAGTTTTGAAGACTTTTTATTTCTTTTCCATGAAAAACACAGTTGTGTATTATAGGCAAGATGCTGTTTTGATATTCAATTACCTCTAACTCCTGTCAATCCTGTAAAAACATTTATTTTGATAGTTTATGTGAAGAATATCATAGACATGTATGAAATAGTATAAAATACAAAAACGTGCACCAGTCAGGTAACAAATGTTTATTTGTTACTGTCTGTTTAGTGTTATGCTAACTAGTTGGAGGAAATGAAACAAATGTTTAAGAAACAATTGTCAAACAAGACGTAGTTTTTCATATATTAGAATCATCAAATTGGATATCATAAGGCAAAGTAGTAAATTTGTGATAAAGATAGATACCAGGGCAAACATTTCTTTTTGCTTAATATGCTTTCGCTGTATCGTGGCATACTGCTTAACTTACAAATTAATTTCCTTTTTCTGACTGGGAACATATACTTCTTAGTGGGATACTTCAGATGTTTTAGGTGCTGTACACTTAACCAACCAATTTTGCTGCCTTTCTGTGATAGAGATTGAAGGATCTGATTTCAAAAGTTATTAGGTAGCAAACCATATTAATCACATTTTTGGTCTTTAAACAACGTATGAAGTGTTGATGCTCATGGAAATATTATGTAAAAGTGACTACATGGCAATGAGTGTCAACACTTCAATAATTACTTATAGAATCATAGTAAGTAGCTGTGTGGCCTTGGGTAAAGTATAGTTTCTCAGAACCTCATTTTTCTCAATAGTAGTGAAGATAGGATAGTAAAACTTTCCTCATGTAGTTCTAGTGACACTTCAATAAGATAAAAGGTACAAAGCACCAGCACAGTTCCTGGGACATAGGACGTGCTCTGTACGTGTTAAATATTATTATTATTATTACCCTAAATTGCCTCCATTGGTTGATTTATGGAGTCCTGGGATTAAGTTTTGATTGGTTAGCAGCTTTGCAGGGAGGTCTCTTGCTGTATTGAAATTTGCAGGAATCTTACTGGAATCCTGCTGAGGTATGTAATCTTGCATGCAAAAAGGTACATATCTTACAGGTTAGAAATGCTGTGTCTGTACCCCTGAGGGAAAAAGAAAAAAAACACCAAAATGAGGTATGACTGTGAGAATCTAAATTGTCATGCATATGACAGAACAAACCCTGTTAAATGGAAAGTATGATTGTGGGAAAACTTTCAAAGTAATAGGAAGTTTTTCACAATGCCAGTAGAAAAAGTTGAGTGAAAAGCTATAAGAATGTGAAACTTTGGTACATTTGCTGAACACGTCTCATTTAGTTGTCACCGTAGAGGAAAGAGGCAAAAAAAGGGAAATGTCCACAAAACAAAGCACACAAGTCAAAAAAACCCAAAAACACTTCCTAGAGAACTGGCTCTGGAGAAAGTAGAAAGTGGCTGAGAAGATTCTTCAGAATAGACTAGAACTCCCATGTTCAGATGAAGGGGAACCAGATTGGGAAACTGAGAACCTGAGCGTTCTAGCTTTGCTATTGGTTGGCTTTGTGACTTTGGACAAGTCACTTAACCTCTCTCGGACTCATTTTTCTTATCTGTAAAGCAAGAGTTTTTGCCCCAGACTGATTCAGCTCTAATATTCCTTGCTATATTTTTAGACATACAAAATGAAATTTGCACGTCATTCTTAAATTTATTTACTTCTTGGCATTTTATTGTGGGAAATTTTAAAGTTACACAAAAGTAAAGAGACTAGTGTAATGGCTCTTGAGGTGCATATTACCCAGCTCAATAATGATCAATTTATGGCCAATCTTATTTTGTCTACAAACCCACCTCTTCTCCCTCCCTTGGTTATTTAAAAGCAAATCTCTGCCTTCATATCTTTTCATTTCTAAATATTTCAGAATATATCTAAAAGAAAAGGGCTCTTTTTAAAGCATAAACACCCAGTGTCATCACTTATAAATAAAAAAATAGTTATAATTCCTTAATATCATCAAATATGCGGTTGGTGTTTAGATTTTCCAAATTCCCTCTCTCTTTCTTTTTATAGTTTGTTAATTTGAATTGGGACCCAAATGAAGTCCAATCATTGTAATTGATTGATATGTCTGTTAATTCTTTAATTTATAGCTCCTCCTTAGTCTCTTTTTTTCTTACTTTTTTTGGTTTAAAAGCCAGTTTATTTGTCCTGTTTGGTAGTTTGAATTTTGCTGATTACATTCCCATGTTGTTTAATTTTTGTTGTTCTTTATAAATTGACATATCTATAGCCTTGCTCAGATTTTGGCTTGATCTTTTTTTGTTAAGAATGTTTCACAGAAGGTGGTATGTAGTTCCACGAGGAGGCACGTAAGGCTATCCTGTTTGTGATGTTAGCTGCCATTGATGATGATTGCCTAGATCTATTCATTAGGAGTTACAAAATGATGATATATTAATTCTGCCATTCCTTCTTCATATATTGGTTGGAAAACTTCTATAAGGGGAATATTTCCCTCATCACCTATTTGATTAACCTGAGGTTTAGTTCATTTAGTAAAGGCAGGATGGATGCAATATTGTTTCCACCTACCAATTTTCATAATAATGAATTTATACTCTAGTATCCCTATTCCCTAGTATCCTCTAAGGGTGACTGTTGATTTACAAAAAATATCATTATGAACTCACAGAATTTAACATATTTGATGTGTTTCACTCCATTCTAGCTATTATCCTTATTGATACTCAAAATGGTCTCATCTTTGGCCAGTGGGGGCATTTTTTGAGTTGGCTTCTGCATCCTTTTGACATGACCAATAGTCTTTGATAGCTTCCTTAATTTCTGGAATAACAAGATATTCCAGGCACATTTTGTACATTTCCTGTCCTATCCTCGAATCAACCATTTGCCCAAGGAATTTTAATTCCTTTTAGTGGGAAATGGTATTTAAGACCACAGTCCGGATACTAGGGATGCTCATTGCTACTGGGTTAGTCAAGGACAGAAAAGAAAATAAATATTAAAAAAAAAGCGTTATGAATTCATAATCCATCAGTTTAATTCAGAAACAATATACACCCAGGAAAAGAGCAGGGAAATAAACAAAAGCCAGATGTTTATACACATTTTGAAGGACTGGATTGTAAATATTGTAAAATATTTATTGCCTTCTGTTTTCCTTTCAGGTAAACAATCTATTGTTGAAATATCTGAAGCTGCTGGAATAGTAGTATTAGCTATCTAGCTAATAGCCATGATATTAACTTTAAACATACTCCTGTTTTGTTTTTGAATTCGTTACCAGGATAGGTCCTAGTCCTCTGTGAAGCCTCCTTCTTTCTCACCCGCAATAACCCATCATTGACCAGGTCTTTATCTTAAGAGGACTATGCTTACCAGACAGTTGGGGGAAGCACAGGTTGCAAGTAAATTGGCACGTACAGAGGCCCAGAGGAATAAAGAGTCTTGTGTATTTGGAGAACAGCTATACTGAGTATAAGTTTTTTGCAGGAGTGGCAGGAGATAAGAAGCATGAAGTGGTTAGGAGCCAGGTCACAAAGGACACAGTATGTCATAGTAAAGAATTATTATTTTTATCCTGTAGGTAATTTAATAAGAACTTAATAAGGGAAATGACTTGATCAGAATTACCTGTTCAAACGGCCTTTGTAGCCATGTGAAGAATAAACTGAGGTGGAGGGCCAGTACGTAAGGTATTGCAGGGCATGGGGGTTTGGATGGATTTGAGAGTTATTTGGCAGATCAAATAATAAGGAATTTAGTGATCAATTGGATATGGTCAGGGAGTGAAAGAAAAAAGTTCAGGATGATTCTTAGGGTTCTGGGTTGTGCAAATGTGTCGGTAATGTTTCGTTCAGTGAAACAGTGAATGTGGGAGAAGGAGCAGTCTGGGTTGGTGGCATATGAATGTGACTGAGGTGGGACGATGAGTTCTGTTTGGGGCATCTTCAGCTTGAAGTATCTTGGACTTTTTAGTGGAGATGTCCATGTACGCGCGCACAAGCATCTTTATGATTAAGGACCCAGACTGGGGTTAAAAATTCTAGCTCTGCTACTTCCTGTCTTTGTGACCTTGGACAGGTTACCTAACCTTTCTAAGCATCAGTTTTCATAGTTGTATAAAAGGGATAATGGTACCTAACTCATAGGGTTGTTGTGTGAATTAAATGGTCTAATGGATAAAAATCTAACAGAGTGCCTAATACACAACAACTCAATAAATATTGTCATTATTATTCTAGCTATGGGTGTTGCCAGTTTGTTGTTTGGGGCCACGGTATGGATGAGATTCATTATAGAGAACACAGAGAGTAAGAAGAGACGGGGCCAAATATGACTATTAGGAAATGTCAGCAGTTGAACCTGGGAAATTTAGTTGCTTGGACCTTCCCACCCTGTCCTCTACCCGACACAGGTTATTTCAGGTATTATTGGAGGAACCACAGTTTAATCTTTGGCTTGTAGCCAGAGACTAAGCGTTAAGTTAGGCAAGTGTTAAGTAAGTATTATTTCTATTTCCCAAGCTTATTTATTCACATTAATTCATTTATTCAACACACATTACTGAGATACTGGTGGACATTATTCTAGGTGCTGAAGATACTGCAGAGAACAGACACCTAGGTCACAGCTGTCATGGTGCTCGCATCCTAGAGAAGAGACTGATATTCCTCAAAAAATAAAAATATCAGATAGTGCTAAGTGCTTTAGAGAGAACTAAAATATGATAAGATGCTAGAGAGTTCCTGGAAGTCTGTTTTAGATTGCGTGGTCAGGGAAGGCCTCTTTGAGGAGGATACATTTAAGATCACATAATCAGTAGTAGCCAGCCATGTGAAGATTGGAGGGAAGAACATTCTAGGCAGTACAAAGGCCTAAGGATGGAAATAAGCTGTGGGTATATTCAGAGAACAGTAAGAAGGCCAATGGGACTCAAGGCAGAGGGCAGTGGGAAAACTGATGAGATTAGGCCGGAGAGCAGGCAGCGGCCAAGCCATGAAGGGCCCTCTGAGGCAGGATGAGGAGTTTGGATGCTCTAGGTGACTTGGCAAGCCCCCGGAAAGATTTGGGCAGGAAACAGTGCACTCTGATTTACATTTTAGAAAGATCACTGTGAGCACAAAAGGCAAGCAATAGGTAGGGAGATTAGAAACAGGAGGCTAATGAAATAGTCTGGATGAGACATGCTTTGTTCTGTCCTTTCTTCTCCTTTTATTCGGGCCAAAGTCTCACCCCAAAACCTTGGTTGCTTGGAAACCTCCAAGCTGTCCTGGAACTGATCCTCATCAGGAGAGTTGTCCTGATCATCGAGGAGCTGTGGGCCTGGAGCAGACAGATACAAGCAGTGATGACCTGCTGAGGGTCCTTAACCTGCCTCTTAACTAGGGGCGGGTGGGTGGGCTTCTAAGTCTATAAGCTTATGGTGCATTACTTTCTTCTGGGGAGACTTCATAACTTCTCACCAGTTGGTCAAAGGGACCTTAGACCTCCAAAAGGTTGACCTTTGATAGACAGTATGTTGAGCACTGTGGGAGGTGTTACAGGAGTTACAAAAAGCAAAAGCACCAGTGGGAGCTCTTGCTTTCTAAGAGCTCCTAAGTTAAGGAGAAAAGCAAAACACAAAGTTAGACACAATTAAGAAGAAAAATGAGTGAAACGAGGAGAGGGCAAGCCAGATCATCTAATATTCAGGGCAAATGTTAAAAGATAAGAAATCTCTTCCCTTTAGCTTCCTTCCCTTGCGTTTTTACTTAGGAGTCTGGAAATGAAAGTTTTGCTTTATAGTCGATGTTCATGAAAGCCACAAGATGGCGAGGTTGCTCCTTAAAATAAATGTGAGTAAGGCGTGGGGAGGTGGTGGTGAGAGAGAGCGAGAAAGAAAGAGAATGAGGGGTGTTTCTCTCTGATTTTCCATAACCTCCTTAATTTTCCTTACCCCCTTGCTTGAATATAAAATGAAACTGACATGCATAAATTTTTCCTCTTTAATTTGGATTTTGATCATCGTTATTTTTGGAATTGTGAAAAAATTGAAAAGAACTACCTGGATCCCATGTTTGCTGTTTTTCAGCATTTTATTAAATTATTAATAAATAATTCAATCTTTACATTGACAACAGACTAATCTTTACAAAATACCATGTTGATAATGTCAGTTCCCTGCTTTAAAATTTTCTATTTGTTGTCATAAATATTTGTTGTAGGACTGGTGGTCAGTATTCAAATAGCTAAGATAAGTGTAAGGTGAAAGATGGAATAGTTTTTGACCCATATTACAAAAATATGTATATATTTTATTATTGTTCGCTTCTTTTCTAAAATGAACGAGTGCAAGTTTCCAAATTCAAAACCTTTCCATTTTAATGGGTTATTAAACAACATAATTGTAATGCTCAGAATATTATTCTCATCATTTCAACATACCTCAAGGCAGTTTTCAGTATTCTCAATATTTTGTGGAAAGGTTACTATATTATTAGTATATTAATTAATGCATATTTATTAACTAAGTCTACTTAGCTCTCAATGTACAGTGCACTTTGCTTATGCTGTCTTATCAAATTGAATCCTCATAATGTCTGTGAGATGAATGTGAATATTGTGGACACTGAGGCTCAGGGAGATGAAATGAATTGTCCAAGACTTAATAGTTGGCAGGGCTATAATTTGAATCCAGATTTTTTTCAACCCTAAAACTCATCCTTTTACTCACTCTGCCATACTGCCTCCATGAGAGTAACTATTTATATTTCTCTTTAATAGAAATACTTGGAAGTTGTAATTTAAAGTAATTAGGATATTTGTGCCTCCCCTTTGTTGCAAGCTGAACAAGAGACTTTGTATCACAAGGCAAGTGTTACGGTGCACTTTTATTTAGCAAGCTGTTTGTTTTTCTGAGCATGATTTCCCGCATCCTTTATTTAGAAGACTCCATTTAGAGTGGTGCTGATGGGGAGGGGCCTCTATTTGTCCCATTTGAGGGATTTGGGCTCCTGGCCAGAAGCCTGAGCACCTGATTTTTCCCTACTCAGAGCAGACTGAAACTTAATTCCTTCTCCTGACTTCCTGTTGAGATAACAGGTGGTTCACCAGCACACAGTGTTCCTGCCTTATGGCAGAGCTTCTCTCTGCTCCTGGAGGCCTGTTTTATGCTGGGGATACCAGTGGTTTAAAAACCATTGTGTTCAAGACTGAAAGCCTGGTCTGGGGTGCCCTTTACACTAGCTGTCCTGGAATATAAATTCACTCCTAAACCTTGGCATTAATTTCTGCATTTTTGCATGGGGAGTGTTGACTTATATTTATTTCTCTTTATATTTCCTCCATATCTCATTTTTGCTTTTCTAAAGATTTAAAAAGTAATAGTTCAGAATTTACAAGTTTTGTTTTGAAATTGGGAGACAAACATGGCAAAGCCTGGAATTTTGTGTGACTGGTTTTTACCTGAATCAAGACATTTTGGTATTTTTTAATAGTTTTACTTTTTTCTTCATACAACAATTTTAATTGAAATATGTATAATAAGTGTAAGAATGTTGGAAAGAAGATTGGCTATGAATAAATAATTTTTGAAGTTGGCTGGTGGGTTTATTTTATGATTCTCTCTACCTTTATTTGTGTGAAATTTTCCATAAATAAACATAAAGGAGAGATATGTTGTGACACCTTTTCTGCCATCAATAATGATAAATGTAATTTAATCTTGAAGTATTTTAATTTCTTAATACTAAGTGATAATTTTATCTGAGGACCTTGTTTTACATACTCACATTTCTTTTCTTTCTTTTTTTCCTCCAGACTTATTGAGGAATAATTGACAAATAAAATTGTATATATTTAAAGTGTACAATATGATTTTCTTTTTTTTTTTGATGAGGAAGATTGGCCCTGAGCTAACATCCATGCCAATCTTCCTCTATTTTGTATGTGGGATGCTGCCACAGTATGGCTTGATGAGTGCTGTGTAGGTCTGTGCCTGGGCTCTGAACCTGCCGAATCTCGGGCTGCCGAGGTGCACAAACCTAACCACTATACCACCAGGCAGGCCCTCAATATGATGTTTTGATATATGTATATATTGTGGAATGATTACCACAATCAAATTAACTAACACATCCATCAAGTCACATAGTTAACTCCTTTTTTTCTTGGTGGTGAAAATACTTAAGATCTACTCTTAGCAAATTTCAAGGATACAATATCGTATTATTAACTATGGTTGCCATACTGTACAATAGATCCTTGGATCTTATTCATCTTATAATTGAAAATTTGTACTCTTTGCGCAGCATTTCCCTACCTCTGGCAACTGCCATTCTATTCTGTTTCTGTGAGATTGGCTTTCTTTTTTTTTTAGATTCCACAGATAAATGATACCATACAGTATGTGTCTTTATCTGTTTGATTTATTTCACTTATCATAATGCATCTAAGTTGCTGAAATGGCAGGATTTCCTTCTTTTTAATGTATGAATAATATAACATTATATTATTATATTAACATTGTATATATATATTTTCTATGTCCACTCATCTATTGATAGACACTTAGGTTGTTTTCCTATCTTTGCTATTGTGAATAATGCTGCGATGAACATGGGAGTGCAGACATCTTTTTGAGATATTGATTTCATTTCATTTTGGTATATACCCATAAAAAGAATTGCTGGATCATGTGGTAGTTCTATTTTTAATTTGTTGAGGAACTTCCATACTGTTTTCCATAATAGCTGTACCAATTTACATTCCCACTGACGATGTTCAAGGGTTTCCTTTTTTCTATAACATTGCCAACATTTGTTATTTCTTGGTATTGATCATAACTGTCCTAACAGGTGTATAGTAATATCTCATTGTGGTTTTTATTTGCATTTCCCTAATGATTAGTGAAATTGAGCACCTTTTCATGTACCTATTGGTCATTTATATGTCTTCTTTAAAAAAATGTCTATTCAGGTCCTTTGCCCATTTTTTAATCAGATTATTTTTTTTACTATTGAGTTGTATGAGTTCCTTGTATATTTTGGATATTAACCCTTTATCAGATATATGGTTTGCAAATATTTCCTCCCATTCTGTGGGTTACCTTTTCATTTTATTGTTTGTTTCCTTTGCTGTGCAGAAATGTTTTAGTTTGATGTAATGCCATCTGTCTATTCTTACTTTTGTTGCCTCTGCTTTTGGTGTCATATCCAGGAAATCATTGTTAGGGCCAATGTGAAGAAGATTTCTCCCTATGTTTTCTTCTAGGAGTTTTACAATTTCACATATTACATTTAAGTCTTTTGACGTTTTGACATTTTGAGTTGATTTTGGTGGATGGTGTAAGATAGGGATCCAATTTTATTCTTTTGCATGTGGATATATGGTTTTCTCAGCAGCATTTATTGAGCAGACTATCCATTCCCATTGTGTGTTCTTGGTGCTCTTGTCAAGAATTGGTTGACCATACATGCATGGATTTATTTCTAGGCTATCTATTCTGTTCCATTCCTCTATATGTCTGTTTTTATGCCAGTACCACATATGTTTTTGATTACTGTAGCTTTGTAATGTATTTTGAATCAGGAAGTGTGATGTCTCATTGCTCACGATAACTTTGGCTATTTAGAGTCTTTTGTGGTTCCATGTGAATTTTAGGATTATTTTCCTATTTCTATAAAAAGTAGCATTGGGAGTTTGTTAGAGATTGCATTGAATCTGTAGATTGCTTTGGGTAGTATGGACAATTTAACAATGTTAATTCTTCCAATCCAAGGATGTGGGACATCTTTCCATTTATTTGTGTCTTCTTCAGTTTCTCTCATCAGTGTCTTATAGTTTTCAATGTACAGGTCTTTTAACTCCTTGATTAATATATTCCTGAGTATTTTGTTGTTTTTAGTACTATTGTAAATAGGATTGCTTTCTTAATTTCTCTTTCAGATGGTTCATTGTTAGTATATGGAAATGCAACTGACTTTTGTATGTTGCTTTGGTATTCTGAAACTTTACTGAGTTTGTTTTTAACTTCTAACAATTTTTTGGCCGAGTCTTTAGGGTTTTCTATATATCCTATCATGTCATCTGAAAACATAGACAGTTATACTTCTTTTTTTCAGATTTTGATGTCTTTTATTTCTTTTTCTTGCCTAATTGCTCTGGCTAGGACTTCCAGCACTATGTTGAATAAAATTGGCAGGAGTAGACAACCTTGTCTTGGTTGTGATCTTAGAGGAAAAACTTTCAGCTTTTCACTGTTGAGTATGATGTTGGCTGTGGGCTTGTCACATATGGCCTTTATTATGTTGAGGTATGTTTCCCCCTATGAGGATAATGCTGGCCTCCAAAAATGAATTTGGAAGTGTTCCTTCCTCTTCTATTTTTCTGGAAGAGTTTGAGAAGGATCGATATTAATTCTTTACGTATTTGGTAGAATTCACCAAAGAAGCCATCTGGTCCTGGACTTTCATTTTTTGTGAGGTTTTGGATTACTGATTCAATCTCCTTACTAGTAATCAGTCTGTTCGGAGCTCTATTTCTTCATGATTCGGCTTTGGTAGTTTGTATGTTTCTAGGAATTTATCTATTTCTTCTAGATTGTTTAATTTGTTGGTGTATAATTATTCGTAGTAGTCTCTTATGATCCTTCATATTTCTGTGGTATCAATTTTAATGTCTCTTCTTTTATTTCTGATTTTATTTATTTGAGTCCTTTTTTCTTGTTTTCTTGGTGAGTCTAGCTAAAGATTTGCGAATTTTGCTTATCTTTTCAAAAAACCTGCCTAGGACGCTGGCCCCACGGCCTAATGGTTAAATTCGTACACTCCACTTTGGCAACCCAGGTTTGGTTCCCAGGTGCAGACCTATACCACTCATTGGCAGCCATGCTGTGATGGTGACCCATATACAAAAATAGGAAGATTGGCAACAGATGTCAGCTTAGGGCGAAAATAACAACCACCACCAAACAACCGCTTTGTTTCATTGATCTTTTCTATTATTTTGTTAGTCTCTATTTCACTTATTTCTTCTCTGATCTTTATTTTCTTCCTTCTACCAAGTTTGGGTTTTGTTTGTTCTTCTTTTTCGGATTCCTTTAGGTATAAAGTCAGGTTGTTTATATGAAATCTTTCTTGTTTCTTGATATAGGAATTTATCGCTGTGAACTTCCCCCTTAGAATTGTGTTTGCTGCATCCCATAAGTTTGGTATGTTGTATTTTCATTTTCATTTGTTTAAAGGTATTTTTTTTTAAAGATTGGCACCTGAGCTAACAACTGTTGCCAATCTTCTTTTTTTCTTTTCTGCTTTTTCCTCCCCAAATCCCCCAAGTACGTAGTTGTATATTTTTAGTTGTGGCTTCTAGTTGTGGCATGTGGGATGCTGCCTTAGCATGGCCTGATAAGTGATGCCGTGTCCGCGCCCAGGATCCAAACCAGTGAAACCCTGGGCTGCCAAAGCGGAGCACGCGAACTTAACCACTTGGCCACGGGGCCAGCCCCTAAAGGTATTTTTTTGATTTCTTCTTTGACACATTGACTTTTCAGTAGCATGTTATTTACTCTTCACATATTTGTGAATTTTCCAGGTTTCTTCTTTTAATTGATTTCTAGTTTCATACCATTATGGTCAGAAAAGATGCTTGATATGGTTTCATTTTTCTTAAATTTATTAAGACTTGTTTTGTGGCCTAACATATGATTTATCTTGGAGAATGTTCCACATCTGCTTGAGAGAATGTGTGTTTTGCTGCTGTTGGATGGAATATGGTATAATTGTTAAATCTACAGGTTTAACATGTAGTTTAAGTCCAGTATTTCCCTATTTATTTTCTGTCTGAATAATCTAGCCATTGTTGAAAGTAGGGTATTGAAGTCCCCTACTGTTATTGTATTGCCCTCTTTTTCTCCCTCCAGGTCTATTAATATTTACTTTATATATAAGGTTCTTCTATGTTGGGTGCATAAATATTTACAAATGTTATATCGTGTTTTTGCATTGACCCCTTTATTATTTTGTGATGTCCTTCTTTGTCTCTTATTGTAGTCTTTGTTTTAAAGTCTATTTTATCTGATGTAAGTATAGCTCTCCCTGTTTTCTTTTGGTTTCCATTTGCATGGAATATCTTTTTCCATTCTGTCACTGTCAGTCTCTGTCCTTAAAGCTGAAATGAGTCTCTTGTGGGCAGCATATAGTTGAGTCTTGTTTCTTTTATTGATTCAGCCCCTTTATGTCTTTTGATTGGAGAATTTGGTCCATTTACATTTAAAGTAATTATTGATAGGTATAGACTTACTATTGCCATTTTGTTAATTATTTTGTGGTTGTTTGGTAATTTCTTTGTCCCTTTCTATCTCTCTTGTTTTCTTCCTGTGTGATTTGATGATTTTCTATAGTGGTATGCTTCTTTCTCTTCATCCTTTGTGTATCTGCTATAGGTTTTTGCTTTGTATTACCATGAAGCTTACATAAAACGTCTTCTAGTTATAACAGTCTATTTTAAGCTGATGACAATCTGACGTCAAATGTATACAGAAGTTCTACGTTTTTGGATCCCTCTGACATTTTGTGTTTTTGACATCACAGTTTTCATCTTTTTTATATTGCATATCCATTAACAAATTATTGTAGTTATAGGTAGTCTTAATACTTTTGTCTTTTGACCTTTGTACTAGAGTTACATGTGATTTATGCACCACTATTACAATATTAGAGTATTTTGAATTTAACCATATATTTACCTTTAGTAGTGAGTTTTATACTATCCTATCTTTTAATGTTGCTAATTAACATGCTTTCATTTCAGCTTGAAGAACTCCCTTTAACATATCTCATAAGGCCACTCTAGTGGTGATCAACTCCTTCAGCTTTTGTTTTTCTGGAAAACTCTTTATCTCTCTTTCAGTTCTGAAGGACAATTTTCTGGGTAGAGTATTCTTAGCTGATAGTTTTTTTTTTCCTTTCAACACTTTGAATATCTCATCCCACTCCCTTCTGGCCTGCAAGGTTATTGTAAATTCCCTTCTATGTAACAAGTTGCTTTTTTCTTTCTTCTTTTAAGCTTCTCTCTTTGTCTTTAACTTGTGACAATTTAATCATAATGTGAATCTCTTCAGATTAATTGTAGTTGGTACTTTTTTGACTACCTGGATCTGATGTCTGTTTTTTTCCCCAGGTTAGGGAAGTTTTTAGCCATTTATTTCTTTGAATAAGATTTTGCCCCTTTCTTGCTCTCTCTTCTTCTTCTAAAATGCATATATTGTCCATTTGATAATATCCTATAAGTTCTTTAAGCTATCTGTAGTTGTATTCCATCTTTTTTCTTTTCATTTCTCTGATTGGATGTATTCCACTGCCTTGTCTTCTAATTTGCTGATCCTTTCTTCTACTTGATCTAATCTGATGCTGAAGCCCTCTATTGAATTTTTCAGTTCATTTACTTTATTATTTAGCTCTGTGCTATTTGGTACTTTTTTTATATTTTCTATATCTTTGTTAAAATTCTTACTTTGTTCATGCATTTCTCTCCTGACGTTGGTGAGCATCTTTATGAGCGTTATTTTGAACTATCAGGTAAATCACTTATCTCTGTTTCATTAAGATTGGTTTCTGGAGATTCATCTTAATTTTTGTTTGGAACATATTCCCTTGTTTCGTCATTTTCCTTGAATCCCTGTGTTGATTTTTGTGCATTAGGTTAAACAGCCACCTCTCCTAGTCTTGACAGACTGGTCTTGTGTAGAAGATGAATCTTATTAATCAGCCCAGCCTGAGCTCCTGGTTGCCTCTCAAACCTTTGTGATTATCTAAGCTGCTGTCCTTGTTCTTCGAGCCTCCTAGTCGTTGATGGTGTGAGAAGACCCGTCAGTGTTCCAAAGGGGACAATTGTAGTCAGCATCTAGATGCAGGCTGATCAGAAGCTGGACCCTCAGGCAGCAGCTGGGAAAGTATGCTGTCAAACTCCTTCTGGGGAGAAACTGAGAGATAGTCATTTTTACATTCTCCCTCTTCACTGAGCCTGGTTGTATAGCTGTTGTGGAGGAGGGGGGAAGTACTGCTCCTGAGCCCATTAAAAAACTGCTTGTTTGTTTGTTATGGTCCTATGGACTTATGAATCCAAGCCCCATTGGCAATCAGAGCCAGGTGATTTGGGGCCCATCCCTCAGGCAGTAGCTGCAAATGTTGGGGCAGCAAACATGTGTAGACGGTCCTTCCAGAGAAATGCTGGTGACCTGGTCTTATTGTTGGAGCAAACTGGAGGGAGAAGGTGGTGGAAGCACCCACTGATTCTTTTGGGTTCCAGGTAGGATCACAGTCAGCACTCAGATATGTGTTAATCAGTGTCTGGACTCTCAGGTGGCAGCTTATAAAGTATACAGTCAAAGCTTTTCCAAGGAAAGACTGGGAGATAAACATTTTTGCCAGCTCCTTTTGTGCTGAACCCTGGGGGATAGCTGTGGTTAGTGCTTGTGTGCCTGTCAACAGCTTCTTCTTTGTGTGCTATAGTCTTGTGGGACTCATGAATGCAAGCCCTGCTGGTTATCAGAGCTAGGTGTTTTGGGGGTCTATCCCTTGGGTGGAAGCCTTAAAAGTTGGGGTGCTAGATGTACCATGCGAACTGTTTGCTGCTGAGGGAGAAGCTGTGAGTTGGGCTTTCCCTCCCTCTTGTAGGACACTGTGCCTGGAGTGGGGCTTTTGGTGAGAGTGTGTCTCAGCCTTTTCTACAAATTTCTATGTGGGTATTTTCTCTGTTGCCCAATGTGTAGGAGTCATTCAACTAGCTCCTGGATATCTCTTGGAGGGAATTTCTCCATGTGTAGCTGTACGTTCAGTGTGTCTGTGGGAGGAGGAAAATGGCCTCCACTTTGGTTAAAAACAAAACAAACAAAACAAAATAGAAAAAAACCTCTTTAGTTTCTTTATTAGTTTACTTTTTATAGATTAATTGTTTTTAAAAAATAGTCATGTGTAACAATTATTCATTCATTTCATTCAATAAATGTTATTGAATTCTATTCTAAATGCTGGGGATACATCAGTGAATTGAATAGGAAAAATATCTTTGGAGTATATATTTTAGTAGGGAGGAGACAAAATAAATCAATAACAAACTGTATTTTATATCTATGGTGACAAGAGCTATGAAGGTAAAAATAATTTGGTAAGGGGGTTAAGAGTCTGAAGTGAGAGTGCTCTTTTGTGAAAATTCTTCAGGAAAAGTCTCTTTAGTTAGGAGACGTTTGTAGACTTGGGGGATACGAGGGAGAGAGGTATGTGGATATGTGGAGTTAATTGGAGGGAGAGTGTTCCAGGGGCTGGGGAAGCAAGCAAAGGCCCTGAGGCACCCCTGTCTTGATATTTCAAAGGAGAGTATGCAGGCAATTTCAGCAAATCACAGATGAGTATGGAAGGCTCTTTATCTGGCCACTCTTTGGTTGATACATGGGGTCTGGAGACAGATTCACATAGCTCCTGATGTAACCTTTATTATTCAACAATGAGCACCAGGACTGAGGAGAGCAGGAGAAAATATTTCTTGTGTTCTTTTGATTTTTGCTGATGGCCAAAAAAAAAAAGGGGGGGGGGATGCTTTCACATTCTCTTTGTAGTCTTGAAAAGCACTGTTTGGAGATGTAATCATTTTATTCATGTTCCAATTTTTTATCATTTATATTTTCTTTGCATGCTTGAGAAAATATGTAAATAGAACTAAGGGAGACATTGTTTTGTTTTACTTTGTTTATTGTTTTGTGTAGAGTGAGAGTGGTAGATATCTGTTGGAGTCTGGAAGGTGGGTTAATGAGTGACTCAGGTGAGGCTTAAAGGACTAAGGAGTGGTGGAGACTGTGGCAAATTGGAGAATTTATGCCCGTTTAGAGGGAAGAGATGTTACTTTAATTGATTGTTGCCATGTGAGAAAGTAGCCCTAGTTTTGAATTTATTTTCTGATTTTTTAAGAAAAGCCAGAAATGTGCATTGATGTGCTATCTCCTGATTTTTAAACGTTGGCAACTAAATAAAAATATTTCAAAACATTCTTCAGGCCAGACAAATCAATCACGCAGGCGGGATCTGGCCCCCAAGTCACAAGTTTGCAACCTTCTGGAGTATAACACCATAGTTAATTTTTACTGCCTCCTTCAAGGGATAGTATAGATCTAATAGTAACAAAGTGCTGCAAGATTTCTGTATACAGATGGTTTTCACATACCATTGTACTGTTGTTCTCCCTGTGTGGTGCTGAATATGTCTATTCTCGTTGTTGTAGGGTTTGGTCAGACAGGTCCGCTGTCTCGGCGAGCTGGTTATGATTCTGTTGCCTCTGCTGTGTCTGGTCTGATGCACATCACAGGGCCTGAGGTAGGTATCTTTCTTTAGAATGTTCATGATTCCTGCCCCCGCGACCATGTATTCCAGAGATTTTTGTCTTTCCTAACACCTAGGCTTAAACTTGAGTTAATTTTAGAAAGAAACCAGGGAAAATGAATGGCTTCTTAAAAATGGAAGGGTTCATTACAAATGTACTCAAGGCTCAATGTCAATTTGGCCCCATGGAAAAGAACAGTGTTTTTTGTAAGGGCAATAGATTAGCAGTGAACACATTTTCCGTATGTATTATATTACTCAAGCTTAATATAGGCACTTTCATGTGACTTCGGTATATTCCTTCTGTTGAATAGAATGGCTGACTAGACTAGTTCGCAGATGTCTATTTCTACCAGAGTTCCTTCATTTGGCCTGTATACATAGTGGAGGGTTTCTTTTTCCCTCTGGAATATTATAAGTGGTTATGTATTTTAAAATTTGTGTCTTAAAACCTCAGGTGTGATTGTGTCTGATTACTATTTGCATTAGATTCTGACAGTGCAAGGAAATATTCTATGTTACAACAATCCCTTTCCATTGATGATAGGTTAGGAAGTTCCTAAAAAGTATATAGGTGGTCAAAATTTCATTGGTTAGATCAAAGACTCTTAGAAAATGGACTCTTGGGGGAAACAGTTAGAATGGCATTAAATAAATAAAAAGACTGTGGAAGCCTGGTAAATAAAAATACTAAAAGACATCCATTTCCAAAACAAATTAGGTTGGTAGGCTTAAAAGACTTTTTCTGGTAGGCGTTGCTTTAGTTAACTTTTCAGGAAATATTGCTGCAGTGGTGGGATAAACTGAAGCCAGAGCGACCTCAGGTCTTTTTTTTACAGTCTTCTTTTTATTAATCTGAAAGCAGGCATTGGGATGTCAGTGACTTGGAATATAAGGTCTTTTGTGCTTTCTTTGTTGTTTCATTTTCACAAGTTTTAGAAAAAATGAGTGTGGCCTTTCCTTAAAATATTCAAGAGCGCTGGTTTTCTTTCCTCCATTGAGAGAATAGAACATGAGTATATCTCTCTTTGCTCTATCCCATAAAAGTTCTTATATGTACAAGACATTATTATTATGAATGGCTTTATTTAAGAGCCCTGAACTCGATTGCGAATATGTG
The DNA here is from genome assembly GCF_041296265.1 of Equus caballus. Taxonomy (NCBI): domain Eukaryota; kingdom Metazoa; phylum Chordata; class Mammalia; order Perissodactyla; family Equidae; genus Equus; species Equus caballus. Next base: position 11,477,197 of record NC_091687.1, read on the forward strand.
AAAAGATCTGGGACTTTTAAATTTGTATATTCAAATGTTAAAATGAATTAGCTCAAAAACAACTGAGGTCAAGGATTACTGTGGCTCCTTTAGTACCCTGCGCTGTACTCTGGCAGGGATAACCACACAGCGTGACCTCAGCCTTACCATTTATCAGTCAATACCTTTCTCTCCTGTGTTACTCTACCTGGTGATTTTTGTTCTAGCCAAGCAAATAACAACAACGTTGATATGCTTACTATGTTCAAAGCATTATTTAATATACTTTACATGTATTAAATAAAGTTACTCCCATATACTGTGTTTCTTTCACACAGACACATCTCATTTAATTCATGGATTCAGTGAATGGTTATTGCAGATATGCCTTCTGGGTGCCAGGAATTGTGGCAGGTACTGGGGATTGAGCAGGCAACAGGGTAGGCAGAGTCCTTAAGTGGGGAAAATAAACGTTAATGGAAAATAAACACTGAATACAAACAAAAAGAGGTCTGAAGACGAGTACAGGATGCTATTAACATATATAACAGTGTGCCTCAGACCATTATAATACTTCCAAAGATCTCTGAAAAATGTGGTTTGACAGTGAAGGATAAGAACAGACTGAAGAGAATCAGGCCATGCTAGGAGTTCCCCTTAAAGGAGTTGTTTTCCCCTGTTATCAGCAATATATCTCAACTTGCCAAGCCTCTCGGCAGAGACTGCACAGGAGGGATCACTTCTGAAAGCCTTGGCTAATCTTTTAAACTAGCCAATGCAGATGACTATTGCCAATTAGATCATGTTGCACGTGAACATTTATCTACCTGCACAGCTGTGTATTTGTGCTGTGGCATAACTCCATGTTGTCCGATGCCTGATTGGAGCCCAAGCTTCTCTATCATTAGGAGACTTCACCACGTCACCCTACACAGTGCAGCCTAATGTTGTCAGGATGGTTGGTTAGGGAAGGCTTCTCTGAGGACCAGATATTTAAGAGGGGACACACGTAGGCATTAGCCTGGTAACTAGAGGGCACCACCTTTCATCGTGTCTAAATGTTGGAGAATCTGGTAGGTGTGAGGAGCCAAAAGAATGCCAGGGTCATTGGATTATTGCGAGATAGCAAAGAAGGGGGAAAATGAGGCTGGAGAGGTGGGGAGTGGTGGCTGAGCTTGCTGTTTATCGACTTATTATGTTACTTAATAGTTTGACAAGAGAAGATACATTTATCATTTATACATATTTTTAGTGATGATCTAGTATATTTCTGCCTGGAAAATGAGGGATATTCCCAAAGTATAGACCAACAATATGCTGAAAAAACTCAAAATGCATGTTTTTTTTCTATAATGGAGTAATAATGCCAGTTTTATCCCAAAGGGGCATCACCTAAATGTATAAAGTAGAATAAAATTTATGAAAGCAGTCTTTATCATGGGATTTAAGCAGACTAGTGACATTTGACTTCCACTAAATCTAAAATCTAGCCTTTTAGGCATGCTGTGGTGTTGTCAGATAAGATTCATATTTGATTATGAAAAATAGAGAACCAGTATTGAGTACCTACACTATGCTAGACCCATGCTTGATGTTTTACATAGGCTATTATATGTTTTGATCCTCACATTCATCCTTCCAGGATCAATTTATTGATCAGTTCTGTAGCTGAAGCTTAAAGGCTTAGAAAACTTGTCTAGACTGTCCAGGGATGTAAAAGGCTAAACCCAGACTGTGAACGCAGGTCTGCTTTATCCTTATAGCCTGTACTGTATCCATTGTCCATGCTGCCTGAAGAATGAATCCTGATTTTTGTTGTATTTGCATTTTGCTTGTGCATGCTGTTGATATGATAATGTTACATTGTAGCACATAGACCATTTGGTGTGATAAGACCATACTCAACTAAGAGTCTGGAGGCCTGGCTCTATCTAATTCTCTCCTGTGTAATGTTTACTGGCTGCCCTAAAAAGGGCCCTGAGAGAATCTAAGCCTCATAAGACAGTGGTGTTTGCTTGGTCACTGCTGTATCTCTATGCCTAGAGCAGAGCCTGGTACTTAGTAAGCACTCAATAAATATATGCTGAATGAATGAATGAATGAGTACCTGGCACTGTGCTATGTGAACATATTATATGGCTTCTCTGTGTTTCAGTGAAGTACATCTGGAAGTGATGCTCACCCACCTCCTCTTCAAGATATTGTAAAGAGCAAATGAAATGTCTTTTATAAAATAAAATATAAATAATAAAATAAAAATGAAATAAAATAATAAAATAAAAAGCTTGTTTATAATAAAAGGCAGTATACATAAGAATCAGCAGTTACTTGATATATCTGCAGACTCCTTAGCTCCACCCTCAGAGATACTGATTTGTGGTGGAGCCCCCAAATATGCATATTTTGTGATGGCCCCAAGTGCTTCTGATGGACATGGTTTGTGGATCACACTTGGAAACATTATGATAGGCATTATTATTAAAATCCCCTTTGCATTGGAAGTAGACAGCAGATATTCTTTCATAGACTCTGACAGAAGTTAATGACTCATTAAGATCTACATATTTTTCAATTATAATCTGTGCTTCAAACAAAATCATATTCTGTTATTTTTTTCATGTTCATGGCCCTACGCTAACCAGTTATTACTCGAAAGGGACATCTATCTATCTATCTATCTGTTTTTTTGATGCATATGTGATGTGGAGATGGGATTGGGAATGAAATCAATGAGTGTGAGATTCTGGAAAGTAAATGACTCAAACATGTGTAATACATGTTCTAAGTAATAATTCACCTGTGCATTATGAACCATTTAAACATCAAGAAGAGTCATATTGATCAACCAATGAACAAAGATGTATTGACCATATGTGTATAGAACTGTATTAAATACCATAAGGAATTTAATGAATTACTCTATAAGTAGTGATTTAGTTGACTAGATTAGATATATACTCATGGAAAAATTAGAAAATAATAGAAAACTGCATAAAATTAAATGGAACATTATGTATCAGACAGTGTACAGAACTGTAAGATAGAGGATCTCTAACTTTTTCTTGAGGATAAACAACCTTTGGAACCCTTGAGTTTTATGATCCTACAGGCCTGGAGTTGGGGAATGGGTGAGTGTGTATGTATGTGTGTGTGTGTATGTATGTGTGTCTACATATGTGATGTTTATAATGAAGTAAGTTCTTTGCAAGCAGCTGAGGGGGCAGACATGTGAGGGCAAGTTGAATATGGTGGCAGTTGTCACCTGTTTCTGTTTCCATGGTAGGGACAGCTTCTCATTCAACTTTTGTGTCCTAGTGCCCAGTACAATAAGTGCTCTTTAAATGCTTTTTAAAAAATTTCATTAATAACATCCTCAACATCTAATTTGTGCCTTATATGGAATGTGTTGGAGAGAACTTATCATAACATAAGGAAGTAAAATATAAGTGCGTTTCAGGGTAGGACTTCAAGGAAGGGGTGGGATTTGAGTTGAATGGCACCTGGAAAGATGAATAGGATTTGAATGGGTTGAGACACACCTAGCGGAGATCGCAGTGAACAAAGCCGGGAAAGCAGGAAGGAGGCAGGCATGCCTAGGAAAAAGCAATAGGCCGGTTATGGAAGAGCTGAGAGTTAAGATTTCAGAGTAGTGGGGGACGGTTGGTTGGGGCCATCCTTTGGAAAGTCTTCAAGGTCAGGGAAAGAGGGTGGGCTGTTGTTGGCTCATGGTGAAGTTAGGGAGGTTTTTCAGAAGGGGAGTGACATGATGAAAGCTATGCCTCAGGAGATGAGTTTGGCCCATATGTGTAGGATGGATTAAATCAAGTTTACAAGCAATGCTTCTTAGATATTTATCTCCCCTTTTAAAAACTGGGAAACATGAATAATTACACAAAGAAGAAATCTTCTTAGATTGCTGTCCAAAGGCACTGTATTATATTTCGTTTATATTTTATTCATTTTTGAAGAGATAATACACTCACATAATACTAAATCTACAAGAAACATAAGTATGTTGACTATGTAATTTATCATACAAACCAGTCCTCTTTTAAAAATGAAGAAGTCTCTCTATACAATAAATTGGTGAATAAACCAGGCTGCTGTTTATCACCCTATATCTAAGAGTCTACAGTGTAAATCACCTTCCCTCTGTCCCCACCCTACCTTCTTTTCCTTCTCAGAGACAGTCAATGCTATCACTTATCTTTTGTGTCCTTTCAGAGATATTCTATTAAAAAACAAGCAAAATAGTCTTCCCCATCTTTAGAAAAACACAATTGGTAGTATACTTTCTCAATATTTTTAAAATCCCATAAAAAATGAAGTATAATTTGTATGCAACAAAGTGAAAAATCTTAAGGTGTGGCTCAATGAAGTTTTATAAATATATAGACCTGGATAAACATCACTCAGTTCAAGATATAGTGTATTTCCATCTCTGTAGAAAGTTTCCTCGTACCTCTTCGTAAGCAATACCACCTCCTCCTAGAGGTAATCACTATTTTGACTTCTACTCCTATGCACTAGTTTTACCTGTTCTTGGACTTCGACAAATAGAGTCATATCCTATGTCCTTTTCAATGTCTGGCTTCTTTTGCTCAGCATGTTTTTGAGGTCCATTCAGTTGTCACGTGTATCAGTGGTGAGTTTTTATTGCTGTATAGTATTCCATTGTGTGAATAAACCACAATTTATCCATTGTTCTGTTAATGAACATTTGAGATGTTTCTAGTTTTTGCCTGTTATGAGTATAACTCCTATGAACATTCTTTTGAATGTCTTTTGATGGACACACACATTTCTCTTGGGCATATATCTAAGAGTGGAACGGATGGGTCACAGGTTAGGTGTACATTTAGCTTTAGTATACTGCCAGTTTTCCAAAATGGTACCAGTTTTTACTCTACCAACAATGAATGAGAGTTTTAGTTATCTTCACCAACTCTTGACAATGCCAGTCTTTTTAATTTTAGTCATTTTGGTGGTTATGTAGTAGTATCTCGCTGTAATTTGAATTTGCATTTTCCTGATGAGTAGTGATGTACCTTTTTTTCACATGCTTAGTGTTCATTTGGATATCTTTGTGAACTGTATGTTTGAATCTTTTCTGTTGTTGTTATTAGAGTGTTAATCCTTTTCTCATTGATTTATAGGATTTCTTTCTATTCTGGGTGTAAGTATTTGTCAGACATATGTATTGCTGATATTTTCTCCCAGTCTATGGCTTACATTTTCTCTATCATAATGATTTTTTTCCTTTTTTTTTGTTTTTGAGGAAGATTACCCCTGACCTAGCATCTGCCACCAATCCCCCTCTTTTTGCTGAGGAAGACTGGCTCTGAGCTAACATCTGTGCCCATCTTCCTCTACTTTTTATATGTGGGACGCCTGCCACAGCTTGGCTTGACAAGTGGTGTGTAGGTCTGCACCTGAGATCTGAACTAGGGAACCCTGGGCCGCTGAAGTGGAATGTGTGAAATTAACCACCATGCCACCGGGCTGGCCCATAATGATTTTTTTGATGAGCAGTTTTTAATTTTAAGTCAGATTAATCAGTTTTTTTCTTTTATAGTTAGTGTCTTTTATGTCCTGTTTAGGAAATCTTTGCCTGCCCTTAAGTCATGAAGATTTTCTTCTAAAAGCTTTAGAGTTTTAGTTTTACATTTAAGGTTACATAAGGTTACATAAAACTCAATGCTTTTTTGCTTCCTATATCTTGGAGCTTATTCTATATCAGTACACTTGCTCTTATTGTGTCTGTATCTATGGATGTACCATAATTTATTTAACCAGCCTCTACTTGATGAGCATTTGGTTTCTTTTCATTATTTTGCTATTACCACAAGACTACAGGGAATATTCTTGCACCTATGTTATTTCTCTCATGTGTAACTATTTCTGTTGGAAAAATCCCTAGGAAAGAAATGCTGTATCAAAGGGTTTGTCCATTTGTACCTTTGGTAGATACTGATGTTCCACGAGATTGAACCAGTTTACACTCCTGTTAGCAATGTCTGAGAACAAGGACCTGTTTTAAATTTGAAATATTTGTGTAGATTAAACAACTAGAGATGCAGCCATTTCTAACACACACACGCACACTCCTTTTTTTAATTCTACTATATGTATTGTTTTTAATATCTCTAGTATCTAGTATCTAAAGAACTTCATGCTCTTTAAATATTATAGGGATTACGAATTCTTAGGCATATGAAGTATATTTTCTCTTTGATGACCCATATCAGGATAATATCTTTCCTTGATCTTAATCTTATTTATTTATTATAAATATTAATATATTAATAAGAGAGATTAAAAAGTCTAGATTAAATAATCAGCTTTTCCTTAATTCATGCCCCTTTCTAGGATGGCACTGCTTAAACATAGCTGACCATTGATTAGTCAGAGTTCATGGTGAAATAATTTTATTTATCTGTTTTATTTCTATTTTATTTTAATTTACTTTTAAAAGTAATTATTTTTATAAATGATATATACTTCTTATAAAAAGTTAAGCAATGCAGAAAATAAAAGAGAAGAAAACCAGAAATTATCCTAAATTTCTCCACTGAGAAGTTACTAGTACTAATATTTGGTGAACATCATTCCAGACATCTGTTTATGCTCACATGTGGACATGTTCGGAGGGCATGATGAATAGAAATAGTTTTATAACAATGAGATCATAACATTCTTGTTAACTTAAAGCAAATAAGTATTGAATTTTGTTGAATTTGAGAGGAACAAAACGTAAAGTGAAATGGAAGGCATTGCTCAAATTTAGCTAAATTTCTTTTTTACAAAAGTAATTGTTCCTAACAGATCGTTTTGTGGTTGAGACAAAAGACTGTGAAAACCCTTAAGATATTGGAGTCATTTCATGCTTCTTTAACTACCTTCATATTCAATTTTAAATATTACGTATTGATTCTGTGCTATGGGAATTATTAGCATTGTTACACTTCTTCCCTCTACTTCCCTTCCTTCACTTCCCAATTGTTGCTGATTAAGTGCTTTTACTTAAAGTTTACTTAGTACTCATACTTAACCACTTTTACTTGGTAAGTACTTTACTTGCCCTAACCCTGATACTAACTCTAGTCTAGTTCATAACATTTAAATTCTATACTGCCACCACAATTTCCCCGGCTTGCAGTTGGCTGAGGTACAGAACTAGAAGTGGGGTGAGGCTGAAGAACAGGGGTGGTAGGAAGCCAAGCCTTGCAGGGCTGAGTGCAATCTTTTCTGGGGCTTGGGTTGTCCTCTTTCTGGGACTTCCCCAACAAAGGCCCTGTGCTAGGTCTACACTGTCCAACCACGGGGTGGTTGAACTCCCACGTGAAAGGAAAAGGCAAATCCTGGCAGCACTTTGTGCCTTGGTTCTGGGCCTGAGACTTTCTCCTTTAAGGCTATTTTGGTTAACTTTTCCCAGTGTTGTTTGCTTAATTTTTCATTGTGCTTCTCTCCTATTAAAGATTTTTGACCTGGATTATCATGATTTGGTTGACTAAACCTATTTTTCCTCAGTACTGTGTGGGCAAAGAAGGGGACGTGAGGAGCTGCACTGTGTGGCCAGTACCTCCATCTTCAGTTTCTTTCCTTGGCCTCCACTTTTCAGAGTGATGACATGACATTTTCCACGCTCCTTGTTTGGTTGTTAATAGGACCAATTTGTATTACCTAGGAAAAACAATAAACAAACAAACAGGTGGTGGGGAAAGTACCAATGGGCTGCTAGAACTGTGCTTTAATGTATCTGTTCACTACCAGAAAGCAAGATTATCCAATTGTACTTGTGTTTTCTTGAGTGAAATGATGTAGTGTAACATTTGATTTGTTTATTAGAATCATAGTTCCATAGGTCACATAAAGCCAGGCCAGGTGGTCTAGTGGCTAAGATTTGGTACTCTCACCACCATGGACCAGTTGTTTCTGGTCAGGGAACCACACCACCCATCTGTTGGTTGTCATACCATGGAGGCTGCATGTTTGCTGTGGTGCTGAAAGCTGTGCCACTGGTGTTTCAAATGTCAGCAGTGTCACCAAAGATGAACGTGTTTCGGTGAAGCTTGTAGATGAAGGCAGACAAGGAAGGAGGACCTAGCCACCTGATTCCGAGAAAATTGGCTATGGAAACCCTGTGAATAGCAGCGGAGCATTGTCTGATATAGTTTAGGAAGGTGAGAGGATGATGCGGGCCTGTTCCGCTCTGCTGGACACAGGGGTGCTAAGGTTGAAATTCTCGACAGCACTAACACCACCACCAAGGTCACATAAAGATTTCAAGATAAGAAAGTCCTAAGGATAAACTACAAATTGGTAAACTATAATTTTATTATGATAAATGTTTTGGGATAGCTTCCAAACAATGGAAGATGTTTTGTGAAACACAGCAAATTTTACCAAAAATTTTCAGATATAATTACTACAGTAGTTATAGTGATCATCAAAGTGATAAATATTTAGAATTTATAACATATCATTCTTATTTCCTAACACGTCTCATAAATATAGTGTTTAGTAAGAATTTGCTTTATTAAAATCTATTAAAGCTAATGAATAATATAACTGTGGTAAGGGATTAAAGTTTGGACATAATGAGGCGATTTGATTTTTATCAGAGCAGTTGTGTGATATAGTGCAAAGAGCATGGATTCTGGAGGTGCACAGGGTTTGAATCTGGCTTCTGCTATTTATTGTCTATGTAACTTTAGAAAAGCTATGGTGAATATTCTGAATTATCTAATTTGTTTATTTAGAATTTGTTTTTCTTTATTCTGTAAAATGTCATGCAATCTCCTGTAGTTTAAAATTTCAATTTTATTCTCTATCATTGTGTTTCTTTTTCTGTAATTTAAATGCCTTAAAAATGTACCTGTTCTTTTTTTCTGGAAAATTCCTTTTTCAAAAATTTAACACATTTATGTTTGATAATTCATTAGTTTTTGTATGATCAAAATAAAATATTTACTTTAAACTTTGAAATAGAATAGTAGTAGAGGTGCCCTTCAGTTTGAACTCATCCATAAATTGAAAAGAACAGTAGCAGGAGGTTTAAGCAAGAGGTGATTTATTTTTTGCTTGGACCTATGAAAAAGTTAAAAGACACCAGACTGATTGCTTACAATCTGTAGGTTTGCATATTTTCTCTTATTTGCAATCCCATTTTCTCCTGATGTTTTCTTTTGGTCATCAAAGTCTAAGAATATATTCTCATCTAAAAAATTATATGTTGGTATTACATGGACTGAGGAATGAGGATGCATATGTATTTCCTCTTTTTAGGGTGAGGAAGGCTTAGCACCTATGTCTGGTTGGGAATGAGAGTTCTTAATGATCAATAGTCCTCGTTATAGAGGCTGTTATTGTTACCATCTTTCTAAACTGTTCAGTAAATGTAATCAGAATTAGAATAAATTATTTTTATTTAGCATTTTATTTAACCAAGTTATTTCTTTATGTTGATTCTCTTGATATTGTCCATATCATTTTGAGCTGTGTCCATTCTCATTTCACATTGCTGAGCAAGAAGATTATTATAGTTTATTTATATATAACACTGGTATGCCTGGAACTATAATACTGAGTTGGTTTATAAGCACCAAAAATTCCAGAGAAATGTCAACACATTGGAAATATTCTAAAGAAATGTTAAACAACAGTATCCTTTTAAAAAAAAAAAAACAAGGAGGAAAGATTAAAGTAAATATAAACAGTTTACTTAAATGTTGTAGGACAAAAAGGACATTTAAGTATATATAAATTCCAGTATAGAAAGGGAGTATAGGTTTGGAAAATTGTTTTGAAATATTATCCATGCATAGCTTCCAAGGAATACTTTCAAATTCCTCTCAATGGGAGGATGTTCATTCTCGGCTGCTGTACCTTCTGCAAACTCCAGGGTAGGGACGGTGTCACAGGCTTCTTGCTCTCCTTCCCCACATCTAGTCCTTGATTCTACAACCTTATGCCAACACTCATTCCACTTCTAAAATCTATGCACAAACTCTCTCTCCCACCCTCATAGCTTCAACCTTCCTGGGCTTGTCTCTTCTCTGCCATGTTATCTTGGAACTTTAACCCTCACAGTTTTCTTTTTAAGTTCAATTCCTGACATTATCTTGAGCAGTTTTAACATCTTCATTGATCAACTCCTTAATCATTGATGATGCCTTCACTGAATGGTCTCAGGAATCAAGACCTGCGTTTGAACTTTCATTCTGTCCTTCAGTGTGACATTAGACAACTTGTCTGACTTCAATTTCCTCCCTTGTAAAACAGGGAAAATGTTTTTTAAATGGTAGTTGTAAAGTTGTGAAGTCATGGTAGAAGCATCACATAAATTATATGTAAAACCATGCTGTAGTCATATTCAAATGCCTGTTGTATAGTTAGGTTTTGTTTCTTGTTCTTGTTGTTAGTGGTGTCCAGTGGCTTCTGACTCCTAGTGACCCTGTGTACAGCAGAGTGGAACCCCGCCTGGTCTTTTCGTGCCATCCTCTCGTCTTCTGGCGCTGTATCAGACACTGCTCTGCTGCTATTCATAGGGTTTTTATGGCCAATGTTTTTGGAAGTGGGTGGCTAGGTCCTTCTTCCTAGTCTGTCTAGTCTGGAAGCTCCACTGAACCATTTCTACCATGAGTGACTGTGCTGGTGTTTGAAATACCAGTGGCATAGATTCCAGCATCACAGCAACGAGCAGATACCACAGTATGACAACCAATAGAAGGGTGGTATGGTTCTCCACCAGGAATAAACCCGGGCTGCAGGAGTAAGAATGCCACATCTTAACCACTAGACCACCAGGGCTGGTTATGTTTACTCAGCGACAGTTATTTGATCAACCAACTCATATGACCACATTTTATATTTTGTGTTGTATGTGAAAATTCCATTTTGGGCTCTATTCTCTGGTTGTATATTCCACATCACAAATTCCTTGACCTTATTGACTCTTTTAAACCTATCTTGCTACTCACCTAGTCATTCACCTCCTTTCTACTTCAATTCCCCTGCTACTGTCCATAACAAAGAAGTTGGATTATGGGTCTCTTCACGATGTCATTTCTGAGCTTGAGGTAACCTATGCTCTAGCAATGGTTTTCATCTTGGGGTAGTAGTCCCCACCCTCAATCCAGGGTAGTTTTAAAATGATGCTTTAGGTTGTTACTGACATTTAGTGCTTAGGGTAGGGATGGGTAAACATCCTTAAGGTATGAGACAGGCTCATGAATCTAAAATTCTCCCTCCAAAATGCCAATAGTTCCCCTAATGAAAGCACTACTGGATATGCAGGACTTTCGTTCATCCTTTGTGACCTAGTTCCTTTCTTAGCTTTCTTAGGCAAAATTTGCCACTTCTTTCTATGTGCTCCTATATAACTTTCATTATGCTGCTAATTGCACGTGTGTCTGTCTCTGTGTTTAGAATATAAGTGACTTGATTCAGGGAGAGTGTCTTTGTGACACTTACTTTTGTGTTTCTAGAGTATACCACAGACACCCACTGCAGAGTTGGTGCTCACTGATTATTTGTTGTATGTGAATTTGGAATCTTTAGTGGTTCCAGGAAGGGTTCAACTTCTGTTTCCTAATAAGTTGATACATGGTAGCAACAGTTATGGCATTTGAGATTCCTTTGGAGTTCTTTAAGGGACATACTTAAAAATAAAAGAAGGGTCTTTTCTATGGGTAGAACATTTCATATAAACCCCATACTCAGAAAATATGAATAGAAAATTTTTGGGTAGTGACTGGAAAAATATAGTAAAAATATTTGAAAAAATATTCAGTTTGAGGTAAAGATTAAAAACCATATAATTTTCTTCCTAATATTTTTGCCTTCTGAGTCTTATGAAAGAAAGAACCTCCCCTTCCTTTTTTTTTCTATATCAGTAAATGGTTACTTTTCAGAGTGTTGTGTTCATTTTGAGTCATCATCCTTTGAAAAAATGTTATAATCAGAGAAGATCCTGAAAAGAATGGCCAAAATTATCCCAGGGATATGAAATAGTTTCTTCAATGAGAGTCTATAGCAACTGGATTTTTTTTGCCATAGATATAGCAAAGAAAAGATTTGATTTCTGTTTTCATCTGTTTTTTTGGAGGATGTGGAACAGTTATTTTTATTGTTCATAGAACAATGAAGAAGAGAAAATGAACTCACACCAGAGAGAAAATTTTAGTTAGCTGAAGGCAGAGCTTTTTGACCATTAGGGTTCTGGACCCTGCAGTTCATAAAGAAACTGGTTCTGCAGTTCCTATTAGCATGTGGGGTGGAGAGATTCTGGGCCTTGAGACCATCCTAGCTTGAAACCCTAGCCCCATTTAACATCTCTGAGCCTTGCTTCTTTCATTTGTAAAAATGAAAATACTAACACATATCCTGAAAAATGTACTCAGATTGAATGAGATAATGTGTAGGCAAACACCTGGAAAATAATGCCGCTCCTTCTCCCTTTCTGGTGCGTGCCTCGCATGTACTAGAGACGCGATAACTGTTCTCTTTCCTCCAGAGATCTTTAAGGAGAGAGGGATAAGCATCTCTCCTGGATGATTTAGAAATTTACCTAAAGGCAGGAATTTGGACCAAATGATGCTTTGAGAGCTTTTAAAGCTTTAGGAGTCTTTATTTACTGTTTTATTTTGGAAACTAGGTAATAAAATACTTTTTTCTTAGGTCTTTTGTGGGAAAGATTGACTAGTCAACGATGTAGTGTTTAATTCATACTGTAATTCTACGTAGTAAAGAGAAAGATGCTGAGTGTCTTGAATTGCTATTTGAATTCCATAGAGAATTTTGATGGAAAGTTAATGAGAACTTAAATTCTCAGTTAGTGTCTTCCCTAGGGGATTGGACTGCAGGGCAAATCACAACGTGCACTCTGCACTCCTGCCTTTTCATCTAAGTAAAGTCAGGGTAAAATAACTATAAAGGAGGAGTTTGAAGGGGTCCCTAAAGGGCTACATGCAGCTTTGAGGAGATAAAGGGAAGTCAGGTTTAGCTCAGCTCACCTTCGTTATGAAACACATCCTTCTTACCCATTGTTCCCCCCTTGACTGGCTGTCCAGCACCATAACCCTGTTCAGCTATAACTGAGAAATAGCTTCCAGATTAACGTTTGAGAAAATAGTTTAATTTTCTGTCTTTCACTACATGTTCAAGGAGGAGGAGACACCTGCACTTTTGGCATAAAAGGTTCTAAAATATTAGGAGCAATAATATTTGTCTGTATAAAATCAATACCTTTCAGTAGAGTCAAATGTGTTTTTACTCATCTCTAGAAGTAGTGTTTCTCTTTATATATTGAGGATAAACAAATGCAAAGATACTGAATACTTGGCCTGCAGTCATAGTCACTGGAAAAGAACTTTGAACTTTTAATAAAGCTCACATTTGTGTTAGTAAATCATAATTCCTGGCCTGAGGGGTAAGGGATGTTGAGGAACTTTTCACTAGAGAACTATAGCATGCAATCCTACAAGAATTTCAGAAGCCGGTTGAATTACAGATTTTCAAGTTTAGGAGCACTGATACCGATTTTGTGGTATACCAGAAGTTTTTAGAATTGCCTAGAGAACTCTAAATAACACATAAATTCCCTTGTCTTAGACCTAATGAAACAGAAACTTGGGATGGTGTTACTTCTGCGTGCATTCTTGAAAATCCTTCTGAGTGATTCTGCTGATCCATCTGGTTTTGGAATCACCGGTCTAAGAAATAAGAGATACTGTTAACACTTTGTGAAAGAAGAGCATGTGATTTCTGTTTGTTCCTCAATCCATGGCATTCCGGCTCCCGTGGTCACCTCACCGATGAAATTGCTCTTGTGAGGGTTTCCAGTGACCTCTTAATGGAAACTACAGTCGGTACTTTTCCTTTCTTATCTCTCCTGGATAGCAGACAGTGTGGACTATCCCTCCTCGCTGCTCCTTTTCTCCTTGTCTTCCGTGATATCACTTCTTTCCTGGGTTCCTTCCCACATGTCTGTTCTCTCTCTCAGGCTCCTTCAGGGTCTCCTGTTCCTCAGCCTGCTTTTTAAATAGTGAGTGTGCCCAGAATTCTGTGCTTTGACCTCATCTATTCTTTTCACTTTTTTATGCTAATACTGCAGCCATCAGCCGCATGTGGCTGTGAAGCGTTTGAAATGTGACTAGTTTAAGTTGAGGTGTGCTGTAAGTGTAAAATATACATTGGATTTCAAAGACATATGAACAAAGTCATGTAAAATTTCTCAATAATTTGTGGAAATCAGTTACATGTTGAAATGATAATATTTTAGGTATTTAAGTTAAATGAAATATATTAGTAAAATTAATTACACCTGTTTCCTTTTACTTTTTATAGTTTGGCTACTAAAGTTTTAAAAATTACACATGTAACTTTTAGTTTGCTCACATTATATTTCTGTTGGATATCACTGTTCAGTATGTTCTTCCTAGATAGCATCTCAAACCTACTGTGTCTTAACTGCCATATGTAATGTTTTGGCTCTCAGATTTGTGGCTGCTGCCCAGTTCTTTATTTCCTGGGCTCTAGGTTTTGTATTCAACTCTTGATTTGAATACACTGTAAGCCCCTTGTACTGAACAAACAAAAAAATAAATTCATCAAATTTACTTCCCTTTCCCTTTATCCTATCTCAATTGAACAATGAACCCAAACCCAGAAACCTAAACTTATATCCAAACATTCACTAAGTCTGATTGGTTCTATGGTCTAACCCTTGTTCCTGTTTTTTCATTCTTTTTATTCCTACTGCTATTGACTTAGTTTAGTCCCTGATCTTTCACATGAATAATTGTGATAACATCCTACTTGGTTCCTTGCCTCAAATCTCAAACCTTATGATTCTTCTTCCTATCTAATCTACAAAGTGATGCTAGAGTGATAATTTTAATTTATATTTAATAAAAATGACCTTGACGCTTCTTTTCTGGAAACCCTTTCCTATCACAGTTAGGAAAATACATAAACAAACAAATCAACCTAACTTCGTTAGATGTGCTATCAGGCCTTCATGATTTGTCTTTGGTTGCTTCCAGCCTCATTTCCTATCATTCCCTCACATTCTTTCTTTGCTTCAGTCATCCAAACTACTTGCAAACTACTCTCCAAAATAATAAATTCATTTTTAATATGTTTTTAAAGAGTCATAGACTTCTTTGAGAATTTGACGAAGGCTATTGAACCTCTCTAGAAAATTAACATATAGAATTTTTCCTGTAGTTCCAGAGGGATCTTGGACCACCTAAAAATGGGACGAGAACTGCAGTTTATATCCTTCTGTTTCCTAGCGTCCTTCTACATTGTATGCTAGTTTTCTTCTTAGTCAGTTGTAAGCCTCGATCTCTATTTTGCTAACAATTATTGTGTAAGAAATCAGCCTAAAACTTAGTGATTTAAAACAAGAACAATCATTTTATTAACTCTCATGGTTTCCACGGGTCAGGAACTTGGGAAGGGCTCAGCTGGGTGGTTCTGGTTTGCAGTTTCTCAGGCAATTGCAGTGAAAGCAGGAACAATAGGGGCTGGAGCAGGTTGGGGCTTCCAGGCTTCTCTCTGTGTTAATCTCAGGGCTTCTCCATGTGGTCGCTCTGCATTGGCTGGGTTGGGTTTCCTCACAGTATGGGACCTCAGGGCAGTCAGAGTGTATATTGGGGCACACAGGGCTCTACTAGGACAAATGCTCCAGTAAACAAGGCAAAGTCAGCAGTACATATGTTTTATGACTTAGCTGTGGAAGTCATGCTCCAACTCTTCTGCAGCATTTTATTGGTTACAAGCATGTCACAAGCCCACCCAGACTCAAGGAGAAAGGAATTAGACTCCACCTCTTGATGGGGGGAGTGGCAAGGTACTAAAAGGGCCTATGGAATGACAGATATTACAGCCGTCTTCGGAAAATACAATCTGCCACAGTCTCTCCACATGCTGTGATGCTACATAAGGAGCAGGTGGGAGTTAGGGACAATGTTTCCACTTTGTGGAGAAATCTTTAGTAACAATGAACTTTTTGTAACTTTGATTGATCATTTCTTGGCTTTGTCTGTGGTAAAAATTGGTTATGGACTGAGCTTTATGATCTCAATATAAACTTTCTCTACTACTAGTGTCTGAACCTAGTTACAAAAGAAAGAACCAGGATGAAAGAAGAGAGCAGATATCTCTTGACACATTAGATAGCAATTTTGAGTGGGTAAAAAGGATATGTTTTCATCATTTATTCCCGACCTTTTAAAACTTGTATCTTAACAACTTGATAATCCATTTGTATAAAATGAATGCATTGCCACAGAGAGCAGAGAGATAAATGTTCTCCTATGTGCCAATGTTTATTATCGTGCACCAAGACTGACCTTAATAGGCCACCAGTTCTATGTAATTTTTGGCATAACTAAATAAGACTAAAGTAATTTTTTTTAACCACATTATCTCCTGCTTTTGTTTGGCTTATTCTAGCAACTCCATGCATGTGGTCACCACAGCTACCATGAGTGTTTCTATCCAGTTTTGCTTAGAGGGTTCAGGAAGAAATTGTATTGGATAACTTGTAACACTGATGTAGAAAGACTTTTCTAACAAAAGTAATTGCATTCAGAGTCTATAGTGTACATTTTTGAGATATCACTTACTGATGGGGAAATGAAAATTAAATGAAATAGGTAAAATCATAAACTAGGAAAAGTCCTCAAGAGTTCTCTGTTTTGTTTCTTCTAGGTATGACTTACCTAAATCATAACAGATATAGACAATTACTGACTAACGTCTGGAGGAAAGGTCTGGATCTCCCCTCTGGAATATATACGACTGAGTTCAGAGGAGGCCTGTTAAATATAGGATTGATTATATGTGAATCTTAGTGGGTATGAACGTTGTCTTGTCTCAGGAGTTAGAGACATTGACTTTTAGATTTGTTTTTGCTTCTCTCTGATCCATTAGCACAGAAAGCTGTAGCAAAGAAACTATAGCTAGGAAACTCTTTCTTGAACAACATGGAAAGAAGTAAAATAATTTTTCAAATTATTTCTTAGACCATCCCTTAAAATATCACAATTCCCCAACCATCCATTCCGTTTTCTCCCAGCCAGGCTAGGAGGACAGCCAGGCTAGATGATATTTTGGGCATCTCACTGTGGGAGCTCGCTCAAGATGATTTAGATGGTATTTCATCACTGGACAAGAAAATAGTATGACTGATGTGTTAAGGCATCTTTGAAAATTTGTAGTTTTGTCCACGTTTTAATTTACTGGCCTCCCAGTGAATGTATTCTTCCAGTTATTTTCTGAAAAATGTTTTGGTTTACATTTTTCAGAGTGATAAAACCATATTTCTCTGTAGGTGCATTAGGTTGCTTGCCATTCACTTGAATTTTGTGCAACAAACCATCCCACATCAGGACCGATCATTTCTAATTGGAGTTGTAGAAATGAGAAATCAGCTCACACATTTAAAATTTTTGCTCTGTAGTGATTGTCTGAAAAGGAAAGATGATGAATACTGGAGTTATAACAAAATACTATGTGGGGGCAAGATGGTAGTGGAAAGAACAAGCTTTGGGGTCAGAATTCCTGAGTTCTAGTTCTAGTTGTATCGTTTTCTCTCTGTAACTTTGACAAGTTAATTTATCATCAAAATCTTTCTTTTGTAATCTATAATGGGGGTAATATGGGTATTTGTAGAATTACTGTTGAAAGTTAAATGTAACAGCATATGTTAAAGCACTTTGAAAAGCAGTAAGCTGTGCATAACATTATGGACATGCAGAAGACCTAAAGAAAAGCTTCCTGCTGGTCTAGTAAATGCAAAATAGTTAAGAATTCAGATCTGGTCGTGAAGACTTATGGAGGGCAATTGAATCCAGCACTAGTAGCCTAAATTTGGTGTATTACTATGCTAACACTCTTTTCTCCATCGTATCAGGGATCTCTTTGCCAGTAAGTCGTAGAAACTGATCTCTTAACAACTGTCCTCTTTCCTGCTTCTCTACCTTCACTGATAAGGAGACTTATTACGGGATCCTTTCAAGTCCTGACAGGCTGTGATTTAGGTTGGAGGACTCCATAGTGTCACTGAGGCACATGGTGTGTGTGTGTGAGGCGGGGTGATAGATTTCGTTACGACTGTTTACAGGTGAGAAAGTGAAGGCATCTACAGCTTTGAGTTCAGGGTTTCAGCCGTCCAGTGGAATTTCCTTCATGTAGGGGAAATGTTACTTTGTGAAAATTTATACGTGAATGTCGCTATAAGCATATTTTTAGAATCAGTGAGTGGTCTGAGTAGATTGTATGTTTGAAACAGAAGGTTCAGATACTGTGTAGTTCTGGAGTCTATGTTCATGAAGTGTGAAGGCAGTGACTGTGGTGAGTGTGTTCTCGTGTACCAAAACCCTCATTTGATCTGAATATACCATTTTTTGTTCTCCGCGCTGTCCTTTGTACTTCTACTAAAGATACTTTTCTCCTAATTAGGGCTGCAAGTCAGGCTTATGGTGGATTTCATAATCAAAGTATCACCTTCATATTAAGAAACTTAATTTCCTGTTGATTTTCTCCCAAGTTGATTTCATTTTCAATCCCTCCTCACCCGATCAATAATCAAAGTCTGCGAATTCAGATTTCTGAGTATCTCTTGAGTCCATGCCTCCCCTCTTCTCTGTTGCTCATTGAGGTTCTCATCTTGTCTCTCTCCCCTGAGCTATTGCCAAATCTTTCTGATGGAGCTCCTGGCACCACATCAAGTATCTTATAAAAAGTCACATTTCTGCAGCCTTTTACATTCATAGAGTGCCTTTATACACCTTTTCTTATTTAATTCTCATCTAACCGGTGAGCTGGATTTTATCATTACCCGCATTTGACAACTGAGAAAAAACTAAGAAAGGCTCAGATCTTTCCAAAGGTTATGCAGTTAGTGAATAGTGGAAGAATTCATATTTCAGAAAATAGATCACTAAAAAATTTCATGTGCCCTAGGGTAAAAACAAAATTTTCTGTAGATTACATTAGTATAGTGAATGACTGAGTGTGAAATAAAAATATGACATAGAGACACAGATACATCAAAGGATAATTTTTTATTTTGGAAATGAAACAAAAAAAGTTTTAGCGTTTTTGTTGTTTTATGAAGTATTGGGTTGAGTAATGTATCTAAAGAGAAAAATCCTTGATGACTTTTCAAATTCATGCCTTTTTATTGAACATCTGCCAGAACTGATTTAAAGTTTTTTTTGTACTCTCTTTTTTTTTGCTGAGGAAGATGAGCCCTGAGGTAACATCTGTTGCCAATCTTCCTCTTTTTTTGCTTGAAGAAGATTAGTCCTGAGCTAACATCTGTGCTATCTTCCTTAACTTTATATGTGGGTCACTGTCACAGCATGGCTGATGAGTGGTGTGGCTCCACACTCAGGATCTGAACCCATGAACCCGGGCCAACAAAGTGCAGTGTGTTGAACTTAACCACTATGCCACAGGGCTGGCCCCTTTTATGTACTTTTTAACAAGACAAGGTTTTGAATAACTTAGAAAAACACATACCTTTTCTTTCTCCCTTCCTCCTTTCATTTCTGTCTTTTTTTAAAATCTGTTTGGCGAACTCTGAAAGTAATGACAATAGATGTGGAGAAATGAATAAAAGTGTTAAAGTGTCTTAAAGTGTATCTGGGAAATAATCTTTTTAAGTTTTAAATTCTTAATTTATAATTTAGGAGACTGTGATGTAAGGGGAGCAAGAGAAGACCTTTACAGGGAGCTGCCTGTCTTTTTCCCCTTCTCTAGGGGAGAAATAAAAACCACTAAAACATTTCTGCCATTTCAAAATTGTCATATTTTATTTTTTAAAGAAATAACTCAGGTTATACTTTTCAACTTTTAAATTTTGAAGCAGTTTTGTGCTCATAGAGAAGTTGCAAAAATAGAATGGCAAGTTCCTATATCCTTCATTCAGTTTCCTCTAATGTTAACACTACACAAAACCATAATACAATGGTCAAAACTAAGAAATAAACACTGGTGTGATACTATTAATTACACTCCATGCTTTATTCAGATTTCACTACTTTTTCCACTAATGTTCAAGTTTTCACGAGTTTTTGAATCTGTGAATGAATGGAGGATGACAAAGTATAAGGAAAGAACATTGAGGCAATGAGAGTGGAGAAATACACAGTGAATGTGGAAAGTGAGTAAAGTAAAGACTCAATAATTTTATGTTCTACTTTGTCATCTCACTATAACTGTCTTCAGTCTTGAGTAGAATCTTCCTTTTCTTGTGCCTTTGTTGGTGAGAGGCATACTTGTTTAGTTTTACAGGAAAATCATCGCAAATTGTTCTTATAAAAGAGTTACATTAATTTATTAACAGGACTAAATATATTTAAAGCAGTTTCTAAGTGGCCATGATAAAAATAAAAATCATTCTGGGGCTGGCCCTGTGGCGGAGTGGTTAAGTTGGCAGGCTCCACTGCAGCGGCCCAGGGTTTTGCTGGTTCAGATCCTGGGTGCCGACATGGCACCGCTCGTCAGGCCACGTTGAGGCGGCTTCCCACATGCCACAACTGGAAGGACCCACAGCTAAAATATACAACTATGAACAACAAAAAAAACAAAAAACAAACAAACAAAAAAACACATAGCATTGAAGATTGGACTGGTGGTTACCTTTGGGGAAGGGGGGAGGGGGGAGGGCAAAAGGGGTGATTAGGCTCACATGTGAAGGGATGGACTATAGTTAGTGTTTGGTTGGTGAACATGATGTAATGTATACAGAACTCGAAATATGATGTACATCTGAAAAAAATAAAAATTAAAAAAAAAATAAAATATACAACTATGTACTGGGGGGATTTGGGGAGAAAAAGCAGAAGGCAAAAAAATAGATTGGCAACAGTTATTAGCTCAGGTGTCAATCTTTAAAAGAAAAAAAAATCATTCTACTGTCAATGTCCAGAAAAATTCAGTAAAATAAAAATATTACTTGATTTTTAAAAGTCTACATATCGGTTTAAATCTACTTCTTCCAGTAAGTTATGATGAGATTTTAGGGCACATGTTTAACAAGGTCAGTGAATTACCCATTTTTCCTCAAATGAGGGATGAGTTCTTCTACCCATTGAGATAAACCCTGCCATTTATCCCAGATTTGATGAGAAGGGACACCCCGTTTTGTGTTGTCACGGCAGCAGGGCACCACTGGCGCTCCCGCGTGGGAGGGAGTTTTCATACCTTGCACGTACACAGCCCCTTCTCCGATTCTGTCTAGTTACACCTGGGAACACATAGTCACTTCACAGCCACAGCGTGGTTCTCTGTGGGGTTTCCCGTTCACTAAATGGTAATTAATTTTCACTTCTTTATTCCTCTGGCATGCTGACAATTCTTAGATGACAGGAGTTTGATTATGAGGGCTTTCCAAAGTATTAATATAGCCACCTCTGAATTATCCTAGAAAATGAATTGTATGTCTTCTCTGGTTATTGCTACCAAACAGCCTTGAATGAAATGTAACTTCTAGAGTTTCCACTAAATGCATGTTCTTTAGTAGGCCTTTAAAAAGATTTTTTATATTTAATTTAATTTTTGTTTATTTCTATTTTTCTGCTTTGTTTAATTACCAGCATTATAATGATATTGTAAAAAATAAAACAGCTTTATAGAGACATAATTCATTTACTGTACAGTTCATCCATTTAAAGTGTACAATTCAGTGGTTTTTTAATATATTCAGAGAGTTGTGCAAGCAGCACCACAATCAATTTTAGAACGTTTTCATCACCCCTAGAAGAAACCCCGGGCCCATTAGCAGCACTCTCTATTCTGACCTTCTCCTTTCCCCCTGGTTCTACTTGTTTGTCTCTATGGATTTGCCTATTCTGGGCTTTTCATCAAAGTAGTATCATATAATACGTGGTCTTTTGTGACTGACTCCTCAGTTTTCCATGTTGTAGCATGTGTCAGTGCTTCAGTTCTTTTTGTTGCCTAAAATATCCCGTTGTATGGCTCTACCACATTTTATTCACTTACCCATTGATGGACATTTGGGTTACTTCCACTCTTAGGTCATTACGAATAATACTGCTATGAAAATTTGTGTATAGGTTTTTTGTGAGGACATATGTTTTCATTCTCTTGGGAATACACCTAGAAGTGGAATTATTGAGTTATATGGTAATTCTATGTCTAAGTTTTTGAGGAACTCCCAGACTTGTTTTCCACGGTGACTACACCGTTTTGCAATCCCACTAGCAATGTATAAGAGTTTTGATTTTTCCACATCCTTGCTGACACTTGTTATTCTCTTTCTCATGATAGCCATTCTAGTGGTTTGATTTGGTTTTGGTTTGCATTTCCCTAATGACTAATGATGCTGAGCATCTTTCAATGTGCTTATTGGCCGTTTGTATATCTTCTTTGGAGAAATGTGTATTTAAATCTGCTGCTCATTTTTAAATTCGGTTGTCTTTTTATTGTTGAGTTGTAAGCTCATTGTGGTTTTCATTTGCATTTCCCTGATGGCTAATGATGTTGAGCATCTTTTCATGTGCTTAACGGCCATTTGTAGATCTTCTTTGGGTAAATATCTGTTCAAATTCTTTTCCTATTTTAAAAAAATGGGTTATTTATCTTCTTATTATTGAGTTATAAATGTTCTTTATAAATTTTGGTTGTAAGTTCCTCATCAGATATGTGATTTGTAAAAACTTTGTCCCTTTTTTTTGGTTGTTTATTCAATTTCTTGACGGTTTCCTTTGAAACACACATCTTAAATTTTAATGATGTTTCATTTATGTATTTTTATCTTTTGTTGCTATTGGATGTCATATCTAAGAAATCATTGCCAAATTAAAGATCATGAGGGTTTACTCCTATATTTTCTTCTGTTTTATAGTTTTAGTTCTTTTTTGTTTTTTTGAGGAAGATTAGCCCTGAGCTAACATTGGCTGCCAATCCTCCTCTTTTTGCTGAGGAAGACTGGCCCTGAGCTAACATCGGTGCCCATCTTCCTCTACTTTATACGTGGGATGCCTGCCACAGCATGGCTTTTGCCAAGTGGTGCCATGTCGGCACCCAGGATCCGAACCGGTGAACCCCGGGCTGCCGCAGCAGAACGTGCGCACTTAACGGCTGTGCCACTGGGCCGGCCCCTATAGTTTTGGCTATTATGTTTAGGTCTATGGTCCATTTAGAGTAAATTGTTGTGTATGGTGTGAGGAGGGGTTCAACTTCATTCTTTTGCATTCTTTTTACTATTTTTTGAAAAGATTGTTCTTTCCCCATTGAATTACCTTGGTATGTTTTTCAAAACGAATTGAAAGTAAGTTGGAGAATTTCCATTGTCTGTATATCTGTCTTATGCCAATACCACATTGTCCTGTTTACAGTACCTTGTAGTAAGTTTTGAAATTGGGAAGTATGAGTCTTCCAACTTTCTCCTTCTTTTTCTAGATTGTTTTGGCTATTATTTGTCCCTGAAATTTCCATATGAATTTTAGAATCAGATTTTATTTCTTCAAAAAAAGGTACCTAGGATTTTGGTAGGTGAAACTGCATTGAATCTATAGGTCAGTTTGGGGAGTATTGCCATATTAATAATATTAAGTCTTTTGATTCATGACAATGGGATGTCTTTCCATTGATTTAGGTCTTCTTTAATGTCTTTCAACAATATTTTGTAGTTTCCAGAGTGTAAGTTTGTACTTCTTTTGTTAAATTTATTCCTAAGTGTTTCATTCTTTTTGATGCTGTTATAAATGGTTACGTAATTTCCTTTTTGTTTTGTTGATCATTACTGTGTAGAAATACAGTTTTTTTTGTATATTGCCTTGTGTCTTGCAAACTTGCTGAACTAATTTATTAGTTCTAGGAGTTTTTTAGTGGATTCCTTAGGATTTCCTATATACAAAATTATGTCATCTGCAAATAGAGTTAGTTTTACTTTTTTCTTTCCAGTCCAGATTTCTTTTCTTTCTTTTTATTCCCTAATTACACTGACTAAAACTTCCAGTATAATGTTGAATTGAAGTGATGAGGGCAGCCATTCGTGTCTTGTT
Organism: Equus caballus; assembly: GCF_041296265.1. Classification (NCBI taxonomy): domain Eukaryota; kingdom Metazoa; phylum Chordata; class Mammalia; order Perissodactyla; family Equidae; genus Equus; species Equus caballus. Next base: position 11,501,226 of record NC_091687.1, read on the forward strand.
CCTGATATTAGGGGGAAAGCATTCAGTCTTTCATCTTTAACTATGATGTTAGCTTTTTATTTTTATGTATGCCCTTTATAAGATTGAAGAAGTTCACTTTGTTCCTAGCGTGTTGAGTTTTATGGAATGCTTTTTCTGCATCTGGATGATCATGTTGCATGTGTCCTTTATTCTAATGATATGGTGTGCTATGTTGATTGATTTTCAAATGTTAAACCAAACTTGCATTCCTCAGGAAAATCCAGTTGATTACGGTATGTAATCTTTTCCATAGATCACTAGACTCAGTTTGCTAGTATTTTGTTGAGGACCTTTTTGTGTTCACGTTCATGAGATGTTGGTCTGTAGTTTTATTTTCTCTTGATGTCTTTGTCTGGCTTGATCTCAGGATATTACAGGCCTTGTAGAATGAGTTGATAAGTGTTCTCTCTTTCACTTTTTGGAAACATTTGTGAAGAATTAACATTGATTCTTCTTTAAATGTTTGGTAGAATTCACCAGTGAAGCCGAAAAAAATAGCCTGTTTTTTTTTCCTGTTTGAAGCTTTGTGATTACTAATTCAGTTTCTCTAATTGTCATATGTCTATTCAGTTTTTCTATTTATTCTTTAGTCAATTTAAGTAGTTTGTGTCTTTTTAGGAATTTATCCATTTCATCTAGGTTATCTAATTTGTTGGCATACAATTGTATTCCCTTATAATCCTTTTTATTTCTGTAAGGTCATTAATGATGTTCTTTCTTTCATTCCTGATTTCAGTAATTTGAATCTTCTCTCTCTCTTTTTTTTCATTTCTTGGAAAGTTTAGTTAAAGTTTTGTTTTGTTGATCTTTTCAAAGAGCCAACTTTTCACCTTGTTGATTTTCTCCATTGGATTTCTATTCTCTATTTCACTGTTTTCTGCTCTAATTTGTGTTATTTCCTTTCTTTTGCTTGCTTTGAGTTTAGTTTGCTCTTCTTTTTCCAATGTGTTAAGGTGGTTATTGATTTGAGATCTTTCTTCTTTTTTAATGCTAAGTATTTACAGTTCTAAATTTCCCTTGAATACTGCTTTAGCTGCATTCCATAAATTTTGGTATATTGTGGTTTTATTTTCATTCATCTTGAAGTATTTTCTAATTTCTTATGTGATTTCCTCTGTAACTCATTGGCGTTTTGGGAGTATGTTGTTTACTGTCTGTATCTTTTTGAGTTTTCCAAACATGCCTCTGTTATTGATTCTAATTTCTTTCTATTGTGATCTGAGAACATATTTTGCACGAAATCATTCCTTTTAAGTTTATTTTAGCTTATTTTATGTCCAAGGATATGGTTTGTCCTAGCAAATTTTCCATGTGCACTTGCAAATGTGCATTTTGTTATTATTGGATGTAGTGTTTAATAGATATCTCTTAGGTATACTTGGTTTATGATGTTGTTTAAATATTTTATTTTTTTGATCTTCTATCTAGTTGTTCTATTCACTATTCATATTTGAAGATTGCAATCTCCTAATATTATTCATGAAGTGTCTATTTCTCCCTTCAAATTTGTCCCTTTTTGCTTTTCATATTTTGGCATCTCTATTATTGGGTGCATATATGCTTATAATTGTTGTATCTTCCTTATGCATTGACCTCTTTTTCCTTATAAAATTTCTCTTCTTCTCTAGTAACTTTTTTGTTTTCAGGTCTATTTTGTCTGATGTTAATATAGCCACTTCAGCATTCTTATGCCTGCTGTTTGCATGATATATCTTTCCCCATACTTTCATTTTCAGCCTATTTGTATCCTTAAATCTAAAGTGTGTTAGCAAGACTCTTTCAATTAGTGTTTCGCTAAAATTAATTGGCACAAATTGTCATTTTTAACAATGACAACGTTGTCTCCAATATGTGGGTGACAATGTTTATTCAATGTTCATACATCGCAGATTATTACTCCTGATAATGTGGTGATGTTTTTAGAATATTAATGAGGCATGTTCCCTCTTTTTCAGAAAATTTATAGTGAAATATAAAGGATTTACTATCTTATTTATTCCTATTGGTCTGAGAAGTATAGCAGATAAAATATGATTATATTCCTATTATAGTGAGAAAGCAGATGTCTATAAACTTAAATTTGAACTTGTCTCCAACTTTTAATTCATTAAATAATCTTAAATCTCAATGACAAATTAATTTTAAATTTACTGATTCAAGCCACTGCAAGTTTTGCCAATAATAATAGTTAGAAGTCTGCCAGAAGTTTCCAATTTTCATGACAATATCTTCCTTGAAATTGTGTTGAAAAGCAGGGACAAAAGTTTAGTCACTGTTTAGTCTCACTTAGTTTTGTTTTTTTTTTGAGGAAGATTAACCCTGAGCTAACATCTACTGCCAATCCTCCTCTTTTTGCTGAGGAAGACTGGCCCTAAGCTAACATCTGTGCCCATCTTCCTCTACTTTGTATGTGGGACACCTGCCACAACATGGCTTGCCAAGTGGTGCCATGTCTGCACTGGGATCCAAACCAGCGAACCCCGGGCTGCCGAAGCGGAACATGCGCAGTTAACTACTGCACCACCAGGCTGGCCCCTCACTTAGTTGTTTTTTAATGTTATTTACCTTTCTTGTAAGATGATTAACATAGTTTATGGATGGGCTGCAGAAAAGGAAAGATTAGCTTCCAAAGATGACTGAAGTGTAGCTGGAGTGAATGAATAGGGAAGTGAATGAGTGAATCCCTCAACGGAATAAAATGTGAAATGTAGGTCTTTTTATGTATTCTGTGCAATGAGAGGCTTAGCAGAATTCCAGAAAGTGAAAAATAGGAACTGCCTGACACAACAATGACTGCTATTAACGTTGACGATAATTGTGATGGCTAGTTTTTATTGGGTACTTCTTGTTTGCCAGGCACTGTTCTAATATCTTTACATATGGGTTAATAATTGGATTGTCAGATCAGACTGACCTGAATCAAGATTCACCTGTAATTTCAAGGATACAAGCAATCAAAAAGCACAGGAGAAGCAGAGCCAGGTCCTGGACGTTGAGAGAGGCCCCCAGAGACTTTCTTCCCATGGTAGACAAAACGGTCAATCCGAGAGCAGTAGATAAGATCTCTAATTAAGTACATGGATTACCTCATATAACAGGGAACATTACAGGCTGTGAAACATCTCCATTTTATATCCAGATAGTGGCATAGCTCATGCCCCATGCCCCATAAATGTGTAGATTCTAAGTTTGTTTACCATAGTAATTCTAAACTTCCTGCTAAAAGCCTTCTATGTATAAGTACTCTTTTTTCTTTTTTTTAAGCAAATACCATGGTTATTAGTAATAGTTGTCAGCATGCTTATAAGGAGATTAGCCCAGGTCTTCTACCTTCTTCTTTCCTGGGAGAGCCTCCTAACCAACAGAGAAAAAATACTGCTTTAACTCTTTCCTCTCCAACAGATTAACTCATTTATTTTATCTTTATTGTTATTTTTTGTTTTTGAGGAAGATTAGCTCTGAGCTAACATCCGCTGCCAATCCTCCTCCTTGTGCTGAGGAAGACTGGCCCTAAGCTAACATCTATGCCCATCTTTCTCTACTTTATACGTGGGACGCCTACCACAGCATGGCTTACCAAGCGGTGCCTGTCTGCATCAGGGATCTGAACGGGCAAACTCCGGGCCACCGAAGTGAAACATGTGTACTTAACCGCTGTGCCACCAGGCCGGCCCCAAATTAACTCATTGAAATTCAAATTCAGTTATTTACTTTTTTAATACAAACAAGGCAAAATATATTAAGAAGGAATTTCAGACATGTTTTAAAAAATCTTTTATTTCATTTGGTTTGTTTTAGTTTGTTGGTAGAGGGTGGGGTGAGAAATATGGTAAATATACAGTTAATATAGATATATTATCACCACTAAGAGATATCTGCAATAGCAATTAGTTCTATTTCTTTCGCGCGCGTGTGTGTATGTATGTGTACATCATATACAATTCTTTCTTCTATTTGACCTTAGGATATTTGAGAAATCATTTGATGTTTTAATTTTCAATTTTCTCTGTTTTTCTCAACCCTACTCTCAAATCAGGATGGAGATCCAGTTCGTCCAGGAGTGGCCATGACTGATCTTGCCACTGGCCTATATGCATATGGAGCCATTATGGCTGGATTGATACAAAGATACAAAACTGGAAAAGGACTGTTCGTTGATTGTAACCTACTGTCATCTCAGGTACCAATCCAAATAACATTTTAGATAGTGGTGTATAAACATGTGTCTGGGTATGCTCTTTCATATCAAATCCTATGGTCATATGTGCACAAACAAAAAACAAAACAACAGACAAAACTACAATCAACCACAGCAAAAGCTGTTCTGTTTTGGTATACTAAATTGTTGTCAAATGAAAATAAATGGACCATGAAGATTTTGTCATAGTATAGATATTGCTGTTGAACCAGAATTTTAAAGACCGTTTTTATTAGAATAGGTCTATTACTATTTGTGAGACAAGAATACAGATGTTTCTATTTTATTGTCACATGAGCTCCATAACTTCTTTTTACCAGAGTCAGTTTCTTCACCTTTTTTGTGCTATGGACCCTTTGAGTAGTCTGGTGAAGTCTGTGGACCTTTCCTCAGTATTATGTTTTTAAATGCATAAAATGAGATACTTAGGATTACAAAGGAAGCCAATTATATTGAAATACAGCTATTTCAATGTAAAAACCCGTTTTGTGTTATAATAACATATATGATTTTTCACTAAGACATTAAGCCACAAGATCTGTCAGTGGGTCCAATAACTACTGCAATTTTGAGGTAGTATTGAGCATAAATGATATCTGCAATAACTATAAAATGATATGAAAATATGTGTAATATTGATTGATGATCAAATCATAGATCCTGCTAATACTCCTGTGGTTTGTTGCCTGCGTTCATAATTGAAGAAAATGCTAAATTTTAGTTAGAGGTTGATGAAAATAAAGATATAACTTTTTTCCATTCAAATTAATTAGTTCCCAGAATTCTATGGAAACATAGACTTCAGATTAACAACCCATGGTTTAGATAGTTATCAGCTATGTTATGCTAAATACTAAACTGGTGGAATAAAAGGGTTAACTCACTCTCAAATTGACATTTTGCTTCCTTCGTACTGGATCAGACCCAGATGCTGTACCATATGTGGAAGTTGATTCTGAATAGATAATTTTTCAGGGATAGAAAAAAAGAAAATATCTAATTTGTGCAAGGAGACATTTTACTGTGGGAAAAATTGCTTTATAGACAGAGACCTCAGTTGGGAATTTCAAATTTAAATGACATACATGGGAAAATAGTAAACTTGGAACACTACTTTGGAGAATTTTTTCTCTTAGACAAAATTAAGGAGGTATACAAGGGTAAAAAACATCAATAAGGTCGAAGATGAAATATTACATATGGGTTTTCAACACTAGCTTTGAGTCACAGTCAGCATTTTGATGGTTATGAAAAGGGTAAAAAAATTCTCTCCAAATGAATGATGTAGCTTCTTAACAGAGAAGCACAGATGTTAATTGTGGGAAGAAGCTGAAAGTCTTTTCTACTCTCCCCTGATTTTATAGCTGTAAGGAACTTGAGGTAGGTTAAGTAACTGACTAAAACTTGCACATCCAATAAGTATGGAGGCCATGGAACTTTCATGGATGTGTGACCTGTGCAGTCACAGAGGGCCTTAAGCTTAGTTTAAATGTTCTGCTGTTACTGCTTTGAAATTCTTAATAATTTTGGTACAAGAGGCCCTACATTTTTCATTGTGCACCAGTACTCACAGATTATGTAGCTGGTCCTGGATTTGGGACTCTACTTAGGTCTCCTGATCTCTACCTAGACTGCTTTACTTACAATACATCAATGATTAATTAATTAGCTTTGGAAAAAATTCTTTTATAGTTTATTATAGAATTTAATTCTCTTCTAGCACCCAACACAGAGATTCACAATGTGGAGGTGTGTGGTTCCTTGGGGTTAGGGGTCGAAGTGGGTAGAATCACTGGTAGGGCTGTTTCAAAGTGAGGAATACGGTAAGGGCAAATTCATACACACATACGTACATTCCAGCCATTTTGGGTGTGTGTCTATATTTGTTGTTTATGTTGCTCCTTGAGACTCTAAGTTCCATGAGCGCAGGAATAATGTTTGTTCTTGCTTACAGTGGTATCCTCAAAGCCCAGCCCAAGCCCAGTATTTGTCAAATAGCAGGCTCTCCCAATCTTCTGTGATTAATGGGAGAATCACTGTTTCAATGGTTATGTCTCATAGCCCTTATGTTTTGCATTTGTTTTTTGGGCTCTTTCTTTGCTGAGTAATATTAGCCCCGAGCTAACTTCTGTGCCAGTCTTCCTCTATTTTATATGTGAGTTGCTGCCACAGCATGGCCAATGATTGGTGTAGGTCTGTGCTCAGGATCTGAACCCATGAACCCAGGCCGCCAAAGCTGAGTGTGCCAAACTTAACCACTAGGCCACGGGGCTGACCCCTCATATCCCTTAGGTTTGCTGGGGAAGATTAGGAAAAGGTAGAAAACCATTGACTTAGGATAAGTACTTGATAAACAACTAATGATGAGATGATTTGCTTTTGGCACACATGGTATTAGTGATTTAGCCTATGGTGCTGTAGCTAATCCAGTCAAAAGTTGCTAAAATTATAGTGTGTTTAAGGCTCATTAACTACCTTTTTTTAAAATTGATATATAATTGACATATAACATTATGTTGGTTTCAGATGTACAGCATAAGGATTTGGTATTTCTATATATTGTGAAATGATCGCCACAATAAGTCTGGTTCTCTATCACTGTACTTAGTTACAAACTGCTTTTTTTTGTGATGAGAACTTTTAAGATCTACTCTCTTAGCAACTTTCAAACATGCAATACAGTATTATTAATTATAGTCACCATGCTGTACATCACATCCCCATTACTTAGTTATTTTATAACTGGAAGTTTCTACCTTTTGACCCCCCCCCCCCACCCACCCATTTTGCTCACCTTCCCATCCCTTGCCTCTGGCAACCACCAATCTGTTCTCTGACTCTGTGAGTTCAGTATTTTTTAATTTTTTTTTTTTTTAGATTCCACATGTAAGTGAGATCATACAGTATTTGTCTTTCTCTGTCTGACTTATTTCATTTAGCATAATGTCCTCCGGGTCCATCCATGTTATCACAAATGGCAAGATTTCTTCTTTTTTATGGCTGAATAATATTCCATCGTGTGTGTGTCTCACATTTCTTTTTAATCCATTCATCTATGGGTGGATGCTTGGGTTGTTTCCATATTTTGGCTATTGTCATTAACTACCTTTTAACAATTAAAATCCATTTTTCCTTATTTTAGAGCTATGCACTTTCATGTCTACTATTTTATATGATCTTCATAATAATCACTTGAGGTAGGTAGATAAAGCAGGAACTTTTATTACCATTTTACTTTTAAGGAAACTGAGTTTAAGAGAGGTTGACTTGCTTGAGCAGTAGAGTCTCAGCAAGACCTCTGGTTTCGGACATTCTGACTGGTTCTCTTCTCCCTCCTTCCTGAAGGCAAAAGCTTTGGCACTGAGGGACAGGCACGCTCCAGCTCTCCTGGGTGAAGCTCCAGGGGAGAAGGCACTTTGAGTAAGAGGCAGAGGAAGCCCAGGAGCGCTCCGTAACGGGGAAGCACGCAGTGAGACTGCCCCCTCCCACCCCTGCACGAGTGTGCCAAGAGCCGCAATAAGACAGTGCTGCAAAGTGGGCCCTTATGGGTCATTATCTAATCGTGTTCAGACCCAGTGAGTGAAAACTATCATGGAATTTAACCTGGAGGACAAGTATTTCTGTTGAATATGAGAATTTTGAGAAAAATAGGATTTGGAGTCATGGGCTGACTGGATTTTTTTGCTTCAGCTGGAGTCAACTGAGCACTCACTGTGTCCCGGGCTCTGTGCTAGCGAGGCCTGGAGTGAGAGGCACACAGCTATTCCAGGCTCAGTAGTAGAGGCAGCCAGGTCGTATGGAAGAGTTGGAGGTGATATATAGTTCCTTTATGGGGCCTCTAACAGGGTGATAGAACGTGGTTGGGCCAAGATTGTTAAGGGCCTCATATATGTCATGCTTAGGAATCTGGATTTTAACCTCTCAAGGCTTCTGTTTCTCTGTCTATAAATTCTGTTAGGTGATGGTCTTTTCAACCAAAGACTATGTCTCGTTGGATACTTGCCACATTCAGAATATCCTCTAAGCTGTGGACAGTATTAGAGAGTTTCAAAGGACAGTGGTACATATCATGATGGATGCAGACGCCTACCTGAAGTGCAGGGCAATGTGTGATAGGAACATTTTCATTCTCTGGACCCACTGCAGTCCAACTCTGTTTTTCTTGGACTCTTTGCTTCTACTCTGTTCCTTGTCTCTGGACTCTCTCTATTCTTCTTATGTGAGCTTCTCTAGCCTTGGGCATCTCTTTCCTCTGTTTGTCTTTTCCTCGCTTGTCTTTCTTCTTCCCTGTTTTCATTCCTGTTCTGTGCTCTTTGCTTTTCTCTTTGTCTCTCCCTGTCTCTCCATCCTTCGTTATGTGTGGCTAAAGTTGTAGCAGTTCTAGTTACAGATCTTACATCCTTTTACCATACCACTCAGGAAAGTTTCACAATCTTTCACTAGTTCCCAAGGAAGAAAAAGGAAGTTTCCTTTCCTTGAAGTTCCAGAAAAGAAGCCCATATATTTCATTGGGTTAAGTGACCATTCCTGAACGGACTAATGAAGGCTGAAAGATAGAATATACTGATTGGCTTAAGCCCTTCTTGGGCTTTACTTCACCCAAACCATTCGGCTGTGGCTGGGGAGAGGTGATCTCCCCAAAGAATGGTGTGATTATTTCTTGGCCCAGGAAGGGGAAATGAATGTTGAGGAGCCAATCAACAAATGTTCACTATACTAGCATACTGAGTTGTTTTGAGAATCTAATGCAATAAAGGATGTGAAAAATTCTTTGTAAGTTAGAAAGTACTCTACTGATGACTAGCGTTAATGTTATTAGGTTATTGAAAAAATATTTCATAGTGTTATAGAAATGTGCTGAGATTAAAAAGTCGGTTATTGACATAATTATTTTGTTATCATAATTATTGTAACTTTTCATAATGGAGAAATCTTGACTAGCTTCACTTAGTCTTTCAATTTGAGGTAACATTTATAGATTCTAGATCCCAAAACCAAATCACAAAATGATTAAAATCTGCTTTATGTAAATGGAAAGTGCTATTTCTAGATACTTTTCAAAGTAATATAATAGGAAACTTCACCTTTTCTTTAATGTATTCATTTTCTTTTTTTATATAAATGTTCACCTGCATTAAGCAGGTAACATTTGAACTTAATTTCAGCTGCCTGGAAAATGACTGTGATTTCATGCAGTGGTAAAAAACATACTTTTCTACTCATTTTGATTGCATTACATAGGATGACAAATGAATGATTATAACATTCAATATCTGTTGCTAAAAATGAAATTCTGTACTCCTTCTCCTAAAAGTGATCTAGTATACAATAGACAAATTACACTTGATTTGAATAGTAGCTAATTATTAACTCAGAGATGATTGCCTCAACCACAACAAAACCATTTCATTGTAGAAACATGACAGTTGCCAGGATGTGGTTTGTAGTGGGCACCAAATTTTTTGTAGTTTCAAGGCTATAAACTTTTAACCCTGTCATAAAATTCTTTGATTTTTTTTTTTACTCTTAATATGATTTAAAGTTGTCAACTGAAGATTGTCTAATGTCAGCATCTAAATAGTATTCTTTAGATGATATTGGTAAATAACAAGGAAGTGGGTTTGGATGTGGTTCCAATTATTCTGTTGCTCTTATTCTTCTGTTGTGGCTTACAGAAATATCTTTTTGGAAGTTTTAATATCCTTCCTGTACTTAATTGCAACCAGGCTCCCCTAATTACTACTACAATGAGTTAGTTTTTTTAGCACCAAACTTCCATAATTATTTTCACATACAGAATGTTTTGGAATTTTTGATGTCACTGTTCTTTCTCCACGTTTGTGTACTGCTCATATTTGGGGTAGACAATATTTCAGCTCTCATAATTGTAGCACATTTTTATGAATAAACTTTTGAATCTCAAACAAGTATAGTAATCTGTAATTCATCTTTTTGTGTCTTTAGATACACCTGTGTTTCTGCTTTTTTTAATCCTCTATCTTTTTAAAAACAATTTTATTGAGGTATATTTTACATATAAAATTTACCCTATTTCAAGCGACAATTTAGTAATTTTTAGTAAGTTTAGTGAGTTATGCAGCCATCATCCCTAAATCAGGTTTTGAAATAAATACTCATACAGTCACCTCAGGTCTGGGTCTTATGCATGAGGCTAGAATGGATCGGTTTTGAAGTGAGAGGGATGCAGGGCTGGGCTGACTCAGAAGAATTCAGGGCCCATTATTACTTCTGTGGGCTCTCGAAAATTTTGCCTTTGTGAGTTCTTTCCTCCATAAAAGTATTAAGAATTACAACTGCATTGGTGTAAAATAAATATAATGTAATTCATTATTATGCATTTATTATTATTGCATTGATTTTTTTCTTCTGATTTTGAAAGAAATTAAAATTAAAGCATTTTTGTGGAGCCCTAAAGTATCATGGACCTTTGGCACTATGCCTCGTTGTTAAGTCAGCTCTGGAAGAGTTACGTTGACAATGGTACATAAATGTGCCACATCTTTGAGGAAGGACACTCTGGTACCCAGGAAGGAAGTGGAGATTGTGCTGGAGGATGAATAGAGGATGGAAAGGTAGAGAGGCAGCAGTCTATGACCGAGAAAGTTGAGAGAATGGAGTAGGGAAAGAAAAATAGAGGCTAATAGAGACTTCAAGAAATCATGGAACTGTGAGTGTGCATTTGAACCTCCCGTTTTTGAGAAGCCTAATCAATTCCTGCTTAGAAGGCCCTTGTCAGCCTGACAATCCTTAGTTACTTGTGGACAGTTTTTTTTTCTGTGTGTGTGTGTATGAGGAAGATTGACCATGAGCTAATATCTGTAGCCAGTCTTCCTCTTTTTGCTTGAGGAGGAGTGGCCCTGAGCTAACATCTGTGCCAGTCTTCCTATTTTGTATGTGGGATAGCTGCTACAGCATAGCTTGATGAGTGAAGTGTATGTCCACACCTGGGATCTGGGCCTGCAAACCTTGGGCCACCAAAGCGGAGCACGTGAACCCAGCCACTACACTACTGGGCCAGCCCCTTGTCGCCAATTTTTAATCCTTGTCCAACTTCCATCTTTAACTAGCATTCTCCCTAATGCCTCCCATTGCTCTATTAAAGTTTTGGGGATACAAATGGATATTAATATTTATCTAATATTAAGATGAGTAATTAGGAAGGTGAAGACACACATCAAAAATGTAGTTCTAAAGATAACTACAAAGAATTTTAGATAATCTATTATTTTATGTTATTATTTTATACCATGATTTGGATTGAATACTAGTTGACTGCAATATAAAACATGGTTCACTGTTCTTTTAAAGAAGATTCGGTGAAATGCAAGTGTATTGGGAGAATGCTCTGGTTTTGCATAACTGAAATCCTTAGGTATATTCACAGGCATTGCAGATTTTTATATAATATGAGCCACAGTGATGGAGACCAGGGCTTTTAACTTGTAATAATCAATAATTACTGGTGGGAGAAGATCTCAAAGGAGAAAAGAATAAAACAAGAAGAAAAATTTCATTATAGTCTAATTTAATTCCCTTCTTAGATATTTTAAAACAATTTGGTGCTTTCAAAGTGTTCTGAAAAACAGAAAATAATTAAGACCAAGCTATGAAAGAAATAGGAGAAGAAAGATTCATTGGTGTTGACAAATAGTCCTTGAATTTAGATTTTGTCCTTGCAGAATCTTGTAGAATAATGAATTTGATTGGCTGTTGCGAAAGGTGGATTTAACAGTGTTGGAATCACCTATTTCTCTACTACTAGAGTTAGAGCAGGTTGTTTTTGATGCTGAGTTAATTGACTCTACCTTTATCTTTGTACTTTCTAGGGTAGGAAAATTTTTTATAGAATAAAATGTGGTAATCATATCCTTCTGTCTTGGCTAATTAATGGTGGCTGTTTATCTACCATAGTTATAGGCCAGCTAATTCCTACTGGAATGTGTCTATTTGACCCAAACAATTATGCCATCATTGTAGCTAAAAGATAAGTAAACCGCTGACATGAAGCATGGTGGCTGAGATTTAGTTTCTAGGAAAATCATTTTAGTTCTTTACAGAATGTGTATGAGGTATAGTGGTGAGTAGTTTTTAAATTTTTTATAGCCTAGAGTTATCATGTACCAGCAATGTATAATAAGATCTTGATTAGCTGGAGTGCTTAGCAGTTTGGATAGTCTGGTTGATTTCATTTTCTAGATGACTGAGGGCTAAAAGGGAACTGCTTTAGTTTCTACCATTTTCATAAAAAATCTTCTAAAATGCTTTAATTTACTTTTACATTGAGGTAAATGCCACATACTAAATATATTTTTTCCTTAAAGATTATTATTCTGATCTCAATCTTTTTTAACCTATTAATATTCACTTTGGGGAGTAAGAAATTAAGTCAAATCTGTACTAAAAGAATCCATCCATCCATCCATTCATCCGTCCATCCATCCATCCATATCTGTTCCTCATCTATTGTATGCCAGAGTATACAATAAATGGTAAATAAGCCAACGAGTTTCCTGGCTCATGGAATTTACATTGTAGTTGGAGATATAGGAAATAAACAAGTAGAAAGTGATAAATTCACAGAAGGGAATAAACACTTGGATAAGGATAACAGGGACACTTCTGTTAGCCAGGGCAAGATTATTCCACATAGAGGGAACAATAAATGCAAAGGCCTGAGGCAGGACAAAACTTGCCACGTCCTAGGACCTGACAAAAGGCTGCTGTGGCTGACCGAAAGACATCCCCTAGACGTTGACATTGGCACTAAATCTGGCCATTTATTAATACTCATCTGAAGAATAAACATGGGATGTGACATTTAACCAATAACTCAATATTCTGTAGTTTGTAGGCCTAGTAGAAGTTAGGAGTCAGCAACAGACTGTTCTTTCTTGGAAGGAGAGAATTTCTCGGCAGGGTACGAGGTCAAGCTTGTAGAGCAAGAGTTGAGTTCTGGTGCTGTTTTGGAAGACTGATAGTAGAAGTAACACAGGACTGCAAGCAGCTTCAGTCTTTTCTGCCTCTTGGGCTGACTGGAGATGTGTGTCGAGAAAGTTGAGATGGGTTCTGGAAAAAGAGTGCTGTGATTAATAACAATGTTTGCCAAGGTGCAACATTGGGAGAGGGCTATAAACTTGCTGACCTTGGAGTAGATGCTGGAGTATGTAGGCTATTTATAGTCTCCAAAATTGAATTATTGAGAGTGACTTTAATAACATAGTAAAGGTTATGCAACATTTACTTTATACTAGACATTGTTCTAAGAGCATTGATATATTAACTAATTTTATTTCTCCAATAGCTCTATTATTCCCATTTTATTGAGGAGGAAGCAGAGGCACAGCATAATAATGTAACTTGCCCTATGTCACACAGCCAGTAAGTAGCAGAGCTGAGACCTGAACTGAGTCTGGATCCAGAGACCGTGCTATGGGTCTACTCTCCATAAGAGTATAAGGCCCTTCCAGTATTCATTCATTTACTTATTCACCTAAATATTTATTGAGTGCCTAGTGTCAGCAATGCTGTTATTCCTGGAAAAGTTATAGTGAATAAGGATGTCTGGGGAATATGTTTTAGTTCTTAAGATGGGTATACAAAGATAACACATATTGACTTGTCTTTTGGGAGAATGATTTATAAGTAATGCTGTCAACACTGAGCAATAGAACTTAACATGATGATTGTGTATTGATTTTGTATCTTGCAACCTTGCTGGGCTCATTGTTTTAGTTCTAAGAGTATTTTAGTGGAACCTATAGAATTTTCCATGTACAAGATTATGTCATCTGTAAATAGATAGTTTTACTTCTTCCTTTCTAACGTGGATGCCTTTTCTTTCTTTTTCTTACCTAATTGTCCTGGGTAGAAAGAACCCCAGTACAATGTTGAATAGAAGTGAAAAGAGCAGACATTCCTTTTTTTCTTTTTCTTTTCCTGATTTCAGGGCAAAACATTCAGTTTTTCACCAGTATGTGTGGTGTTAGATGTGGTTTTTTCACTGATGCTCTTTATTAGGTTGAGGAAGTTCCCTTTATTCCTGGTTTGCTGAATGGTTTAATTATGAAAAGGTGTTGGATTTTGGCAAATGCTGTTTCTGTAACTATTGAGATATTATTTGGTTTGTGTCGCTTATCCTATTAATATGTTATTTGACTGTTGATTAACATTAATTGATTAACAATTGACATTAATTGACTTTTGTATATTGAACCAATTTTGCAAATCCTGGGAAAAATCTCAGTTGGTCTTGTATAATCCTTTGTATATGTTGCTGTATTCAGTTTGCTAGAATGCTCCTGAGGATTTTGGAGTCTATATTCAAAACGGGGAATTGACCTGTAGTTTTCTTTTCCTCTGATGTTTTTCTTAGTTTTTGGTATCAGAGTAATACTCACCTCATAGAATGAGTTGTTCCCTCCTCTCCTAGTTTTTGGAAGAGTTTCTGAAGAATTGATATTAATTCTTCTTTAATTGTTTGGTAGAATTCATCAGTGAAGCTAAAGAAAACCTGGGCTCGTTATTTGTTTTTTCCTAAGTTTTGTGATTACAAATTCAATCTCTCTACTTTTTATATGTCTGTTCAGTTTTTCTATTGATTATTTACTCAGTTTCTGTAATTTATGTCTTTATAGGAATTTGTCCATTTCATTTAACTTATTTAATTTATTGGCATATGATTGTTAATCGTATTCTCATATAATCCTTTTTATTTTTGTAAGGGCAATAGAGATGTTCCCTCTTTTATTCTTGATTTTAGTAACTTGAGTCTTCTCTCTCTTTTATTTTTGGTCAGTCTTGCTTAAAGTTTGTTAATTTTGTTGATTTTTTCAACAAAACAACTTTGGATTTCATTGATTTTCTCTATTGGTTTTCTCCATTCTATTTCATTTATTTCCACTCTTATTTTTATTATTTCCTCCCCTTTTCTAGTGTTGGGTTTAGTTTGCTCTCTGTCTCGTATCTTAAATTGAAATGTTAGGTTAATTGTTTTGAAGTCCTTTTCTTTTTCAGTATAGGCATTTTCAGCTATATATTTCTCTCTAAGAACTGTTGTAGCTTCATCTCAGAAATTTTATTTTATTTTAGTTTTTGTTAAAGATTGGCATCTGAACTAACATCTGTTGCCAATAATCTCCTCTTCTTTTTTTTCTCTTCTTCTTCTTCCCAAAGCCCCCCCCCCCCCCCCCCCCCCCCCCAGTACATAGTTGTATCTTTTAGTTGTAGGTCCTTCTGGTTCTGCTATGTGGGATGCCACCTCAGCATGGCTTGATGAGCGGTACTAGGTCTGTGCCCAGGATCTGAACTGGTGAAGCTCTGGGCCGCCGAAGTAGAGAGCACAAACTTAACCACTTGGCCATGGGGCTGGCCCCCTATCTCATATATTTTAATATGTTGTGTTTTTGTTTTCAGTCATCTCAAATTATTTTCTAATTTTCTTTGTGATTTCTTCTTTCATCCATTGGTTTTAGGAATGTGTTATTTAATTTCCACCTTTGTGAATTTCTTAAATACACTTATGTTGTTAATTTCTCACTTCATTCCACTGTTGTTGGAAAATATTCTCTGTGTGGTTTGAGTCCTTTTAAATTTAGTGAGGCTGTTTTTGGCTAAATATATGGTCTTTCTTGGTGGATGTTCTGGGTGTGCTTGAGAAGAATGTGCATTTTGCTGTTGTTGTGAAGCATTATATAGATGTCTGTTAGGTCTAGTTGGTTTATATGGTAATGTTATGTTTAACATTTTGAGGAACTATCAAATTTTTTTCCCAAACAGCTGCACTGCTTTACAATCCCATCAACGATTTATGAGGTTTCCAATTTCTCCACATCCTTGCTAACACTTGCTATTCTCTATCATTTTTACTTTTCCTGTTACAGTAGGTGTGAAGTGATTTTGATTGCATTTTGCATTTCAAATCTTCTCTTTCTTTGTTGACTTTCTACTTAATTGTTCCATCTATTTAAAGTGGGGTGTTTAACTCTCCATCCATTATTGCTGGATTATCTTTTTCTTCCTCCAATTCTTTGAGTTTTCCTGCAAGACTCTGGTGCTCTGTTATTGGGTACATATATGTTTATAATTGTTCTGTCCTCCTGATAAATCAACCATTTTTATCATTATAAAGTGTACTAATTTGCCTCTAATAACAATTTTTGTCTTAAAGTCTACTTTTTCTGATATTTGTATGTACTCCATCTGTTTTTTAGTTACCATTTTCATGATGTGTTATTTGCTAGGGCTGCCATAAGAAAGTACCATAAACCGAGTGGTTTAAACAACAGAGAGTTATTTTCACACAGTTCTGGAGGGTTGAACTCTGAGATCACGGTGTTGTCAGGTTTCTTCTGAGGGCCATGAGGGGAGAATCTGTTCCATGACTCTCTCCTTGCCTTGTAGATGGCCATTTTCAGTTTGCGTTTTCACTTTATCTTCCTCTGCATATGTCTAAGTCAGAATTTTCTCTTCTTATAAAAACACCAGTCATATTGGACTAGTACATATCCTAGTGACCTCATTTTAACTTAATTAGCTCTTCAAAGACTTAAAACCTCAAGATGAGCTATAAGTGAAAGATTAGACCTTCTCAGCTCATTCCTGTGCATGCACACAGCTCTGGATATGCGTGTGGCCATCTAGATTCCCAGGAATAAGTTGGAGCTATTCCATATTCCCTCTGGACATCTCTTTACCCAGTGTTTCCTATTAAGTTATTGGTCAGTCTCTTGTTTGCTCCAAATGGTGTTGCCACCTCAGCCAGCTGTGATGTTAAGCAATTGCTGCTGATTGTTTTTAACAGATGTCCTCAGGATAGGGCTTTTTGCACTGATTAAGCTCTGAGGCAAGTCAAATAAAGCAAGTCTGAAAGTGGGACTTTTTCAGGGCACTGCCAGACAGGTTAGACCATGGCAGTGCTCTGGTGGTGGGGTTTTTTTGTAAGCTTCAAGCTCATTCTGCTCACTCTGTGGCTGCCAGGTTGCCTGGTATTCATAGCTACCTGTGAGACAATTGGTTTTCCAGACTACCATGGAGTCGGGTAGAGGTGGGTGGTAATATGGCAAGTTAAGACATCATAAAGCTTGCTGTTCCTACTTAGATTCAGTTATTTTTCTTGAATAAACACTCATCACTTGTTCCAAGGCTTTGCTTCATTTCCATAGTTCTGAAAAAGTTGATTATGAGAATTTTGCCAGTGCTTTTATGGCAGAAATCCTTATTCTACATTTTTTGGAATTTATATTAATCAGGGTTCTCCAGAGAAACAGAACCAATAGAAAAAATGTTATATATATATATACACACACACATGTATACATATATGGTATAGGAAGGCTGATGGTGTAATTCAGACTGAGTCTGAAAGCCCGAGAACAAGGAGCACCAATGTCCAAGGGCAGGAGAAGATGGATGCCCTAGCTCAGGCAGAGAGCAAATTTGCTCTTCCTCCCCCTTTTTGTTCTGTTCAGGCCCTTATGGGACTGGATGCTGCCCACTTGGATTGTTGAGGGCGATGTTCATTTACTCTTTATTCTAATGCTAATTTCTTCTGGAAACACCTTCACAGACATACCCGGAAATAGTATTTTACCAGGGATCTGGGCATCCCTTAACTCAGTGAAGTTGACATATAAAGTTAACCATTACAGAAGTGCTTCCTCCCTACATATGTAATTTAAATTTATCTAATAGCCACATTAAAAAAATAAAAAGGAACAAATGAAATTAATTTTAATTGAAAAGAATGTATTTCATTTAATAAAATATACCCAAAAGATTTTCATTTCAAAATGTAAAATTCATATAAGATTAATAATGAGATATTTTACATTTTTTTCTGGGCTAAGTCTTTCACATTTGATATGTACTTTGTACTTATAGCACATCTTAATTTGGAATATCCTCATCAAGGGCTCAATAGCAACATATGGCTTAGAGCACAGAACAGGTAGATGTGTTAAATTCCAGTGTTTCCTTTATTCTTTCCCTATTTGTGTTGAAAGTGAAAAGTAATGTTTAACCGCGACTATGTCCACTCTCTACTCCTTTGCTATGACTGCCTGTGGTAGATCGAATAATGGCCCTGAAAGAAGGCAATGTCTTTATCCCCAGAACCTGTGAATATGTTACCTTACGTGGTAGAAGGAATACTGTAGATGTGATTAAGTTAAGGCTCTTGAGTTGGGGAGATTACCTTGGATTATCTGGGTAAACCCAATGTAATTACACGAGTCCTTATAAGAAGGAGGCAGGAAGATCAGAGTCAGTAGTTTGAGATAAGAAATGGTAGCAAGGGGGGCTGGCCCTGTGGCCAAGTGGTTAAGTTAGAGCGCTCTGCTGCAGGTGGCCCAGTGTTTCGTTGGTTTGAATCCTGGGCGCCAACACGGCACTGCTCATCAAACCACGCTGAGGCAGCGTCCCACATGCCACAACTAGAAGGACCCACAGCGAAGAATATGCAACTATGTACCGGGGGGCTTTGGGGAGAAAAAGGAAAAAAAATAAAATATTAAAAAAAAAAAAGAAATGGTAGCAAGAAATTGGAGTGATGCAAGGAAAGAGGAGCCTAGTGAATGCAGGTGGCCTCCAGAAGCTGAAAGTGGCAAGGAAACAGATTCTCACCTGAGGGCCTCCAGAAGGAACCAGCCTTGCTGACACCTTGACGTTAGCCCAGTGAGAGTGATTTTAGACTTCTGACCTCCAAGACTCTAAGATAATACTTTTCTTTTTTTTTGGTGTGAAAGATCGTCCCTTAGCTAACATCTGTTGCCAGTCTTCCTCCTTTTACTTGAGGAAGAGTGGCCCTGAGCTAACATCTAAGATAATATATTTGTGTTGTTTCAAGCCACAAAATTTGGCATAATCTGTAACAGCAGCAGTAGGAAATGAATTTACCATCTTAGTTGGCAGAAGTAGCTATTGAAATCTTTAGTTTTATGTATAAATTTTTGTTAATGTTAAGGAGCTGTTGTTCTGTACAAGTGAGGGTCCATATCAATTTGATTTGAGCTTTACATCTCTGCTTAAAGTACTCATTTTTAATTTCAACAATTTTATATTTTAGATGGATTTTCATATGGGCAGAGGACTAAAACATGGCTGAGAGATAATTGCCAGAAGTTTCAGGGTAGCTGTAGAATCCATATATTTATCTCTGAAATTCCAGGAAGAACACTATGTGTCTTCTTGGTGGGATAGTTTGTTTTCAGTTCAATCAATTCTTCCTGAAACTGAACCACACTTATAGCATGGATGATAATACAGATACATTCTGAGGTTTTCTCTAAAGGAAGCTGCAGAAACTTAAAGCATAATTTGAAATCATGTAAATCATTGAGTCTTTTCTGGAATGACGACTTCCGTTCCACCAAATAGCTCTGCAATTCTTTTATATTTTTGATTCTATTGAACTCAAGCCAGGCCGCACTAGTAAAATGAGTACATTGTCCTTTTGCCCACTGTTCAATCTTTAGGCCCAGTTTGAGTCTGAAACTTGCAGTTCTTTGAGTAAAGACATGCTTTTTAAATTCTGTGACTATAGTTTCAGGTTCACTGTATTCAGATATGTTGTGTCAAGTTTAATAATGTGTTATCTTGTAAGCTACTGAGGGAAAACCCTGTCTTTTAACTACAGAAACCCTTGACTTTAGAAAGCAGCTTGCTGGATTATTTTATTTCTCTAACATTGGTACCTTATTGAAAATTTAGTTTGTTTTGATACACATTCTGCTCTAGGATCTTCTAAACATCCCCAAACCAGTGCAGATTGATTTGTAACAGTGTGAAAAAATGTACCATATTGGTAACTTCCTCCATCATATTATGTAACGAAACTGGTTTGCAATGTTTAGAGCATAAGTTTTCTGTCAATGAAGGCTGGACTTAATAAGTTTCCTCGTTTGATTCAAATAAATTGTTGGAAACCTTTTTTGTATGTGGTCATATTGGTAATGAGGATTTTTCTGTGTTTAAACCATACTTAATGCTTTTTATGGCAGCTTGTTAGGTTTTATTTGTTGCTGCCATGACTAACTGGGTGTTAAACTTTTGTTGTTGTTGTTTTGATTGTTAGAATCTCAAGTTGACTATGTCTTGACACCGTGGAAGACTGAATTTGGCTCTAATCTGCACCTGGAGCCTTTATAACCAGTGCTCAGACGTGGCCGCACTTTGGAATCACCTGGGAAGTTTCAAAAACTGCTGCGTGTGTCCCACCCCCCGAGATTCCGGTTTAGTTGATGTGGGGCGTGGCCCAGGCACTGGGACTTTGTAAACTTCTCCAGATGATTTTAATGGGCAGCAAAGTTTGAGAACTGCGGTTCCACAAATGATCCCCAAACTTATGCTGTATGAAAATCATCAGGGAGATTTTTTTGTTTTTAAATAAAAGAAATTTTTTAGAGCAGTTTTAGGTTTACAACAAAATTGAAAGGAAGGTACAGATATTTCTCATCACCCCCTGCCCCACACGTGAATAGCTTACCCCGTTATCATCATCACTCGCCAGAATGTTACATTTTTTACCAAGGATGAACATACATATCATAATCACTCAAGGTCCATAGTTTAACTTAGGGTTCACTTTTGGTGTTGTGTATTCTGTGGGTTTGGATGAAGTATAATGATGGCTATCCATCATTATAATATCATGCAGAGACTTTTCACTGCCCTAAAAATCCTCAGTGCTTGCCTATTCATCTCTTGTTGCCCAACCCCTGTCAACCTTGGATCTTTTTATTGTCTCCATAGTACTGCCTTTTCCAGAATGTCATGTGGTTGGAATCACACAGTATGTTGTCTTTTTAGATTGACTTCTTTCACTTAGAAGTATGCATTTAAGGTTCCTCTATGTCTTTTCATGGCTTGAAAGCTCATTTCTTTTTAGTTCTGAGTAATATCCCGTTGTTTGGATATACCGCAGTTTCGGTAATTATGAATTACCAAAAGTTTTCAGAAGAAAAATCTTATTAAAAGAACTCACTAAAGAATTTTTATTGAATTCCTTCCAGCACATATATAATTATTTTGTCTTGGTAGTATAATTAGCTATAATATTATGGTTTTCAACGAAAACTAAACTTTAGAATTCAGTTAAGTCACAATGTAAACGTTCTCTCTATGAGAATTTTTAAAAAGTAATCACTTGTCTATTTAAGTCCATAGATATGTTTTTGCCTTGTTTGATGCTTTCCCAGCTCCCCTCCCTGCATCTCA
Organism: Equus caballus; assembly: GCF_041296265.1. Taxonomy (NCBI): domain Eukaryota; kingdom Metazoa; phylum Chordata; class Mammalia; order Perissodactyla; family Equidae; genus Equus; species Equus caballus. The sequence goes on from NC_091687.1 coordinate 11,522,677, forward strand.
GGTCTCTCTTCCACCACATGCCTAAGTGATGCATGTTTCCTTCTCGAGGTCCCAAGATGAGGGAACTATCCACAATTTGCTTTGCTGTTTGGAGCAGCGTTTCAGCCTTCCTCATTGGCTGCCTCTGAACTCCATAATCCATTAACTGAAAGGGTGTTAGTAAGCGGTGAATTACCCTGTATGGTGACAATAGTATGTCTTCACTGGGAGACTGAGATGCTATTAATAAAGACTTTGAATGGTTTCTTGGGGAAAATGAAGTAGTCTAGTAAATTATCAGCAACCTCTCTTACCCCTCCACCTAATAGTTTGGGTTAGTCTTATCAAAGTCATATGTTTAATTAAGAAACAGTGGGGTAAAATTTAAATGTAAGGGTAATTTGGCAAAAGTTATAGTAAAATAAAAGATAGGTTACTACTAATGTTGGTTTCCTTTTTTATGTGAATCTTCTGGATTTGTTAAAGAGAAGATTGCAGTAATTTGTAGGAGAGGGTGTACACGCGATTTACCTACCTTATCACTGGATGGCACTGTGGGCTTATGAGCTGCACTAGTAATGGGATCTCTCGGCTAGTTAAAATATTGTGCTCCCATATTTCTGGAGAAGGCTTTTTATGTTCATTTCTAATGTTTGTGCGTACACTTGTTACCTGTTGCCAAGTATGCATTATATTGTGTTTATTAGGTAGAACATTTTAATCTGCATTCAAAATATATTTTTTTCCCTATAAGATAAAACTGCAGTTGTATTTTTTTTTTTACACTTAATTTTAGGCTTATTGTTGAATTAACTTCTTTCCCTTTGGTCACCTTCCTGTTCAGGCCTATGCGGTAGTGGTTAGAAACATGGACTCTCGAGCCAGACTGCTGAGATTGACATCCTCAACATGCTACTAAGTCGCTGAGGTCCTTGGGCAAGTCTTGAAATGGTTCTGTGCCTCAGTTTCCTCATTCATTCAATGGGGATAATAACAGTGTTTGCCTCCTAGGATTGCTAGGAGGATTGAAATTAGTTTATCTATGGAAAGTACTTGTCGAGGTGCCCATTGCGTTGTAAGCACTAAGTAAGTGTTAGCTTTTAATATTTTATTATTATTATTGCCATCGTCTCCACCTTAGTTTCTCCTTTCTTTTTCCTCTTCCTTTGACCCCTCTTCAGTAGGCTGTCACCTAATTATGACATTTCTTAACCCCGCATGTACCAGCATAGGAGCATATTGGTTCCAGCAGAGACTAATGTTTTACCCAAAGCTTTTACTTTTGATGAAGTCTTGTAATTATTTAGAATATAAACATTAAAAAGTAAAAGTCTTACTTTGCTACTGCTTTTTTTTTTTTTTTTTTAAGTTGAGGGAACGTGGATGTTAAAATGCCTCAACCAAAATTAAGAATACTGATGACCTACTGCTTATTGTAACTATGCACGTAAGGCCTGTGGCTGCCGGTGCTTAAACCAGGCCGAGAACTGAGGTAACTTGTCCTAAGTCCAGGAAGTACTTCTTTGCTAGTCAGCTGCAGTACAAACCTGAGCATTTGGAGTAGAAGGAGTCTGGCTCACGTTGAGTTCTTTTACTGAAAGAACTCGGTTACCCTTGAGGTAACTGAGGTTCAGGCCTTCAGCGTAAAATCAGCGGAAATCCATACACTGAAACAAAGTTCGATATAAATTAGCGCAGCTCGCACACGTTACTGAATACAGGTAGAACTCTTGTTCTTTGTGGTGTCCTTGTTCTTTGTTTTATTTTTCGTTTTTGGTACTATCAACAAACTCCTCTTGACTTTAGCCGAATCATTTCCTGAGCTTCTCCATCTACACTTGAGAATGTCTCATCCTCATGGGAGCATGTCAAAAATCAGAGGCAAAAATTTGTTCAAGATGATAAATAATAATATTATTTGGATTCCACCAGCCCAAAGTTTACATTAAGAGCAGTCTAAAAGGACACATGACAGTTGCTTTCCTCCTTCTCTTTTTAAAACATGATCCCTTTCTCTCTTGTTACCTCAAAACATTCTTTGTGTCTTTTCTTTGTAGTCCCCCCGACCCGTGATCCTTCTTTCCTGTTTCTTTAATCTCTTGTTTTCTTGCTACAGTAAAACTGACCTTATCATAATTTTTGTGCGAGGGTAGAATTCTAAACACTTGTTATTTTTGAGCATCTTGAAAAAAAGAAAAGACCAGCAACCATGCTAAAGTAGGTCTGAGACGGAAAACACATTTAGTGGGAGATAGAGGAGGGAAGATAGAATTTTAAAAGTGGTGCATTGAGGTAGAGACTCCTGACAATGCTCGTATCACCGCTGCCATATAGTGGTCGTGACTCCTGCTAGGACAGTACCCAGAAATACAACACCCATTGATGGGAACTGTTTTAGGAACTTCCATTGGTCTGTGTTCTTTCCCAAACTTTGTCCTCTGTCTTTGTTCTTGGGACCTTGAAAGTGGTTTCTGGAAAATGCTTTTCTTTTAGTGGGTAGGACTATCATGGTCATGCCCCAAGGGAAGGGAGTGATAAATGAAAGTATTATTGTCTTTGGAAGCACAGACCTATGTATTAGGGCAGGCTAAGCAACTGTCGTCTGTGTATGAACCCACGTAATGTAACATGAAAGGGAATTTTCCTGACCACCATCATATCTGGTTTCATGTTCAGACATTCTTATTGATAGAGTCATTTAATCAGAGGTTTGTCTTGTGTAGGGATTTTTTTTTGCCCAGGTTTTTGAGATTTCCATCAAGTATCCATATAAGGTCTCCAGACAAACCAAAAGCATTCAGTTTTGAGAAGCAATGATGATTCTTTTCCCTAGAAAAAAAATTCTCAGTTTTTCACATTTTGTTTCTTAAGAATACACAATTAAATAATATTCTTAACTTTAAAAAAATCCATTATGCTAACTGCTCAGTTTATGACTTGAAATCTGTTACAATGTTCTTTTCTGCTTAAATAACAGGAGTTAGAAAAGAGAGAAAAAGGAATCTAAAGATAGTATTTCAATTTGTCCAACAGTGTTGAATTTAAGCCTGGTTTTTGTTTGTTTTTAATTATCAAGCAAGCACAGTGGCTTGGCTATTTTTCTTTGTTATCGTCTAAGAGTTTTTTAAAATAGAGTCTGACTGTAAACCAGGAATTGCAAAATCAAATGCTTAAATATGCCAGGTACGTAATTAAAATGAGTAAACTGAGCCAGACAAAAACACGATAGGGAAGAGTGGTGGATATGGACTAAAGAGTCCACATCCTGTCTGAGGGCACGGTCACTGCTCACTCCAGCCATGTGAGATTGCTGCCATGTGAGGCTGTGGTCCCAAGGGTGGAGTGTGCTTGCAAATGTTTAACTAGCTTTCTTAAAGAAAAAAAAAAAAAAAGCTGTGATTTGTAGCAAATGCCAATTCTCATGGTATAAATATTCTGACATAGCTAATTTCAAGCCTCTAGTGTGATTGTCACTTGAACATGTTTGGAAAAGATATTAACAATTGGCTCTTATGAGCCAGTGTAAGCTAGCTCCACCACACCACTAGCCCAGTGTAGCCAGATTTACAATTTTTGAAGCAGGAAATCTGAATTTTTGTATAAGACTTTTCAATCTTTGAAATGCTATGTAGGCCAAACAAAACATATTAATGAACTCAATCATGCTCATGAGCTGCCAATTTACAACCTCTGGAGGTAAACCGATAATACTTGTCTTAGAAATCAATTTTTGCCAGTTTATAGTCAAACTGCAGATGTTTAATCAACAGTTCCACTGGTATTTTTCTGAACCGACAGTGTTTTAGTTTGTGTTTAATATTTTTAAAAGTTTAAAAAATTGCAGTTTAGAAATTCTTCTTTGATTAATAAAAACAATCAATATACTTAGAATTTCTAAAGCCGATTAACCTGGTTTGCCTTCTCTGGGAGTTACTTTTCTTAGATGGATTATTTTTATCAGTGAAAGATGGAAAACAATCTAATTCATAGAAATTACTAAACTGTTGTGTAGTATAATCCTCTGTTAGCTGTTTGATCTGTATTCACTTGGATGTGTTTTTTTAAATGATAATGTTTCATTCTTCCTACTTTTGGGTATTTCCAAAACACATTTACAGTGTTGTTCTGAAGTCACACAAACAGGGCTGTGAGGAGTTAGCGGTGTTTTGCAAACTGGCCTCAGGGTTCAGGACTCTGTAGTGAGCGAGTAAGCAGACTGGGACTCAGACCTGTTGACTTAGAATCCAAATTTTTTCCACCAAACTGCTGACGACGTCAAAAAGATTCAAAGACTATGCCCTCTTCAGAACTGTCTAGCCCTCCAATTGTGGTTAAGGAGTAGGTGGAGGATGTGGCTAAGAGACTGATCATTGTCTGATGAATATGAGAATTGACACAACAAAGCAGAGTGGCTCTTAAGGGTTCTATCGTATTATAGTCTTCTAGCATCTGAAAACATATTTGTGGATCTGTTCGAATGCAGATCATATGCAAATGTGCTGAATTAGGGACATATGAGAATAGGGATATATGATACAGTGTATCGTCAAAGGCTGATTATGTCAGTGTCCCTTTGAGGTCTCTCAGAGGTGATGTTGAAAAGCCCAAACACGTCTATAATTTGCAGCTTAGATCTTAAAAGCCATCCAGCTTGTGCCATGTGGCATGTTGTTGATGAGTTCTGACTGTGATATATATTAGTGAGGTTCTGAAATCAGTTTCCTTGGTTTTGATCTCTGGTGAGATGTATTAGTAAGAACAGAGGAGAGATTGGCTAGATGTTTATATACATAGTGGAATAGTCTCATTGTTTCTGTTCTTGTGAAGTGGCTTCCAAATTAGTAAAGATAGCCATCATGTGGCAGTTTTATTTGCCAAAAGCATTTTGTGTGTTTTGGTGGGGAGAGGGGGCCGGGAAGTTCAGAAAGAGTACGCTTGTCATGCAAACTCAACTTTGAGCTCAGTCCGCTAGGCCTGCCTCCAATCAGGGTGCTGGCCCTAAACTCCATCACTGACTTTAGCCTGTTTAGTGTGTGTCTTCTCACTAGACTCTATGTCCCATGAGGGCAGAGAATCCATCTCTTTTCACCATTATATTCCCAGCCCCTAGCACACTGCATGAACAAAGTAGTCACTCAATAAACATTTGCTGGATGGAAAAATGAAATGTACATACAAGATTTTTTAAAACTTTCAAATAAAACCGAATTAGTATATACAAGTATAGAATGTGTTTCTTCTCTCTTGGTGTTCTTAGAGTTGTCTTTTTCATCTCTGAGTTGGTTTTTGTTAATTAACATGGCAGTCCTTGGCACTGTGTACCTGTATTCATTGCATGCATTTTTGCTTGAAGTGTAATCACATAACACATACTTCACCTGCTGAATCATTTGGTCACTGACATCACGATATCTTGTCTTTTTTTTGGAGGAAGATTAGCCCTGAGCTAACTGCTGCCAGTCCTCCTCTTTTTGCTGCGGAAGCCTGGCCCTGAGGTAACATCCGTGCCCATCTTCCTCTACTTTATATGTGGGACACCTACCACAGCATGGCGTGCCAAGTGGTGCCGTGTCCGCACTCGGGATCCAAACCAGAGAACCCAGGGCCGCCGAGAAGCGGAACATGGGAACTTAACCGCTGCACCACCGGGCCGGCCCCTGGATATCTTGTCTTAATCCAAACCTGGCTTTGCGCCTTTCTCCTGAATGCCCATGAGGTCACTCTAAGAAGAGTCACCACTAAAGAACTTAGTTAGGTACTGTTCTGGTGAGCCTCCCCTGTTATTCTGGGAACCACGCCACAGCAGCTCAGGAGAGCAGTGCGACATGGCCAAAAATCAGCATTAGATTTACCTTTGCGTTCTTGGATTTTAGTCAGAATGTTCAGATATAGGCAGAGTATCTAAGTTAACTTATTCTTTTCTCCTGTCGGGGCTTGGTTTATCAGCTGTTGTCATATGCAGAGTTGTTTTATGTAGTTCTGTGACTTACAGGTTCTAGGAAAATGACTCAATTATAAAATCTGTCTTCCATGAACTTGGGAAAATGCCTGAAATTCCACTAATAGAGATTCATTCCTTTAGCTCTAAGGCTTTTGGGTCTTGATTCATTTTCTGTTAAAGTCTGTAAACCCGGGAAAAGGCAACATCATGAACAATCTTTACTTGACACCATTTTTGGCAATTTGGCTATGTATTCCAGCTATTGTTCTCTCTTTTCTCCGTTCACTACCAAAGTTGATATATCATTTGTGTTTGAGGTTTCTGTTTCCTACCTGCTTTTCTTAACCTTTTGCAGTATAACGTCCACTCCAATTCCTCTATGATATTGCCTTTCAGGGCTAATTTTCTTTTGTCCAGTCCATGATTCTCACTCTCATCCTTCTTGACCTCCCTTGGCTATTCAACATACATTCACATAATTCCTTCCAACATGCTCCTTCTTGGGCCTACAGGCACCACACCTTTCTGTTATTCTTCCTACTTTTACAACCGATTTTTTTGTATCCTTCTTGGTTGACTCTGGTGCCCTGTCCTTGTCCTCCACTTTCCCCCTAATTGCCCAGCCTGGTCATCCTCTTCGATGGCTTCAGCCTTGTGTTAGTTTTCTAGTGCCACGTCATAAATTAACACAAATGTAGCATTAGTTAACACAAGGTTATTATCTCATAGTTTTTATAGGTGGAGTCCAGGAAAGGCTGGATCCTGTCCTCAGGTCTTAAATGCTGCAACCAAAGTGTCTGCTGGACTGAACTTCTCACTTGGGGCTCAGAGTCCTTCTCCAAACTCTTTCAGGTTGTTGGCAGAATACAGTTCCTGTGGCTGTAGAGCTCCTGGAGGCTGTGTCTTCAAGGCCGGTAGGAGCATGGCTCTCTGAGTTTACCTTCTTTTTAAAGGTTCTTCTGATGAGATCAGGCCCACCCAGCACAATCACCTTTTTTTCTTTAAAAAAAATTATTGAGGTCATATTGGCTTATGATGTTGTATAAACTTCAGGTGTACAGTATTATATATTAGTTTCTGTATAGACTCCATCGTGTTCACCACCAATAGTCTAGTTTTTATCTGTCACTGTACGTATGTGCCCCTTTACTGCTTTTGCACTCTCCCTACCCCTTCCCCTCTGGTAACCACTAATCTGTTCTCCTTGTCCATGTGTTTATCTTCCACATAGGAGTGAAATTGCAGTGTTTGTCTTTCTCTGTCTGGCTTATTTTGCTTAACATAATACTCTCAAGGTCCAGCCGTGTTGTTGCAAATGTCACAATTTTGTCTTTTTTATGGCTGAGTAGTATTCCATTGTGTATATATACCACATTTTCTTTATCATTCATCCATTAATGGGCACTTGGGTTGCTTCCATGTCTGGGCTATTGTGAATAATGCTGTGATGAACATAGGCATGCATAAATCTTTTTAAATTGTTGATTTCATGTTCTTTGGATAAATACCCAGGAGTGGGATAGCTGGATCATATGGCATTTCTATTTTTAATTTTTTGAGAAATCTCCTTACTGTTTTACACAGTGGCTCCACCAGTTTGCATTCCCACCAACAGGGTCTGAGGGTTCCCTTTTCTCTACATCTTCTCTGACATTTGTTATTTCTTGTCTTGTTAATTATAGCCATTCTGATGGGTGTAAGGTGAAATCTCATTGTGATTTTGATTTTCATTCCCCTAATGATCAGTGATGTTGAACATCTTTTCATATACCTGTTGGCCATCTGTATATCTTCTCTGGAAAAATGTCTGTTCAGGTCCTCGGCCCATTTTTTGATTGGGTTTTTTTTTTTTTTTTTTTGTTGAGTTGTATGAGTTCTTTATATATTTTGGAAATTAACTCCTTGTCAGATATATGATTTGCAAAAATTTTCTATCAGTTGGTAGGTTGTCTTTTTGTTTTGTTCATGATTTCCTTTGCCTTGCACAAGCTCTTTAGTCTGATGAAGTCCCGTTTGTTAATTTTTTCTTTTGTTTCCCTTGCATGAGTAGACATGGTATTCAAAAAGATACTGCTAAGACCAATGTCAAAGAGTGTACTGCCTATGTTTTCTTCTAGGAGTTTTATAGTTTCAGGTCTTACATTCAAATCTTTAACTTATTTTGAGTTAATTTTTTGTATAGTGTAAGATAATGTTCTACTTTCATTCTCTTTCACGTGGCTGTCCAGTTTTCCCAACACCATTGATTGAAGAGACTTTCCTTTCTCCACTGTATGTTCTTGGCTCCTTTGTTGAAGATTAGCTGTCTACACAATCTCCTTTGATTAAATCATAGTCAATGGATTGTTAGCCTAATCATGGGAGTCACATCCCATCAGAATGGTAAGGGATTATACAGGGTGCATTCACCAGCAGATGGGAATCTTGGTGGCCATCTTAGAATCCTGCCCACCCCAGTCCTCTATATAGATAGCCACTGAACATCCATGGCTGTTTCTCACCATCATCCAGGCTCCAACAACTGGATTTCCAGCTAGCAATGGGTATCTTCATTTGGACATCCCAACCACATCTTTAAATCAATGTATGCCCTACCATAGAAACAAACAAAAAACCCAGCATATTTCTTCACCAAGAAAGCCATTTATATAGGTAAATTCACATTCCTTTTATGGTCCAGGCTAAAACCATTAGAGCTCTCTTTGTACCTTCTTTTCTATTCCTTACAATCTGTTACCAGGTCTTGTGATCCTTTCCTTTAAAGTCTCTCAGATTTGTTATTTCTTCTTTTCTCACAGTAGCCACAACTTAGACAAACATATGCAAGGTGACCTGTGTACATGCAAGGAAGATGAACAGTCTGAGCAATCCCTATATGTACTGTGTTCTGTACCTGCATAATTTTGTCCTACCTCCCCTTTTTAAGTGGATAATACATTATTGAATAGTGTTGAAGAAACAACGACAAAATGTCACCAGAACATAAAGGCATAGGTAATCAAAACTAGAGGAAAATGTGGCAAAGAGAGAACTGGAGAAGGTTCCCTGAACTAGCATAACTAAACAAAGTGTATGAAGCTCTTCCCAAAAAGAACCACAACTTTCTGTAGAAGAAACAGCATCTTGGGCACCATGGGACAAGGAAGGACGTCTAAGGGGTCAGTGGGAGTCAGCCTTCATTCAATTTCTCAGCCTCAGAACTGCCTAGTGCTCCCTCGTAGATCCTATTGATCTCTCAGTTACAGATTCACCCCACCCCCATTCCTAGGCCAATCCTGACTTAAGGGAAGAGTTTTTGTTCATCTCTCTCCCGTCCATGAATCTTCAGCATCATCCTATAGTCACTTTTAGCGCAATGAGATGTTGACTCCTGAAGATTCCCTTGTTGTTCCCTAAGCCACCTTTGTTGCTTTTCCCACCCTGTGAGGCCTCAGGCCCTGACATTGCTCTCTAACTAGTCTCTCTGTTTATCCATTTGGTACACGGTGAAAGAATGAGTGGACTTGCTCTATGTGACTCCAGTGGGAAGAGCCAGGGTTTAGAGGGAGAACAAGGCAAATTTCATCCTATCTTTCTCATTCCATGAAGATGCCTTGTACTATTCTGCTTTTTTGTGGGGATTGCATCCACTCTCCTCTTTTTCACCTAACATATTTCTTCTTCTTTATTAAGATTCTCCTCCCAAATTAGAGGAAAACTGTATCATTCACTCACTTTTTCACTAGTTTAACTAATAATTACTGAGTGCCTGTGTCTCAGGTAGTGTTGCTGTGGCTGGGGAGAGAATGGCAGACGAATCAGGCAAGTTCTCTCCCTCCTGAAGCTTCCATGCTGATGGACAGAGAGACAGAAAAGGAAGTGATTCCAGCTGAGTGAGTTAGGGAAGACTTCACTGAGCGAGGACATTTTTAACCATAACCCCTTCTTTTGTGCTTTCTTTTTTATCTTCTTTCATCTTGCTTAAGACTCTACACTTTCAGTTATCTTTTCTTGCATATTTAAATGAAGTTTAGGGTTTTTTAATCCTCAAAAATAAAGCCTTTATCTTCCTGCTCACTTGCTTGAGCTACTGTCCAGCCTCTCTCCTTCCCCCTGTACACAACCCTCTAAAATACTCCTGTGGCTCCCACAATCTTTTCATTGACTCCTTAACCCCCTTTAATCGGGCTTTTATCCCTACTGTTTTATTGATATTGCATCTTAGTGATCATTCATGGTATCCTGGTCATCAAATCTATTGCCTTGTTTCAGTTATTTCCATTCATTAATAATTCGTTCAAAGAGCCCCAATACTTTTCCATCTCTGTTATGACTTTGCCCACAATATTTCTTTCATGTGGAAGGCCCTTTTCCTTGTTTTTTGCATGACTAAATTCATATTATTAAAGCATCAGCTCAAATGTCACTTTCTATCCCAACTTGATTTTTTAAAAACGTCTCTTGTGGCACTGATTATTTCAATTTTGAATTATAGATTTTAACCCTCTTGAGAGATGAAACTCTGTTTTATTGATGTTCAGATCTCCCACCGCACCTGTTAGAATACTTTGCATATAAAAAGTGTTTATTAAATATCTGCTAAATGCATGAAGAAAGCAATAAGCGAAGGTAACTTTCATTTCATTTTTAGAACTTCTTTTTAAAACTAGTGGTGCAAAACAATGTATTTTATTCCAAAATCAGACATATTTTAAAGAACTGAATTATTTAAAATGTAAAAACATATTTCAAGAAGACATTTGAAACTGAAGACATGCCACCACAAGGGTAGATAAGCAAATCATGTTATTAAATGTTACTTTTCTACATTTCCACGTACTCATCACTTTTTTTTAGTTGTTAATAACCATTTTTTGAGTCAAATGATTGACTGGGTCAGTGGTTCATGGTAAGAAATATGTTTGAAGTATTATCCTAAACATGCTTTTGAAATTCTGCCTCTTTTTGCTGTCTGGTCTCACCTTCTGGCATTTGATATTCAGTTTCCTCATATGTCTGATTCTGATTCAGATGGATTGGCAAAATTATTCTGAGTATAATGCAAATATGTTTTTCTTTTGAGTTCAGTTTAAAAATAAACATCAATATGATTTGACAATCATTAGTGATAATTTACAGGAATATGAAGTGTATGTGTTCCTTTCATTAAGTTAAAAAAATGCCATGAAGAGAAGGATTTGATGATATGGTTTTTCTTTGCTATGTAAATAAAAGTAGAGATTTTAAAATTATATAACAGCTCTACTGGTTTTTCAGTGCTATAGGTAACATGTTTATAGGTTGAAGTTTATTTCTAACTACATTGGAATAGTAGCCCAGAATAGTTGCAGCAAAGCAGAAAACTTTGAATGAGCATTAAATATTATGTAATAATTAAGGTTAAATTTATGTGTAGAGGTTTACGTAATTGAGAAGGATGCTTAATCACTGTTTTTTCTTTACTGAGTAGGACGTTCCAATAAAACTTTTCCAGGATCAAGGCCATTCAGAAATTTTGAGTCTGATTCTGTAATTTAGTCTAGAATGCTAGAATCCAGACTTTAGCTGAGTTCTGGTTCTGGCTCGTCCATTTACTAGGTATATAACCTTGGGCAGATTACTAAACTGCTCAGTTCTTCAATTGTCTCTTTTGTAAAATTGGTTCATCACAGCACCTCTCTCATACAATTATCATGACGATTAAATGAGATAATTCACATAAAATGCTTAGAATATAATGCAATGAGTGCTTAATAAATATTAGCTTTTATCGTTAGAAACTTAGAATGATATAGTATGAATAGGTAGAATTCTTCTTCTTCTTTCAACATGGGATACCCAAAGTACTTTCTCTTCTCCTGAAGGTTTTTCCTCCTTGGCTCTATTGGTTCTGGAGGAATCAGTTTACTTTGGGGTGTGGGGGACAAAGTGAAGCAGATTAAATTACGCAGGAAGTTTGACATGCCAAGTAATGGTATTAGGATAAAAAAGAGATGTCAGGATCTCAAAAGCTCTTTCTGATATGAGAAGAAATTTCCCTTCTTGAAAGGTGTATTCTCTATGAATGCTAGCCCCTTCATTTCTCTTTTAGCACATTTTTCCCAGAAAATGTTGTATAGTTAGTAAATGAGTGAAGTTGAGCAGAAGAACATGAAGAGAATTACTGATTCAGTTAATAATGTGCTTTCTAAGCAAATGCGGAGGACCACTGAGTGATCATGGAGGGCGTCCAGTCCACTCCAGTGATTTGCGGGCCTTGCAGGGAATGTAAACTGTGAAGCCAAGGATATGGCCTAGGATAAGATGTGAAGTCAAGCACTGCTAAGCTGGGAGGGGCTGGCAGCAGAGAGGTGGAACAGAGAGGAGGTAGCAGAGTAGGGATGACTTAGAGAGTAGAGTGACCTGAGTGTGAGTGGTAGTTTGCCATTCACCAACTGTGAGATCCAGACCACATAGATCTCCCTGGGCTTCATTTTCTCATCTGCAAAATGAAAGTTGTAATACTGATTTCATGTGAGATAATATGGTTTCATTAATAAATGAATATTGCCCCTTTATATTCCATATAACAGCCAGGTGATCTAATTATATAAATCAATGGCTTTCTGTGACACTTAGAACAATATCCCAGATCCTTGCCCAGACCTACAAGGACTCACATGATCTGGCCCTTGCATACCTCCCTGACCTGACCTTGAACTACTCCCTCTTTTACTTACTACATTCCGGCTACAGTGACATTATTTTTGTTCCTAAATGTGGCAAGCTTTTCACCACAATAAAGTCTTTTAATTGGTTGATCTTGTTGCCTAGAAAGATTTCCCCTAGAGTTTTCACATGCCTTCTCCAGGTCTCAGATTAAATGTGACATCTTCAAAGGTGCTTTACTAACCTGCTAGTCTAGAAGAGCGCCCTCTGTGATTCTGTTTTATTTTCTTCATAGCACTTATCATTCCTTGATATTTTCATGTTTGTTTATGCCTGAGTATACCTTACACCACAATATAAGCTTCATGAGAGTATGACCATATCTGTCTTGTTTACTCTTTATCCACTGTGCCTAACACAGTTCCTAGCACATAGTAGGTGTGATATCAAGATTTTTGAATAAATGAATGAGTGAAGTGCTAGTCGACACTAAAATAAATATTGGTTCCTTTCTCTACCCTATGACGACTCTTCTTTTTATGCTTTCTTGTAAGACTGGAGCAGGACAGATGAGCCTGGAGCATCTTGTAGTTCCACAAAGGAAGGAAGTAAGTGCTAAAAACAAAAAAACCTCACAATGATGAGAAGTGTGTCAAAGGGACATAGGAGCAAACTGAAAAAGCGCCCAATGGCCAAATCTGGAATGACTTGAGCAAGAAAATAAAGTAGCAGTGGATTATAACCCAAAGTATAAAATAAATATGCAGAAGTCTGTGCTGATATAAATAAATGATTGAACAAATAAATAAATAGGAGAGAAGAGATAAATCTCCCGTGCAGAATTCCATATAATTTATATAGACACCTTGCCCTCAAGAAGGAGGAGTATAACTCCCCACCCATTAAGTGTGGGTTGTACATGGTGACTTCCTTCCAAAGAGTACAGTCTGGAGAGGGGGGGAAAGAAGAATACTTTTACAGTGGAGAAACCTGATAAACACCACCTCAGCCCAGTGATCAAGGCCAGCACCAACAGTGAGAAATCATGTTGATGGCATGTACCTTTGATATGATGTGTTGAAAACAGTGCTTTACTTTCGTGATCTTCTTTCTAAAAACCCATAACCCCCAACTAATTGTGAGGAAAACATAAGAAAAATCCCAGTTGAGGAGCATGCTGCAAAATACCTGATCACTACTCCTCAAAACTGTCCAGGTCATCAAAAACAGGGAAAGCCTGAGAAACTGTTATAAACTAGAGGAGCTTAAGGGGGCAACAATTAAATATAAGGTGGTAAGTATCCTGGATGGTATGTTGGAACAGAAAAAGGACATTAAGTAAAAACTAAGGACATCTGAACACATGGACTTTAATTAATAACAATGCATCAATAATTGATTCTTTAATTGAAAATATGTATCACACTAATGTAAGATGTTAATAATAGGGGAACTGGGTGTGGAATAATGAGAACTCTGTACTAACTTGGTATTTTTTCTATAAATGTAGATGGCCAACAGGCACATGAAAAGATGTTCAATATCATTAATTATCAGGGAAATGCAAATCAGAACTACAATGAGATATCACCTCTCTCCGGTCAGAATGGCTATAATTAACAAGACATAAAACTGTTCTAAAATAAAAACGTTTTAAAAAAGAGTTGCTAACATTTTCCCACATGATGCTTTATTCTTCTGTTGTATCATTTTGAGTGCCTACTTTGTCTTCTATTGTATATGGATATCAAAGCTTATTTATAACTACACCCTACTTCTGGGTATTTAAATTGGTGCTAGTGTTTGTATCTACATCATTGACCATACCTGGACCAGAGGAAGGGCTGTTTTTGACATGGAGACTTACCTTCTTTTGTTTTGTATTGTTTCTGGTTTCATCTCTCTATATTTCCTATTGGAGGATGATTTTAAATGCTTTCTATGTGTTGATGACTTCAGCCCAATTGTTTGTCTTGCAGGCATCTCCAATTCAATGTATTCCAAGGTAGACTCTTATTTTCTTCCCCCTTTAAATTGTTCCTCTCTCTGACTTCCTTGTTTCTGTTAATGCCTGTATAGCTCATCGAGATATTCAGCCAGAAATCTGGAAGTTATGATTGGCTCCTTCCTCTCCCTCACCATTCTGTCTCCCATGCTATTCCCATACATCTTTCACGTGTTCTGTCCTTTCTGTCCCTAGTATATATTTTACTCCACATATTTTTACATGTTCACTGCTGCCAACCTAGTCAGAGCTATCATCAACTTATGCCTGGACCCTTGCAATATCCATAACTGGTCCTTTTCTCTCTTGCCTCTTTTCAGTTCATTCTTTGAATTTAATTGCTAGTGCAGTGGGAAGCCCTATGAGTTTTAAGTAGAAGGATGATATGATATGATTTGTGACTTTAAAGTGATCATTCTGAAAGATGTGCAAAGAATGACTCCTTACAATGATCTGCAAGGGCTGGCGTGATCTGGTCTCTCATCCTCTCCAATTTCATTTCCTGTCTCTTTCTTGCTATGCTTCAGTTACATTGGTCTACTTTCAGTTTTTGGGTTTTTTTCGTGTATGCCAATCTTTCTCCTGCCTTAGGGCTTTCACACGTTATTCTCTTTGTTTTTAAAATTCTCCTCTATCTCCTCTCTCTATGGCAGTTCCTATAACTGTTTGTTTAGTTACCTTCTCTGCTATTCTTAAGTCCAAACGGGGCAGGACTATGTCTTTTCATTTGCTTATGTATACCCGGTACCTAGCATAATGCCTTACACAAAGCAGCACTCAGTATTTGTTGAATAAATAAACAACTAGTAATTACTGTTTTTATTCATGTGTTAAAAAAAATTAGTGTGCAAGCTCTATGTTAGTTGCTATGAGAACATGCAAAGGGTTTGTAATACACAATTCCAACCCTGAAATAGTTCTCAATTTACAAGGAGCGAAAGGATATGAATAATACTGTAGCATGGAAGAGGGCACTGTAGTTGGTGTAGTTTAAAGTTCTGCCACTAGCCTGCTGTGTGGCATCAGATACATTATTTCCCTTTTCTGTTCCTTTACTTATCCATCTTTAATATTAAGGGGTTTGACTAGACTTTCCTAAGGCTTTGGTTCTCAAATCTCCTGTGCAATTAATTGTACATTGGTTAAATGATTCTTTCCCAGGCTCCATCCCTGGAGAGTCTGATGCAGTAAGTCTAGGGTAGGGTCCAGGAATTCCCCCAGGTGATTGGGATATACAGCCAGGTTTAGGAACTACTGATCTAGATTTGTCTAGGTTCGCCATCTTATAATTCTAATTATAGTACAAGGCAAACTATGAAAGTGCAGTAGGAGTTGGACAAATTAAGACGTTATGTTTGTTCAGATGCAGGAAAATACTTTTTTGCTTGGGTGATGGGGAGCACTTGATGGAAATGGTGATGTTGAAATGGACTTTGAAGAGTGGATGGGGATATAGGCAGGTGCAGAAGTGAGGCGTGATTGGTGTCTAGTCAAGCTTAGTTGAAGGCCAGAATATATGCAAGTGAGCAGTTGGGAAGAAATTAACAGTTTTGATGCAATGGACCATAGTTCCAGTCTTGTTTTCCCCATGTTACCTATCATACTTGGTTGTCCTTTTGGAGATGAAAGATTCTATTATTGCAGCTTGAACCTCATTTGGCAGTAGTGAAACATGAGGTGACAGACACCATGAAGCTGCTTTGGGAAATAATTGAGCGTATTCTTCCTGAAGCCTTTTGGGGCTGTGCCCTTTGAGATCTACTTTGATCATCCCATTGGTTTTCTGGTTAGACATAAAGAATATCAGGACCCACTGTATTATCTAAAGTAATAGTTTTTCTATCCAAATTATTATTATTAAACCAAAGTTGGCTTTTTTGTTTAGATGAAACCATATAAAGGCAACATTCTGAGTAAATTATATGGCATCCACATGATGAAATAATGAGCCTAAGTTTAGGGGATGAAAGTGGTGATCTAATGCAATATTTAGAATGGATATACAGTATGTAGTTATTAACCTAAAAGTCACATCCTGCATTCTTTTAATTTGCAGAAAGTTTGTCATTAATTGCCAGGAAGCCTCTGATTTTTTATGCATAATCACGTCATAGCTGTTGACTTCCTCCCCCTTCTCCTGTTTTAAAATATATCCTTGTAAATAGTAGATTACTTTCAGATTAGCAATGCTCCTTTTAAACATTGGGTTGCTAAATTTAGCCCTGTTGCTCTCTTTTTTTAAAAATAGAATTCTTTTTTTCCCCAACTTTGCCTCTGAGTAGTTACTCACAAATCACACTCTGTTTTTGCATGGCAACTGGCTTCAAATCTTATTTAACCTTTCTGCCCATTGGGAGCTTGCTAGTTCTGAAGTGCTTTTTGTTTTCATGACTTCATATTGTGGGAGAGAATGGCTATGGTATTCCATTTACAAACAGTCTGCGAGATGAGTTTTCACCCTTCATTCAAACTCACTCTAAATGGGGCTACTTTTATTAAATCATTGTCAAAGATAGCTTATCAAGGCAGGGCCAGAAACACAGAAGTCAAAATTGAGAAGAAAGAATAAGGTAGTGGGCAAGAAATGAGACAGCCAGGCTGATGTCCACTCTAGAATCCAACCCATGCCTACGTTGGCAGCCATCTCAGATCAATCTAGGATTTACGGGTTGACCTGTATCATCCAGTCAGCCCACTACCTCATGCAGCTCTTGCCGATGTTGGTCTACTGACTGTCAGTTGACTTTGAAATTAGAAAAGTGGAAATACCAAGCCTCTTGTGATTCTTTGCTTGCAAAAAATTACCTTTATTAATGTGAATTCTTGCCCTTCAGTAGCACCAGAACTCCCTAGAGAATGACTTTCACCAGAATTTATTTGAAAGGAACAAAAAACCCCTCTCAACATACCTAGATCATAGAAGCACCTGTTCTATAGAAAAATCTAAGACTTGAGAAAATTTCTCCAATTTCAGGAAGAGCCTTCATGGGAAAATGACTACTATTGCATCCCTGGTACCTTTTTATCTACCAGACTCTTAAAAAGAATAATAGAGTCAGAAGTGTAGACCTTGGAAGCAAATTTAAGACCATTTACTATTTTGCAAAGTGTATTCTGTGTTCATGTTGGCATAGGATGGCATTGTACGCCTGCCTCTGCTTGCACTGGAGCACTTGGGATATTATCTGCTTACACATTAGGATTTCACTATTATTTGGTTGATGCGGGAGTTCTGCTTTTTTAAAAATAAGTTTGAAAACCATTGGTTTAGGTCAAGTGCCCACGACTTTTTAGAGTATATGTCTGAAGGTCAAAGAAGTTAAATTATATGCCTATGATGGTACAACTGCTTAGAGGGTGACAGAAATTAGAAACCATGAATTTGGACTTCCCAACCAGTGCATTTTTACTACAAAATGTTGATTTGATTTTTCCATTTTGAAAGACACAGAAGTTATCTGTGAAATGGTGATTAGCACTAGGCAGCCCCAGGCAGCCCTGGAATGCTCCATGTTTCAAATGCCCAAGACCAGATGGAAGTCCAGAAGTGGGTGACTCAAAGTTTATTAGTTTTGCCACCTGGGCAGTACAGCTAAACCAGCTGCCATAAGGCAGTTTCAATTTCAACAGAGCAGTAAATGAACATAAAAGTGAGTGTAAATCCCAAGAATAAAGTAAAGGAGAATGGTTGCTGCTGCAAGGAGATTCACACACGCCGAACCCTATTGACAGCCCTTGTAGGAGGCATGGCTGCCATGCTAGGTAGAGGGCAATAACAAATTGTGGCACCAAGCCTGAAAAATCACCCTGAGAGTTGTTCCAGGAGCCAGTCTCGATTTGGGATATGTTTGACCTGGCTTGGTAGATTCCCAGTCACATTTGATGATCTAGGATGGAAAAAGCAAACCCATGCTATATTATTATTATGTTATGAGGCCAGAAGCTTTTTTTCAGGAAGCAATGGAAAGTTGTTATTAGGTCACTTTCTTTCCATAGTTCTGGGCCCTTGGAGGCATGGATATTCATTGGAACATATGCTCCTTGTGGCAGCTCACCAGGAATCATGTCATTATCCTCATGTTATCCTCACAGGGAGTTGAGTTACTGTAGGTTTTCGAGATCTGTATATGAAATACTGCAAGAGTCAGAGGTTGTCCCTACGGTTTTAGACGACCCCTTTAATAGGTCTATTGTTTTTGAAAACTGAAATAAGTATAATAATGAGAATATGGGCCTAGGTCCAAACTGAGAGAGGTACAGTAATTTTTGTTCAAATTAGAATGATTCACTAATAAATAAAAACAAAGTCAAATAATTATGATCCTCTGTGTTAGAATGCTTTGGGCAGCAAGTATCAGAAAACTTGACTAAACAGACTTAAACAAAATAGAAGTTTATTATTATTATTTTTTCATGTAATGAGAAGTTTAGAGGAAAGGCTCCTGACTTTGGCTCCCCTGCTCAGTGGTGGCACAAGCTGTTTTTGTGTCATCTTGATGGAAAGTAAAAGAGGAAAGGAATGTATACTTGCTGATTGCTATGGCTTTGATGTTAAAGGCTGGACTGAGGTTCCATCTGCTGGGTCAACCTCTGCCTTCAGATGATCTTTTTTGGAGCTGAATGTTTCTGTGTTTATATTTCTCAGCTGACAATTGCTCAGTACTTAGCCTCATGCAATAATGTAATACTGCTCTTCCTTTCTTTGTATGATGAAAGTGTCTATGCGTGCATGTTTTCTAACCAAACAGGATACTTTTCTGTCACTTTTTTTCCTTCTACAATGACATGAAGTGACATCAAGTGAGAACTTTTATATTTTAACCTTCTGTTTGTGAGTGTAAATAAACTAGCTTTTTTTTGTTGTTTGTTTTCCTGGTAGGTGGCATGTTTGACCCAGGTGGCTGCTAATTATCTTATTGACCAAAAGGAAGCAAAACGCTGGGGCACAGCTCATGGCAGTATTGTTCCTTACCAGGTAAGAATACAGAGTGTAGGGTTGGACTGCTGTAATCTGCAGTTTTGTATGATATGAGTTTGGGAAATGATTCCTTTTTTTAAAAAAACTGTCAGGGTATTCTGTTATGTATCTTTGTCTCACTATAACAAGATTTTCTTGTTCACTTTAAGTTCTGTGTTTTGCACATTTCTTCATCAGAAGATTAGTAACAGGACACTTGAATAGATCAAAGGAGTTTGCTGAAAGTGAGTGACTTTTGGACTCATATGATGGTTTCCTTTTTTTTTTCACCCAAAAGAGGCACTGCTTGTAGCCGTTTTATAAAGCATGGTTTGTTCACCATGTTAGTTATGAACCAAATGTTACCTACCCTAGCTGCAATAATATTCTCACAAGGTTCCAGTAAAATGAAAATTTGCGTGTGATGGATCTTCATTTTTTGACCAAAGCAGATGGTTCAGGAACTCCTGTTCTTTATTAAGTGTCTAAACTTGTCCTTAGGAATTCTTGACTTTGGCTAGTGTGAATGAATATGTGAAGTAACTGTGATCTTTCAAAAATAAAAATAAGAACAAAAACTCTAACTCTTCTTTCAAATCCCTAACCTTTGCTTAGCCCAGTTGCATCATATCACTGTATTTCGTAATGTCTTTGTCACATCTTCTGTACTGTGTTGTGAGGTTAAGAGTGGAGGTGTCTTTTTCATCATTGTATCACTTCTCACATCCAACAGAAGCATGTATAAGATACTATATAAATATCTGTTGAATAAAGGAGTGCATTTTACAGTAGTTATTTCAATGCTAGTCTTCTTGACAGAACACGTAAAAGTCAGCATTTTCCATTTGCCAGGAAACCCATCAACACTGCTAATCATCCTTTTAGTTTTAAGAACATTATTTCCTTGGGCAAAACCAGTTTCATTTCCATTTTCTTTAATGCAGCTTTGAGGAAAGCAGTGACCCGATGTGAATCTAGAATTCTTTTCTCTCTGTTTCTGTTTATGGTCTCTTTACACCTGAGGCGTTACTATGATTTCTCAGTAAAACTGCTTTTGAACACATTTAGTTAATCTTTTGGCATAATTACAGTTGTGGAGACATTTTCTTTAGTGCCTCTCCTCTTTTCTCCAGCCATGGTTTTTTGATCACCATTAGTGACATTTTGCTTCCCCACTTTTTAGTGCTTTGTGGTTGATCCTACAGTTCTAGCCAGACCAGATAAGAAATCTGATACCTAGATTGGATAGATGGACTCCAACTCTGATCTCTTCCCTCTTTGTTGAATATTCTTTCGGATCGTGCTGCCTTTGACAGGAGAGTGCTGTGATTTCTGTTCTCTTCTTCTACTCCACCCCACACCCTCTCTATCAAACTTGCTCCAGGCCAAGAGGTCTCATCAACTAATTTATCCTCATCCTTGATAATGAAAATCCCTCTCAAGCGCATTTTAACAGTGAGCGATGTTGAACCCATGGGGATTCATCTCAAATAATGGAAGTCCAGTCTTCAGTTTTTGATGTGTACAGAGAAAGCATTTGTGGGTGGGAAGGCTTGAGAGTGTAATTCCAAGTCATATCACATAGGGAACTGTTCATTATGTTCTAGTATAAGGTTTGTAGTTTATTTTTTTTGAAATAAAATGTCTTTTAAAAAGGTTTTGTGTAGACTTCAGCTATCCCTCCTGGGTGTTTGTACCTAGAGCTCTGGCCTCTTGAGTATGCTCTCAATTATTTCACTGTGAGGTGAAAAGAAATTTAGAATTTTTAGCTTTTCTTATGGTAGGTGAAAGATATGGGAGACTGTGTGAGTGTGTGTGTTTCTATTCTTTGAAGACAGAAATGTGCTTTTTCTGCTTGAATTGTCCCAGTCACATAAAATGGATACTGTGCTCATTTGATCTAGTTGATTGCAGCTTTATTATCTATAAGAAATAAGAGAAGATTACTAGGGTCTTTCTTAGGAGCCCAGAATTAATTTGTTTCCTCTTGGTAGAGAACTGGTTCAGCACTGTGATTAAGGAACAAATGCAAATTTAGCTTGAATGAAACTAGCATAACCAAGATGGGTCCTAGATATGCTTATAGACCCTGGTCTGTTTTCAATTTTTAAAATAGATTTGGGAAACATTTTTATGGGTGAATGCCAGGATAATTATAATTCAGTTTTCTATAATAATTACAGCTTTGCATCTAATTTGAGTTGTCTGAGTTTTGAGCTGAAAGTCTGTAATGGAAGACCCTGATGGTCTCAGGAATTAGTTAAGGTGCCCAGCTCACTTTCCTCAATTCTTGTTGAACCCTATTTGAAAGAGCATAGACCTTGAATGCATGGAATGTAAATTTCTGAAAAGTAGTGATCCTTGATTTGTGTGTTATTTTATATATATGCAATTCTTAATTTCTCAGGTTGATTATCCACTTATCTTTCCTCCCAATTCTTTGGATGCCAACTTTTTCAGAACGAGTAAGCCAAACAAAAAGCAGACAGAATTGTGATAATCGTTTTGCTACTTGTTGAACATATTTGTGGATACTTTTCTGAGAATTCAGATTTTTAAAAAGAGGTTTTAGACTTCAATGCTTTTTTGGTTCCCATTACCATTGGACTTTGCCACTGAGAAGCACCTTGCCCAAAGTTATTAATAATTACATAATATTCATGTTAATATTTTTAGTGCATTAGTATTAGTCCAATGTTTCTCAACCCTTCAAACAGTTATATTTATAAAGACAGGAGGTTTTTAGAGATGGGAGAGGAGAGTGCCGAGAAAGCAGTTAGTCAGTCTTCAAAAAGAATGTATTTTATTATGTAACAGTTATCAGTGGGGCCAGTGCCCTTTAGATGTGTGACTAACATGGTAATCCTTCTAATTTCATAGCCTGTATATATTCAAAACTCTCTTCCAAATTCCTTCAACAGCCCAGGAGCCTATATTTTCATGTCCTCCTTCGCTTTCTGGGCTCTTGACCCACACTGACCTCGACCTCTCTCAAATATTATAGAAGATCCATTCACAAATACACTCATGAGGATGGGAGACTATACTGAATATTTTGAAGAAAAATGGAGTTTTTTATAGATGAAACTTATGCAATCTCTGATAGGAAGCTTCAACCTTTCTTCCCATATCCTTTGGCTGCTCCTAGGGAGTGTTAGTGTCCTGAATAACGTAAGAATCTCCCCATCTTCTGTTCCTTTCTCTTCCTTCTTCTTTTGTCTCTTCTTCTTTTCAAGAGCAATGAATTCCTCTAGTCTTATACAGAGTTATTACACTCTCTAGGCACAGATCTTTGGGTGGCTACCTAAATACTTAACAATTTACTGTTTATATAAAGAGAGTTCCTTCCTAAGGGGCATGCTGGTGTGTGGATCTAATAGGAGCCTACTAAGCTCTCTCTGTGCTCCTGGTCTCTCCCAGTCCATACAACTTGCAGGAGCTCACAGAGTACCATATGCTCCTTCAGCTACAGTCTTGCCCCCATGATCAGTGTAAACTGCCCAAGAGTCTGGGGAATGAGACTACAACCACAACTATCTGCTTCCCTTAAAAGACTACCGGAACTAATCTCATCACTTTACACATTTTCCTCAATCACCACCAGGACTCTAAGCCTTCCAGGCCATCTATTATCACCTAGACAATTATTCCCATATGGCTCTGTTCATCTCTTCCTTTGATCCCGTCATGTCTTCTGTCATCAATCTTGGTGGCTCTAAAGTCTACATAGAGGACCCATGCAACAGCCTATCCTCTCTTTTCTTTAACCTGCCATCCCAATACTTTTAATGATCTTTTCCTGTTTTCACATGGCTCCCACTCAGGTCTTTCTAAAGTTCTAACATACGTATGAATTGTTTAGAAATTTTGTTAAGATGCAGATTCTGATTCCAGGTGATGTTGATGCTGCGCTATGAGTAATAAGGTTCTAGATCTAGACTTTGTTGTTATCGATGACTATCCCATCTCCTTTGTACTAAACTGGCAAAATCCCACTGCTGATTAGACTTAATACTCCATCTATTCCATGTCTGTACTCAAGCAGTGGATATGGCTAGAAGAAAACCATAACCACCACGTTGACGATCTATCTCACTTTCAGTTTATGGCTGTCTCTCTCAAGATGTCCCTCAGCTTACCCAGCAATCCTGCCACACTTACCTACATATTTATTTTCTCTCTTTGAGATGACTATTGCACATTTTCTCTCTCCTCAAATCTTCCCTTCTCTCCTCATCCTTAGCCAAAGATTCTGCCTCTTATTTCACTAAAAATTGATGTAATCAGAAGAGAACTACTTCATCTTTTCTCTGCTGTACCTCCTAAACTGCTACCTGTGTACCCACATATAGTCCACTTGATTTCCTCCTATCACAATGGATGGACTGTCCTTTTCACATTTTACCTACTTGAAGGCATTGCTCCTGCACTGTCTCCTCTATCACCTGTGTTATCCATCAGTGCACAAACATATGATTACATCCTTCACCTTAAAGACCCAGCCACCTACCTTGGACCCTCCGGGCAGGTCTTTCTATCTCCCGTCCCGTTTCTCCATGCTCTTATATTACAAAACTCCTCTAAAGAGTTTCCAGCGGTGTCTGCTGGAAGGAAGCACTCCCCCCTCTGTTCTACAGTGCCATTTGTGCCTCACAGGCAAAGGGATTTTACAGCACTGAGGCCTCAGGAGTTTGGCTGCTGTGGAATAGTTAGAGGAAGTTGACTTTCTGAGCAGTTCATTAATAAGAATACTCGTTTTATGTTTTTTTCTTGAGCCTTTGAAATGTAGGGCCTTCAAAGGGATTTTTTCCTTTAAATGGCTTGATAATTTGCATGGTGATTTCTTTTAGACTTTTTTTTTTTCTTCTGGAGTAGCTTCTAATTCAAGAGATTGAAGAAAACAATTATTCAGATGATTAAATAAAATCATGGCTCCCTTTCTTCAGTTTGGGCTCATTTAAGTAAGAAGTAGAGCAGGAAGCTGTGCTATGTTATTTCTGGTAGGGACGTTATACTGTATATTTAATTTGGCACAAGCAGACACTCAGGCAGGCAGTAAATTCCAAGTTTGAAGAGATGCAGCACTTTGCTATCATTCCTTAGAAAACGTCAAAATGCTGTTAAATCATAGCAGATTAGGTAACCTTGGGGATCTTTTTTTAAAACTTATGTTAAGGATTTGAGTCAAATTGTAAACAATATGCATCTGTCTCTTGTGTGACTTTTTTTTTTTTTTTTACCATAGTCACACTAAGGCACTCGCTAAAGTTGGAGAGTACAACTTAAACAGGCATTTGATTGTATTGCACATTTAATTTAATTGATGCATTGGTAATAGCAGTAATAATAATAATGCTGGCTTGAGCATGATTGAACACATACAATGTAACTGGGATATGTATATACACACACACACACACACACACACATATATATTCTCATTTCATATTGATGAAGGGGAGACTGGAGAGAGAGAGCAACTTTTCTATGGCCATAGCTAGACAGTTGAAGAGCCTGGATTGGAACCATGGTTTTAAGATTTCAAAACTTGATTCTTTTCTCACCATGTCCAACTAGTAGTTCTTTTGGTGCTTGACACATTGCGGATGCCTGTCTTTTCATTTGGCAGATGGTAGAATTCTTCTAATCTGTTTCCATCATGTCTTTGACAAATGACCTGCTTATTATGATTCCAGAAGCTACCAACCTAAGAAGTGATCTTGCTATAGAAGTAGATTTGAATTCTGAACTCTTGGGTAGTTGTAGGTTTCCCTCTGCTGTGTTTTCAATTCCTGCTTTCAAATGACTCTTGATAAATCAATTAAACTACAATTTCTTGAGCCCCCTATAGAGTAAGCACTGTTTTGGTTCCTGGAGGCTTCCAGATGAGGAAGAACTGGGCCCTGGATTCCAGGAGCTCCGAGGCAGTATAGCAGGCACAGCTGGAAGAGCTTCAGCTTTGGAGTACGACAGACCTGGCTCAGAACTTGGCTCTGCCACTGATTGGCTGTGAAATCTTGGACAGGTCTTTTGATATCCCTAATGTTAGCTGCTTCCTATGCAAAAGGTTATAATGATAGTTGTGTCCATGTTTACTGAAGGAATTAAATGAGATAGTGAATGCTAAGTGTTTTATTCAGTGCTTGACTCTCGTAAGCATTCAATAAAAGGTGGCTACTATTATTATTTCTGTGGTTGAACTAATGATTATGACTTTGTAAAATAGTTTCTAGGGGGGCCGGCCCGGTGGTGCAGCGATTAAGTTTGCACATTCCACTTCGGCGTCCCGGGGTTTACCGGTTGAGATCCCTGGTGTGGACATGGCACCGCTTGGCAAGGCATGCTGTGGTAGGCGTCCCACATATAAAGTAGAGGAAGATGGGCATGGATGTTAGCTCAGGGCCAGGCTTCCTCAGCAAAAAGAGGAGGATTGGCAGCACATGTTAGCTCATGGCTAATATTCCTCAAAAAAAAAAAAGTTTCTAGGAAACTATGAAATAGTCTCTATGAAAACTATCCATGGCAGCTTAGGGGCAGAGTAAATAAAGATACACAGCTGAATTTCTTTCTTAATGAAATTCTACTTTAATTTCCTTTTTTTTTTTTAAAGATGAAAAGGAGAGCAATGCATTGTGGTACTTTTCTGTTTTAAAAAACTGTCCTCAGATCTTTTTCTGAAACTGTAGTATTTTGCCATTGCCATAATGTAGCATTATTTAAAGAAATACAATGTCAGGAGAATCATCTATAGCAACACCACTCAATTGTCACAGGGAACAGGGATGCTAGTTTACTGAAGCATCTGGTTGAGTTTTAGTATAAATTCATACCTAACAAGATAAAATATGACAAAAATGATTTTCACAAGTAGTCTCTGAGAAGCCCACAAGATGGGAACCAATCTCTGTAAAAAGATATCTACCTAACCCTTTGAGAGCCAAAAATTGTGGATATTTCTCCCTCCGTTTTAAAAAGTGAGAGAACTACAGAACATTTTAAACATCTATTCTTACAACCTTAAGATTGCAATGAACTTTGATAATGTTTACCCAGTAAGAAATACCTGGAGATTTATTGGGAACAAAAGTGCAGATGATAGCAAGCAAGTTAGATTACATCTCAGAGGTTTCTGCAAACGTTTGGATTGCTTAGCAATGGCAAATTAGAATATTCAAGTATTTTTTATTTTTTTGTAAATTAAGGAATGGATTATCTGAGTTTCCCCTGCCAGGTAGCTTTTGAATATTTGCTTTAGGGTGTGTGTGCTTTGATCTCTATGAATTTGGGGTTCTTGTTAAAACAAAACAAAATCTTTTATTTGAAGATCCTGGTTACTTTGAAACCAAATGGCCTGGACTTTACCACAGTCCTAAGAATATAAGTAATTGGGCAGTCCAACAGGCAAATAAAATTAGGGCAGATATGTCAGCTACGAGTATGATAGCAGCCACCCTCTGGGCTTCTGCTTAGAAAAGGTTTGGCCTTTAAAATAAAATTCCTAAATTTAAAATAAATTGGGCAATATGACGTTTAAGGAGAGCATATTGACAAAGAATAAATATACTTATCACTGTTCAAAACTATTGTGATTTTTAAAAATCAGAATTGCCTCCAGTTGACAGATATGATATTTTTAATGCATTTCACTAAGAGGTAAAATAGAAGGAGGCACAAGGAAAGGCAAGATATCTTAAGGAGTAAATCTGGAATTCCTTTAGGATCTTATCAGCTTCTCTTGCATTCTAAATATACATGCAGAATTGATGAGATTGTATCCTGTTTACGCCTATCAATTTGGCTAAAATTATCCAAAAGAATCGAATGCCATTTTGAATATTCAGTTAAATAAGAATATTATTAGTTATTACCCTTAATAATATTGTATTAAAAATAATCATTATAATCGTTAGAGATAAAGTTTATTGAATGATTACTGTGTGTTGGTTATTAACTTCTTTACATATATTAATTCAATCCTCACAACAACCCTGTGAAATGGGTATGGTTATTGTCTTCACTTTCAGATGAGGAAACTGAGGCATAGAGAGGTTAGGTAACTAACTTGCCCAAGGTCACAGTGAGTGGGGTAGCTGGGATTCTAACCAAGGCAGGGGGACTATGCTATATAGGCAGATGACTCAGTGCTACTCACTTACACTGGCTTGCTTAGTTTCATTTTCTGTCTTCATTCCACTTTTGGGGAAGAATTATGTGAAATTTTCCTCTACATAATTTCCCCTTTAGGACTGCCAAGAGCAATTGAAGAGGTATAAACAGTTCTGTTGTTTACTTATTATAGAGATCTTTAATTAAGACTTAAAAGTAAATTTCCTTCAGGAAATCAGGTTGTACAGCTCTTGAATAAATCCTTTGATTGCATATGTTAAAACTGTATTAGAATCATAATGGAGTCAAGTTATAGTAAAACAGCTATCTGTAGCTCCATCTATGTAACGAGAACAATACTGTCCTTGAGCGACACATGAGCTTGGGATGGTTTTAGCTAGTGTGAGACTCATAGTTGCTGGTTTTCAAACTCTATGAGGTTGGTAGACTGGCGGGGGGGTGGGGTGTGGAGTTGGGGTGGGAAGGAGTATTTGGGGGCATAAGGAGGAGTATTCAGGGGCATTGGGTGGGGGCAGCCTGGGGAGAAATCAAGTGGCAGATCTCCAAGTATTCCAACTCCATCTCAACCAGAACAGCTCCACTTTTTTGTTTGTTTGAAATAGGGGTTCCACTGCTTAAAAGTGATTATTTGTCCTAGAGCAGTCGGCTTTACTGAGGGATTCTACTGGACCGGGAAGTGGGTTTTGTACACGTTCATGTGTGTGTTTTGGAAGAGAAAGCCTGACTTTCATCCAAGGTGATGGCTCCTAGAACTGTGACCCAGAACCAAAGAAAGGGTTCTAATCTGGCTGAGAAGGGGGCCTTGGCAGGAGGAGTTTGTGGGGGGGCCTAGCAGAGCTCCTCTGTGGAAGAGCGCACATGTTACCTTCCAGCTAGGAGTCTGGCTTGGTGGCTCTGCATGGAGGTCAATGCTCTTTGGCTCAGATAAATCACATAGGACTGGATTCTGGAAATGGTTGGATTTGGATATAGTTACACATCCTGTTCTGTTCTTAGGGGTGTCCAGGGCAAATACTGTTGAAATTCTGAGTAGGTGTGCTTAGCGTTCAGACAATACCCTGATGGCTCCCTATTCAGGGGCAGGTTACCTGGGGGAAAAAGAACTGAGTTCTGATATGGTACAAATTACTATTATAATTCAATATTGGGCAAATAAATAATAACAATAAAGGAAAATCTGTAAGACGTTAAGTTCTGAAGTGAGCCTGTATTGGAGTCAAATCATGCCCACCTATAAATATGGCTTGTGAAGTGTGCTCTTTTCCTTCTTAGTTTTGTTTCTGGCGTTTGGGAAAAGGAGTACTGGTGCAGGGACTCTGCACAGACAGGAGATGTTAAGTGTGCATGCTGGGGGGGAGGGGCGGGCAGTGAATTTTTTGAACTCATGTTAATAATTCGTTTGACCTAATTTTAACCTGGAAATGAGTCTCAAGTGTCCCTTCCCCGTTTTCTTTCCTGAGGGTAAAAGCAGGTGTGAAATGCTCCAGGTCCTCAACCACTCTAAGTGGTCCGTGGAGCAGCAGCATCGGCTGGAAGCTTGTTGGAAATAATAGACTCTAGTTTATTCTACTGAATCAGAATCTGCATTTTAACAAGATTCTCAGGTGATTCGTTTTCACATTAGGTTTTGAGAAGCCCTGCTCTGAAGTACATGTGAAATCCTCTGGTCGTTGTATTATGAGTCCACTAGATGTCACTCTTGTAACCTGGTAATGGGATGGTATTTTTCAATGGGGACTTGGAAGAATCCATGAACAGGATCACGTTATTAGGTGATTTCCTCCCTACTCTTAGAGCTACTGATATACATGTTGATTATTTAAGGTAAAGTTACCTTTCTCTCTGGTTCAAAGTCCTGGAGAGAGATTCCTGGGAATGATTTTCATCGTGTTGAATTAGCACTCTTGCCTCTGCCTTTCCCTCCTTCAAGCCCCCTGTTGCTTGAGTTAGTTCTGTCATTATATAACCTTAGCACAAGAATATGCTGCAGATGCTCTGACTGACTGGCTCACTGAGAAAACAGCGTCCTGGGCTGCTCAGCACAGTGACATAGAATAAATGTACAGATTTGATCTCTGTAGAAATGACTGAGAGCAGAAAGGAAGCAAGGCTATATCCTGAAATTAACATCACCTCTATGTGATTGTTGAAGGAAGTGCAGACCTTTCTGAATTCTTGGGTGTCCCAAGGGTGGTTTTACAAAGAAGATCGAGTCTACTTCTGCTTAGAAAGAAATGTCCCAAGTGTAATCTTGTAGGGCATTAGTTTTAGCCGTGAAGATGAATATGAGGGATGTTTATAGGTAAAGTAAGATCCAGAGGGAGATGATATACTTTCAGAGATATATGAGGCCCCTAGGACTAGTCCTGTTAGCAACTGGTTAGGTCTACATATTAGGAAAGAGAGGTGAAAAGGTTAAGGACTATACTTTAGAATATCCAATTTTTTGCCGGATGCCCAGCTTGAGAAAAGGTAGTTCTTGAAATAAATCAACCTCTTGCAAAACTCTCCTCCCTCTGAGTCTGATGTGGTTGTTTCTCTGTTTCAGTTAACAAGGGTAGCAAGCAAGTCATAAAGTAGCAGGTATGTGTGTGCTTGGGTGTGTTTTGTGAGTTGTGTATTTCTTCTTCTTGGTGTATGGGAGGGGCATTTAATTTATAATATCACTAAATGAAAGAAAAATGTTTAATTTGATTGATTTCAGTAAAGTAAATATTCTTATTGGTATGAAAGCAATATGGCTTTAGCTTAAATATAATTTTCTTTGTGCAATATAATTAAGGTGGCCATGGTATTTATTTCTAAGCTTTATGGTCCTTTTTGCAATGTCACTTTTTATGATGTGATTCCTGATGACCAAGAGCGGAACTAATTTTCAAGCATTTTACTGAAAATTAATTTCACTTTTTTAAAGGAGTATCTAAATGATGGAAAACAAACCTAAAACGCTCATTCCCATTCCTAGCCGTGGTCTAAATTTCTGCTTCTGCTGTGATGAGATTTTATACCACCGTCCCCTTTATTGTTGAATTCCCTTCCCTCCTTCCTTTTTAACTGTTACTGCTGAGACTCCAGATGCTACCAGATATAGAGACATACTTAGATATATTACTTAAAAGCATGGGCTTTGGAGTCAGACAGACTTTGGGGAAACTGCTTCGTTTCACTGGGCCTCAGTTTCTTCGTTTGTAAAATAGCAATAATACTACCTGTCTCGTGGGTGATGGTGATGCTTTAGCAAGGCAGTGCTCATAAAGGGTGTGGTATAGAGTCAGGCGCATAGTGCATATTCAGTGGATGCAACTGTTATCACCATCATTGCCCCATCTCACAGACCCCAGACCTGTGGCAGGAGCTCCTGTTCCTATACTTTTTCTCTTCCAGAGGACAACTCCAAGTCAGAATCTTCCTTTTCCTCTGCCTGGAAAATGTATGTGATGAGGGCGTGGGTTGATGGGGAACAGATCAATAGGACGGTAGAGTGGTAGGGAGGATATTGATCCTAGAACTGCAACAAGGAGAGAAGTTCTCCTTACAACCCACATTGGAATTCTCAACGGAAATCTCCCTCAGTGTTATAAAACGGTGATCAAGTTCATAGAATTGTTAGCACTGTTAGTGTTGCCAGTACAGGCATATCTCAGACTGGCCCATGATCCTATGCACCAATTTAAACATTATTTCTAAAGAGAAACAAACTTGGAGATGCAAACTCCCAAATCCCAAGTGATTTTTTGCACATAAGTTCCAGCTTGCCTGCTCTTTATTATCTTTACTGCTTTGGAATGACATTTTTGGTTTACAGAGGACCTCTAGGCTTTCAATAGCTGTAACTCATACCTTGGGGTCATTAGAACATTACCTGGTTAGCAACAGCCTCAGAAAGCTGCTGTGAGGAAGTCCAAAGAGATCTTTCATCCTGAAAACATCCTTGCATGAGTTTTTACTGTTTTCATTTGATAATATCCTGCTGATGAAGAACAATGGAGATGTTGATGTGACAGCAACTGTGTTAGTGTGCTGCCTCAAATGGAAGAGGATATAAAATATTAAAGGATTGTGAGCACTTTGCGTCTTTAAAATACACTCACTTTTCTTGCTAGAGTTTTGGAATCTGCATTGGATTTTTTGCTTTTTACCTGATTTTTATATATATTTTTGTTAATTGTTTAAAACGCGTTCTCAAAAAACCTTAAGGGGTATGGATCGTACTTTTTCTCCTATGTATCATTCTTGTTTCCATTGCAAGGAGTCAAGTCAGTAAGTTCAGTCCTAGTTCAAAGAAGCTGGGGGGTAGGGAACAAAACTTATAATGGTGTTACTGTGTAGATTGCAAAAGAATCTGAGGTTTGTTCAGAAAATATAATGGTGCATTGAGGTGTTGTGTTAATGTGGGGGGCCAGAAAATGAGCTCAGTGTGTAGCGAATCTCTTAAGTGGCAGTTTAGAGTTTAACCTAAAAATTGGGAGAAAGTTGATAAGTGCAGGGGAAGCATGAGACCCAGTTTGACACAGACCTTGCTAGGGTGATGGTGGTGGGATGTGGAGGAAGACTGAAAGAAGAAGCAGAGTCTGTGGTGTGTTACATGAAGATGAGGATGGCAAAATTGTCCTTCCATACCAACAGAAAATTGACAGTTTTGTAGGAAAGCAAAGCCCCAAGTATTTAAATTCACGTTGGATGTATAACCTCTAGAAGTATAGGAAAGAGTGGATAGAATGATTGGTAGCAAGTAAAGATCCTGATTCCATTTTCTTTTCATAGGCTGGATAGAAGTAGAAAACTGGTAGAAACTAATGAAAACTGGTACTGCAGGGTTATGAAATCTACAGGAATGTTAAGGATGGATGAACTGATGGGATTATAACGTTTTATATACAGAAATGATGAAAACAGAGGAAGTATAATAACAGTAAAATTCATAAAAAAATGCCGGACAAATAAATTCTCTGTGGATGAGAAATTCATGCTCACTAATAAGGATATATTTAGGGACACTATGAATCAGTGGCTCAAATTTTTTTTTTTGCTCATAATTCCTTCGAAAAACTGACAAAAACTATAGAATCTTTTCTCATAAAAGTACACATACCCGTATGCATGCATGATTTTGCCTATGATTTTAGGAGCTTCTCAGACCTTCTGGAACCCATCCCTGGGCCCTAGGTTACGATCCCCAACCAAAGGCAAACTGAATATGGTAAAGATAGTGAAATTATGTTAATAACACTGAAATTAGACCAAATAGTAGGTATGAAGGAAATCATACCCTGAGACTGAAAGATCTCACACAAATTTCTGCTTTATAGGGCAAGAAGTTTTAGAATTAAGGAAAGAATGGAATTATACTGGACTTGGGCCTAAGATTAGACAGGGATTGGTACAGGAAATTATCTGTGACTATTGTAATAATGCTCGCAACTCAATTACATTCAACCTTCTGAAGGAGAGTGAAAGGCAAAAAGAAAAAGTCTTATCACTTTATTTCTTAGTTTTAGAGAATGCAACTATGATCAAATCAACGTGTGCATTAAGTTAAAATGAAAGTACTATTTTAAAAAGTCCGTAAGTTGTAGGAAACCGGGAAATTCTTTAAACACATTAGTGAAGGGGCAGGAAAGTATGTCACATACCAAAGATTAGGAGCTCATATAAAAACTTTTGCATCAATCTCATAAAATAAAAGAAGCGAAAGTGGGAGGGAAAGTAGGCAAAAGATTGTTCAAGTGAGAACAGGGAAGGCTTCCCAGTGTGACAGGTCAGGTGTAAATAAGAAGCCAGTCAGACTGTAAAGGAATTCAAGAAACAGCACAAAAAGGGCTGCAATCCAGAAATAAAAGCTTTTTTATACATGAAAGGCAGAGGGTCAACTGGAGAATCAATGGGACTGCTTGATGATCAGGGTGCAAAAGATGTGCTCACGGGGAAGAAAGGATATCTAGGGGCTCAATGAATGCTTTGCTTTGGTCTTTGTTGAAACATAGAAATTTCCACTGTCATCATGTCTTTTGAAGCAAAGAGGCAAGAGATGTAGTATTAGATCAAATAGTGGTGAGGGAACAGGATGTTCTACCTGATTGGCATCCTGGGTATAAGCAAATTGCTGAAACTTTATGGCATCCCTTATAGGTCTGAAGAAACTCAAAGGAATAAACTGACCAAAATGTGAAATAAGTTATTGCACTTAGTCTTTCCTTTTAGTGAATTCCACTCTTGTTTCCATTCTCATGAGGAGACCTTACAATCTGTTGATTGGTGACTCTAGTTCATATTGGTGGATTCCAAAAGTTGTAGGATCCTTGACTACTTAGTATAATGAATGGAGAAAAGTATTCTGTTTTCTATAACATGCTTGAATTGTTTGAAGAGGTAAATAAGCACCAGGAAAAAAACCAGCAAATGTAGTTTGTGTAGACGTTCAAGGAGTCAATTACAAAGTTGCATAACAAAGCTATCCCCAATTGTGTTACCATGGTATTAGGAGGAATGTTTTGTCACACGTAGGTATTAATAGAGGAAACAAAAAGTAGGATGTGTGAGCCTGCTGTTGATAGAGACGTGTAAACAGTGAGGCCCCTACAGGGATTTCTGCTGGACCTCTTTCTTAAACATGTTTATGGATAATCTGAAAGAGTAAGTACACAGTGAAACTTCTGAGGGTGCAGGACTAAGCTCTTTTGGCTAGTGAAATTGTAAATCAATGGGAATAAGCTTTTGAAGGATCGTATAACTGGATAAGAAAGTGGTAGGGAGACTCCAGTACTGTGAGAAGTGCTACCTATTTAGGGAAAAAGAAACCAGACTAAACTTATAAAATTTTGGGCTTTCTGGAAGCCTGCTTTCATTTATGAAGCAGGAAAGGAATTTGGAGGCGGTGTAGTTGCATCCTTCTGAACAGGCCAACAGAATCTTGGAAGGTTCTGAAAACAAAGGTACACTTGAAGCAAAACCAATCTGCCTGTGGATTCTTTTGGTTTTGATTGCCACATCTCAACAAGGATGGTGAGAAAGACCTGGTTTCGAATCTTGCTCAATCCTCACAGGACTGTTATGGGAACCAAATGAAATATATGTGAAATTGCCTAGTACAGTGGTCCATGGCAAGGACTGAATGCAGAGTCTCAGAGGGGATATGATGAAATTAGACTATCCCACTTGGAAGAAATCATTCACTGTCACCTGGAACAGGAAAGTCCATACCAGATGCTGACCCACCTTCTCTCTGACTCAGCTACAAGGAACTCACTTTTTAAGAGGGAGACAACTTAATTTTTGAACAGCTCTAATTGTCACTCAGGACTTTGTACTTAGTTGAAAGCTACCTTTCTGTAAATTTATAGAATAACAGAGAAGAAAGAAGACGTGAGAGATCACTCAGCCAAAACCTCCTATTTTATGGATGAGGGCAAGGAATATAAGGTGAAATCAAATCTCAGGAAAGCAAGTGAGGCACGAATGACCAATTAGTGATCTCTGATTTTTCAACAGAGTAATCAGTCATAAGATGCCCTACACACAAACCTACACACATCTTTTTAGATAATAGTTACTAGATGTTGTTTAACTCAGAGTGGTGTGGTCTGTGGAAATTGTTAGAGGACTTGGCATTCCATTTTCGAGTCTACAAAAAAATATCTGGGAAACCTGTTACTCATAGTGACACTTTCCGATCCCAGAATATTAAAAGTTAATAGAAAGTCCCAATATCTTAACAGTTGGTCTCCCTCAGCATTGAAGGAATCTAGTCTGAAATATCTTGCTGTTTTTAGAACCGTGGCGTATAAAAAGCTCTCTGTGAGGTAATGACCGCCGATAAACATCTTTGCTTGCTTCTTTATTTATTTGATAAATCTCAAGGCTAAGCTATGGGGTAAGTTCTATAATTGTACCACAATTCACAAATCTCCCTCAGCCTTTCCCTCTCAGGCTTATCTCACAGTTTCTTCCTAGTTCATCTGTTCATTCCTAAGATTATTATTGTTATAGTTATTAGAAATCACCATTAACTCACAGCTGTTATAATTATTTGCATAATGTAAATGAATTGTGTAATAATAATTCATGATATTCATCTATAATAATTACCAGCATGCCATCTCACATCTCATGTGCTGGCCAAGGTAATGGAGCAAATTAGACAGACTTCGGACTTGAATCTGGATCTTTCCGAAGCTGAGGAATCAGAAACCCCTTTGAAACTATGCCAGGTTTTTCAGTCAAGGGACTCTTTTCAGAAAAAAAAGGGAAAGGAACCATAGATACCAAATAGATACTGACATTTCACAAAACTCTACCAAGAGCAAAATCTCTTGGATTGATCCTCAAACTTGAAAATATTTTGTTTTTTCCTTCTCACCACCCTGGCCCCTTCTTTCTCTATAAACATTTCTGTTCGTAGAGAGTCTTATCTCCTTTTCCTCCCTGCCTTCTGTGCAAACCTTAGCTCTGTTCCCAGGAGGCTGAGTAGTGGACATTCACCATAGTTATATTAACCCCCAGGCAACTGTGGTGCCTCCAGCCGTTGAGATACCTTCTGGTTCAGTGATTACATTTTATTTTCTTTCTGACTTCCTAAAACTTTGGAAATTATAAATTTAAAATGGCAACTTGGGATGTGTTTCCACCCACAAGAGTTCATAAAACATTGCTTCATTGATATTTCTGTTTGCATTTCTATATGTTTATTTTATCTTTATTAAATTTATAAGGCCCCTAATATCAAGGCCTGTTTTGACATTCCATTATTTAGCATTCATTACCAACTTTCAGTGCTGATCCTACCCTCAGGATGATTTGTTTCATTTTCTATATTGCAGCTGTCAGTCATTTAGAGCAAGAGTTGGCAAACTATGGCCCACGGGCCAACTCCTGTCTGTGCCCGATTTTATGTGACCCATGAGCTAAGAACAGTTTTTACAGTTTTAAATGGTTAAAAAAAAATGAAAAATGATATTTTGTCACACATGAAAATTGTGTGAAATTTAAATTTCAGTGTTCATAGGTAAAGTTTCCTCGAGTCACAGTCACACGCGTGTGGTTGCGTATTATCTACGGCTGCTGTGGTGCTACACCAGAAAAGTTGCGGCAGAGACTGTGAGGCCCGGAAAGCTGAAAATATGTATAATGAGCTCTTTATGGAAAAA
Organism: Equus caballus; assembly: GCF_041296265.1. Classification (NCBI taxonomy): domain Eukaryota; kingdom Metazoa; phylum Chordata; class Mammalia; order Perissodactyla; family Equidae; genus Equus; species Equus caballus. The sequence continues at coordinate 11,559,456 of NC_091687.1, forward strand.
GTTTGCTGACCCTTGCTTTAAAGTGTCTCCAAAGACCCGGTCAGCATCCCTCTATATTCTCTCCTGGGCCTTTTCCTCTCTCAGAGTTCCAGCTTGAATTCCACTTCTGTCATGACCTTCAAAAATTTCTCTTTACTCTTTACCTAGCACGTACTAGCATTTGATGGATTGCCTAGTTCTCTAGTAGTTTTACATATATCAAGTTTGTGCTTTTTTTTTTTGGTAAATGTAATCTTTTTGAAGGCAGGAGCCTTATATACCTCATAACTTATACATAATGTGTTTAACAACATAGCACTCAGCCAAGGATTAGGCACATGGTACTTGGCTCTCACTAGGTGGTTGCTGAATTTAATTGAATTTCTCTAAGTGGGATCCTCCAGAGTTCATATAAGGAGCCACAGTGGGGAAGACAGGATTTTGATATGCAAATAATTTATGTGATTACTGCTTTAATTGTGGTTTGTACAGAGAACGGTGGGAGCCCAGAAGAGCAAGTAACCAGAGGAGTCAGAAAAAAACTTCACATAGGAAATGAAATTTGATCAAAATCTTGAAAGCTGGGTAGACATTTGCTAGGGGAAGAAGGGAGAATGAGGACAAGAGGGCTTGAGCATTATGAGCTTGTGTGTGCACGAGGCATTGATGGAAGAACGTATCCGAGGTGACTTCTCATTCCTTTTCCTCCCTGGAGAAGGATGAACACTATCCTAACTCTGGTATTATCAATATCACGAGTGCTTTTATCCTTGCATTACGTTGGTTTCTATCTTTAAAAAATACATAGTACTCTTTTCAATGTTTTTAAATTCTATATAAATAGTATCGTACTGATACATCATTCTGAAAATTGCCTTTTTTAACCTTATTTTTATGAGTTTTGTCTATGTTAATACATATAGTTCTAATACATTGATTTTTCATGCCCTACATCATTCCATTCTTTCAGTATGGCACAATTTATTTACCATTCATCTTTTGAAAGATACTTAGATTTCCATTTTTTACTTTTACAACATTGCTTTCAGCATTCCTTTTTTTTTTTTTTGGTTCATATGTTGGAAATTCTCTGGAATCTATAACTAAGAGTAGCATTGATAGGTCATAGATGTGTGTATTTTTGCCTGATATTGCTAAAAAATGAATTATATAGATTTTCTAATATCACATCATCTTTGCATTTCCAGGATAACCCATTGGTAATAATGTATTGTTTTTAAACATTTATAGATTTATTTTTCCGGAGGTTTATATAGGACTTTTATATCTATTTTCATAAGAAAGCTGGTCCAGAACCTTCTTTTCTCAGATTGTTCTTGTTTGGTTTTGGTTTTCATGTTATTATGTAAGTCTCATAAGTTGAGATCAAGAATATTCAGTCCTTTTCTGTTCTCTAGAAGATTAGACTTATCTGTATATTAAAAGTTTGATAGAAACAGCCTGTTAGACCACATGAGTCTCGTGGTTTTTGAATGGGTAGATTTTAAATTATAGACTTATTTTTTTTAAGGTTAAAGATCTATACAGGCTTTCTATTTCTTTTTAAGTCAATTTTCTTGAGTTATATTTTTTCTAGAGATTTTCACTTGTTATCTAAGTATTCTACTTTATTGTCATAAAGTTAAGCACATTCCCCCATAATTAAAAAAAAACCCCTCTGTTATACCCTTTGTTGTTTTCTTTTTTCGTTTCTAATGTAGGGAAAAGAATGATAGGGTAGTAGATAAAAGCATAGATTATGTAGTCAGATTGTCTAGGTTTGGATCCAGGTTCCTCAATTTTCTGGTTGTATGACAGTGAGAAAGTTACAGAACTTCTCTGTGCCTCAGGTCCTCAAGTGTAAAAATGATGGTAAAATAGCATCTACCGCATAGGCTGTACTTAGAATTTTATAAATTTTTGATGTTTTTGTTGTAAACCTTTTAATAACTTAAATTAATTTTTATAGACAATAAAAATTATATACCTATAAAGAAGAAAAAATTAGTTGAAATTTACCATCTGAGAGATAATATAACTAATACTAAATTGGTGTACCTTTTTTTCCAGTCAATCCTTTCTCTTTTTTATGTGTGTGCATGCATGTGTTTGTGTATATATGTGTATCTGTGTGTTTATTTGTATTCCTCTATCTGGAGAGATGTATATATATATATATACATACATAATACATATATGTACCTATACATATGCATATATATGTGCATGTCTATATCTCCAATTTTTCTTTATCCTGTGCATCTGCCATATCGTTTCAGATCCTTCAAAAATGTGATTTTTAAATCGATGTCTATATAATTCTATCAAAGATTTTTAGAAAAGGAAAGATGGAAATTACCCAATTGGTTTTCCTAAAATTTGTATGAAGTTGTTTATTGTATTTGATTACTGTCACTTCTCTCATTAAAAAGCATCAGTGGGTACATCTTTATCACTTGAGTTTAAATGTTAACTCCTTAACATGTTGTAGAAGGGATCTGTCCTCTACTTATCTTTCCTCTTTCAACTCTCTCTCCAGTCATTGTTAGCACTTGCTGTTTCTGACTGTGCCATACTCTAGCTCAACCCAGAGGTTGACGAGCTCTGCTTCTTCTGCCTACGCTGGCCGTGTTTCTATTGGTTATTGGCTAGTGAGTTTATTTGCATTTTTGTTCGGGTAGCCATTTGTGGAGTTAATCTCTTTCTTATTGATTTGTAAAACTTTTCACGTGTTGAAAATATTCATCTTCTGATATATAGCTACAATATTTTTCTTATGTTATTTGCATGTTTATTTTATATGTGGTTTTATTTATGTAGAATATTTTGATTTTTTTAAAAGGTAATCAAATTCACCAATCTTTTCTTTAAGATTTAAATTTTTGGAGTAGTTTATTTTTTCTTATTACTTTTATAATTTTGTTTTCCAATTTTTTAAATTTTAAATTCATCTGCAATTTATTTTGGTATGTAATATGAAGTACATTTTAATAATTTTTTTCTCTCAATAATATACTAATTATTCCAGAATATCTCATTAAACAATCCATTCTTTGTCCACTGTTTAAAGTGTTAATTTCATCATATACTAATTTACAAATGCTGGTCCTTTTCTCAACCCTCTGTTCTATTTATTCCACTGATGTTTCTTCTCAAGCCTATGTCACACTCTAACTCCATAGTATGCTCTATTATTCTGTGGTGAACATCTGCCCTTCTTTTTCCTTTTTATCATTTACTTAGATATTTTTGTTGCTGATTTCTTTCAAAATAGGTAAAGTTATTTTTTTCAAGTTAAAAAATCTCTTTGAAGTTTTACTAGGAATTGCATTAAATATACAAATTGTTTGGCAAGAATTTTCTCTTTCACTTACTGATTAATGCATTAGTATAACAGATTTCTTAGTATTGAGTTATTAAAATATTTCTGGGATCAATTGTCTTCAACCACAGTTTATTTCTCTTTTTAAATGCTGCTGATCTAATTTGGTAGTATTGTACTTAAAGTTTTCACATCTGTTTTTTTACATCTATTTTTCTAAGTGTGTTGAGTCATTAGTTTTCTTTGTTGTACTTTACGTTGTAGTATGAGGGCAATGCTGGATTTTGCGATCAAATGAGGCACTTTTCCATTTTTATTAAGCTTTGAGTTTACTTTTTTGTCTTCTTTTTTATTATTGAGACGTAATGGCCATATAGCATTGTATATGTTTAAGGTATACAATGTGTTGATTTGATACATTTATATATTGCAATATGATTTCTACCATAACTTAGCTAACATCACAGTTACATCACATAATTATCATTTCTTTTTTGTGGTTAGAACATTTAAGAGCTAGTCTCTTAGCAACTTTGAAGTTGAACTTTTTTATGTAACTGGAGAAGAATCTTTTCTTTGAACGTTTGATAAGAAACTTTTCTAAAAACTATCTGGTTCCAGAGCCTCTTCCTGGGGGTTAAATTTTAGTTCATAGTAGTTATTTGTCTATTTAGCTTAATTTCTGATCATTTCTCTAAATTGTATAATATTTTCTCATAGTTTTATTAATCACCTCCATTTGTCACCAGGTCTCCTTTCTAATTTTGCTTGTTTGATTATAATTTTGCTTGTTTGATTGTTTGCCGTCTTGTTCTTACTTCAATTGACTCAAGTTAGTTTTAGTTTTTTAAAAAAGAATCTCATCTTTGATTTATCAAAATGGTGGTTACTTTTTCTTGAAATTGAAATTTGCCACAGGATGTTTTTAGGTCAATTTTCATTTAGTGATTTTTTTAGTCTTTTTAATTTACAAGCATGTCTTTTCTCAATTTCATTCTTGTTCCTTTTCTTTTTTCTGGAAGAACTTTTCAGGTTTGTCCTCCACATACCTTATTCCATTTTCTGCAGTGCTGAATTTTGCTCTTTTTGCTTTTGATAGATTTGTGTCAGAGTATTCCTACCTGCCTCTGTTGTAATATCTTTTGACCTCTTAGCTGGCCGTTGTCTCTTAATCTCTTGTTTTATCTTGTGTTTCAGAAAGATATTTCTCTGAATTTTACTGAGTGGATAAAGCAGCTGTCATCTGTAATTTACTTCTTTGCCCCACATAAATGGTTTTGAAATTCTTGTCTTTTCATGTATCTGGAGAGTTATGTTCTCTTTCTTTTTTGTCATAGAATATTTTATGGGTCCTCTCCGTCCCTATCCTGTATAATCTTCTCTGAAAGAGTTCTCATCTCTGTTGTCTGAGGTTTGCTGTTAACAAGGCAGGTGGCTTTGCTTCTCTTTATACTCATCACTATCTGGTTGCTGTTCAAAATGCTTCTTTTAAGTCTTAATGTGAAATACTCATTGGTATAAATTTAGATTCAGAAGGCATTACTGGAATGGCAGTCTCATCAGGGGAACTGTGTCTCTTCACTTTTTCCCCTAGTACCTTTGATTTAACTGTTGCTCCAGTGCCTAACTTTTCTTACCCGACGTTCTAATAGTTCTTTCCAAGTACAAACTGGATCTACTGTCTGGAATATTTGAGTCTAGCCCTTGTCATTCCATTTTCTGCTCGGTGTTGTCAGTCCACAAATTCTGGAGACTTCTCGCAGAGTCCTGCTTCCGAATGTTGGTTATTCTCGGTTGCGAAATGGAGGCTGTGCCACTTGCTTTCCACCTGTTGTACCATCATCTCATTCCTCTAACAATGTCTTATATATATATATATATTTTTTTTAAAGATTTTATTATTTCCTTTTTCTCCCCAAAGCCCCCCGGTACATAGTTGTATATTCTTCATTGTGGGTTCTTCTAGTTGTGGCATGTGGGACGCTGCCTCAGCGTGGTCTGACGAGCAGTGCCATGTCCGCGCCCAGGATTCGAACCGACGAAACACTGGGCCGCCTGCAGTGGAGCGCGCGAACTTAACCACTCGGCCACGGGACCAGCCCCACAATGTCTTATATTTTTGTCAGTGTTGTTTTGTAGCTGTGTGAGTTATCAGTGGACCCCTGGTGATTTCTTTGTTTTGGCTTATTTAGAGTGTACCAGCAGAGGGCTGACCCTCTGGCTGGGTGGTTAAATTCATGTGCTCTGCTTTGGTGGCCCAGGGTTAGCAGGCTTGGATCCTGGGCGTGGACGTACACACTGCTCATTCAGCCATGCTGTGGTGGCATCCCACATAGAAGAACCAGAGTGACTTTCAACTAGGATATACATCTATGTACTGGGGCTTTGGGGAGGGAAAAAAAAGAGGAAGATTGACAACAGATGTTAGCTGAGCACCAATCTTTCTCACCAAAAAAAAGAATACTTTAAAAGATAATATACCAGCAGGAAATCGTCAACATTTCTGTTCCCCAGTATCTTTTATTCTAGTACTGTTCTTTTTCTTCTTTTTAAAATAATTTAAAATAATTTTTAATATATATAAAAATAAATACATCCATTAAATGGAGATCTGGGAAGAGTAATAGATAAAGGTTTTCAGGGGCAGCCCCATGGCCAAGTGGTTAAGTTTGGGCACTCTGCTTCTGCAGCCCAGGGTTTTGCTTGTTTCCGATCTGGGGCACGGACATGGCACCGCTTGCTCATCAAGCCATGCTGAGGCCGTGTCCCACCTAGCACAACCAGAAGGACCTACAACTAGAATATACAACTATGTGCTGGGGGCTTTGGAGGAGAAAGAAAGTAAATAAATAAATAAAAAGATGATTGGCAACAAATGTTAGCTCAGGTGACAATCTTTAAAAAAAAAGCCTTTCATATCAACTTACTTGTAAGTTACATATTTTTTAAAAAAATCTTTGCTTATTTGGTAGGTGAATCTTACTCATTATTGTTTTATTTTCATTTGTTGTATTATTAATGATTTTGAATGCTTTTTCTCAATATATAATGAGTTGTCTGTCTGTGTTCTCTGTTGTGGTGTAAGTCTTCTTATGAACTTTTTGCAGACTGACAATATTATGCCTGTCTCATAGTTGTTGTGACTACTCTTTCCCAGTTTGTCTTTTAATTTTATTTGTTTTTTAATGCATAAAATGTTATGTTTAGATATTACATTTAATAATTTTTCTTTTGTGACCTCTTTTATTCTTTTTATGCTTAAAAATTATTTTCCATCCTGAAATATGACAATAAATCATTTCCTTTGGTCAAATTTTGATTTCACATTAAAATATTTATATGTTTATTTTCCAACTTTTTAAAAAATAAAGAAATTATGTTCCTATTTTCTTGAGTGGATTATTAGATTTATTTTGGGATTCAGCATAATGTACAAATAATAGTGTGATTGGATTTTTTTCACTACCCTTCCAAGATTCTCTAAGCCTTTCTAAGCATTATCTCATTAATTCACACAACACCCTTGTGGGTTAGGTAATAACTGTGATCAGAGTTCCACATGCTGTTTTTAGAAAAATCTCTAGAATAAATAGGGTTTAATTTGTTAGCAAAACATTTGTAAGCAGTCTTTAATGACTAGCTGACATCACATTTAGAGTTGGGGATAAAAACATAATTCTATTTAATGGCAGCTTTGCCAACTTATCTTTTGTTTCTGACTTCATTTTTTAATCTATGGAAAATTTGCTACTGTAGTACATCTTTCTGAAATGACATGAGGTAGATTATGATTGAAGAAATGGAGACTTTTAATTTTAGATTAGTGGTTCTCAATCTTGGCTTCATATTAGAGTCATCTGAGAAGCTTCTTGAAAAATATTAATGCTCAAATTTCACCCCCAGAAATTACTGAACAGGGCCTGGGCATTAAGAGTTTAAAAAAATCTCCCCAGGTGATTCTAATGCACAGCCAGAGTAGAAAACCATTATTTGACATCAGTGGATTTCCTGGTGTGCTCCCTAGACTTGCTGTATCAGTTGGGGACTTTTTAGAAATGTAAATTATCAGGCTACATCACAGGTCAATTCAATCAGAAACTCTAGGGTTAGGGTCTGGCAATCTGTGTGGTTTTTTTTTTTTTTTGACTTTTTGTTATGAGATAATTGTAGATTTACATGCAATTGGAAAAAATAATACAGGGATCCAATTTCAGCAGTTTTATGTGTATTCGTGTGTGTGTATTTAGTTCTGTGCAATTGTGTCATATCTGTATTGCCACCACAGTCGAGATACAAGATACAATAAGAAGCTCTGTTTTCCCAAGCCTCCAGGTGACTTTGATGCAGCTAAGGTTTGAGAATCACTTTTAAAATAAAACTGGAAGAGCAGAACAGTTTTTTGATAAGAATTCAAGTATTCAAAGTTAGCGAACAGACCAGCAGCATAGGTCTCACCTGTAAGCTTGATAGAAATGCAGACTCTCAGGTCCCCTCTCAGACCTGATGAATCAAAGTCTGCATTTAACAAGATCCCCAGGTCATTTGTGTACATGTTGAAGTTGAAGGGTACCTGATGAATGGGTTAAAAAAAACCCTCCAAACGGACAAAAAAAACCCAAATCAGTTTTCTGCAATTAGTTCAGATATTTATTCTTGTAGTAAATAACTCTTGTAGTAAAGATAATTTGTCTTGTAATAAAGATAAAATCAGTTTTAAGCAAAATTAGTATCAGTTTTTCTGCATGTATATCGTAGTCATTTTGAGATTCATTATGATGTTATTTTTGTCAGATACAGTTGGAATTTTTTTTACCATGTATGATGTAAAATTTGAGATTTTCTACTAATTAGTCTTAATATTATAACATCTTAAGTACAAGAAATATGACAGCTATCATCACCTTAATATCAAACATGAATGTGTCTGAACCCTTTTTTATCCATCACTACTTTTTTTCACTTTAGTCACTTACTTCTGATAAAATAGGATATAACTGAGTTTGTCTCAGGCTCCTGTTGCAGCTCTGTTGACGACTATCACCATTTTCTGCCTTCATTTTTGGGGCATTTGTTTTGAGAGTCCAAGAAAGAATTTTAAGGAAAAAGTGCTACATTGGGGAAAACAAATAAGACCAGGGGGTAACATTATTAGTAGTTAGATTTCCTTTTATTTCAATTGAAGTGTAATTGGCATACCATATCCTATTAGTTTCAGGGGTACATCATAGTGATTCAATATTTATATACATTATGAAATGATCATGATAAGTCTAGTTACCATCTGTCACTATACAAAGTTATTACAATATTATTATAAAGTTATTACAATAATCTTTCTGTTTTGTTTATTTGTTTTGTTTTTTAGATTCCACATATAAGTGAAATCATACAGTATTTGTCTTTGTCTGACTTATTTCACTTAGCATAATACCTTCTAGGTCCCTCCATGTTGTTGCAAATGGTAAGATTTCATTCTTTTTTATGGCTGAGTAATATTCCATTGTATACGTATACCTCTCTTCTTTATCTATTCATCTATCGATGGATGCTTAGGTTGCTTCCATAACTTTGCTACTGTAAATAATGCTTCAATGAACATAGAGGTGCATATATCCCTTTGAATTAATGTTATCATTTTCTTTAGATAAATACCCAGAATTGGAATTGCTGGATTGTATGGTAGTTCTATTTTTAAATTTTTGAAGAACCTTCAGACTGTTTTTCATAGTTGCTGCACCAATTTACATTCCCACCACTTGTTGTATAAAGATTCTCTTTTCTCCACATCTTCGCAATCATTTCTTATGTTATCTTTTTTGTAATAGCCATTCTGACGGATGTGAGATGATATCTCATTCTGGTTTTGATTTGCATTTCCCTGATATTAGTGATGTTGAGCATCATTTTGTGTGCCTGTTGGGGACATCTATATGTCTTTCTTGGAAAAATGTCTGTTTAAGTCCTCTGCCATTTTTTAATTGAGTTTTTTTTTTATATTAAGTTGCCTAAGTTCTTTTTATATTTTGGATATTAACTCCTTATCAGGTGTGTATGATTTGCAAATATCTTCCTCCATTCAGTAGGTTGCCTTTTCATTTTGTTGATGGTTTCCTTTACTGTGCAAAAGCTTTTTAGTTTGATATAGTCCCATTTGTTTATTTTTGCTTCTGTTGTCCTTACCTGAGGAGACTGGCTCAAAAAAATATTTCTGAGACCATTAACAAAGAGCTGACTACTTATGCTTTCTTCTAGGAGTTTTAGGGTTTCAGCTCTTATATTCAAATCTTCAGTCTCTTTTGAATTATTTCTGTATATGGTGTAAGAGAGTGGTCCAGTTTTATTCTTTTGCGTGCAGCTGTCCAGTTTTCCCAGCACCATTTTTTGAAGAGGGTGTCTTTTCCCCACTGTATATTCTTGTCTCCTTTCTCATAGATTAATTGACCATATATACATGGGTTCGTTTCTGGGCTCTCTATTCTATTCCATTGATCTATGTGTCTGTTTTTGTGCCAGTACCATACTGTTTTGATTACTATAGCATTGTAGTATAGTTTGAAATCAGGGAGCATGATACCTCCAGCTTTGTTCTTCTTTCTTCTTTCTCCAGATTTCTTTGGCTATTCAGGGTATTTTCTGGTTCCATTCAAAATTTGAGAATCTTTATTCTAGTTTTATGAAAAATGCCATTGGTGTTTTGATGAGGATTGCATGGAATCTGTATATTGCTTTGGGTAGTCTGGCCATTTTAACAATATTAATTCTTCCAATTCATGAGCACAGTGTATCTTTCCATTTATTTCTGTTGTCTTCAGTTTCTCTTATCAGTGTCTTATAATTTTCAGAGTACAGTTCTTTTGCCTCCTTGGTTAAATTTATTCCTGAGTGTTTTATTCTTTTTGATGCAATTGTAAATGAATTGGTTTTAAATTTCTCATTCTGATACTTCATTATTAGCGTATAGAAACACAACCAATTTCTGTATATTGATTTTGAATCCTGCAACTTTACTGAATTTGTTTGTTAGTTCTCATAGTGTTTTAGTCGAGTCTTTAGGGTTTTCTGTATATAGTATCAGGTTATCTGCAAATAGTGACTGTTTTATTTTCCCTTTCCTGAATGCCTTTCATTTCTTTTTCTTGCCTAATTGCTGTGGCCAGGCTTTCCAATACTCTTTTGAATAAAAATGGCAAGGGTGGGCATCCCTGGCTTCTTCCTGATTTTAGAAGAAAAACTTTCATCTTTTCACCACTGAGTCTGATGTTAGCTGTGGGTTTGTCATACATACCTCATACCTATAATGTGAATGTTAGTGTGCTTGATATTGTCGCAGAGGTCCCTTAAACTATCCTCATTTTTTAAAATTCTTTTTTCTTTTTGCTGTTCTGATTGTCTGATTTCCACTATGTTGTCTTCCAGATTACTGATCTGTTTTTCTGTATCATCCAATCTACTGTTGATTCCCTCTAGTGTATTTTTCGTTTCAGTTATTGTATTCTTCAGCTCTGATTGGTTCTTTCTTATATTTTCTAACTCTTTGTTGAAGTTCTCACTGTGTTCATCCATTTCTCTCCCAAGTTCAGTTAGCATCTCTATGACCATTACTTTGAATTCTTAGGTAAATCACTTATCTCCATTTCACTAGAGGTTTTTTCTGAGGAACATATTCTCCTGAGTCATCATTTTGTTTGACTTTCTGTGTTTGTTTCAATGAATTAAGTGAAACCACTACCTCTCCTGGTCTTGAAGGAGTGACCTTGTATAACAGTGTTCCCTGTGTAGACTCATATTCTGGGTTCGTTGGCAGGCCAGTGGTAGCTGGGGTGGGTGTGGGCCAGGGGAGTCTCAGGGCATGGTGTGTTCAGGGCATCTTGGCAGGCCTGCTGGGCTTGAGGTGGGTGTGGGGTGGGGGAGTCCCAGGGTGTGCCATGTTCAGGGCACTTTGATGGGTCAGCTGGAGCTGGTGTAGGCAAGGGGCCCAGGGCCCACTGAGGTGGCCTTAGCAGCCTGGCTAGAGCATCTGGACTGTGTTCCCACCTGTGCTATCAAAGTGGAGGGAGAATGGAAATAATGGTGCTTGTTAGTGCCTCTGACCCTGGGGAGAGTTCCAGCAGTTCCCCACCAGTTTGGCAGATGCTCTAGGGTTAGTAAATGGATTTACTTCTCATATAGTCTAGGGGCCATTTAAACCACTGTCTTTGTGCTGTGCCCCATGGGAGGCAAGCCTGCTCTCCGGCCCCTCAGTGATATCCCTCCCTGCTGCAGGTTGCTGCATCGAGGGTGTGGCTTCTCTGTCTTTCCTACCCATCTCTATGTGGTCCCTCTACCATTTGTTGTGTAGAAGCTGTCCAATCAGCCCTCAGTTCTTCTTCAAGAGGAACTGCTCTACGTTTAGGTATAGATTCAGGGTGTCCATGGAAGAAGGTGAGTTCAGAGTCTTCCTAGGCCATCATCTGGGACCTCTGTCTCTGTTAGATAGAGTTCTTATTTTAGGCACTTTTCCAGCTCTCTTCGGCCTCAATCCCCACCAAAAAATAAATGAGGATATTTCCAGTTTTTCCTTTCCTTCTTCCTTCCCTTCATCCACACTGTAAGAGGTGCCAGAGATTAATCAATGAATGAAATGTGATTCTCTTTCTTAAGGAGCTGACAGTCTATTGGGGATATGTAAAACCCATCACAATATGATGAAGAAAGAGTAAGGGGAATACCAGTAAGGGAGAACCAAGCTCAACATGAAGAAAATTGTCAAATAGGGTTTCACAGAGGTGCATCTATTCAAGCTGAACGTAGAAGGGTGAATAAGAATTTGCTAGGCAGATTTATCAGTCAGGGAGTCAGGAGAAGACAAATTAAGCCCTGATAGTTCAAATGGAGATACCACATACAACAGTGTAGACAGAGGTCAAAGAAGGGTTGAAGAGACAGGAAATGTGAGAAACTATTATCTCTCCATGGGGCTAAAGGGACAAAAAGGAAATAGAGTTCCTGAAGCCCAGTAAGAGCTTGAACTGTGGAGAAGTGGCCACCTGGTTGAAACTGTAGTCGTGGAGGCACCTGGCTACTCCTGGAGATACAGTGCCTAAGCTGGGAGGGAGCTACAAAGAAATTCCCTCATCTCTTTCTCTTCTCATTGGTGCCTCCCATTGGCTGAATTTAATGACACATCAGCTGGCAAGGGAACTGGGTACTGCAGTCCATAGGGTCAGGGTCAAGAGCAGTGAGCAGGGCAGAGAAGTTTGAGAGTGGATAGAGGTTGGAGGATAAAGAAAAATAACCAAGACGTAAGGGAGAAATGGCAGTTCCAGGGAAAAGGAACATTATGTGCTGATGCACAGAAGTACAGAAAATTGCCAACTCTGGGGAGTAGCAAGGAGAACAGGAGGCAGGGAATGTGAAAGGAGATGAGGCTGGATAAATATTAATAATAACTAATACTTTTAGTGCCAGGCACTTGGCTAAATACTTTACATAATTTATTCAATTCAATCCTTACATGGTTATGAGGTTGGCCTTATCATGTAGCAATTTTGAGTCTTATCCACAAAAACCTATGCATCTTTTTTTCATTTACTCAGATTTGGCTCTGAACCTTTACCCCATCTTAGGAAATTATACCTCAGTCATTATTTTAGCACCTGCATTCTCCATTGAGTTGTATATAGATCCAGGAGATTTATATGGTGCCCAGATAAATAGGGAGGACTCTAATTTCAGGACCATTCTGCTTACCAACTCTTTGTTACTTGAAATCCCTAGATTCTTAACCATGGGTGGGACACTAGAGTCTTTGTAGAGGCTGTGAGCCCCAATGGAGAGTCCACCCTCTTCATAGGGTGGACTCTTCTTTTTTCATTATTTTTAATGTCCTAATCTGTGTCAGAATCTTTTGGTAAGAGTCTTAAGAGGTATGTTGTACCTTGTTTCTCTTTCAGACAAGGTTATACTTAGAGTTTTTAATTTATGTCAGTCATAATCTATGGTGGTATTTTATTTTTATATTTGTAGCCTATTCTGCTTTTGGGAAATCTGAACAGTTCATGCTCCTCAGAGACTGTGATATGCTTCATTTTACCAAAGTCCTCTTGAGCAGGACTTAGCAAACTTTTTTGGTAAAGTGCTAGATAGTAAATAATTTAGGCTTTGCAGGACAAGAGGCAAAATGGAGGATGTTATGCAAGTACTTATACAATTAGAGAGAAAACTAATTTCCACAAAATTTTGGTTGGTTAAAGTAGAAATATGACAGTAATAGTAATTGAGTACAATTTTCTTTTGTAACACAGGTTTGCTGATGAGGATAACATTTTTGGGGAGGATAACATTTCACTTAATTGGGGTGCAAAGTTAATATTCCCTATCATTAGAATCATCAGAATTGATTGCAAATGTTTATTTCTTAATGCTGATCTGTGCTAAAAGTTTTCATATTTCATCTTTGAAAATGTCTTTTCACGCAGAAAGGTGCTGCCAAATGGTGGTTTCTATCCACAAGCAATGGATTTTAATTGAGCACGTTCATTGCCTGGAAGGCATTCATAGAATTTATTAGATTTTTATCCTGATATTTTTCTTTTCCATATCATTATAGTTCAGATTAATCACTTACAATTGAAAGTTAGGTGGAAGCTTCTCAATTACACAAATGGATTTTGAAATGCGGAAGTTTCCTTTGCAATTGCATCAAAGTCTGAAAAACTGCTGTAATTTGAGCTTAGAAGATATATCTGCTGCCAATTTGTGTAGGAATGGAAATCTCACTTTTTGTTTTAACTTTTGCCACCATGGGAAATATATAAAGCAGCCTGCCATTACTCGTGATTCAAACAACATTAGTTGCCATTGAAGTGGCTTTACTGCCATAAAAGTTTTTCATGTAAGTGCTGTTTTGCCTTGTAATTTTAGGTGGAATTCATTAAAAAACATTATCAAGTCTGCAGGAAAAGCTAATTTCCAAAGCTAATCAGTGTTCAGTGAGAATGATTGGGGGTGGTTCTTCTTACTCAGAAAACTCTCCTTCCTGACCCTGTGCTTAAAAAACCACAGTAAAACTTTACCACTGTTCAGCCATAGTACTGCTCTGTAGTAGAGTGAGTCAGTATTCTCAGCTTCTATTTCTGAGAAAACTTCATGAGAATAACAATGGTTAAGGCTATCAGAGCAAATGAAGATCACCATTAACACTACCGGTTCAATGTCACCATAGATTCAAATATTTTCCTCAGTACACCGCCAATGAATAATACAATGAATAACCATAGGCTTTAAACACCCTACATTTTTACAAGCTCTGTAAATTTGTCCAACTAAGTCTCTTTTTGCTCCACGTGTAATTTTTACTGCCCTAAGTTGTAAGACATCTTAGCAGATTCCACTTAAGTTGTACTGAATTGCTGTTCTTTCAAATTCTTTGGAAATATTCTTCGTAGTTGTTCCAAGCAGCCTATTCGTAGAGGCTAATACTTCAGTCACTTCAAACTCGACGTTGACTCTTTGTACAAAGAACAACTGAGCAATAACCATAACATCTGCCAACTCATCAAAGCTAAGGAAAACCACTCAAAATAATTTGCTTCGTTTTTAAAGTGACAATTGATCTTGCTCCCAATGTCTTCCACTTTTTGAGTAACAGTTCTTACCAAAAGACTAACAGTCTTAAACAAGTTTATTTTCTCTGGACGCCTTGCTTTAGCTGCTGCAATCAAACACAACTTAATTAAGCTACCATTGGTAAATGGCTTTCCTTGCTTGGCTAACAAGCGAGCCACTCAGAAACCGACTTTGGTTGCAGCCTCATTTTCAGTTTATTTTATTTTTTTACTTTTGTGAAGAAATTCTGCTGTGATGAGATATTCTGTTTTAAATTTCGTAATTTTCTGACCATTGTTTTTCCCATGAGTTGGGAATATTATGATGAGTGCTTAATCTGGCATGTGTTATATTCTTTTAGCATGGATATGATGTCATTGAATAATAAACAAAATGCTTTGTCATCTAATCCAATGACAACACAGTCCATCTTCCAGTGTGTGCCAAAAGTATGGCACACTTTTCTGCTTTTCTTCTTTTGACATGGTGTCAGTATGCACTGGTAATAAAAAAGATTGTGGTAAAAAAAATTGTGACATTTGAAATGCTGTCGAGTTATAACTACATCACTGATTTGTAGTGCACCAAGCAGGTGTGCAAAGAAATGAGTGAGAGTGCCACATGTGGTCTCTGTTACAACCACTCAACTTTTGTAGTGCAAAGGCAGCCACAGATATAAACACATGAGTGTGGCTGTGTTCTAATAAAATTTTATATATGGACACTGATATTTGAATTTATGTAATTTTCATCTATCATGAAATATTAATTTTTTATTTTTTAAAGCCATTTAAATATGTAAAGCTAATTCTTAGTTTGTGAACCATAAAAAAATAGGCAGCAGTTTGGATTTGGCCATTAGGTCACCTTTGTTGATCCCTCCTACTGAGAATCACTGATCTATGATAATCAGTAGAATCTCAGAGATGCTGAAAAATACAGATGTCCAGGTCCTGCTTTAAGACTTGGCATCCAAAGTTAGAAGACCTTGGCTATCTTGTTTTCTGTCAAATCCCCAGCATATAGACACTCAGTAAGTATTTTTTGAGTAAGTAAATGATAGACAAATCCTGGCATATAATAAAGATCTGTTGGATGAATGAAATGAATGAATAATTTACTATATATCTTACACAATATATGAGATTCTAAAAATAGTGAAATTAAAATGAATGGTTTAGGGGAAGGATCAAGCTGGTGGAGTAGGATCCTGAGCTCACCTCCCCCCTCCCATGGACACACCAAAAGCTACAGCTATATAGAGAACAACTATCTCTGAGAAGGACCTGAAGACCAGCAGAACAGATTATCCACAACTAAGGATATAAAGAAAAAGCCACATCGAGATGAGTAGCAGGGATGGAGTTGCAGTCTAGTCAGGACCCACAACCCCTGTATGCCAACCCACAAGTGGGAGGTATATCACAACCTCCAAGGTCCTCCCTGAGGCGCGAGAGGTTCAAGTCCCACATCAGGATCTTCAGCCCAGGGAACCTGCATGGTGAAGATGAGATCTCATAATGTCCGGCTTTGAAAACCAGCAGGGCTTATGTCCAGGAAAGTCAGAGGGCTGTAGGAAACTGCAACTCCTCTCTTAAGAGGCGCATGCACAAACTCACTCGCTCCCAGTTCCAGGACATACACAGCAGTCTGAAAGCGCCTGTGTCATATGTGAAGGAGATTCGTTGACTAATTTTAGAGTGTATGCCAGAGGGGCAGGGATCTGTTGGTACTTTCTCTAGGAATGGAAGCGTTGGTGTGTGCCATGTTTTTTTACTCTCCTACCTAGCTGGCCCAGCTCTGACAGGCACCATTTCTGACACTCTCCATCAACCTTTGTAGCACCACTTGCCCCACCCAGGCATTCCCCTGTGGACCCGCTCCAGTTGATGCCCCTCCAGAGTGCTCCCACACAAAAGTGGCTCCCACCCAACCACACCCAGCAGGCAGAATCAGCTGGGTCCAGCACCTCTCCACAGCAACTCTTGCACCTCCAGACCTGGCACACCTGGTGGGCAGCCTCAGCTGGGACCAGCACTCCTCCAAAGTGGCTCCTAACTGGACCACTTGAGGACAAGAGGACAGCTTGACTGGGTATGGCACCCCTCAAAAAGTCTCCCACTGCACCACACCTGGAGGATGGCCTCAGCCTGTCTAGCTCCCCTCTGAAGGGGCTCTCATCCCACCACACCTGGCAGGCCACTTCAGATGTGACTGGCGTCCCCCCAAAGTGGCTCCCATCCCAGGGGGCCAGCCTTGTACACCAGAGCAGTAGTGTGGCCAAGACTCACAGCCAGTTGCACCTGAGGCCTGCTCTGCCCAGTGGTGCACCACAGCTATCATGGATGTGTGTTGCATCCAGCTGTGTCAGGGACCAGATGTGCACACCAGCATGCCTGCAGCAGTTGCAGATAGACCTGTTAGCCAGCCAGACTGTGGGCCAGCCCCACCCACCAGTATGCACAGAGCTATTACAGCTGGGCCTCACAGACAGCTGTGCAGAGAGCCAGCCCCAGGCACCAGCTTGTCTGCAGCAGTTGCAGCCAGGCCTTATAGCCAGCTGGCCTTGGGGCCAGTCCCACCCATCAGCACACCCACAGCAATTGCAGCCCAGCCACAACAGGAGGACACAGACAGCCCACACGGTGGACACCCCTGGTACCTGACTCTGGTGATCAGGAAGGATTGCACTACTGGACCCCACAGGATGTCTTCCACATAAAGCCACTACTTCAAGATTGGGAGCTGTAGCTGATCTACCTGATACATAGACACAAGCTCAGAGAGTTAGGCAAAATGAGGAGACAGAGGAATATGTTCCAAATGAAAGAACAAGACAAAAATATCATAAAAAGAACTAAATGAAACAGAGATGAGAAATCTACCAGATAAAGAGTTCAAAGTAATGGTCATAAAGATGCTCACCAAACTTAGGAGAAGAATGAATGAACACTGAAAACTTCAACAAAGAGTTTGAAAATACAAAAAAGAAGCAATCAGAGCTGAAGAATGCAATAACTGAAATGAAAAACACACTAGAGGGAATCAACATCAGATTAGGTGATGCAGGAGACAGATCAGTGATCTGGAAGACAGGGCAGTGAATCACCCAATCAGAATAGCAAAAAGAAAAAAGGATAAAAAAATTAAGAGAGTTAAAAGGACCGTTAGACAATATCAAGCACTCTAATATTCACAATATAGGTGTCTCAGGAGAAGATAGAGAGAAAGGGACAGAAAACCTATTTGAAGAAATAATATCTGAAAACTTCCCTAACCTGGTGAAGGAAACAGACATCTAAGTCCAAGAAGCACAGAGTGTCCCAATAAAACAGGCCTGAAGAGAACCACACCAAGACACATAATAAATAAAGTGTCAAAAGTTAAAGATAAATAGAGTATCTTAAAAGCAAGAGAAAAACAAATAGTTACTTATAAGAAAACCCCCATAAGACTATTGGCTGATTTTTCAGCAGAAAACTTGTAGGGCAGAAGGGAGTATTACAATATATTCAAAGAACTATGAGGAGAAAACTTGCAACTGATAATACTCTACTTAGCAAAGTTATCATTCAGATTGAAGGAGAGATGAAGAGTTTCCCAGACAAGCTAAAGCTAAAGGAGTTCATCACCATTAAACTGGCCTTATAAGAATGTTAAAAGGACTTCTTTAAATGGAAGAGAAAAGGCCATAAGTAGAAATAAGAAAATTGTGACAGAAAAAAATCAAACTGGTAAAGGCAAACATATAGTAAAGGTGGTAGATCAACTGCCTGGATAGCTAGTATGAAGCTTAAAGAACAAAAGTGGTAAAAAAAAAAATCATCTATATCTATAATAATTAGTTAAAGAATACACAAAATCAGAAGATGTAAAAAACTTCAAAAATTGAAAACATGCAAAGGGGGAGTAGAACATGCTTGAACTTAAGTGAGCATTAAGTTAAAATAGATTGCTATATACATAGGTTGTTATCTATGAACTTCATGGTAACCACAAATGAAAACCCTATAATAAATGCACAAAAAATAAAGAGAAAGGAATACAAGCATAATGTTTAAAAAGTTATCAAATCACAAGGGAAGAGACCATGAAAAGAAGAAAGGAACAGAGAAACACTACAAAAACAACCAGAAAACAACGAACAAAATGGCAATAGGTACATACCTATCAATAATTACCTTAAATTTAAAGGACTAAATGCTCCATTCAAAAGACGTAGGGTGGCTGAATGGATGTAATAAACAAGACCTGGGGCCGGCCCTGTGGCCGAGTAGTTAAGTTCGTGCACTCCACTTTGGCAGCCCAGGGTTTTGCTGGTTCAGATCCTGGGTGCAGACCTAGCACCACTCATCAAGCCATGCTGAGGTGGCATCCCACATAGCAGAACCAGAAGGACCTACAGCTAGAATATACAACTATGTACTATGGGGGTTTTGGGGAGAAGAAAAAAAAAAAGATTGGCAATAGATGTTAGCTCAGGTGCCAATCTTTGAAAAAAAACAACAACAAGACCTATGTATATGCTGCCTACAAAAGACTCATTACAGATCTAAAGACATACACAGGCTAAAAGTGAAGGGATCAAAAAAAATAGGCCATGCAAATGGAAACAAAAAGCAAGCTGGAGTAAAATATTTCTATCTGACAAAGTAGACTTCAAAGCAAACATTGTAACAAGAGACAAAGAAGGGCATTGCATAATGATAAAGGGATCAATCCTACAAAAGGATATAACACTTGTAAATATTTATGCGCCCAATGTAGGAGCAGCTAAATACATAAAGCATATATTAACATACATAAAGGGAGAAATTAACAGTAATACAATAATTGTAGGGGACTTTAACATCCTACTTACATCAATGGATAGATCATCTAACAGAAAACCAGTAAGGAAACATTGGCCTTAAATGACACATTAGACTAGATGGACTTAATAGATGGGTATGGAACATTCCATCCCCAAACTGGAGAATACACATTCTTTTCAAGTACACATGGATCATTTTCCAGGATAGACTGCATGTTAGGCCACAAAACAAGCCTCAATAAATTTAAGAAGATTGAAATCATATCAAGCATATTTTTTGTCCACCATGTTATGAAACTAGAAATCAATTTTGAGAAGAAAACTGGAAAAAACAGAAACATATGGAGGCTAAACACTATGCTACTAAACAACCAATGGATCAATGAAAAAATCAAAGAGGAAATGTAACAATACCTTAAGACAAATGAAAATGGAAACACAATATTCCAAAATCTGTGGGATGCAGCAAAAGCAGTTCTAAGAGGGAAGTTCATAGCAATAAATGCCTATCTCAGGAAACAATAAAAATCTGAAATAAACAATCTAACTTTGCACCTAAAGGAACTAGAAAAAGAAGAACAAAGTCCAAAGTTAGTGGAAGGAAGGGAATAATAAATATCAGAGTGGAAATAAATGAAATAGAGACTGAAAAAACAGTGGAAAGATCAATGAAACTAAGAGCTGGTTCTTTGAAAAGATAAACAAATTTGATAAACCTTCTGCTAGGCTCATCAAGAAAGAAAAAGAGAGGACCCAAATAAATAAAATCGGAAATGAAAGAGGAGAAGTTACGAGCAACAGCACAGAAATACAAAGGATCATGAGATTACTAAGAACAATTATATGGCAACAAATTAGTCAACCTAGAAGAAATGGATGAATTTCTGGAAACATACAGTCTTCCAAGGCTGAATAAGAAGAAATAGAAAATCCGAACAAACTGATTACTAGTAATGAAATTGAATCAGTAATGAAAAACTCCCAGCAACCGTCCAGGACCAGGGGCTTCACAGGTGAATTCTACCAAACATTTAGAGAAGAGTTAATACCTATCCTTAAACTGTTCCAAAAAATTAAAGATGAAGGAATGCTTCCAAATTCTTTTTGTGAAGCCAGCATTACTCTGATATCAAAATCAGACAATGACACCACCACAACAAAAAAATTATAAGCCAATATCCCTGCTGAACATAGATGCAAAAATTCTCCACAAAATATTAGCAAACTGAATCCAGCAATACATTAAAAGGATGATACACCATGACCAAATGGGATTTATTCCAGGGATGCAAAGATGGTTCAATATCTGCAAATTAATCGATGTGATATGCCACATTAACAAAATAAAGGATAAAAATTGTATGATCATCTCAATAGATTCAGAAAAAGCATTTGGCAAAATTCAACATCTATTTGTGATAAAAATTCTCAACAACATGAGTATAGAGGGAACATAGCTCAACATAGTAAAGGCCGTATATGACAAACCCACAGCTGACATACTCAATGGTGAAAACTGAAAACTTTTCTTCTAAGATCAGGAAGAAGACAATGATTCCCACTCTCACCACTTTTATTTAACACAGTATTGGAAGTCCTTGCCACAGCAATCAAACAAAAGAAAAAAGAAAGAAAGAAGGAAGGGAGGGAGGGAGGGAGGTAGGAAGGAAGGAAGGGCATCCAAATTGGAAATGAAGAAGTAAAACTGTCACTATTTGCAGATGACATGATTATATATATCCTAAAAGATAGGACCCTAAAAGAAAATCCTAGAGACTCCACCAAATACTGTAAAATCTAATAAATGAATTCAATAAAGTTTCAGTATACAAAATCAAAATACGGAAATCTGTTGCTTTTTTATACCCTAAGAATAAACTTTTGGAAAGACGAACTAAGAAAATAATGCCATGGACAGTCGCATTGAAAAGAATGAAATATGTAGGAATAAACTTAACCAAAGAGGTGAAAGACCTGTACTCTGAAAACTATAAACCACTGATGAAAGAAATTGGAGACAACACAAATAAATGGAAAGTTATACCATACTCATAGATTTGAAGAATTAATGATGTTAAAGTGTCTATACTAGCCTGAGCAATCTACAGATTCAATGCAATCCCTATGACAATACTAATGGCGTTTTTCACAGAGCTAGAACAAATAATCCTAAAATTCGTATGGAACAATAAAAGACCCCAAATAGCCAAAGCAATCTTGAGAAAGAACAAAGCTGGAGGTATGCTCCCTGATTCAAAACTATGCTAGAAAGTTATAGCAAACAAAACAATATGGTACTGGTATAACAACAGACACATAGATCAATGAACAGAATAGAGAGACCAGAAATAAACTCATCTTTATATGGTCAATTAATTTATGACAAAGGAGGCAAGAATATACAATGGGGAAAAGAGAATCTCTTCAAAAATGATGTTGGGAAAAGTTAACAGTGACATGTACTGGACCACTTTCTTATACCACATACAAAAATAAATTCAAAATGGATCAAAAACTTAAATGTAAGACCTAAAGCCATAAAACTCCTAGAAGAAAACATAGGCAGTAAACTCTTTGACACCAGTCTTAGCAAAATTTTTTTGTATCAGTCTCCTTAGGTGAGGGCAGGAGAAGCAAAAATAAACAAATGGGGACTACATTAAACTAAAAGCTTTTGGACAGTGAAGGAAACCATTAACAAAACGAAAAGACAACCTAACAACTGGGAGAAGATATTTGCAAACTGTATATCTGATAAGGGGTTAATATCCAAAATATATAAAGAACTCATACATCTTAACAACAACAAGAAACAAACAACCCAATTAAAACATGGGCAAGAGATCTGAACAGACATTTCTTCCAAAGAAGATATACAGATGGCCAATAAGCACATGAAAAGATGTTCAACATCACTAATTATTAGGGAAATGCAAATCAAAACTACAATGAGATATCACCTCATGCCTGTCAGAATGACTATAATTAACAAGACAAGAAATAACAAGTGTTGGAGAGGATGTGGAGAAAAGAGAACTCTCATATACTGCTAGTGGGAATGCAAACTGGTGCGGCCACTAGTATGGAGATTCCTCAGAAAATTAAGAATAGAACTATGATATGATCCAGCTATTTCACTGCTGGGTATTTATCCAAAGAACATGGAAACATGAATGTGTAAAGGTATATGCACCCCTATGTTCATTACAACATTATTCACAACAGCCAAGACTTGGGAACAGCCTAAGTGCCTCTCAAGGGATGAATGAATAAAGAAGATGTAGTATATATACACAATGGAATACTACTCAGCCATAACATAGGTGAAATCTTGCCATTTGCGACAACATGGATGGACCTTGAGGGTATTATGAGATAAGTTAGAGGAAGAAAGTCAAATACTTTGTGGTCTCGCTCATAAGTGGAAGATAAAAACAACAACAAACAAACACATAGATACAGAGATTAGATTGGTGCCTACCAGAGGGGAAGGGGGCAGAGAGGAGGGCGAAAGGGGTAACATGGCACATGTGTGTGGTGATGGATGGTAATTAGTCTTTGGGTGGTGAAGATGATATAATCTATGCAGAAATAGAAATATGATTATATGCACCTGAAATTTATATAGTGTTATAAACCAATGTTACCTCAATGAAAAAAGAAAAGATATGCAGAGGAGATGAAAGAGTTTTCAGCAAGGAATGAATATCAAGCCAAACAAACTAGTAGCTAATAGTGTTTTCCAGGAGGATGAAGTCAGTGTCAGTGTATTTTATTTAATATGCTAGACTAAATAAAGACCCTCCTCTTAATGTGTACTTTCATGAATCTGGTTTGTCTCTAGGATGCGGGTAACCGTGGAATATATGTTAGCCAAAGGTACATTTTACACTACATTTTCAAACTCATTTAGATCGCACACCAATAAAGAACTCAGTAAGCTTTTCAGGATCACCTTTCGTATGGAGCTTTGTTTCATGGATATGCACTATTTTACCAGCTCAGAGACATTTCTCACTCCAGCAGCCTTAACTTTTGTGTTCTGTCACTTACTAGAGCAAGATTCCATGTGACATGGCAATGTAAGTACAAGTTTCATGGTCGTTTTTTTTTTTTCTGCTTAAAAGGGTATCCTAGAGAAGGATGGCGTACTGGCTTTGTTGTAGGCAAGGTGCTTATCCTTCCCAAGCCTTGGTTTCTTCCTCCGAGAAGTTGTAATCTGGTGCACTTTAGAGCTTGATTGTGGGGATTAAATGAGAAAATATGTCTCAACTGCTAGGCACAGTCTTGGAGAATGGTAA
This sequence comes from Equus caballus, assembly GCF_041296265.1. Taxonomy (NCBI): domain Eukaryota; kingdom Metazoa; phylum Chordata; class Mammalia; order Perissodactyla; family Equidae; genus Equus; species Equus caballus. The sequence continues at coordinate 11,583,457 of NC_091687.1, forward strand.
TGGTAGCTATTATTTGTATTCAATGACAGATTTCATACTTTAATATTTCTTAATTTAAGATGACTAGGTGACTGTTGACACTGCATAATACAAGCTCGTTATGGACAGAGTTAAGAGTAACTACTTACAAATGTTGGATGAATGAACTACAGCCTTTTAATATCCACAGGATGGCCCGTGGGTTTGCTATGCATGTGTGTGCAAGACTTTTTTTAACTACTATTTTTCTTGTGTTCTAACTTTGCTTGAAGAGAGTTAATGCAAATTTCATTAATGAGATTTGTAAGAAGGAATACAAGAGCTATGCTCATTAATTCATTTATTCAGTATTCAACAAATACTGAGCACTTACTGTAACAAGAACTGGGTGACAGTTAAGAATAAGACATTGCCTCTGCTCCTAAGGAGTGCACTTGTAGCTGGAGAGACAGTCAAGTTAGTGATTGATGCAAAGTAAGTGTATGATGATGTGGGCATGAATGGAAGAGATATTTAACCCAGTTAGAGTTAGGTTAGATCTAGTCTAGAGAGTAGGGAAGACTTCCCAGAAGATGGAAATCTCTGCTACAGCCAGGTGAAGTAGTGGTGAGAGGATTAGACTAGCACCAGAGGGAGCAGTGAAAGCGTTTGGAGAAGTTTTTAAGGGCCTTGTAAACCATGTTGTGAAATGGAAACACTATCCTAAAGGTAGGAGGGAGCCTTTGAAAGATTTTAAGTACACAGAAACATTTGGTTTTAGAGATTAAATTTTGGTAGTAGTGCAGAATAAGTGAAGACTGTGGGCAAGGGGACCAGTTAAGAGGCTGTTGCAGTACCGCAGGAGAGAGGAAATGGTGATTATGGGGAAGGAAAGAAAGTAAACATTCAAGATCTGTTAAAGAGTTAGAATTGATATTACTTGGTCAATAATTGAGAGTGAGGAGGTGAAAAATGGAGGATTAAATCATGATTCCCAACTTTTTTACTTCAGCCATTGGGTGGATGTTAGCGCCATAAATTCAGTAAGAGCGAGAACTGGATCTGTTTTGCTTATTCTTGTATTCCCGACATGTAGTACATTGTCTGCCACATAGTGGGTTCTCAGTACATATATTCTTGAAAAAAATGAATTAATGAGTAAATAAATGCATCCATTGTTCTTGATTGGTCATATTCTGAGTTCCATATTCTTTCTTGTCCTATCCAGACTGTAATGCTTAACTTACGCTGAGGCTGATAATGATTGCATAGAGTTGTCATCTTTTGTCTGAAGTTGCGTAAGCTTCAGGCTTCAGTACAGAGTGTCTTCACTGGCTACATATCTATGCCTGAAACTAGTATTGATTCTAATTCACCACTACTCAGAACTAGGCAATCTGAAATTGAAGAAAGCTCATTTTCCTATAATGTACTGATCCCTCAATTTGGCTGATTTTCAAAATCATCTGGAAACCTTTACAAAATGCAAGTTCCTGGGCTTTAGATTTATTGAATTAGAACTTTCAGGTGGGGCCTGGGTGTCTGTATTTTTAGGAAGTTCTCCAGGTGGGTGACATCCAATGAGATCAGTACCGAACTGCAGAGTTGCATTTGGGAACCAATACTCCAGAAAACTTGGCAAAATGCTGTAGTAACTGTCATCCCTCCTTTTTTTTGGAGACGGAATGGAGGATGGGGAGGGAGCAGAGTCTTATATATTTCTCTGGCTTTTGTGTGAAGAAAACAGCTTCTAAGTTGAGTTCTTCCTGAAGAAACTAACTCCCAGTTATCCCTCTAACATTTTCTCTATCATTTCTTCCCTTTTCACATTATCAGATATTCTATTCTAACGCTGCCTTCTTATGTCCGTATTGTAACAGGTTGATGTGGAACTGTTTAATGATTTTATATACATTTGTGTCTGGCCACTCATAGAATGTTACAGTGGGCTGTTGACCTTAAGCAAATAGACAGCCAGTTATTTCTCCAGGAAAAATGGGTTTATTCAGGATCAGCAAAGAATTGCAATTTGGGGTCTGCAACTATGGCAAGCCATGTGTAAGTCCCCCAGCTGCAAGGGAGGAGAAACTCTTTTATAGAAGGAAAAAGGAAGTCGGGAGGGCTATTGTAAACAAAGTTTGAGATGTAATGGCTTTTCACTGGCTGAGTTGTGACAGTCTCTCATTGGCTGAGCTTCTTGCTGATCAGGAAAAGGAAGTCCTCTTCTTCCTGTTGGGCTCTGCTATTGACATAGGGCATGAGAATTCCCCCTTTTGGCCTCCTGACTCCCAATTCAATGAGATTTCTATTTGACATCTCCCCTTTTGATCAAGATTTTTCTCTCAAAGCATCACTGACCAAGAGTCATATTTTTCTTGATTTCATCAACTTTTTGACCCAGATGCCAGAAAGGACTTTTCCTCAGTGTCACGTTGGAGGGAAAGTGCACAGATTGGAAACCTATTGAGGCCACATTTGAGTAACAAGGAGAGGTAGAAGGGAGAACTCTCAGGCATTTTTCTTTTCTGAAGTCCATATGTTATCATTGGAGATCATCTGTAGCATTATATCATCATCAAAGGTTTGGCAGACAGAATTCCGACAGGCCTGATCTGAACATCTTTGGGAAGCTGTCTCATCAGATGTCATCTACTTCAATTCCAGGAAATCTTTACTTTCAGGTCCCCAGATGATGTGCAGGTCCAGTCAGCATTTGGTGCTTTCTTTAGATGTCTCACGTGAATGCAAGAGTCTATTCCCTGGAGTTTTGTGGCACAAGGGTTAGTTAGCAGTAGCTGATAGGGGCCTTTCCAGTGAGGTTGAAGAGAATCCTGCTGGAGGGGTCTTTTTCAATAGATGAAATGTCCAGGTTGCAAGGCGTGATGCTTAAGGGCTTTGTCTCCCTTTGTCTCCCTGGAGCGCACTGTGAAAGACTGCTCTACCAAACATGGTTATTAATAAAAGCAATTAGGCCCTTGCAATATTGGAGTATATCTCTTTCATCAGCTGTGGGTTGAAAGAGGCGGGAGCCAAGTACACTGGGAATCATGTGACTATCTCAAGGGGTGAAAGTTTATGAGTTCCGAAGCGGGTGGATTTGAGATTTAGAAGGACCAATGGCGAAGCTTTTGGCTAACCTATTTTGAGGGTCTCCACAAATTTTGCCAGTTGAGTCTTAATAATGCCGTTAGTACATTTGACTAAACCAGAGGATTGAGTGTGGTAAGTACAGTGAAAGTGTAAAATGGTTTTCACATTTTTGTGCTTTTTCTTTTGATTTTGCTGTTTAAAACGGACCCCAAGTATAGTGCTGAAGTGCTGTCTATTGTTTGTAAGTGAAAGGTGGCTGTAACGTGCCTTGCAAAGAAAATACAGGTGTTAGATAAGCTTCATTCATGCATGAGTTAGAGTGCTATTGGCTGTGAATTTGATGTTAATGAATTGATCATGTATATTAAATAAGGTGTCTTTAGACAGAAACACACATGAAACAAGGCTGTGTATCGATGAGTTGGTGAAAATATTGTGACCAGAGGCCGTCAGGAACTCAGCTTGTACTTCACTGGGACGAAATACCTAGGGGAACCCAGCGGAACAGTTCAGGATCTGTTGACTCAGTGCATGCTGAGACTTTATAGAATATAACTGCTGAAAATAACAAGAATTAATTGAATATTGGATCAATTTGTACACACGTGCTGCTATTTACAACTGAGGAAAGTGGACCTTGGGGAAGTTAAGTAATTTCCCCAAGGTCAAGTGAGGGGTGCACCTGGAACTAGAATTCAGGACAGTTTGACACCAAAGTTCATGCCCCTAACCATTAAACTTAGGAGTCTGAAAGCCTTAGCATGAGAGGCGAGCTCTCTTACTGTCTGACCCCACTGCCTTCTAGGTTCTCTTCTCTCCTGCTCCCCTCTCTGCAGCAGAGTGCCTATGCAACGGACGTACAGGACAAATTTAATTTCCTGAAAATGTCATTTATTGAGCACCTATGGAGTGCTTCATCTTAATTAACTCTCAGTAACATTTTGCAAGATATATTATTATTATTATTTTTCAGGTAGAGAAACTGTTCAACTTCTGAATAAGAAGTTAACTAATAGTTAAATAAGAAGTTAAATGACTTGCCCATGGACTTACATAACAAATTGCACAGAGCTAGTCCTGACTCAAATGACCATGAACATTTCTTTTATGCTAATTGTTTTCACTCTTATGAAATTCAGAAGATTCCATTTTGACCAGGTTCTCAGCTGCGACTTGTCCGTTTTGCATTCCCTATCTCTCTCTCTTTCAGTTACTTGAAAACAGTTTACTGCTGTATATCACAAGGGCTCAGTAAATGTTTATTGGTTACTTTCAGTGATTACAGAAGTTAAATAGTGTATGGGATGAGCCGGGGACTCTTTTTTATGCTCTGCATTCAGAGCTTTGTTTGTTTGATTTGTTATTTTGATTTCTCCTACAGCTGGTGAGCACACAGACAGGAAGTGGTGATGCCAGGTGAGGGAAGAATTGGAAAGGTTACTGCACTACAGAAAATCGGTTCCTAACTGTCGGAAATGCAGCTGTGGAGGCAGATTAAGGCAAAGCGTGATTTCCTGTGCATTTCAAGTTCCTAAAAGTAATGAAAAAAAAAATAGAGACAACAAATTCATTATATTTTGTTTTCTTTACTCCTGCTAACTGAGCAGATTTGGGAACTTGCCAAAATATTGCTTGTTTAAAAATAGTGCAAAGAAATCTCAGCCATGCACCAGAGATTCATTGAATTTAATAATTTTACAAGACATTTTCCATTTTTGAAGACTTTGGGTATTGTTTCCTTAGTGTCTTAATCATCACTACTCAGTCATAGATAAGGTTCAATATTGTGCTGATGCTTGAAAAGATTATTTAAAAACTTTCATTGCATTTCCTGTGGTATAGGAGGAAGAGAACCTTCTGATTTTCTCCTCCCTAATTTAAAAATCATGTTCACAGGAAATTCTTCATAATTCTTTTAAATAAACAGGAAATGTAATTATTTGCTTGGGGGTGTGTGTATAAATGTGGGTTAAAAATAGTATAGGTTGAGGAGTACGGTGTGTTTTTTTTTTTTAAATCAGGATTATGCAACACATGCTTTAAATGAGACCCAGGGTCGTGTGTGTGTTTCTGACATGGTCTTACTAGCTTGAGGCTTTTTTAAAAGCTTTGTTTTGGATTTTATTTTTCTGATGCTCTTCCTGTTTTCTTACAAGTCCGGTAATGGAATAAGAGTTGAAGAGCTGACAGATTCACATGGAGACAGTCTTTGTAACATCATCTGTCAGGTGTCTGTCTCTTTCTTATTAGTCATCTGGAATTTTGAAGACTGACTGAGGCCATTACAAACTGTACTTCAGAGCTTAGACCCTGCATCTTTAATCAATTAATGTCCACAAAACACTTTGCAGTTGATGAATAAAGCTGGCTGTTGAAAAATACCAAATGATTAACTCTTTTTATATTTTTCTCATCTCCACACCAAATGCATTAATCTAATTTTTAAAAAAATTGTGCCATGGCTGCTCTTAAGCACTTTTTTCTTTTGAGCTCTTTATACATCATTTACCATTTGTAGAGGGACTTGTTCCATGATTTTGTGTCTTCTGATTTGCCTGGTAAATATATATTCCTGGCTATGGATTTTTTTCTCGGCTGGAAAGCACCATTCAAATATTGTTTTAATTCTTAAGAGAATTAATTTTTTATATCAGTGGAAAAATAAGAAATTATTCAGACAAAAATGTCATACGTCTATATAAACTTTGAAAGAGAAACCTAAAGGTCACGGAGAATACTTTCTAAGAGAATAGAATATTCCATGAAGAATGCTTGTTTGTAAGAAAAAGTAATATTTGTCTAAAACATAAGAACAAATGTGACCATAGGAGTAGGTACATTTTTGATCAAATAATTGCAAAAGATTCAGTCCAAGTAACCTTGATATACTGTTCTCTAAGAATTTATAATCTTAAATCCATATCGATTTTTCATAAAAAGAATTTGAGTACAAAGACGTTGAGTATACAGACAGAAGATTATTAGGTTGCAAGGGCCAACTCCAAGACCCAAGATTTATACTGTATATAAAAATCATATCATGTGGTTTAATTGTATGTCATAGCAGTAATTACCACTAAAGTATTTCAAAGAATTCATAGGTGAAAATTACTACCAGTGAAGCCCAAAGGAGTAAAACTGTGATAGTATAAATTCCTAGATGATGTGATTTGAACTTAAAGTTAGAAAGCTGCATTTTTTTCTCTTTTCACTTGTATGGAGAAGTTAAGTGATTAAAGAAATAAGAGTCATTTAATTCTGTGGTTTTCCACTTAACTATAATAGACTAAGATTTATGTCAAATTGAGCTCAGTGAAAAGTAACCCTAAGCTTTATAGATTTCATCCCTGAAAAGCATTATGAGATTTTAAAATGACTTTTAAGTTAATAATACCCTCATAATTTGAGGATATTCATTTTGACATGTGAGAATTTTCAATGGGAGAATATGTGTTCTTGAAGAAGGAATGTAATGCTAGGAAGTCCTCACATTCAAATTAGGAAGATACTGAGTGTCTGTGGACTTCATTCTGTCTACGTACATGTATTTCTAATTGTCCTTAATATTGGAAGTTGAATGCAAGTTTATTTTTGTAAGTAACAGCAGAGATAAACACGTGATTTATTTGTGATTGAATCATTCTGTTTGTGGCAAATCAATTTTAGCAAGTATTTTTCAGGATTTTGACAAGATGATTCAGTTTTAATATAAATGAGACAATGACAGGAGTAATAGAAATCTGTGAGGACGTTTCAAATATTCTGTAGGTAAAAAGTATATGTAAGTTGAATTCATTATCATAAAGAATTCACACAGGTAGGTACAAAACACCTATATTAATTTTTAGTTTCTATGTCTACAATTTAATGACATTTATAGCTAGGACCCATTCTGTACCTGGTCAAATAAAAAATGTTTTGGTTAACCATTTTTAGTTTTTATTTTTTGCTGTGAAATAAGACTTGAAATTCTTAGTGAAGCAACTGAGTTGCATGGCACCATGCTTAGAGATGCTCAGTACAACTACATAAATCCATGAAGCAAATGTTAATAAAGTGTGTCAGGCGTTATGCTGGGCAAGTGCTCATATAGGATTGAGGGAGGAGGGATAATAATTTAGCCCTTGAGCAAGAGCCGTTTCTTGAATGAGGGGATGAAGATGAGGAAAATCAGCAATTACAGTTTGAGTTAATATTTGTATGGTACTTTTTGTATGTACTTTCTGATTTAACCTTCAAATTGACATTGTGAGGTAGATACCATTTTCATCGTACAGATGAAGAAATTGAGGTTCAGAAATGTTAATCGTCTTAAGTCTTAGATGAGCAAATGGATCTAACCCAAGCCTTTTGGCTCCATATTCTTTACTTTTTCTTTCCATCAGCTGGAGACAGAGGCAAAGTATTAATCCAAATTAAGGGAATCAGCACAAAATTTATGGGAGAAGCAGTGCTTGAAGGCCTTTAAAGGAAAAGCAAAATCTAGATGTGTGAAACTAGGGATGTCACAAACTGAATGAGTGGCCCATGGACTGAGTTTAGCCTGCAGATGAGTTTGGTTTGACTAGCCAGGTGTTTTAAAAGTCTGAGTTTGAATGCCTTACGTAGAAAAAGCATTTTCTAGTTTTCTCAGTCTCCACTACGCTGTATTATTCCCATCTGACTGCACTCACTTAGCTTGTCTGCTTAGCTTCCTACGTTCTTTGAATATGCACTCCTGAGCTGAATGAATCCTGTGAGGAAGAACGTGGAGGAAAGCATAAGGGTGAGCATAGAGAGCAATTTCATCTTTTCAGCCAAGAATACTATATTCAGTGAAGTTATCCTTGAGATATGATGGATAAAGAAAACTTTCCCAGGTAAAAAAAAAAAAAACTGAGGGAGTTCATCACGAGTAGACCTGCCTTACAAGTAGTGATGTAGGAGAGAGACATCAGCAACATGGCAGAGTGAGTTGTGCCCTTTATCTCTCCCCCTTTGAACTACAACCAAATGGACATTCATTGATCAGCAGAGGATACCCACACAGCACATCAGGACACCTGAGAGACCCATGCAGCTATACATCTGAAGGTGGATGGACTACCTCCTGGGGAGGTGGTGGAGATAGGTGAGCAGTGTCCAGCCCTGAGGCAGCCCAGTACACGTGTCCTACTTCTCTCCAGGCTTGAGCGCTCACAGCCCTACTGTGGGCCCGAGGTGGGTGTGTGCCTCAGCATGACTGTGCAAACAGGTGATGGCAGCCCTGAACCTCTGCTTGATCACTTCCCTGTCTCATGAAACAGTCCACAGGTCCACGTGGCCCACAGGGAGCAGCTCAGGCTCAGACCAAGTGGGGTGGCCCTGCCCATCAAGCACAATGGCTGGTGTGACCTAGGAGCAGATGGCGGGGCAGCTGTGAGTCCAGGTGAATGAGCTCCCAGCTGCCATGACTGCCCGTAGTACTGTTGCAGCCCTGAAAAGGAGAGTGCATTCAGCATGACTGTGGGATGAGGCAGCACCAGCCCTGAGCCCACATGTTATTGGCTTTCCATTTGGTGGTAGACCCCTCAGGTCTGGGGCAATCCCAAGGAGTGGCCCAGACTCAGACAGGCACAGATCACATGGATCACCATGGATTCAGATTACACAGCCCCTCCCCGCCCCCAGTAGCAGCAAGTAGAACTTGTGACCAGATATTATCACTATGTGATGGCACAAATCCACTCCATAAAATTGTATGAAGAAATATATTGATACTCCAGACCAGAAGGAAAAAGAAAAACACCCAATCCTAAAGGCACAAAAATCTACAATCTAAATGATAGAGAATTCAAAACAGACGTCATAAAAATACCCAATGAGTAACAAGAGAATTCAGAAAGACATTTCAATGAAATCAGGAACAAAATTAATGAACAGAGGGAATTCTTCACAAAAGAGATAGAAATTATAAAGAAAAACCAATCAGAAATGTTGGAGATGGATGAGATAAAGAAAAATCTGGAATTCTTAAATAAGAGAGTTGATATTATGGAGGATAGAAATAACAATCCAGAGGATAGGAGCACAACAATGCTTCAGATGGAAGAGGAGAGAGAACTAAGACTAAAAAGAAATGAAGAAATTCTCTGAGAAATAACTGACTCTATTAGGAAATGCAAGATAAGGATTGCAGGTATTCCAGAGAAAGAAGAGAGGGAGAAAGGAGAAGAGATCTTGTTGAAAGAAATAATAGCCAAGAACTTCCTAAACCTGGAGAAGGAGCTGGAATTATATGTAAAGAAAGGCAGTAGAACTCCTAATTACATCAATTATAAAGAGATCTTCTCCAAGGTGTGTATTAGTAAAGCTGGCAAAAGTAAATGACAAAGAAAAAACATCAAGGGCAGCAAGGCAAAAGAAAATAACCTACAAAGGAACCCCTATCAGGCATTCAGTGGATTTCTCAGCAGAACCTTACAGGCTAGGAGAGAGTGGAATGACATACTCAAAATTCTGAAGAACAAAAGTTCTCAGCCAAGAATACTATATCTCTCAAAAATGTCCTTCAGACATGATGGAGAGATAAAACTTTTCCCATATACCAAACAGCACTAAGTACTGTTTTTTTGTTTTTTTGGGGAAGATTAACCCTGAGCTAACATCTGCTGCCAATCCTCCTCTTTTTTGCTGAGGAAGACTGGCCCTGAGCTAACATCCATGCCCATCTTCCTCTACTTTATATGTGGCATGCCTACCACAGCATGGCTTCCAAGTGGTGTGTACATCTGCACCAGGGATCTGAACTGGTGGGCCCTGGGATCCGAACCAGGAAACCCAGGGCCACTAAAGCAGAACATGCAAACTTAACCACTGTGCCACCGGGCCAGCCCCAAAACTTTTCCCATATAAACAAAAGCTGAGGGAGTTCATCACCGCAAGATCCCCCCACCCTACAAAGATTTGATCAAGAAGGTCCTCATACCTGAAATGAAAAAGAAGGAAGGGTTTATAAAGCCTTGAGCAAGGAGATAAATAGTCAGACAAAATAATGAAATTGCAACTCTCTATCAGAACAGATTAGCAAACACCTAATTATATCTCTAAAGATAAAGGGAAGGAAAACATCAAAAATAAATATAATCACTTCATTTCAACCACAGATTCACAACACATAATGGCGTGACTTGTGACAACAACAACTTAGAAGAGGAAGAGGATAGAGATGAAACCTGCTTAGACTAAGGGAATAAGAGGCTGTCAGAGAATGGACTATCTCATCTAGGAGATGTTTTATACAAACCTCACAGTAACCACTAAACGAAAAATCAGAACAAGGACATAAATGATAAATAAGGGAAAACTGAGAAAACTGTCATGGAGAGCCACCAAACTGAGTTGGCAATCCAAAATACATGGGACAAGAAACAAGGAACATGCAAAACAACTGGTAAGCAAATTACAAAATGGCAGCCTTAAGCCCTCATATATCAATAATCACCCTAAATGTAAATGTATTGAATTCTCCAATCAAAAGACGCAGAGTGGCCATATGGATTAAAAACAAGACCCAACAATTTGCTGCCTCCAGGAAAACGATCTCAGCTCTAAATTCAAACACAGGCTGAGAGTAAAGGGACGGGAGATAACACTCCAAGCAAATGGCAAAGAAAAGAACGCAGGTGTTGCCATACTTATATCAGACAAGGGAGACTTCAAGATAAAAAAGACAATGAGAGACCAAGAGGCGCAGTATATAATGATAAAAGGGACACTCCACTAAGATGACATAACAGTTATAAATGTATATGCACCTAACACAGGAGCATGAACTTACATAAAGCACTATTACTTGATGTAAAAGGAGACATTACCAGCAACACAATAACAGTAGGGAACCTTAACACCTCACTATTATCAATGGTTAGGTCAACCAGAGAGAAAGTCAACAAGGAAATAGTGGAACTAAATGAGAAACTAGACCAGATGGATTTAATAGATATATATAGAACACTCCATCCAAATTCAGCAGAATACACATTCTTTTCACATGCACATGGAACATTCTCAAAGGTAGACCACATGTTGGGACACAAGGGGAGCTTCAATAAATTTAAGAAGATTGAAATCATATCAAGCATCTTTTCCGACCATAATGGTATGAAACTAGAAACCAACTTCAAGAAAAAAGCTGAGAAAGTGACAAACATGTGGAGACAAAACAACATGCTACTGAGCAACAAATGGATCATTGAATAAATTCAAGGAGAAGTCAAAGAATATCTGGAGACAAATGAAAATTAAACTGCACTACAACTCATATGGGTTGCAGCAAAAGCTGTCCTAAGAGGGAAATTCATAGCAATAGAGCCCCACCTTAACACACAAGAAAAAATCTCAAATAAGCAATCTTAAGCTACACCTAACAGAACTAGAAAAGGATGAACAAAGTCCAAAGTCAGCAGAATGAGGGAAATAATAAAAATTAGAGAAGAAGTAATGAAATGGAAACAAAAAAGACAGTGGAAAGGATCAATGAACCAATGAAACTAAGCACTGGTTCTTTGAGAAGATAAACAAAATTGACAAACCCTTATCCAGACTCACTAAGAAAAAAGAGATAAGGCTCAAATAAACAAAATATGAAATGAAAGAAGAGAAATACAAAAGATACCCCAGAAATACAAAGGATTATAAGAGAATTCTCTGAAAAACAATATGTCAACAAATTGGACAATCTAGATGAAATGGATACATTCTTAGACTCACATAACCTCCCAAAACTGAACCAGGAAGAAATAGAGATTCTGAGTAGACCAATTACAAGTGAAGAGATTGAAACAGTAATCAAAAACCTCCCAAAAAATAAAAGGCCAGGTACCAGATGGCTTCTCTAGAGAAGTCTACCAAACATTCAAAGAAGATTTAGTATGTATCCTCCTCAAACTATTGCAAAAAATTGAGGAAGACAGAAAACTTCCTAACGCATTTTATGAGGGCAACATCACCCTGATCCCAAAGGTAGACAAGGACAACACAAAGAAGGAAAACTGCAGGCCAATATTGCTGGTGAATGTAGATGCAAAAATCCTCAAAAAGATATTGGCAAACTGAATACAGCAATACATCAGAATGCTCATACAGCATGATCAAGTGGGATTTATACCAGGGGCACAGTAATGGTTCAACATCTGCAAATCAATCAATGTGATACATCGCATTAACAAAATGAGGAATAAAAACTACATGATTATCTCAATAGATGCTGAGAAAGCATTTGAGAAGATCCAACATCCATTTATGATAAAAACTCTCAATAAAATGGGTATAGAAGGAAAGTACCTCAACATAATAAAGCCCATATGCCAAAACCACAGCCAACATCATACTCAATGGGGAAAAACTGAAAGGTATCTCTCCCAGAACAGGAACAAGACAAGGGTGCCTACTCTTGCCACTCTTATTCCACAACATCTTGGAGGTTTTGGCCAGAGCAATTAGGCAAGAAAAAGTAATAAATGGTATCCAAATTGGCAAGTAGGAAGTGAAGTTCTCAGTGTTTGCACATATATGATTTTATATATAGAAAACCCTATAGAATCCATTGGAAGACTATTAGAACTAATCATCAACTACAGCAAACTTGCAGGGTACAAAATCAACTTACAATAATCAGTTGCATTTCTATACTCTAATAATGAACTAACAGAAAGAGAACTCAAGGATACAATCCCATTTACAATTGCAACAAAAAGAATAAAATATCTAGGAATAAATCTAACCAAGAAGGTGAATGACCCATACAATGAAAACTAGAAGACATTATTGAAAGAAATCAATGATGACGGAAACAAATGGAAAAATATTCCATGCACATTGATTTGAAGAATAAACATAAAGTCTCCATACTACCGAAATTAATCTACAGATTCAATGCAATCCCAATCAGAATCCCAATGACATCCTTCACAGAAATAAAACAAAGAATCCTAAAATTCATATGGGGCAAGAAAAGACTCCAAATAGTTAAAGCAATCATGAGAAGAAAGAACAAAGCTGGAGTCATCACAATCCCTGACTTCAAAATATACTACAAGGCTATAGTAATCAAAACAGCATGGTACTGGCACAAAAACAGATACACAGATCAATGGAACAGAACTGAAAGCCCAGAAATAAAACCACACATCTATGGACAGCTAATCTTCAACAAAGGAGCCAAGAATATACAATGGAGAAAGGAAATTCCTTTCAATAAATGGTGTTGAGAGAACTGGACAGCCTCATGCAAAAGAACGAAAGTAGATCATTATCTTGCACCATACACAAAAATTAGCTCAAAATGGATTAAAGACTTGAATGTAAGACCTGAAACCATAAAACTCCTCCAGGAAGAAAATACAGGTGGTATGCTCTTTGACATTGGTCTTAGCAGCATGTTTTCAAATAACATGTCTACTCAGGCAAGGGAAACAAAAGTAAAACTTAACAAATGTAACTACATCAGACTAAAAACCTTCTGCAAGGCAAAGGAAACAATGAACAAAATGAAAAGACAACCCACCAACTGGGAAAAAATATTTGCAAATCATATATCCAACAAGGGGTTAATCTCCAAAATATATAAAGAACCCATACAAGTCAACAAGAAAAAAAGAAAGAACCCAATCAAAACAGGGGTGGAGGATATCAACAGACATTTTCCCAAAGAACATATACAGATGGCAATAGGCATGTGAAAAGACGTTCAACATCACTAATTATTAGCAAAATGCAAATCAATACTACAGTGAATTATCACCTTACACCTGTCTGAATGGCTGTAATTAAAAAGACAAAAAATAGCAAACATTAGAGAAGATGTGGGGAAAATAGATGGGGCTGCACTGTGGAAAACAATATGGAGATTTGTCAAAAAATTAAAAGTAGAAATGCCATTTGACCTAGCTATCCCACTACTGGGTATTTATCCACAGAACTTGAAATCAACATACAAAGAGATTTAGCATTATTCACAATAGCCAAGATGTGGAAGTATCCCAAGTACCCATCAACTGATGAATGGATAAAGAAGATGTGGTGTTTATATACAATGGAATACTACCCAGCCATATAAAAGACAAAATTGTCCCCTTTGCAACAACATGGATGGACCTTGAGGGTGTTAAGTGAAATAAGCCAGACAGAGAAAGACCGACAACATATGATTTCACTCATATGTGGAAGATGAACAAACGTATGGATAAGGAGCACAGATTAGAACCCCCTCTGGTGGTTCAGAAAAGATTATTATATTCACTAATTTCCAAATCATTGTGATAAGATTATTTCCATGTCTCAGGAGACACCCTAGACCCAATGGTGTTGTGCTAGTCTGGATGTGATGAAACTTAATACATTCATAAGGAATATTTTGGCAAGTCCATATCATATCATTCCCCTCCTCCATTTCTCCCATTGTACGGAGAATTGTAATCATTAAAAAATTACAAACGAACAGACTTACAAAAATCTCATCAAACCAAATAACTACATAACATTTGGAAAAATGTCAGTTTTGGTTAAATAATCAAATGATGAGTGGTCTTTTTCATGTCAATCTTTTGTGCTTATATTTATTTTATATATTTTTATTGGACAATTATTTTAGAAGGAGTTGATGAATTTCACTTACTCATCCAACACATCATGCCAAATGTTTCTGATTACATAGAATTGGAATAAATGTAGTTCATACCATCAAGGGAGGGGTGTCTCTATAACTAGAAATTTCTTCAATGTGATAATCGACATATGGATTCTTCCTCAATAGTGTTGTTTTCACTTTTCAAAAAACATCTAAGATATTTGAAAATATGAGTACTGCTCTTTAGCACATTCATTTTCATATGTCCCTGTGTAGCCTATCTGTTTTGAGTTTTATGGGCCTCTTCTCTTTCTGATAGACTGAATTTTTCAGAATCTTGCATAATCTAGTGACTGTCAGAATTATGTTGTCAGGAATAGAATTTGATTGCTTGTAGGTTTACTCTTCACACATTTATACATGCGATTAAAAAAATAAACAGCTATTTTAAGGTGGAAGTGAACTTAGATCATCTTATGTCATCCTTTGAGAGAACATCACTCTCAAGGATTTGGCACTTTCACTCCACTTCATTGGCTAGGAACAGGTCATGGCTCATGGTCTCAGTCAGTTTCTCCTTCTTATGGAAGGGAATACTCCTCAAGTGTACAGAGAGGAGTATGTGAAAGAAGATATAAAGTTTTGGTTTTGTGGTCTAAGATCATACCTTTAACTCATAATTACAGTGCCAACTATAGTGGTGTAAGTGGGATTAGAGAAGAATACAATGTTACAGCTCATGAAACCAAATGTGTTTGTGTTAATTCAAACGTATTCATGAGATAAAGAAACCAACAACTTTCAAATGTTTATATCAAGTTAAGCATTTTAAATTTTATTTTCTACTGCTTTTATTAGGTCTTTCATTAATATAAATTTTAGTCTTTTCTTATTCACATTAAAGATTCACAATTTTAAAAGATGATTTCATTGGTATTTCATTTACTAAACTATTAAGTCTGTTTAATTTCTATTTGTTGATTTACAAAACCAAACATTAAATTGTGGCTATTTACAAAGAAATATTCTTGTTTTTTCTCTGCTCATACTAGGGGGCTTACTTTCTACATTATAAAAAGAATCTCCAAATTGGTATTTTTACCTAACTAATAATAGAAGAAAATGTATGTGATGAGTTGTTTTATAGATAAATTTCTTTTAAAGAGAGAAAGGAAAGTACAAATAAAAATAGCAAAGAGCTGAAATTTAAAAAAGAGAAAATTTAATGTAGATTGTATGCTTAGAAATGTCTATCAGAGACTGCTTTCTTTGAATAGAGAAACTTGGATGAAATGACAAGGTAGATGCTTTGAAAACTAGGTTAACTCTTTGAAGTTGTGTTCACCTACCTTTGTCCATCATCGCTAGAAAGTGTTTAAGTGCTGAGACATATTTGATTATATACATTACAAAGAGAACTACTGAAAAAATGTTTCTGCTTTGTAAAATCTCATTCGTTTTATTGAATATACAGGAGATAAGCAGAGGTATATTTTAATTAAATAATCACAGTAATAAATAAAGATGATAAGTATGCTAAGTCTGTGAAGTGGAGATTTATGATGCTGTAAGAGTGTTATGTGGAGTGATTTGTTGTAGTCTGGTCATCACGCAAATTTCTCTCTGGAAGTGATGATGATTTGAGCTCTGAAGAAAGACTTAGAGCTACTAGGCAAAGGGCGAGGGGAGTTGTGTTTCCTTTGCTTGGAATTATTCACGTATTTTGTACCGTATAATGTACTTACATATTAGTAATGGCCTGGAGGATCAGCTCTAGTTCATCTTTTTTGAGATGAGGGAACTAGAACCCGTGGAGTTTAAGCAACTTGCCTAAGTTTCATAGCCAGCTTGTGAGAAAAACTGAATTAGGATTTATGATTTATAATTAATGCCATTTGTATTAAGCCATGTTTAAGACATAAGAGTAACAGAACAAAAATGCACTTAACTTTTTTTCGTTCGTTTATTCAGGCACCTTATAAAGCACCAGTGTATGGAAGGCCCTGTGTTACTTGATGTGAAAGATACAGAAGTGAATGATATGTGACATTTGCCTTTAGGGAGCTCACTGTCTAGTAGGGAATATAAAACGATATCTGAATTTATAGTGGAAAGTTATATATGTCAACAGAAAAATGTAGATAAAATGCGGGAATTGAGGCAAGAAAGGGATTATGTTCATTTGGAGTGAGTTTGTGAAGGCTTCCTGGAGGAAATGATAATTGAACTGGGCTCAAGCATAAAAATGAAGGGCCTTTGGTACAAAATAAACTTCATGATCAAAGGCAAGAAAGTTGTCAGGGCATCAGCAGGTGATTCTCTTTAGATGACTCTAAAAGGGGTGAAAGGAGGGATATTGGGAAATAAATTTGGAATGACTTGAAGCTTGATTGTGGACAAAAACTATAGATAAAGGAGAGCCATTACTAAAAAGGGGCATGAACAAATAGCACCTGCAGGTCCATGCTAAGTGAATTGGGTAGAAGATGAAGAAAGGTGGAATGTGTGGGTGCTTTATGCTGTGCTGGGGATACAAAGATGAATATATGCAATTTAGGGATAGAAGTAAGTGTGATGTATGAAACATGGAGAAGGCCAGGTGTGAGAGTTTCATGTCTAGGTGGGGGAGATAGCCATTGGTTCTCAAGTTTGGAAAGGCTTTGTAGATAGGTGAGTTTTAGTTGCTGTTAATCTCTGCTATTGTTTTGTCTCCTTGGACCATAGGTTCTTTACATGTCAATCATGATGCAACAGTTGCCAGTGAAGTCTTACTGAGCCAGGTGCCACAACGATGCTATGCCTCCCTTAGCTCATAAGGCTGCCCTGGCTCCTTTAATCATTCATTTAATAGAGGTTTATTGAGAGCCTACTATGTGTCAGGCACTATGCTTAGGTGTTGAGACTAGTGGTAAATGAAGATAGACACTTTTCCTTTCCTTAAGGGTCTTGTAGTCTGGCAGGGAAGACATGATAAACTAGTAATTAAAATAAGGTGTGATTAGTGTTAATGATGGGTAAGAGTTCTGGGTAGTATAGAAGATAAAGCCAGGACTCTTTTCAATGATCATAGCATTTCAAGGAAAGTGAAAATAGTCTTATTAGTTCATATTTTAATTGTCACTGCTAGAGTCCTTGATGGCCAGTAGGAATAATCCATATTAATTTTGAAATGTATGAAATCTCTCCATTGTGTGATGAGTGAAGAGAGAAGGAGGACTCGTGGCTGGGAGCATGGGCTTTGAGTCCAACAGTCCTGGGTGGAATTCAGTCAGTGACCTTGTATAAGCTACTTAGTGTCACTGCCCTCAGTTTCTTCAGCTGTCAAATAGGAAAAATCACATCTGCCTCTGAGTAAGATTTAAGAGAGAAGAATATTTAAAACATGCTGCCTTCTATATAGAAACTGTTCAATAAGTGATATCTTTTTAAAAAGATATAGTGCTTGTAAGAGAATAAGATTTAACTAGTGTCTTATTCTCCATGTAGGATTTTGACCCCATCTCCACTGATCATTGTACTTGGGCAAGAAATCTGAACTCTTGCTGCTTCTCCATATACAAAAGAGATCATGTTGCCTCTTTCTTCTTTTTAGCAAAGAGGTATAAAGATTAATTACACCATATATTTTTTTTTTCTCTTTTAGAGAAGGTGCTACATAAACACTGTTTTATTCCTTTCCTCAAATTTATTTTTCTACAGAAGTTGAAAATACGTCTCTTCCTAATTCTATTTTTTTTTTTTCAAATGCATGTGACTGTTTACTTACCTTTTAAGGTGATGTGTGAACATTTCTCATGGAAACTGATAATTTGTGTCACTTTAGGTATCATTGCCAAAGTCCTTTCTTGTCAGTCTTCTTGTGACATGTAACAATTGCTAGGTGGGATGGATGCATATACAGATGCTTAACCAGATTTTATTGATTATAAATAAAATAGCTTAAAAATAAAACTTTAAAAATATAATCACTGCTGCATTTTCACAAAAAAGTCAGAATAAAGAAATATGGAGTGTTCTCTTAGGGACAGAAGGATGGCTGGGTTTTATCTTCATTTCACTAGGACACAGATGCAATCTGGAAAGCCCTCTTCAGAACCATTACAGTACAAAATACGATGCGTCCTCAGAAGTGTGCAGAAGACAGGACAAGAGCAGATCATGCCTGTAGAAAGCCTCTGACACTATACTCTTAAAAATGAAGTATCTATTGGGAACGTCAGTATCTTCTCAATATACTCCAGTGTATAAGAAATATTGCCTTACTTACTTCCTGTAAATCAACCTAAATCCAGCTCTGAGCTCCCATCCCACCAGCTTGAAGGGAATTCCTTCTCAATCATAACTCCTCTCTTGCTCCCTCTCACTCACAAAGTTGTGGAGCTGAGGGGGTGTTGCACAGAACAGCGTTGAAGGGCAATTCTTGGTCTTTTAGTCCAAATTAGTTTCCTCTTTGATGTGTATTGTCCGTCACTTTCTCTCAACAGAATGTACTGGCATTTTGAGTGGAACAGTTCTTGTGGTGTAGGACTGTCCTGTACATTGTAGGATGTTTTTAGCATCCATGACTCTCTTTCATTGTGACAAGTAAAAGAAGCTTTCCCCACCTTTCCAAAGCCCCTTAGTTGAGCCTGCTAAGGTACCTACCTTTATCTCCCCAGCCAATCCTTTGGAATCTGATGATGTTGGGCCTATTGTGTCACCCAGTGTGTGGGGACCTAGAGGGCTCAGGAGCCTGTCAGAATAGGAGACTTGTATGGCTACTTTGCTGTCATTTCTTGTGGAGACCCAAACTCTTTCCTGGAACTCTGCAAGGGAGAAGGTGTGGGCCCCTTTACTTGAGGTCCCACAGACCTCCAGTCCTTTCTTAAGTTTGGGGCAATCTTTTTCTTCCTCTTGCTGCTTGTGTCACACCTGTCCTCACCTCTATCCTAGAGTCTCTCATTAAATGCAGTGGCTTCTTTTTGTCTCCATTGTACAAGGCTTTTGGAAAACTATAGCAAGGAAGGGAGGTTCTCTTCAGGCCACTTCTGCTTTAGCCCTGTAGCCTACCCTGTGGCAAGGGAGTGAAGACCATCTGGCCATCTTCTCAGGAGGCAGAGGTGGAGTATAAGAAGATAACATAGAAAATGCAAACTTCTAAATGTCGTTTCACTCTTGTGGGTCATTCAACAGCAGCAAAATCAAAAAGCTAATTAATATCTCAATCAATTATCCCGCCACATACCCAAACATACATTTTGTATCATATTTCCTTCAAAAATGAGTGTTCCTGCCCTACCTCTGTAGTCTGATTACTTTACCACAGGGAATCAGAGCCCTGTAACTTGGGCAAATGGGATGGCTAACTATTGGTAATGCTGAGGCAAAGGCAGGGAATAATTTGACAGGGGTTGAGGGCTGTGCTCACTTTCTTCTATTGGGGTTCTTTAACTGAACAGCAGAACACAAAAAACTATGTGGGCTATTTTTCTCAATTCTCCTGTGGATGGTACTTTCTAGTTTAATAAGAGAGAAGTTAATTTGTCCCATGCAATGGACGCTTTAGGGCATTAGGGCTTATTTCCCTTGCTGAATGCCCTGGAGTGGTTAGTGCTAATCCCTGTTTATCTGGTCCTCTTGTCTTGTGAAGTAATCAGAACTGTGGTTTACAGATGGCTTCTCATATGTTAAAGAAGGATGATAATAGTACCTACCCTGAGGAGCTGTTACAAGATTAAAGGAATTAATATGTAAAGTGCCTAGAACACTGCCTGGCAGGCAGTAAGTACTGTGTAAGGGCATAATGTTAATGTGTTCAGGCACTGTGCGAAATACTTTATTTACGTCTTTGTGCATTCTCATTTATGTTCCCTAGACCTTTCTGAGATAGACATTATTATCTCCGCTTCACAGAGGAGGAATATGAGGCATGAAGAGTTTTTTACTTGCCCAAGGAAGCAGCCCATGAATGGATGAGTTGCAACTGGTTGCAAGTACAGAAGGAAGTCTCCTCGCCCCAAATGTGGGTGGAGATGGCCTTGGGCTTCCTAATTGGAAAAGCTTTCATTGGTATTGTGCTGAGTTTTGTCCCTTACATGCCTCCACACTGTTTTCCATTGAAAGTAGAAAAATGAAGTAGAAAACTAATCAAAATTATTACAATGTTAAGACTGAAAAAAATGAATCTGGTTAAGTTTGTTGATTACAGTGTTCATACCTGAATATATTTGTTTGGTCCCCCTTACACATTACTGAAAAATATACCATAATTACAAGACATTTATTTACTGAAGCAGGCTAGTGGGCACGTTGGTAATGGGTTGCATTTTATTTTCCATGGGGTAATGGACAGGCTTAAAATA
Source organism: Equus caballus (assembly GCF_041296265.1). Taxonomy (NCBI): domain Eukaryota; kingdom Metazoa; phylum Chordata; class Mammalia; order Perissodactyla; family Equidae; genus Equus; species Equus caballus. Next base: position 11,604,433 of record NC_091687.1, read on the forward strand.
TAATGAGAGAATTTTGGTTTTGGAATTGAATTCAGTTTTAATACAAATCACTGGAAAAACAAAATTGAGAACATTTTAACATTTTTTAAATTAGCAGATGTTCTTGTAGAACTTCACATTTTATATTTTCACATCATCATGCTCTGAAGAAAAATAAAAGCAGGATCTCCTATTATTTTGTGTGTGGGTAATTCATAATGATTTAGTATAAGGACCCATTATTTTTTGCCCCTGGAAAAAGTTATCCATGATTCTTAGTATTTGTATTTTTACCAATTAAGAACTTTAAAAATATGTTTGACATACTCATTTATTGTGAGAAAAACTGCTGCTCTCCTATTTTTTCATTGGCAAGTCATTGGCAAACTTTTCTTCTTGTTATTGTTTTAATATGTGTCAAGATAATTTCTTTTTGTAAAAAAGAGTTTCTGAACACTAAAAAGACTAACTTAAGTAGATAAAATAAGATATTTTGCAAAGATTCCTTTGCAAACAACTAAAATTCTAATTTATTGGGTTCTTATTCTGTGCCAGTTTATATCCTAAACATTTTGTCTCACTAATTCTTAATGACAAAGCAATAATGCGAATATTATCTCCATTTTACACATGAAGGAACTGAGGAATTAAAGACATTGTATGATTTTTCAGTTAAGAATGTTGACAAATGTTGGAGCAGTGGTTTAATTCCAGATCTTTGTTATTAGCAAGTTCTCTTAACTGTTGCATTATGATATGAGTAATATAGAAATGCACAAGCTATTATGCACATACAGAGGTGAACACTTAACCAAACCTGGAAGACTTGAGTCTTAAAGTATATGAATCAGCTAAAGGTGTTCCTGAAGTGGGTAGGGGAAGTAGTGGGGAGACGAAAAGAATTCAAGGTTCAGGGTTCTGCAAATAGGGGATCCTATTGCTCTTACTTGCAGTACACTAAAATAAGTGAGATGGGGGATGATGTCAGAGAGGAAAGGTCCAAATTTTGGAGAATCTGTGTTGAAGAGCTTAAGCATGATCTTATATGATAGAAGGACACCGGTAGGTTTCAGTCATGTAACTGACATGGTTATATTTGTGTTTTAGGTAAATCACTCTTGAATGGGTGAGGAGATGGTTTTAGGAGACAAAACCAGAGGTAGGGAGGGCAGTTAATTTCCGTCTTCCATGTGAAAGATGATGAAGACTTTGGATTATGTCAGTGGTAGTGGGGGATCTATTTGAGATGTATTTAAGATTTATTTTTGTAGGATCTAATGATTCTTGGCTCTGGATGTTGAGAGAGATAAAGGGGTAAACAACAAGTATCAGATTTCCAGCCTATATAACTGGTGGCTTGTAGAGTCACCAATTAAGACAGAGAAATACAAGAAAGAGGGGCAGGCAGAGGATAAAATGAGTTCAGTTTGGGGCATACTGGGTTTGGTACAGCCAAGTGGTAACAGTCAAAAGAAATTAACTATATGAATCTGACATTCTTCGCAGGGATTTGAGGTGGAGGCAGGCATAGGAATCATAAGCATTTATGGAAGTTTCAACTATTAGAGTGACTGAGATCATGGTAAAAGTGAGAATAGTGGGCTGTAGATAGACTACTGGGGTACCTGGGTTGGGTGAAGAAAGGGGAGCCTACCAAGGAGACAGAACAAAAGTAATCAGAGACATGATGAACCAATAGTGTGTGGTATCAGAGAATCAGATAGAATTTCAGAAAAATGATAAACAAGTGTGCAGTGCTATAGAATGGTGTTAAAAAGGAATGAAAAATGTCCACTAAATTACACAATGGATGTAACTGATGACTTTTGCATGAAGAGATCTGGTAGAATGGTGTTGACAGAAACCATGACACTTTGGGTTTAGAAGTAAATGTTAGGGTGGGAATCGAGATGGCAAGTTAGGAATTCTCCTTCAAGTATTTTGGTTAACAACATGAGAAGATTGAATAGTAGCTAAAGGTGGATTTCTTTCTCTCTTTTTTGTCTGTGGAGTGGAGGGAATAGAATTTAGGGCTGGAGTAAAGAGCCATGGACTTGACATGGGTCCACAGGGCCATTGATTTCTTGAAGGATGGGTGGACTTGTAGATCGCTTACAGGTCATGCGTGTTAGACAGTCCAGTGATAACACAGTTTCCGGTTTCGGCCATCTGGAAGAAGAAGGAAGGAGTGACAATTTATTATTTCTTTTAATTTTTATTTATTTATTTATTTTTAAAGATTTTATTTTTTTTCCTTTTTCTCCCCAAAGCCCCCCGGTACATAGTTGTATATTCTTCGTTGTGGGTCCTTCTAGTTGTGGCATGTGGGACGCTGCCTCAGCGTGGTTTGATGACCAGTGCCATGTCCGCGCCCAGGATTCGAACCAACGAAACACTGGGTCGCCTGCAGCGGAGCGCGCGAACTTAACCACTCGGCCACGGGGCCAGCCCAGCAGTGACAATTTTTGAAAATGAATGTGGTGAGAGATGTGGAGAGCAGTGAAGTTTTATACTAGTTTTGAAGTGCTGCGGTTGAAAACAACAACAAAAAGCCCCCCAAGAATTGTGCTGGGGATTGTGTCTTAGTTCCTACTGCCCACAGTGCAGATGGTTGTGCAGGAACAATCTGTGAATAGTTGAAGACCTGGACTTTAAGCTTTGACTTTGGAGACTTTGTCTATAGATGCTGAGACACGGGTAGGTTGGGGATATATCCTGTAGACCAATGGTTTTCAAACCTGGCTGCTCATAGGAGTCACTTGGAGAGCTTTTAAAAGATAATGATGCCAGGGTCACCCCTTGAGATCCCGGATTGACTGATTTTGTGTGGTATAGGGTCCTCAATATTTTTAAAATCTCCCCAGGTGATTTGACTGTGCAGCTAAGGTTGAGAACCACTGCTCTAGACCAGTGGTTAGCAAATGTTTTCTGTAAAAGACCACATACTAAATATCTTAGGTTTTGTGGCCTATATAGTTTCTGTTGCAACTTCTCAACTCTGTTATAGCACAAAAGGAGCCATAGACAATGCGTAAATAAATAAGCATGACTGTGTTCCAATGAAATTTTATTTATGAGCACTGAAATGTGAATTTCGTATAATTTTCAAATTTCACAAAAAATTCCTCGTTTCGATTTTTCCCCCAACCATTAAAAAATGCAAAGACCGTTCTCACCTCACGGGCCATGTAGGCATGGGCTGCAATTTGCAGACCCTTGCTCTAGACCTTTGCTGCTCAAAGTGTGGTCCTGAATTAGCAGCATTGGCATCACTTGGGAGGTAGTTAGAAATGCAGAATTTTCAGCCTCAACCCAGCTCTACTGAATCAGAATCAGCATTTTAATGAGATACTCAAGTAATGTGTATGCAGATTCAAATTTGAGAATCATTAATCTGCTCTAGGCCATCCTACCCCCATTCCCACCCAGCTCAGAAAATAGGGGAGCCTCTTTGTTCCTCCAGTTGTCTCAGTGACCTTTTAATGAAAGCTAGAGAACGTTTAAAGGGAACCCTGTGGGAAGAGGCTGTCGTTCAGGTGTGCTGAATTGCTTAACAATTCAGATATCCTGGCTTTAGGTCTTAGAAATACTAGTGGAGAGTGACATTCTGTTATGAAAATGAGGAGTTTAATTTATATTCTAGCACATAGAGAGAATCTGTCTTTATACAGAACAGGCTTAGTGTGGTTCTCCGAGGCAGGGCCAAACTTTTCTTTAAGAAACTCCTTAAATTTATTAAACAGGCTTTACCACGGACTTTTTTCAGTTTCTGGAGAACTACAGCCAAGAGCATGTAAGAGGCCATCTTAGCCTAGCTTTGTGAGAGGAAAACCAAGAAAATCGTGAAAGAATATTAAATGTCTAAAAACTAACTTATACGTTCATAGTGAACCTGTTACTGAAAGAAGTGATATCCACCTTTTTTTTGCACAGATTCAAAAGGTGAATTATTTAGCAAATAATACTTATTTGGTTCTAAGACTCATTTGAGGTAAATGGGAAAGAAAATTAAAGTGGGACTCAAAACACTGTAGTACTACTCTGACATGGGGAAGCCAATTTTAATTTACTTTTGAACCTTGTTTTTTTAATCTGTACAATGAGGATAACGTTTTTTGGACCAATTTTCTTTCCAGGATTATTCTAAAGGTTAAATATATGGGAATATGCCCTGAAAAGTACTAATTCATATTCTAATGTAGGTTGACCCATGCTTTGTATGTCTATAAGAGTTAGACTAAGACTATGTATTTGTGGGTTGACAAAACAACTGTTAGGATTGTCTAAAACAGTCCTCCAGCTGAACAGAAGTATTTGTTCCGTAAGTAAGAAACAATTTCCCTTTAGCTTCAGTTATTTTTAGCAGATTTACTTCTCATTTGACTCTGGTAAGAATAAGATTAATAATGGAGCTATAGCAAGACTAAAATGTTAATTCTCCCAGGATGTGGAGAAACCACATGCATACAAATGTGTTTAACATTGATTTCCCTCATTATTTACTTTGGCTAATTTCCTTTTAAACTCACATATATGTGTAGATTCAGGCACCTGTTGAAGAGCTTATTAAGCGTTGACTTATTTTGTTCATTCATCTTTTTTTATTACCTCATTCCACCTCTTTTGTAAAATACAAACTATTACTTCTTTCTTTAAGCAGATATTGGACAAGGACAAAAAAGATCATAGACTCTTAAACTTTTACACTATCCTTCTATGACCATAAGGGAATGACCCCCTTCTGACTTCCTACATTCCATTTCAACAAGTTGGATCTTGTAGAAATTTTAAAATATGAATACTAACCTGGCATTAAAAAGTAGTATGCAGCTGATTGACCTTACCACCAGAGGCATTAATGTCATGCCACTTTTAAGAACTGAAATCTCTGATGATAGATTACTGAAATGGTTAAAAATGTATGTAGAGTGGTGTTTTCCAGCCATATCTCCCAGTACACCTCTGTGATGTGTACATTATGCTTCAGCCAAACCAGACTGTTTCTCAAAGGAGCATGCATTTTTCTGTGGTTGGAGCTTTGCTTATAATATTCTCTATATTTAGAAAGCCCTCTAGTCACCTTTTGCTGACAAAATCCCATCTGTCCTTCAAAGCTCAGCTCCCAAGCCCCCTTTTCACATCTCCTTCCTGATCCTGCCAACTGCACGTGATATTTATCTCCACTGAGCCCTCAAAGCACTTTGTATGTACCTCTCTTATGGCACTTAGCTCATTCTGCCTTATGTTTTAGTTATTTGTGACCTTGACTTCTTTCCTCTTCTAGGCAGCTGGAGAGCAGAGACTATGTCTTTTTTCTTCTTGAAACTTTTTAAAGTTAATGGTCCTGTTTCCTCAAGAAGGTCATTCTTGAGACTAATGACAGACTGGTCAGAAAAGGGACAGATTATATCAAGCATAAGTTCCCTTTGTCTTTTGGATAATATTGATCAAAGGGAAATATATTATATTTAATAAGGGAATTGTATCTATGTTAGAAGTAGAAATATAATATGTTAAGTAGGTGAATGATGAGGCATGTAGAGACTGTAGAGAAATCCACGAGATGATGAGGAGGAGAGAGAAGAATGTTGGTATTCTTGTGATCACAAGGATGAGGTAACTTGAAAGCTCCGTTGGACCATGTAACCGATGATGTTGGTGTCCCCCTCCATGTCACCTCCATCTACTTGTGAGTTCTCCTGCAGTGTGGTAGACAGTTCTTGTAGTCACTGACAGCTTCCAACCTCAAGCATTGTGACTCTCTGATTCTCTGCCTATGGGCTTGCTTCCATGTCATAGGTGCTTGCTTAACCCACAAAAGGGCAGGTCAGAAATGCCAGGCAGTTTATGTCCCCATTGGCCATTCTCAACCAGTGAGGAATGACACTCAGTGGTTAAATGTTCCACTTTCTCTGTTACTTGATGAGACAGTTCTGGAGTATATTGTGCATGATTTGCCAGAAAGGCCCCAGTGGGTTTGAGAATCAGTTTGCCACAGTGGTATCTGATCATTAACATATTATTCATTGATTTTTCTCCCTGATCTCACTTTTATTTCTCCCTGACTTATGCTTACCAGGATCACATAACAGATATGGTCTCTTTTGGATTAGCCCATCTTAAGACATTCTGACCAAGTAGAGCTGAGGTCATAGCAAAGAATAAATTACTTCAATTACAAGTTCCAATCTTCATATTAATAATGTTATAATAATAGTAGCCAAAGATAAAATAAGCATAGGTTAATCAGAATGGCAAAAATGTGATGTAGTTAACATCATTTTGGAGAAGGATTTTTGGATGGGTCTGGGAAGAATATGTGCAATAAACAAAGGGTGAATATATAAAGGGATGATCTTGAGTTGGAGATAAAAGTAATTGTATTGAGCCTTTATGCTTGAAAATATCCCATATCTCCTGATGAATTTGGTCATAATCAGTATATGTAAATGTTTTCTATATCTATGTTGCACAAATCTGCCATGTTTAATTGCCATTCCACTGCATTGCAATATGGAAAGTGAATCTACAAGGAGTATAACAGATGAATCTACATTGTCAGCCTTTTACATTGGTGAAGAGATTTACAGAGAACTGACTGATTCATCACTCATGAATTTGAAAAAATTTTTACCATATTACATTTATTTCTCACATATGTGGGAGGATAATATTTATATATACTGATTTATATGTTGTTATTTTACCTATTCAAGTTAGAATTAGAATCAAGTTTCAGGGAAGAAAAAAACAGCAGCCAAAGAAGTTAAAAGTCTAACCCCCAAGGGGGTTTAAGGTATGAAAGAAGATATGAGAAAAAAATTAAGACTCTTAGATGATAATCTGAATTGGCTTTAGCCAAAAAGAGAATTTATTATTTCATATACCTGAATGGTCCAGGGATAGAACTATTCTCAAACAAGCTGATTCATAGCTCGTTTTCACTAGGGTCATTTTTAGGCTGACACCTAATGGGGTAGTTCTATTCTCAGACTGTATGGTGGACCCCAGAAGCCTGAGGGTCTCTTCACCACAATAAAAGATAGTGTAGCAGAAAACAGGGTTCATACTCAAATTCAAGGATTGGAGGTCATTGGCCTGATCAGCTCATGTGTCCATCTCTAAACAGAGGCCACGATAATGAAATGAGCACATTAGCTTATTTTACTTTCCACTTTCCAATCTGTATGTCATCAGTTTATTTTTCTTGGTTTATTGTACTGGCTAGGACCTCCAGTACAATGCTGAAAGAAAGGGTAAGAGCAGGCATCCTAGCTGTTTTCCGATATCAGAGAAAAATCGTTTAGTGTTTCACCGTAAAGTATGATGTTAGTTGTAGGTTTTTCATCTATCAGATTGAGGGAGTCCCCTTCTATTCTTAGTTTGCTGAGAATTTTTTTAAAAATCATGAATTAGTGTTGAATTTTGTTAAATGCTTTTTCTGTGCCAATTGAGATGTTTATGTGGATTTTCTTCTTTATTCTATTAGTATGTGAATTATGTTAATGAATTTCATCTTGATTCCTGGCATAAACCCTACAAGGTCATGATGTAGTGGATACATTTTATAAGCTACTGAATTCGATTTGTGTGTGCATGTGTTTAATTTTTATGTTCATGTTCTTGAATGATAATTGGTCTATTTTTTTTTGTAATAGCTTTGTCTGGTTTTGGTATCAGGGTAATGCTGGCTTCATAAAATGAGTTGAGAAGTATTCTGTTTTCCTACATTTTCTGGAAGAGTTTGTGTAGGAAGATTATTTTAATTCTTGATCTTGCTCTGATTCTCAAGGGGTAGAGTCAATTGTACCCAAGGGCATGAATTGACAATGGGAGAGGGATGATTCCTCTGAAAAAACTGAAGTACTGCTGCCACAAGAAAGAAGACTGGGAGATGGACGGCAGATACAACAAATGCCCGTTATGCACAACGAGGCAGAACAAGGCTGCTCATTGCCAAGGCTAGATAAGATTCCATGGGTTGGTAGGAGAGATGGAGGGCGATGGAATGAAGAGGTAGGGTTCTTAATGAGGGGTCATGAATAGGAGCAGAGTTATTATCCAGAGATTGCCCAGCACCAATTCTCATGAGAATCTCCTAGGAGCCAACTTTAGTCTTCATCTGAACAGAAGTTATTAATCATCGCCTGTGGCAAGGGAGTGCACGAACTCCTCTTCTACTTGGCATTAGGTGGGGACCTATCCCCCTGCCAGCATGTCGTCTATTGACTTTCAGCTGATGCGATATGATGCATTTCTGTGCCTCTACATTTTGCTTACTTCCTACTCTATTTAAGTAGCAACCCACCTTTCAGTGTCCTTGGATATCCATACCCTACTTCAGCCCAGTCTCCACAGGTAAAGGATATGTACCTTTACCGGGGGGAGTGGTGAGGGTGTGAGAGCAGGCAGAACTTCCCGCACCTGCACTTGGATGGTTTTGAACAGAGCCAGATGGAACCCTCCAATACAGGTAATCATCAAAAAAGCAGCCTCATTCATTCCTTGGAAGTTGTTAAAGTGCTTTTGTTTTACACCATTCCTTCATTTTGAATGTTAATCTTTAGCTGTGATTTACACCTTTCTTGTCAATCCTGAATTATTCTTCTTAACTTCTGAGATTAAGGGAAGATAACTGGCTGATTCTTTTTCCTTCTGACTAGCTTTGTATCTCACAAAGCCTCAGGCATTTATGTAAAAATTACAGTGTTTGGTCTTAAAAAGGAGAGTTTTCCCTCATTACCAGCTGGTAAAAAATCAACGTGGGCTTTTATTACACTAAACCTAAGAAATCATTGTATGACAATACAGGATACAATAGTGCCTTGCTCAATTCACTTAAACTTTTTAAAGTGTCTGTTGTTTACTAGATAGCATTAGGGCTAGACCTTGAGATGATTTAGACAAAGGCTCTGCCACCAAGTGCTCTACAGTTCTGTAAAGTGGAAGCAGTGGGCCCTGAGGACTGGACAAGGAAACACAGAAGTGGAATAGAATGTGAGAGGCTGCTAATTTATTAACTTATCCAGGATGCTGTTAGAGGCAAGCAGAGAATGGTCAATTAAACTTGTGAGAGTTCTGGAAAGGTAAATTAAGGACTCTCTATTCTCTGGGGTTTGTACTTCCAACTCTGAGAGTTGGCCATTCAGTTAATCTGAGTGATTAAACCCTACGGAAAATGGATTTACAATGACCAAATTCTGATTTTAGCTAGAAACTAGTTTAATAACTGAAAATAGCAAATCCTTCTTCCTAGAAGGGAAGTTTACGTAAGACCAGAAATAACAAGAGCTATAAATCAAGACCAGAAAGAAACTTGGTGAGTATATAGTACTTGAATAAAAAAGGATTCTTAAGGAAAACCTATCCCAACTATTAGAGAGCTCTAGTTGAGTTAGGGCTCCTCTCTCCTTAACTATCATCCTGCTTCCTTCTGGTACTCTTTCAAAAATGCTCCAAGTTACTCCCTTTAATATTTTTGGTAGCAACAACTTTTTTTTTTTTAACCAAACATTCCAAATTACTTCATGAAAAACACATTTAGTGAGCACTCATAGCAACAATAGCTAATATTTATTGAGCCAGGTAATATGTACCAGATAATATTCTAAATGTTTTATATGGATTATCTTCTTTACCTCTTACACTCACTCTATAAAATAAGTATTATTATCTCCCCCCCCTTTTTTTTCCAAATGAAGAAACTGAGGCATGTGGAAGTTAAGTACCTTACCCAAGGTCACACAGTTAGGAAGGATGGTTCCAGAATCTGTGCTCTTCAGCATTCTGTGACTCTGCCTCAGTCCTTCTTTTGAGCTGTTTGAGACATTAGAGATGATTTGGTATAATCTGTTTTCATTTTTAAAATGAGTAACTAGAGAAGGTTATGGGAGCTCAGTTTATGGTTGACATAGAAAACCAAGATGGCAGCTTTTCTTGTGCTTTCTGACCTCCTATGCCCTGAAAATGAACTGCTTCAACTAAGAAGGGCAACCTGTCTTATAAGAAGCAAAGATTTTCTTTTTATAAACTTCCATGGAATAAAACTGATGATAAGATAGAAAAATAAATCCCAGTAACAATATACTAATGCAAAGACAGTGAAATTTTTGTTTTGCCGATATTGTTTATTCATACCTACTTTCTTAAAAATCCACTTTTGAAAATATATCTGGCTTTTCTAATTTTGGTCTAAATATGTTGGGGTGGGAATCCATATATGCACTTTATTAAGAGCTACATTAGATGATTTTGGAAATAAAATTGCTCTCCCTCCTCTCAGCTTTAGAAAGTCCTTTCTCATTGCTTCATCCTGATCGGCTAGGATCCACCCTCTTTAGGGTGACAGGAAGTTCAGTCTCCAAGCAGCTTAGGCTTTGGACTCACCGCCAACTTGCTGATTTATGTGTGGTTTTAGTGATGAGGACTACTGTCTTCCATGGATTTAGGTGAGAACACCAGGGACTTTTTACTGGAAACCTCATGTTGCGCTTCACTTAATTTCCAATAGGTTAGAGGCAGCCCGATACGTGATTGTACGCATAGAGGCATTATCTGGTCTCTGTATCTGTGTTACTTATTATGTTTTAAGCTGTAACCTTATTCCTCATGTCCTATGTTCATTCTTACATATTTTTTTTCCATTTTCCTTGTTTTTCCTTTGGGAGGTAGATGACTATAAACTATATATTAAACAATAATTTTCCTTTTGCTGTCACTTTCCATAATTTTATTAGGTTTTGTACAAAAATGCAAGTGCTTTTGCTGCTGACTTGGCACAAAAACATGGAAGAATATAAGCCAAACAATATAAAAATCCTTCTGTCAGTAAATAAAGAGTCCCATGCAAGTTTTTTTTTTCACTAATAAATAAAACAAGACTTGTCATGCCAAACGAGGGTGGGTGGTGTTTTATCCACCACACTCTTGACTATGGTACAATTTATTTATTTCATTGTAACAAAAACCATGGTAACACTTTCAGGAGCACTGGCTTTTGCTAGAGGGACCGCAAGCCTAAAGGGACAGAGGAATAGCGTTTGCAAAGAAGGAGTAATAACTATATTTTTAACTGTTAATGTGTTGGGCAAAAGGGGAAAGTTACCCAGACATAAAAATGGAGGAGCTATTCTAAAATTCAGGAGGAAGGTTTACATAGTCCCTATGACCTGAACCCAGGTCAGAGTAGCTAAAACTTTTAAGCTCTGTCTGTGGCAGCCCTTATCTTGGGTTCTGATGTGCTTAGATGATTCATAACTTATTTCTACCCAGCTTCTTCATAGGAGGGTGGACTAATTTGACGCAGTTTGATGGCGAGCATGTTTTCATATTTTCTTTGCCTATGTGGCCAACAGGTTGAATTTACAGTGTGAACATGCCCTTTTAATCTCTTTGAAGATTAATTTTGGAAGCAGCATCTACTCTGTGGGATTCTTTTTGACTGGCTTGCTGGCTGATGAAATGTCATCAATCTAGATAGAATCATCATTCCAGTCTTGGCCACTTACTTCTTTTCTTTTGTGGGTTTTCTTTTTCAGGTTTTAGCAACCCAGGAAAAAGAGGTAAGGCAGGGATCGGGAGAGAACTGCACTGGCTTTGTTCAGGGACCAAACACAGAGCTCATGGGTACAGGTCACCTAGGGACTGAGGCAGACACAGGAGCACTGCTCTGTGCCGTGGGAGGCCCCTGCCTGCATCTCAGGAAGCTCCATTTCTGACTGAGTGACTGTGGCCAAGTTGCTGAATTTCACTGAGCTTGAGTTTTCTCATTAGAGAGAAGAAGAATTAGAACAAATGAGGTTCCTTGTACAGAGTTGCTGCTCTGTGACTGAGTAAAAGAGGGAAAGTGAAGTTGGTCTTACGCATTAGGCAAGGGCCCCTGACACCTTGCACAAGGTGAGTACCATGGCGGTGACCTCTGTTGTCCTTTATTTTCCTTGGTCCGAGGAAGACATTCCTTCAGAGAGGTCTCTAGTTCATTTGTTGCTCCGTCTTTGCACATAGAGGAGTTTCTGATGTTCGGGCATTTGGTAATGTAGCTTCTTGTAGAGAAAATTGCTTTTCAGGCCAACAGAGCCTCTTCAATATGATCCCACGTTCTGCCAGGTCTGTACTGCTGACAGGAATGTGCCCTAGCAGTGCCAGGACTAACTGGTTCCTATTCCTAATTCTGGGATCTTTATAGAATTAGCCTGAAACGCCACAGCAAAGCTCTCTGGTGGGCTGAGCTGGGATGTGTGGTTTAATTTCTAGGCTTCTTCATCACCTAAAACCCAAACTGAAACCTCACCACCTTCCTGCAATGCATGGGAAATCAACGAGATGAGAGCTGCCCAGCAGATCCCTCAGACCAACAGAAGAGTTGAAATAGCCAGGCCCCCTCCTGGGCTGTTTAGACAAGGCTGTGGCATCAGTTTATTGGTATCTAATCATATGACTGGAGGGAGTAAGAGAGTCCCAGTCATGAGGATAGTGACCTCGCCCCTAGGTAAACACAACCCACTCAGTGTTTTATGCTGTTTTTAAAGTAACAGGAGACATAGGCGTGATAAGAGATGTGTTATATGACTATGGACCTCAATTTCTCCATTTCCATAATGAGGATAAGGTCTTTTCTTTTTCCACTATCATCAAGATAATGTTTCCTGCTTTAAAATTAGCATTTGACTATGTAATGTTTTAATTATTACAATGCACATTTACTTTGCTTCTTATAATATCAATGTTTCTTAATATAGAAAATATTTTATAAAAATTAGCTTTTTAATAATCAGGAAATGTCACTTTCAATTTATGAAATTCTGTAATACTATCACAGCAGGTTTTAACTGTGATGCCATTAGGAAAGTAAAGTGGTTGATTTAGGTTAACTAGAAAGCTAATGTGGGGATTAGGGTTTGTTGAGTTCTGAGTTAATTTATAGGCATCTCTTTTATTCAGAAAGTTGTAACTTAGTCATAAAAATATAGCTCAGGGATAAATATGCCAAAAATCTGTCCTAGTCCTTTGAGAAGTTTTTAAAAGAGTAAATAATATTGCAAAATGTACTGGTTTTTTAGGTGCTCATTCATATGCAATGACAGCTTCAAGAATTCTGAATTTTTATAGCGAGTTTGGCTTGGGAGTAGAAACAAAGGGGTCCCTCTCTTTTTATTTACTGTTTTTGCTGAGCTTTAAATTATATATATGGACAAAAACTGGGAAATACAATGATAGTGTAGGTTCTTGGCTTAAAACAAGTGTTGCAATAAAGTTTACCTTAAAAAAAATAAAACCACACATTTTTGGGGAAAAAAAGAACAAGGAGAGCTTTAAGGGCTTCTTTTGGAAGACTGAAACAAAGAAAACAGAAAATATGAATGAAAATGAGAATTCAAATGCACAAGCTTATAGAAAAATACTTGCAATTTACCTCATTGTCATAAGATAAAATTTTCCTGTTGACATCTCTGTTGATTCAAGACAATGTTTTCTTGACTTACTTGGCTCTCTGAGTAAAAATGTAATAAATGTAGCTATGTGATATTTCAAGAGCTGAATGAAATGGCTTTTAAAGTTTAAGAACTATTCCAGTTATTTTGTTTTATTAAAACAATAAAAGTCAGAAAGCATTTCAGCATATTATCTGAAATTAAGGTAAACATTCATTGAGTCATGTATCTTTTAAGTTGATGCAGGCATAAAATTTTGTGGTACTGAAACCGTGTCAAAAATTAAAAAATAAAATGAATGTCATTCTTTATCATCTGATTATACATTTTAAAAGTGGTCCAATTTAAGTCATAAAAGGATAAAAAAAGTTAGCTTCAGGACTTAAGAAGATCATGCCAAAATAAGAATTAAAAAGTTACATTGACCTTGGTTTATAAGCACTGAAGAATGAACAATGTTGATAGTACGTTGATTCTGATCTTTCCTCATTCAGCTTTGGCAATCCTCAGCAAAAGATTTGGCAAGTCTGAGCTTTTAGAAGGTTTTTTAAGGAATGTAGGTAATAGGAGTACCCTTTTTTACACCCCCTGCCCCCAATTTATTTCTCAATGCACACAGAAGAATTGGCATTGTAGACTAGAAGAGCATTTTCATTTATATTTCTTCTAAACTAGACTATATTAGTTTAAAACAGGACACATTCTCTGAAATAAGAGCCATCCAATTCATTCCCTAGTGAGCCTGGGATAGTTTTCCATTACCGTTAACTCACTAACCTACCCCCGATTCAGATGTTTTCTTTAGTTCTGTTTTACCTGTTTCCCTTGCAAGGATATTAATGGTTTGTTGATTCTGATGCCAGCAAGCTTTTCCAAGTCATTCAAATCAAATGTGCTTTACTGTAATCTTTTGATAGTCACTGTGTAAAAACATCTAGAAGGTAAATTGAAGGTAATGCCTTTGTTTTTAAAATGACAATATTCCTAGAGCAGTCCTTAAACTTGAAAGTGACTTTTCTTAGAGTTATCTCCTTTCTTTTAAATGACACATGTTCCTGGTTAGCAGTGTATAATGTGTGTACTTGCAAATTCCATTCAGCGTATATGTTGGAGCCACTATTGAGAACATATTTTTTAGTGATTTTTCTAGAGATGCTCAGAAAAACTAGTCACTTTAAATTAAATATTTTGTTCCAGAAACTGTGTTAGAAACAGGCTCATACAAATTGAGATGGTTGACTTTGATTATTTCTGTCCTCCCTAGGCTGTCTCCCCTGCCTCCCTGCAGAAGGTGACTTCACTGAGCACCTTTCTGACTTAGTTCTTCTCTATAGGAATTCTCACTAAGTCCTACTTTTCCAAGACAGTACCCAATTCTCTAAGATAATTTTCACCCCTTTTTCTTGCACAGCTTATCCGGGTTATAGTTTGTCACCAAAGCAGTTTTTTCTTCAGTTGCCTTTCACTGTGGAGGAAATCTCCAATTTACAGAATTGAAACAACATATTTTTCTTTTCTAATTACAACTTTAATTGAATCCATACCATTAAAATAGCATTTATGAGGTTTTTCTAATTACAAGATTAAAGCATTCTCAATGTTAGAAATTTGCAGAGCTCAGGAAAATACCACAATGCTAAGGAAAGACAAAACAAACTGAAACAAAACAAAAAGGAAATCATTTGTAATTTTACTGCATAAGTACAGTTCATGTTTTTTGTAGGTCCTTCAAATAGTCATACCCTACCTCATAATCACTTATTAACAATCTCTCAATGATATGAACTTATTTTATAAAGATGAAATAACTTTTATAGACACAGGCCCACATGGTTCTGGACTTTGTGTTCTGTTTCATTGTCTCTTGTCACCTCAGTTAAACTCTATTATCATTATTTTAGCTTTACAACAAGTTTAGACATCAGTTTTTATAAGTTCTCTAGCATTCTTCTTTTTTAAATATTTCTTGCCTATTATTATGTGTCTTTACTTTCAGAGAAATTTTTGTGCCAAAATGTCAAATTAAAACATCCTTTCAGATTCTGATTGGCATTGCTTTAACTATAACAGTTACCTTTGTTAGAGATGACCTGTTAACCATAATCGAGTCTTGTCATCCAGGAACATGGCACTAGTCAACTCTTAAAGTATGCCCCTCAGCTAAGTGTTATAGATTTCTTCATATGGATCATGTACTTTTTTTCTTGCCTATTCCTAGATACTTTACAAGCTTCAAGAGCTATTGTGGGTAGGGTCTTTTCCTGTTATGTTTTCCAGTTGGTAACTGCTTATGTTACATCTGGCTCTTAACTGGCCACATCACCAAAATCTTTTATTATTTCTAATTAGTTCTAATTCACATCTTGGGCTGTAGTATAGCCTTCTGCAATTTTATCTAGTTATTTTTAATTATTCTTTTTTATTCAATTTAGTATTTTTTGTCCTGAAGTCTATAATATTTGTTTGTTTCTTTGACATTATTATATTTGTTTGGTACAACTTTGTGCATAAATGAGGGCAACAGAGAGACACGATAGAACTGTAGGCGCTAAGAGCGTACGTGTATCACTCATGTCTGAGCAGCAGTGCAATTAAAATTGTGTGCTCTGGAGCCAGACTGCCTGGGTTGGCTCGTGGCTGTGCCGCTCACTACCTGTATGACCTTAGGCAAGTTGATTAACCAATTTAGACTCAGTTTTATCATCTTTAAAATGGGGATGTTTTGAGGATTTAAATGAGTAGTTAGATGTAAAATGCCTGTGAGAGTTCCCAGCGCATACTAAGCACTATATAAGTATTTGCTATTATTGTCATTATTCTTCTATTTCTTTTAAACTTTTCAGAATAATTTTGATTTAGATATGACTTTTAAAATGTCTGGGGAGGTTGAATGCTTATTTGTATATTACTGATATATTTGGTTCTACTTCTGACATACGTGACTTGAATTTATAAAAACCTTTCCTGCTGATCCCCTATGTTTTGTGTCTTTTGAAACCTTGCTGTATTGCTTTTTTGTTCTTTCTAGTAATTTGGAGGGGATATATTTGCTTTGAGTGTTTCTGAAGATTATTTTTGTGTTAAAAAATTACTTGAAAATATGTTTTTCTAATTACACACATTAAGAAGCAAACCATGTTGATTGCCTGCCTTGATGTGAGTCAAAGGAATTTGCACCCTTTTACTTTCTTCCTCCTGCAACTTCCAGATTTCTGTTTGCATATTTTGTTATTTTTGCTGTGTTATTACTTAAATTGTTATTTTTAACTCATGCGTCTTTTCTTTCAATAATTGTTGTACTGTCTTATTCTATCTTGTATTCATACTTTAGCAGCTACGTGGGTATTTAATTCTGAGATTAAATGGTGGCAATATTCATGCCTGTGTCTTTTGTAGCACTATTTGCATATTCATGAGTTTTTTTTGTCTTACTTAACTTCTCCATGACTGAAATATGCCTCCAAGTGTTTTATTTTTCTTCCAGTATACATGGGTGTTATATTTCATAAGCCCTTACATATCTGACTATATATTTCTGTTGTCTTTACAAGTGAGTGGCAATTTGTCTGCATATAGAATTCTTGAGAAGCAAACTTTCCCTGCTAAAAAACTATGTATTTTATTCTATATTTAATATTGATCTAGGCCAATCTTGTGTTTTTTTAAAAAAGTACTTTTTTAGGACTATTTCTTTATCTTGGAAAAATATTCATCACAGTTTGTCTAGGTTTAATTAGTTGTGTCCTGTATAGGGCACAGCTTTTTAGTCAGCAGATTTAGATTTTATTCAGCTCTGTAATTTTGTTATAGAAAAATTCTGATTAAGCTAGAAGAATATAGACTGGGCACAATGGCTCATCTCACTCCTCCCTAAGCCATTGACATAAGCCAATGAATCAGGCATTTAAAAAGGGAAATTTATTAAGTGTGATGGATAAAAAGTGTCAGGACATTCTTCCTGCTCCCATCTCAACCTCACCCACTTTTCCTAACCCTGTTCAAGTGCTCAAAAGCTCTTCCTCTCATTGGGCATTGTTGTTGGCAATATGATGTAAATGATTTCTTGCTCAAAAGTAGAAGTCAAAGGGTACCAGTAGGGTTGCATAGCTGACCATTCCTTTTGTAGTAGTCCCAACCCACAAATTCATGCCTATTAGACCAGAGAGTTTCTTAGTGGTCCAGAGTCCTCATGACTATTACATCAGAAGCACTCTCCTCTCATTGGCTTATTTTCTCCTAAATTTGACTCACAAATAGAGTGCTTAATTCTTATTGGTGCATTCTACTTTATCTTGTTAGGAAGACAAAGTTTAACCAAGAACTAACATTTTTTAATGTGCTGACCAAGACAAAGTTCTTATTACTGCTCTAAGTAATTGTAGGTTGTAAAACTAGCTGATGCTTATTCTCCTTTCTTCATTCTTCCAAGATAAGTTAAACAACAACAATAACAAATACTATTCTTTTAAGGGAAGTTTCTTAGGCAATTTTAGATTTTTTGTCTCATTTGTTTAGATTTCTTCTTTAATAAAATACATTGTTTATTTGTTGAATATTCACCCTGTCTTCTATAAGTTTTAACATTTTTTGACTATTTGAATATTTCTGTCCCTTTCTTCTTCAGTCTTGGCTAGGTTTATACTTTGTCCTCCACGTGACTTATTAGATTTTTTGCAGTATAGATTCTGACCGTTACAAGTTTTAGTGTAATTTTAAGTTCTACTAAAGCATTCTCTCTCTCCGTCTTACATTCTTTTAGTGAATTTGTCAGTTTTATTTTTCTGTAAGTGTTTTTTGTCAGTTCGTCTTGACTCTTTTTGTTTGGAAAGTCCATAGTGTTTTCTTTAATTTCCTTGAGAGCGTAAATAAATGCTTTCTAGAATTTACTTATGTTTTCTGCCATGTTTACATTAAAAAATGCTCTCTTTACCTCTTACATGCTGTATTTATTTCCTTTTGCAGGGCTTATCTTTATGGGTATCATTTCATCCGTATATTTATACATTTTTAAATGAAAAAGACTTATTCTGACCATGTATTTGCCAAAAAGTAGCATGGAGGGATTTTCTTTTGGGTCCTGTCAGTACTCTCATGTATGATGTAAGGATCTTTCCCTAAGATCTATAGTTGAAGGGCTGAATGGGGTAAATATATGTTAGTGACTCCGTAATCTGGAAGAATTTGGAGACATGGGACATCCAAGCAGGGAAATTTCCTCTCTGCTTGGTATATTCGTTGTACATGGGAAACTGCTAGTCTATGGGCCAGCTTTCCATAGCTAGTTTCTTTTCTTCCTGGCTTCCCCTCAGAAATACTCTTTGGCTATGTCTGAACTCCTTCCTGGAGCTCCTGCCTGCTGTTTCAGGCAAAACCCCGACTTCAGTGGGAGAGTCAGATTCCTAACTAACTCACTTCATCCACCAAAATAAACTCCAGATGGATTAAAGATTTACATGTAGAAAAATTAAAATATGAGTACTCGAAGAAAATATGGGAAAACATTTATAAACTCTTTGGGTGGCAATGTACATTTTAAGTCCAATACAAGGGCAAATTAATTACTGATAAACTATTTAAAAATGTGTAGGTCTGGCCCGGTGGCACAGTGGTTAAGTGCGCACGTTCAGCTTCGGTGGCCCGAGGTTTGCCGGTTCGGATCCTGGGTGCAGACATGGCACTGCTTGGCAAGCCATGCTGGGGTAGGCATCCCACATATAAAGTAGAGGAAGATGGGCACGGATGTGAGCTCAAGGCCAGTCTTCCTCAGCAAAAAGAAGACTGGCAGTAGATGTTAGCTCAAGGCTAATCTTCCTCAAAAAAAAAAAAAAAGTGTAGTGTCTTCTGTATGTGAGAAAGCTTACTCCATACACACTATTATATGGTAAGTAAAAATATTTATAACATGATTTGATGGTCAAGTAGTGAGTTCTTATGGGTAAAGAATTTGTGCAAACCAATAAGGACGATATGAAAATCCTAATAGAAAAATGAGCAACATTAAGACAAAATTAATAAAAAAGAAAATACAAATTACCAATCTCCATGTCATTAGTAATCAAATAAATGTAAATCACAGCAATAAATTACAATTTTCTTTGTCATATTGACAAATGTAAAGAAAAGCTAACAATGCTTATCCAGTATATCATGGAGATTTCTCTTTCCAAGACTTCATTCCTTTCAATAGTTGCCTAATATTTCATGGCTTGGATGTAACATAATTTATTCCTCTATTGATGGGCAGTATGTTTTTTCAAATTTTTTTGCCACTATAATAAATACTACAATAAATATTCTTTTAAATATGAATAAACTATGGCTATTATATCTACAGGATAGATTTTCAGGAGTGGGATTGCTATAACTAAGGGAAGGAAAAATAATTCATGTTTTTACCAACAGTATATGAAAATACTCTTGTCCTGCCTGTAATTTTCTCTGATACTGGGTATTATCACCCTTTAAAATTTTTGCCAACCTAATGCATAAGAAATAGAAGAGCAATTCTGTGTTAATATTTAATATTGGATATTTGCATTTCCTATTCATACTATATTTTTGCTTGTTTTAATGTTTTTCTTATCAATATGTAGAAACTCCTTTATATTAATCATATTTCCCCAATCCATTTTTCATCTTTGATTATGTTTTTGTTTTTTATCTGTCAAATATGTCTCATTTTTCTTCTGCAAATTTTGAGTTTTCTACCTTTGAACAAAAAGGCCTTGATTAAAACCTCTCCCCAACATTTATTTCCCTAGATTTTATTATATTTTTGTTTTATTTTTACATTTGTATCTTTATTCTACATGCAATATGTTTCTTTATATAATGGGAAGTAGTGTCTAACTTTGCTTATAGGTGAATGACTAGTTTTGACCATTTTGAATAAAAACTTTTTTGTTACTAAAATAAAATTCTGTCTCTGTCATATTAAGTACTTGTATATCTTGGAACCTATTACTGACTCTCTTTGATTCCATTGAATTATTTGTTTATTTCTTGTTTGACTAGCATGATCTTATAGTAAGTTTTAATATGGTTGGCAAGTCTTCAACTTAGTGTTGTTTTCATATTTTTTCTCTTAGACATTTATTCTTCCATGTGAATGTTAAAATCATTTAAACCTAATTCAGAATGATTCTAACTAAATTGCTTTCAGAGTATACACTTTTTGGAGGATATATATTTATACTATTTTGATGTCAAATATTCCTTTCCAAGAACATAGTTTGCCTATCTACTTGTTCAAATCTTATTTTGTTATCTAAGAATACAATTTTATGCCTACATAGGTTTTTTCCACTATTGTGAATAGCAGTTTTTTTCCTATTTTAATTTCTGAATGGTGTTTCTTAGACGTAAAGTGTTGGTTTTCCATATAACATATGGTCACCTTATCAAATTACCTTATGAGTTATAGTAGCTTTATTTTTAGAGTCTTTTGCATTTTTCTAGGCATGAAATATATGTCTAAAATATAATTTTGTATCATCTACTATTTATGCCAGTTATTTTATTTTCTTATCTTCATGTGCTTGAACCTCAAAACCCAATTTTGGATAACTGTGGTGGTAAAGAGTCATTCTGATTTTAATGATGTTTGTCTTTCTATATAGTCTTTACTGTATTTATTTCCTTCCAATCTTACTTGGAGGTCTTATTAGAAATTTCTACTGAGTTTTATTAAGTGACTTAGTTCCATTTATAGAATCATACATAAAGTTTTCTTTATGTTTTGGATGCAGTGAACTCGTTATATTCTTGGTCATCTTTGGCTACCTGAAATAAACCCTACTTGATCATAGGGCATCATTCTTTTGAAATACTGCAAATATTGATAGATTCAATTTAATAACATTTTATTGACATTATCTGCACATATATTCACAAGTCAAATTGGACTATAATTTTCTGTTGTTAAACTCAGATTTTGCTAGTTAACAATTTAAAGAATGAGTTCGGAAGCTTTCCATCTTTTACTCTAATCTGGAACAATTTAAACAACATTGGAATTATGAGCCCTTTGAAACTTGGAAGGAGTTCAGCTGTACATCTATCTGGGCCTAGTGCCTTTAAAAATGAGTGTTTTTAAATTATGATAATTTGTCTTGATAATCTTCATTATCAAGTGGTTTGTTTATTTTTTCTACCTCTTTCATGAGTTTTGGTAATTTGTATTTTTCAAGAAAATTATCCATTTATGCTAGACTTTCAAATATGTTGTAATAGAGTTGCATATAGTATTTTCATATTTTTTTCTAATTTCCTCTGTATCTATTGTCTCTGTTTTCATTTCTTCTTGCCTACTTTAACTATTTATCCTTTCTTCTGTATCAGACCTGTGAGAATTTCTGTATTTTATTGGTCTTAGCAAACAGTCAGTTTTTGATTTTTTTCTATTATATAGTTCAGCTTTTTCCTTTGTTAATTTCTACATTCTACTTTGTTTTGGTTTATTTTGTGGCTTCTTTTAAAATATTTAAAATGTATACTCGGTCCCATTATTTTCAGTTTTTATTTTTTAATAACGATATTTAGGGCTACACGTTTTTCTGTAAGTGAGACTATTTCTCAAAGGTTTTGATGTGAAGTAGTCTCTCTTTATTTGTTGTCTTGTAGATAACCAGTAATTACAGTTTTTATTTATTTTCTGATCTATAAATTATTTAGGAAAATATTTGTCGATTTTGAAAGTTTTATTCTTATAAACTTTTATTGTGTTTTTCTAGTTTATTCGTTTATAATCAGAAGATGTGATTCATACAATTCATTGGTTTTGAATTTGTTAACCATTTCTTTTGTGTTCAAGTACATGATTTATTTTTAAAAAATGTTCTATGGACAGTAAAAAGTAAAATACATGTTCTCTATTTACAGTACTATGTGAAATTGTATTTTATGTATTTATATAAAATCTTGTTTGCTGATTACAATATTCAATTTTTCTATTGATTATGTTATTCAATTTTTTAATGTGCTTACGTATTTTTAATGTGCTAGCTCTATGGCATTTTGAAAGATATGTACCAATATCTCTCTATAAGATTGTGTTTATCAATATGTCCTTGCATTTCTATTAGCTTTTGCTTTATTTACTTTGCTTTGTTTATTTTATCCTAAGTTATTTTACTTTGTTTATTTAACATCCTCATTATTTAACTTTTAAGTTATATGTTTTTGAAATTAAATCTTCCTTGTAAATCATGCTTTGTGTTTTTGCATAATGACTTTCTTTGTCGTGTTTAATACTTTAAAATTCTGCCTCATCAAATATTAAAATTTCTACTCCTGCCTTCTTTTTGTTTGCACTTAAATGGTACTTGTTTTTTCTTTTAACTTCAGTCTTTTCTTTTTCTATTAATTTTTAAAAGTATAAACATATACTTGGGTATTGTTTTCAATTCAGTATATTGTGTTCATATTAATGGAGGTATCCAGCCCATTCACATAATGTTAGAACTAGTTTGATTTCATTTCCCTTTTACTTTATGATTTACTTGTTCTTCTAATTCCTTTTCCTCATTTTTGTAGGTCAATGAAATTACTATTCAC
The DNA here is from genome assembly GCF_041296265.1 of Equus caballus. Lineage (NCBI taxonomy): Eukaryota > Metazoa > Chordata > Mammalia > Perissodactyla > Equidae > Equus > Equus caballus. The sequence continues at coordinate 11,627,397 of NC_091687.1, forward strand.
CCTCTACTGCCTTGTTTCTCACTTGCTAATTCGGAAGTTCTGTGCTTCCTTATTTCATTAGTATTTGTCTTACTCTTTGTGACACTCATAAGCGAACATATTTCTTTAGTATTATATCAAAAGAAGCTCCTAACTCTACTCTGTCCAACCAAGGTGATCTGTTCCCTCCTTACAGTCATACTCATCTTTCTCACACTGCGCCCCATCTCCCAAGTCCCTGACTCTTGGCACTCCCTAATCTATTCTCTATTTATATAATTTTGAAATTCAAGAATGTTATATAAATAGAATCATACAGTATGTTACTTTTGGAATTTTTTTTTTTCACTTAGCATAATTCCCTGGAGATTCATTCAAATTATTGTATCTACCAATGCATCATTCCTTTCTATTTCTGCATACTACTCTATGGTGTGAGCATACCACTCTTTTGTTATCCATTCACCCGTTGAAGGACATCTGAGTTATTTCCAGTTTTTGCCTATTATGAATAAAGCTGCTAAGAGCATTCATGCACAGATTTCTGTGAGAACCTAAATGTTCATTTCCCTGGGATCGGTGTCCAGGGGCACAGTCGTTAGGTGGTATGGTTGTTGTATGTTTAGTTTTATAAGAAATGGCCAAACTATTTCCCAGAGTAACCGTATCATTTTATATCCCCACGAGCAAGGCACGAGTGGTCCAGTTTCCCTGCCTCTTTCTCAGCATTAATGTTATCACCATTCTTAATTTTAACCATTCTGATAGACATATGGATATCTCACTGTGGCTTTAATTTGCATTTCTGTAGTCACTAACGACGTTGAACATCTTTTCAGGTCCTGATTTGCTGTACGTAGATCTTCTTTAGTGAAATGTCTCTTCATGATGTTTGCCCATTTTCTCTTTTGACTGTTATGTTTTTTTCACTGTTGAGTTTTGAGAGTTCTTTATATAGTCCAGTTCTTTATATATTCTACTAATCATTTATCAGATATATAGTTTGCAAATATTGTCTCCCACTTTCTAGTTTGTCTTTCCATTCTCTCAACAGGGCCTTTCTTAGAGCAAAAGTTTTTAATTTGATGAGATCCCATTTATCAACTTTGTATTTATGGATTGTGATATTGGTGTCAAGTCTAAGCACTCTTTGCCTAGCCCTAGAGTCTGAAAATTTGGTTCTATATTCTTTCTACAAGTTTTGTATCTTTCTATTTTACATTTAAGTCCATGATCCACTCTGAGTTAATTTTTATATGAAGTGTGAGGTTCATTTTTTTTTAACCTATTGATGTCTAATTGCACCAGACCATTTGTTGAAGAGTTTTTGTTTCTCCACTGAATTGCTTTTGTACGTTTTTCAAGAGTCGGTTGAATGTATTCGTGGGGCTCTATTTCTTGGTTCTGTATTCTGTGCCATTGATTTATGTATCTATTCCTCTGCCGTTACAACTCTGCATCTATTTACTTTTGTAATTCAACAGTTATGTTTTTTATGTGTAGAAAATCTTATTAGTGCTACAGTTGAATCACTTTCACTCCTTTTATTATATGTATTTCTTTGAAAAGTTGTCATCTGCCTCTTCTAGCGGTGTGTTTCACCTGGAGTTGTCTGTTCTTGTATTCTGCTTGGTCTTATGCCTGTTAGTTATTTCTTCTTGGATGTTTTATCGTTCTTCCTTGTCTACTCACTCTGTTCACTTTCAGTGGTCAAGTCAAGTGTTCAGATCACAGTGGATCTGAGCATGGTTGTAAGGAGGAGGCCAGCATTGTACTAGCTATCAAGCTGTCGGACCTCTGATGAAGCTCTGTGATGACACCTTTTTTGGCTCCCAGGTCTCCCTGGTTGCATGTGTTCAGCATTTCCTACATGCAGTGGTTGGAGGCATTTTAGCTTCTCATCATGACGTTCACACACTTTCTCTAGGACAAAGGAGATTGGATGGGCCCTCCTGGCATAACATACTTAATGGGTGATCTTCAGGTCTCTTGGGCCAGCCTTTGAGCTGTGGAATCTCCAGGGTTACCACAGGCATCTCTTTTGCTTGTCCCTGGCCCAGAGTAGAACAAAATCTTGGGCCTAATTTCTCCCCTAGAGATTTCATCACAGCCTTGCATTTTAATTAATGCCCTGAGGTTACTGGCTTGACCATTTTGGCTGTCTGTCTGCCCTGGAGAAGTAATTGAATAAGTGTAGGGAGAAAGGGGCTTCAGTAATATTTGTTTAGGCCATTACTTTCTGGTAAAAAGTTTTGGAATATGGTTGTAAATTCTTTAAAGCCGAGGTCTCTGTACTACTTATTTCAACTCAGTAAACATTTACTGAGTGATTATTTTGGACCAAAAACTTTGCTAGGAGCTACGTATGACAGATAAGGCCTGAAAAGAACTAACATTGTAGGAGACAAGAAAGAGAAGTAGAACAATAATTAAAATGAAGTGTGATAAATGCTACAATAGAGATGTACTAGTATGAATAATCGAGTGATGAAATCCTGACATAAAAGTGGAAATTCATACAGATTAATGATTTAAATGTAAAAAAGCAAATAAATGTTTTATGCAGCAAAAAATAAAATAATTTTTTTAATCTTTGGAGGTTTGGTGCAGTAGTAGATATCAAAACCAAGTGTATTAACAAATTGAGCCAATGATTTATAAAATGCTTTAGTGTAGAATGATTTTAAAAAAGAAGAAAATGCTGGTAAAATTATTTTCCATCATTATTACCTGTATGATATAATGAGCTCTTATAGATTGAAAAACAAAACATCAATAGAAAAATGATCAAAGAACATGATTTACATTAATAACAATACAATCTATACATAAATATAGATGGGCTATTTCAGCGTTGCTGGTGATTAATCTGACTTAAAACTAGAGTTTTAATTTTTGGTACTCTTATACTCATAAAAAATAGATAATACTTGATGTTATAATGAAATTAAATACTCTTTCATTGCTTGGGCCTATATGGGTAACATACTTTGGATAACTGCGTGGCAATGCCTTTCAAGAAACACATAAATGATCAAACACTTTGGCTTATAATTCTCACTTTTGCAATTTTTACCCAAGGAATTTTATTTATGGTAACAACTTGTAACAAAGCTAATACCTAATAGGAGATAGGTATCTTAAATTATGATGTATCAACTTGATGGAATGTTAAGTAGCCACTGAAATTTTATAAAAACTGTAGTTACGTTATCTCCTTTGTCTCCGTGCTATGACAACCACTGTGTAAACATAAACACATAAATTTCTGTCTATCTGTCTGTCGTCTGTGGATAATGAATGGAAGAGGTTATGGAAAATGTTTATCAGTTTTGCTTTGGGGTTATGGGGTTTGTTCCCTTTAAAATGATTCTTATTTTCTTTATAAATCTTCATTCCATAAGAACGTTTTAGCAATTTGGTTATCTGTATTAATTTTGGCAAGTGAGAGTGTCTGTGTGTGACTTTGTATTTTGAAATAATATTTCTCCACAATTTTCTGAAGAAATTTTCGAAGAAGTAGTTTAGTTAGATTATTCTGCAAACCGAAAAGGGAGAAGCATAATACTCAGTGATAATAATTGTCTGAGGTAGCAGACAGAATTATGAGATGATCCTCAATGATCCATGCCCTCATAGTTCCCTCCCCTAGAATGCAGGCAGAATTTAGGACTTGCTTCTCACCCATAGAATATGGCAAAGGTGATGGGCTAGGCGTTGCTATAATTATGTTACACGATATGACTCCGTCTTAGCAGACTAGGGTGAGAGACATTCTCTCTCTCTTTTTCTTCTTTCAGTTATTTTATTGAGGTCATAATGGTTTAGAACATTGTGTAATTTCAGGTATACATTATTATTTATCAATTCCTGTATAGATTGCATCATGCTCACCACCGCTAGTCTAACTTTCATCCATCACCATATTTATGTGCCCTTTTACCCCTTTCAAACTCCCCCCAGCCCCCTTCCCCTCTGGTAACTACTACTGTGTTCTCTTTATTCATGTGTTTATTTATTTTCCACATAACAGTGAAATCATGCAGTATTTGTCTTTCTCTATCTGGCTTATTTCGCTTAACATCATACCTTCAGGGTGCATTCATGTTGCTGCGATTGGGGTGATTTCATCTTTTTTATGGCTTAGTAGTATTCCGTTATGCATATATATCTCTGTGCATACATCTTATATATCCATTCATCCATAGAAGAGCACTCGAGTTGCTTCCACGTTTTGGCTATCATGAATAATGCTGCAGTGAACATAGGGGTGCATAAATCTCTTTGCATTGTTGATTTCAAGTTCTTTGGATAAATTTCCAGTAGTGAGATGGCTGGATTGTTTGGTATTTCTATTTTTAATTTTCTTTTCTAAAATCTCCATACTCTTTTCCATAGTAGTGGCACCAGTTTGCATTCCTACCAGCAGTACATGAAGGGTCCCTTTCCTCCACATCCTCTTCAACATTTGTTATTTTTTGTCTTGATAGTTATAGCCATTCTGATAGATGTTAAGTTGATATCTTGTTGTAGTTTTGCTTTGCATTTCCCTAATAATTAGTAATGTTGAACATCTTTTCATGTGCATGTTGGCTATCCATATATCTTCTTTGGAAAAAATGTCTGTTGATATCCTTTACCCCTTTTTCAGTTGGGTTGTTTCTTTTTTTGTTGTTGAGTTGCATGAGTTCTTTATATGTTTTGGAAATTAACCCCTTGTCAGATATATGATTTGCAAATATTTTCTCCCACTTGGTGGGTTGTCTTTTCATTTTGTTCATGGTTTCCTTTGCCTTGCAGAGGCTTTTTAGTCTGATATAGTGCCATTTGTTAATTTTTTTTCTTTTGTTTCCCTTGCCTGAGTAGACATGGCATTCAAAAAGATGCTGCTAAGACCGATGTCAAAGAGTGTACTGTCTATATATTCTTCTAGGATTTTTATGGTTTCAGGTCTTACAATCAAGTCTTTAATGCATTTCAGATTTATTTTTGTGTATAGTGCAAGATAATGGTCTACTTTCATTGCTTTGCAAGTGACTGTCCAGTTTTCCCAACACCATGTATTGAGACTTTCCTCTCTCTGTTGTATCTCCTTGGCTCCTTTGTCAGAGATTAACTGTCCATGGATGTCTGCTTTTATTTCTGGACTTTCAGTTCTGTTCCACTGATCTGTGTGTCTGTTTTTGTGCCAGTGCCATGCTGTTTTGATTACTATAGCTTTGTAGTATATTTTGAAGTCAGGGATTGTGATGCCTCCAGCTTTGCTCTTTTTTCTCAGGATTGCTTCAGCTATTCAAGGTCTTTTCTTGTTCCATACCAACTTTAGGATTCTTTGTGCTATTTCCATGAAGAATGTCATTGGGATTCTGATTGGGATTGCACTGAATCTGTAGATTGCTTTGGACAATATGGACATTTTAACTATGTTTATTCCTCCCATCCATGAGCATGGAATATCTTTCAATTTCTTTATATCTCCTTCAATTTCTTTCAATAATTTCATATAGTTTTCAGCGTATAGGTCTTTCTCTTGTTTGGTTAAATTTATTCTTAGATATTTTATTCTTTTTGATATGATTGTAAATGAGATTGTGTTCTTGACTTCTCTTTCTGTTAGTTCATTATTAGTGTATGGAAATGTAACTGCTTTTTGTAAGTTTATTTTGTACCCTGCAATTTTGCTGCACTTGTTGAGTATTTCTAAGTTTTCTGATGGATTCTTTAGTGTTTTCTATATATAGAATCATGTCATCTGCAAACAGGGAGAGTTCATTTCTTCCTTTCCAATTTGGATAACTTTTATTTCTTTGTGTTGTCTGATTGCTCTGGCCAAATCCTCCAGTACTATCTTGAATAGGAGTGGTGAGAGTGGGCACCGTTGTGTTGTTCCTGTTCTCAGAGGGATGGCTTTTAGTTTTTCACCATTAAGTATGATGTTGTCTGTGGGTTTGCCATAAATGACTTTTATTATAGTGAGGTACTTTCCTTCTATATACATTTTATTGAGAGTTTTTTTTTTTTTATCGTAACTGGATGGTGGATCTTGTCAGCTGCTTTCTCTGCATCTATTGAGATGATCATGTGGTTTTTATTCCTCATTTTGTTAATGTGGTGTATCACGATCAATTTGTGGATGTTGAACAATTCCTGCATCTTTTTGTTTTTTTGGAGGAAGATTAGCCCTGAGCTAACATCTGCTGCCAATCCTCCTCTTTTTGCTGAGGAAGACTGGCCCTGAGCTAACATCCATGCCCATCTTCCTCTACTTTATATGTAGGACGCCTGCCACAGCATGGCTTGTCAAGCAGTGCCACATCCGCACCCAGGATCCAAACTGGTGAACCCCGGGCCACCGAAGCAAAATGTGCGAACTTAACCACTGTGCCACTGGGCTGGCCCCCATTCCTGCATCTTGATCATGGTGTATGATCCTTTTAATGTAATGCTGTATTCAATATTTTGGTGAGGATTTTTGCATTTATGTTCATCAGCGAGATTGGCCAGTAATTTTCCTTCTTTGTGCTGTCCTTGCCTGGTTTTGGTATCAGGGTATTGTTGACCTCAGAGAATGAGTTAGGAGGCATTCCATCTTCTTCAATTTTTTGGAATACTTTGAGGAGGATAGGTATTTAATCTTCTTGAATGTTTGATAGAATTCTCCAGAGAAGCCATGTGGTCCTGGACTTTCGTTTTTTGGGAGGTTTTTGATCTCTTTACATGTGATAGCCCTATTCATATTCTCTATTTCTTCTTGATTCAGCTTTGGGAAGTTGTATGAGTCTAAAAATTTATCCATTTCTTCTAGGTCATCCAATTTTTTTTATATAGCTTTTTGTAGTATTCTCTTATAGTCCTTTATATTTCTGTGGTATCCACTGTAATTTCTCCTCTTTCTTTTCTAATTTTACTTATTTGAGCCTTCTCTCTTTTTTTTTCTTAGTGAGTCTGGCTACGGGTTTCCCAATTTTGTTTATCTTCTCAATGAATCAGCTCTAGTTTCATTGATTCTTTCTCTATTTCATGTATTTCTGCTCTAATTATTATTATTTCCCTCCTTCTGCCAACTGTGGACTTTGTTCTTCTTTTTCTAGTTTTGTTAGGTCTAGTTTAAGGTTACTTATTTGAGATTTTTCTTGTTTGTTGAGGTGGGCCTGAATTGCTATTAATTTCCCTCTTAGAACCACTTTTGCTGCTTTCCAAAGAGTTGGTATGTTTTATTTTCATTTTCATTTGTCTCCAGGTATTTTTTTAATTTCTCCTTTGGTTTCCTCATTGATCCAGTGGTTGTTCAGTAGCATGTTGTTTAGTTTCCATATGTTTGTGACTTTTCCAGCTTTTTTATTGTTGTTGATTTATAGTTTCATAGCATTGCAGTTGGAAAAGATGCTTGATATGATTTTAATCTTAAATTTATTGAGGCTTGCCTTATTTCCCAACATATGGTCTATCTTTAAGAATGTTCCATGTACACTTGAGAAGAATGTGTATTCGGCTGTTTTTGGATAGAAGGCTCTCTATATATCTGAAGTCCATCTGATTGAGTGTTTCATTTAAATCCACTATTTCCTTGTTGACTTTCTGTCTGGATGATATATCCATTGATGTAGGTGGTGTGTTGAAGTCCCCTACTATTATTGTGTTGCTGTCTATTTCTCCCTTTAGGTCTGTTAATAGTAGTTTTATATACTTTGGTACTCCTGTGTTAGGTGCATATATATCAATAAGTGTCATGTCCTCTTGGTGGAAAGTCCCTTTGATCATATACTGCCCGTCTTTGTCTCTTGCTGTCTTTTTTATCTTGAAGTCTGCTTTGTCTGATGTAAGTATGACAACACCTGCTTTCTTTTTCTTGCCATTTGCTTGGACTATCGTCTTCCATCTCTTCACTCTGCAACTATGTTTGTCTTAGGAGCTGAGATTTGTTTCCTGGAGATAGCATATTGTCGGGTTTTGTTTTGTAATCCATCCAGCTACTCTTTGTCTCACATTGGAGAATTCAATCCATTTAGATTTAGAGTGATTATCGATATATCAGGGCTTAATAGTGCCATTTCATCTGTTGTTTTCTTGTATTTCTATATTTCCCTTGTTTCTCTTCCTTTGTATTTCTGACTGCCATTTCATTTTAGGGGTTTTCTGCAGTGGTTTTCTTAGTTTCCTTTATTTTTATGAATTGTGGCTCTGCTCTGATTTTTTGTTTGGTGGTTAACATGAGGTTTGAATAAAAGATCTCTTAGATGAGATAGTCCATTTTCTGATAGCCTCTTATCTCCATTAGCCAAAGCAGATTCCATCCCTCTCCTGTTCCCATTCTGAATTATTGTTGTAAATTACTCTGTTTTGTGTAGTGAATTTGTGACTAAATTGAAGTGTTTATAGTTACTTTAGATGCCTTCCTTCCTTTTATCTTTTAAGTTATAATTATGCATTTGCTGCCCTGTTCTGAAAGCAAGCTACAGTTTTCTGATTTTTCTGTCTATTTATCTCTTTGCTTGAAGCTTTGTAGAACTTCGGTTTTTTGTTTCAGTTATGAAGGCATCTTTGATCATTTCTTGTAGGGGAGTTGTCGTGGTGAGGAATTTTCTCAACCTTTGTTTATCTGGGAAAGCTTTTGTATTTGAAAGATAGTTTCACTGGATAGATTATTTGTGGCTAAAAGTTTTTGTCTTTTATTATTTTGAATATATCATTCCATTCTCTCCTAGCTTGTAAGATTTCTACCAAGAAATCTGTTGAAAGCCTCAGAGCGGTTCCCTTGTAGATTATTTCCTTCTGCTTTACTGCCCTTAATATATATATTTTTTGTCATTAACTTTTGCCATTTTGTTTTACTATTATATGCCTTGAAGAAGGTCTTTTTGCATTAATGTAATTAGGAGTTCTTTTGGCTTCATCTATTTGTAAGTCCAGTTTCTTCCCTAGGTTTGGGAATTTCTCAGCTACTATTTCTTTGAACAAGCTCTGCTCCTTTATCCCTCCTTTCTCCCTATGGAACACCTATAATCCTTCTCTTACTTTTCCAATTGAATCAGATATTTCTCAAAGAATTTCTTCATTTTTAACAAGTCTTAGTTCTCTCTCCTCTTCCTTCTCAAGCATATCTATATTTCTATCCTCTAAATCGCTAAGTCTTTCCTCCATAATGTCAGCTCTATTTTTTAAGGATTCTAGGTTATTGTTTATCTCATTAAGTGTGTTCTTCATGTCCAGAATTTCTGCTTGTCTTTTTTTGTTTTTAATAGTTTCAGTCTCTTTGGTGTAGTATTCCTTCTTCTCGTTAATTTTATTCCTGAGCTTATTGAACTTTCTTTGTGAGTTTTCTTGTAACTCATTGAGTTTCTTTATGACAGATATTTTAAATTCTCTGTCATTTAGGTTATAAATTTTAGTGACTTCAGGGTTGGATTCTGGAGACTTGTCATTTTTCTTTCGCTCTGAATTGTTTCTGTAGTTTCTCATGGTGTTTTGTGACCTAATCCTTTGCTGGCACATTGGAGGTAGTAGCAGGTCACAAATTCCACCTGCTACTGCTGGGGGGAAGCAGGAGCTATGTTTCTGATCCCACCCCATCTGCTGGAAGTTGTAGGGGTATGTTGGTCACTCCCACCAGCTGGAAAAGCATTTGTGGGTCATCTCGGGGCTGACACCTCCTCTTCTTACATATGCGCTGAGGCATATTCCCACTTGTGAAGCCACAGCTGTACTATGGGCCCTCCTGCTGGCTGAGAAAATATTTGCATGCACATGTAGATCTGCTGCCACCTCTTGTTATGGTTGTGCTGTCTGCTGTGCTTGGTGGGTGGAGCTTCCTCCCAGGACCTGAACCTGGGCCACTCACTGGGACTGCAGTGGCATGGTGGGCTCTCTTGCTGCCCAGGAAAGTATTCACGCATGGGCTGAGAGCTACTTCTGTCTCTTCTTACAGTCATGCTGAGGCGTCTTCCAATGTGCAGGACTGCAGTGGTACTATGGGAATTACCAGCTGGGAAAGCATTCACATACATGCACATGGCTGCCGGGGAAGGGTTGGGGAGTGCTCACCTATCTCCACCACTTCCTGGAGGCCCAGTCCATCCACCTTCAGATGTATAGCTGCGTGGGTCTCAGGTGTTCTGTTGTGCTGTGTTGGTATCCTCCATTGGTCAGTGAATGTCTGTTGAGTTGTAGTTTGAAGAGGGAGAGATAAAGGGAACGGCTCACTCTGCCATGTTGCTGACATCACCTTTGTGAGAGATATTCTCTTGATAGCTGTGCAGAAGCAAACAGCCATGCTGTGAACTCCTTTTGTAGAGGAGAGGCTTCTGGCAGCTGAGGGCCTCAGTCCTACAACCATGAGGAAATGAATCAAAAAATTAAGGGAGCTTTGAAGGGCATCCTTCTTTAGTCTAGCCTCCAATGGGAACACAGCCTGGCTGACACCTTGATTTCCAACTTTGAGACCTTGAGCAGAGAACCCAGCTAAGCTGTGCCCACATTTGCCATACAAAGACTATGAAATAATAAGTGGGTGTTGTTTTAAGCCATTAAGTTTACATTAATTTATTATGCAGCATAGAAAATTAATATAGCTGACAAGCATTATATACTTCATATGAGCTTCAGGCTTTATGTGATGTCAACTGGTTTAAGACAAATATGTATGTTTTGTGTGTAAATGTAACCCTAAATTTGTATATTTCTCTTGATGTTTAAATAGTAGAAATCTTCCTTTTTGTTATGTTTCTGAATTTTACATTTCTATGAAACAGTTTTCTTAATTCTGAAATAGCTGTACTAATTATCCAATAGACACTGTGTTAGGAGTCACTGTGTTTTTTATTGCAAGCAGAGAGCCACTCAGTAAAAGGAGGTTTGTTGTAAGGATTCACAGATTTGAAATCCTAGGAACTGTGTCTTATCTGGGAACTGGTCTCTCTGCCGTCTCTGCCTCTCCTTGGATGATGCTGTGATCTCCACTGATTAGCTTCCTTACCAGCTACTCAATATTGTTTTTGTTTCTTCATTATTTTGGGGCACATGTATGATTGCCTTGCCATGTTTCTGACTCACTTTCATAGCATATTTTTCCTACCAGCTTACATTTAAATGACTCAGTCTCTCTTTTTCCCAATATCAAGTGTTTAGAAGATAATTAGATTAAACCAGCACAAAGTTTTGGTCAGGAATAGGCCACTGGCTGGCCTTTGGGTGATGTGCCACTTATCAGGAGCCATTGTCTAACTCCCACCATTTATGGCAAGAGGTGGGTCCGGTGTAGAGGACTAGGCCACTTAGGGTGCAGAAGTTATGGGCAAGCAGATTATAGTAAGTGAGGTATGGTCTGGATGGGCAGTGACAGCATTACTTGTATAATCTATCAGTTACCAAGAGATTCTTTAAATGAAGAACGTTGTCTTTTTTTAGTTTTTGTCATTTGTAAAACAGAGGAAGTGGTATTTTTCCATTTGCCCTCTGAATGTTGAACAACTTACTTCGGAGATAGTAAAAAGAAATTAAAATGCCTTATTAAACATCGGAATCCATAAACTAACACATTTCTAACCAGAATTTTAATATTAATCAGGGTCCTGAAATGATGCTTTATTCTTTTCCTTTCTCCTTGCCTGCAGTAGAGTGCTGTAAGTATATTTGGAAGTTATTATGGCAAGAGATATAGTTTTAAAAAAGAACATCAGTGTAAAGTGTGTTAACTAAGTTTTTTGGTGGAATAAGATGCAGCAGAATCATAAAGGAATGTGTTCATTTATGGGGCAGAGAGTCCCTGTTGCATGGATTAAAAGGCAAAGTTCATGTTTACATATGGCAAATGGGTGTTGTAAATGGATAGTTCTTCATGGGTTTTATTGATTGAATTTCTTTGGCTGATGACAAAGGTACTCAAAAGTAGTGCAAAGAGAGATCTGATAGTGGGAATTCAATTGTTTTTTCTTTTGCTTAATTAACCACATCCACTTTTGTATGTTGCTAGCCAATTCTAAACCTAGACAGAATCCCCAATATACTCATAAATCACTTGATTCATTACTAAAAGGGAAAACATAATTTTGGCTTGAATTAGAAGGAAAAGGAGGAGAGTTACAATTATTAGTCAGTAAAAAGCTACTTTCCTCCAATTTTTTCTGGTCAGAAAGATATACTAAGTTCAGTTTGTACTTTTGGGGGCTCTCTCTTCCGTTTTTTCTTGTCTGATATCTGTGGGAGGAATTGCTTCAAGAGCTTGGAAATCCCTTTGTAAATTTACAGTCCAAGTCCACTGTTGAGCAGGTCCACTGCTAAGAGGCATATCTGGGTGGAAGGGGGTAGAGAGACTGAGATCTTGTTGGAAGGTCTGTCTAGTCAATGACTTTGGTGGTTGCTTTGGGCAAATAGCCTGATCTGCTTCGTTGTTTACTCTGCAACAACATCACAAGAGGAGTTAATGAAAGCGCTGTGTTATTCAGTTCTGCCATGCCAGTCGCTGGTATTAATCCATGTATTGTCTCATATACTTCTTGCAGTAGTCCTGCCAGGTAGATAGTATCTGCACTTTTGCAGAAGTGGATAAGGCCCAAGCATGTTATTTAGCTGATAAACTGCAGAAATGGGAGCCTGTGTCCCTAACCTCTACATTGGACTTCCTTTCCCTGTGGCTGGTTGTAGTTTTAGGTGGGAGAACAGAAAATCCGACTCAGGACTTAGTGTGTGATAACTGTGGCAGAGATGTGGCAGACGGCTGTGGGGGTACACAGACTGCCAGGAGATCAGAGGACTTCAGGAAAATCAGATGCTGTGGTGAATTTTGAAGCATGAGAAAGATTTGATAAGTGAAGAAGGTGGGGAAAGGGCATTTTGGTGACAAGGAATAGCATTCTGTGAAGTTATGTGGGTGGGCAACTCTATGCGGTGTATTGCTGCTACTAATTGCGGTGAAAGTTTCCTGAGAGCGATGATGGGAAACGAAGGTATAGAAGTGGGCAGGAGTCAGATCAGATTATGTAAATCGCTATTTCCAAAGATTAAGTGTACCTGTTTCATTGGAAGTTTCAAAGTGCTAAGTTACTGCACAAAATTGGCGATATCTGCTTTATGTGCATAAAGCCAATTAGTTATGGAATCAGAGTTTGGGAAAAGAGATCAGCTTTATTCTGCAAGATTGATCTTCAGGGGGAACAGGGGACATGTGCCCTCAGATCTGTCTCCCTGATTCAGGATTTGGGGTGAAATTTAAGAGGTTAGGGAGAACAGGCTGGCATGCAGAAATGCTGGTGGGACAGGTTTTAACTGGTGGGCTTCAAGTATTTATGGTAAGGCTTTAAACATTTATGACCGGGCTGTTAACATTTATGATGAAGTTCTAGACTTTTTGATGAGGTAGGTAAGGAATTTTAACACCGGGTCTTCCTGAATGAGGGACCCCTCATTTCTGATAAGAGTCCGAGTTGCAAGTTCTGGTCGCATCTGGGTCTTTGGGTTTCATGGAAAGGAGGATCTTTTGTTCCATGGTCATTTCAGGTCCAGATTTCTTCTTTTGCACCTGCCATGGCTACACGACTTTATAGATTTTCTGAAAGGCAATTCTTAATCACTCCGTTGATAAGAAACGGGGTCAGTTGAACTCATCCTGGCGGGCCTGGCATTACTGTGTGGGAGAAATTCTCTTACTGGCTCTTTGTGCTGCTGTGATTTGCATGTCCACTTCCATGGACATAACCCTGCCCAGTATCTTATTTTTGCTTGCCTGGACTAGTATACAAGCCTCACCTTCTCCCTTCTTTTTTCTAATATGTACTCTCTTTTTACTAAGCGGAGCTTTGATCAGGTCTCTCCCCTGCTCACAAACTTACAGAAACTTTCTAAAGTTTGTTGATTAAAATCCAGCTTCCTGAACATGAAAGCTATTAAGGCTCCAACCTGTTTTTCCACCTGTATTTTCAGTATTTACCTTACCCAACCCATGTTCTGACTAAGTGCATTTGTTCACGTTCCCTCCCTGTGCTCTCCCTGAAGCCCCCTTTTTACCTTCCCACATCTTCCAATCTGCAAAGTCTATCTTGTCTAGCCAGTAGAGAGCTGTAATAGATGCTTCTAGACCCATTCCTGAGACCTCTGATAGCTTTTGAAGATCTTTTGGAGCTACCCTTTGCAGCACTGGGGATTTTTCCAGCATCTGCTTTGCATTTTCATCTAATTTTATGTCCATCTTATTGTCAAGTTCCTGAAGATCCGTTGCCTGCCTTTTCCTTTGTTTTCTCCTCAATACCTCACTTCTTGCATCATCAACATTTGTATTGAGAGGCCTCAGGGCAAGTGACACCCTACCCCTTGTCCTGACCAGACCTGCTCCAGGACACTTCAACAGAATCCAGGCTTAGCATTCCTCCTGCCCTCCAGTCTGGAAGGATGATTAGCCCATGTGTGGGTTCATTTGTTTTGTCATCTATTTCTTCGAGAAATATTTACAGATTACCTACTGAGTGCCAGGTGCTGGAGACATCGTAGTGACAAACACTAGGCATGACCCCTGCTTTCTTAGAAGGTTGGGAAATGCTTCCTTGATACAGGCCTGATACCTGTTACCACCCCTAAAACTATGCACTAACCCCGCGCTGTGGCTCATCCACAGAAAATGGCACAGTCTTTCTGGACTATTGTCAGAGAAAGGCTCTGATCTTCTAGTCTTGAGCCTTTATCTTGCCCCAATTCTCACCCTTGGATTTTAAAACATTGACAAAGTTTGATGATCTGGTGTCTAACATTTGAATTCCAATATCTGCCACTTATATCATTTGCTCCCAGATCAAGACTAGGTCTAGGTGACCCAAGGGATTGTTTGTACCTTTTTTGATCCCTGGAAGTCTGTGGAACACAGTTAAAATGGATTTGAATGCTTCTAAATTAGTCTTAAACTTATAATATATATAAAATATGGTGGGAACAAGTGGGAGGTAGAAATATGTGCTTCTGTGTTTATGTTGGTAGTATTTTGGTAGTATTTGGAATGGGATGTAACTGAATTTTTAATAAATAAAATATTTATTGGCTAGCATTTTTGAGTAGTTAATATGTGGCAGGCACTGTGTTAAAAGTTACCGTGTGTATTATTTCATTTAATCCTTTGGAAAAACTGTCAACACGTCTTTACTGAATAATGTATAAACGCTTTCTTGGGCTTTTTACAATTTGGCCTCTAGCTTCTTGTCCAGACTCGTTTTCCACTATCTTTGAACTCTTTGTGACCACTAAACATATTTCTAGCTATTTTGTGTGCTGGGTTTGCGTATTTGTTTTCCTCCACCTAGAGTACATTCTTTTATTTTCACATCAAAATCCTACCCTTGGAATTGTTACCCCTTCAAGACTCTCCAGTCAGTCCATATTGGATGTAATCTTTGGCACTTTCCTTAAGTAAAGTGATGCTCAGTGAATATTTGTTGAATTAGACATCAGTTTCTTTGGGTAGCTTTGCTAATTTATCTCATTTAAATGAGGTAGATGTTTAATAGCCAAGTAATAATGATTTGAGATGGTTTGTTGCTCTCATCCCTGCCATCTTAGAGAACCAACTAGCTGTCAAAACAACATTCTCTCTAAAACGTATAATCAATAAGAATCATTAGTACTTCATTCTGAGAAATTTTCCTGATTTAAGAATAGTTCCGGGAATTCTAGTTTAGAGTTGTTTGCCCCAGTAGGTGCTCAATTTTTTGAATGAATGGATCGTATGAGATAGGTCCTATTATTATTATCAGATTAAAAATGGGGTGCCTGAGGCACAGAGCGGTTAGATCGCTTGCCTGGGTCACACAAAGTAGCCAGAGGCAGAGCTGACATCTTTACCTATGTGTCTTTGATGGCTGGCCCATATTCCCAACTCTGTCAACAGTTATCAGAGGTATAATTTTTAATGGAGTATCATTTCACTTTTAAATCCATATTACTCTTTGGCATACCACCCTTCTAGGAATACCTGAACTCTCAAATACTGTGACTGGTGACTGTAGAAAAGTATCAATGTTACTGATGGGTGTCATATCTAGTAAGAAAGTGCATGTCAAAGTGTCTGAAATCACAGGTTATTTTATAGAAAAAGATAGGACTAAATTTATTTGGCAACAAAGTTCCAAAATATATTTGTAAATCTGCCAAAAGCTTTTAACTTTCTTTTACAGTACCTGTTCCTCAAAATAATTGAAAAAATCTTCTTCCAAGTGGTCAACAGTTGCTTTTATTTTCTTTTCACTTTTTAAAAATGTTACTTACTAAGAACACACATGCCAGATTTCACTTAATTGCATTTTTATGGTCCAGTCATTAACCTGCTGAAAAAAAGTAGCCTAAATGGAAACACTGACATAAACCTCATTACACTGGCTCCAATGTGTTGCTATCATAAAGTATCCATCTTCTATATGTGTATGTTTTCATAGGATACTATTGAAAAGGTAATGGAAAATTAATGTTGCAATGGAGAATTTGATTCTATGTATATATTTTTAAACACTCTAGCACAGTGTGTTTATAACATCAAGGGGTTTATTTGGAATTAAGGTTTATCATAAACTTTATGATATTTAAAACATATTTTACAACTGGCTATATATTATTTCTGCTCCCCGTCTTCAAACTTTTCTCATTTCTTTGACAAAATATTTGTATGTTTCTCTCTTTGGGCTGAACAAATTACTTATATTCAATTTTCAATAAGGAAGAAAAGTCTTAGAATTTCAAAGTGATCAATTAACTTTCCCACATAAATTTTTTTTTTGACATTTAAATTTTAAAGCATGCTCTGCCATGGTGGGATGGTGTGTCAATGGTAGAAATAGTTGAGTCTGAAGTAATCATTTAAGAGATATTATTATTATCATCGTCATATCATCATCATCATCTTTGGCCTCACTGATATTGGCAGAGAAACTTACCTATATAGTTTTCATAAGGAAGGAAGCAAGGTATGGGGAATTGAAGCAATTGAGATGGTGACAAAAATGGGAATATGTGCAAGCCAGGGAGGTAATTTCCTTTCCAAATACTTGATGTATGTGTAGATGTGTGGAAAATAGTAAAGATGGAAGACTTTCATGATTTATTTGAGATTCTATAATCATTACCTTATCAATCAAAGCCTCCTGCACATAAATTTGTGAAACTTGAGAAGAAATACAAACTCTGCCTCTAGACCTAAAGCTTCCACCATATTGTAGGTGCTTTTCAGGAAGGGGTTTGAAAGCATTGATGTTTTTAACTGTCTCGCTGTGGACACGTTAGTTAACTTCTCTATGTTTCAATTTCCCTACCTGCAAATGGAGATAATAGTAGTGTCTAACTCATAAAGATGTTGGGAGGAGTAAAAGGGTTATTACATAATAAAAATTCAATAAATTTTATTACTATTGTTATTTAAATAGTGAGCAGATTTATTTTAAGTTATTTTGAGACAGAATGGCAGAGCACACCTTAGCAGACTTGGGTTCTCATCTTGGTTCTTATTTAATGCTGTTCAGCTAAGCTACTGTATTCTCTGAGGCCTGATTTTCTTATGAGTAAAGTGGGATAATAATATACATTTTGCAGGCTTGTTGGAAGAATGGCATTATGTATGTAAATTACCAACCATGGAGTCAGACCCAATAGTGAGTGCTCAGTGAATGGGAGCCATTATAATTCTGTACAAAAAACACAGTAATAATTAGATTGAGTGCCTAAGGACACCATGTCTTTACAAAATAGCATTACTTTACTCAACAACATAAAGAACAAAGGTCAGTGTTCTCAGAAACTCATGTAGTTGAACATTACCTCTCAGCCAAAAGAAATATATTACAGAGTAAGTGGTTGTAAATGCTGTGTTCTATTTATACATGATGAGGGTGTTGTGAACTCTGGAGCCACATTTTTAAATATCATGTGTGTGAGGGCTTTCTTGTTTCTTACCTTATAAAATGTCCTCATTTTAAATGTCTCTAAGTGCATGTAAACATGTATAAAATAGCCCCAAACACTTATAATAAAATAAGCAAGATATTCTAGACCAGACCATTTTCTTTCTTTTTCACTGTTTTATTACAATCCTCCTATCAGGATTTCATGTTTGATCTTAAAGTCACAGAATTTAATAGCTGGAAGGGACCAGTCCAACACCCTAAATTTGTAAGTGAGGAAACTGTGACCTGACAAGTTTAAGTGATTTGCCTGAGGCCATAGAGTAAGTTAGTGGCAGCATTCTGATCTCTTGTCTCCAAGCCAGAACATTTAGGGAAGAGAAATGACAGTTGCATCTAGACAAATTAAGCTCTTATAACTTAGGAGAGGTGGTGTTGGGGTCCTAATGAATGACACTCAGCATACATATGTATGGCAAACAGCGTATAGCTGAAAGAAAAGATTAGGTGAGGCAGGTGTGGGGGACCCTTACCTGGTGGCAGAGGCTGGCCCTTGTGAAATTACCTGGATGGAGCCATACACCGCTCATAAAGGATATTGTGATCTCAGATATGTTCAGGTAAGAATTATCAAAGGGCATCTGGTTGAAAGAGCAAGGCAAGCACTAGTAGATACCAAGCAGTGGGGCAGCAGATTCAACATCAGAAAAGCAATAGCACCTTAGCTCCAGGGGACATCTGCTAATTAATGGCTTGAGGAGGTTACTTATCTCTCAGTCCTTTGTTTTCCTCAACAGTAAATTTATAATAATGCCTATATGTTCTGGTTGTGCTGATAATCAAGTAAGGTAATTCATGAAATGAGTTTAGCATAGTGTCTGCTATAGCTATCACTATAATTCCAAGTGATGAGTCTCTGCAGGGTCGGAGATCTGCTGGAGAAAATCCTATCCCTTGAGAAAGTACGCAGAGAACTTCCTAGGTTCTCAGAGTCCTAGGAAAGTCACCCACAATTTAGGATACCATTCTAGTCTGAACAGATAAAAGGCATACTTAGTAGAAAATTGAGGCAGAAACCTCTGCCCTGAGCTGGCCAACAAGCTGGGTATTTAGCATTGTTAGGTAGAGCAGCATGGAAATATTCTCCTTTCCGATACTGCAAGTGAGCTGGATTTTTCTCAGACTCAAGAGGCTCTGAGTCCAAGACAAATTTCAGTGACCTTATCCAGACTAGATTCAAAGATCATTGGTGGACTTCCCTCCTAGAATCTTGTAGAAAGATGAACTTTTAAATAAGATCAAGTTAATATCTATTATAATTAGCTACTTTAAAACTTACCGATAGTCAGTAACATCTTCTTTTAGCTATGGCGTTTTCTAAAGATTTTTTTTTTCCATTGCTGCTGGAAAATGAGTTTTTAACTGCTGATGACTGGCTATGATTGTATTTAAGGTTTAGGTTCTAAAATGCTTCCAGGTTTCAGTAAGACCATATAAAAATCTGGAGGCTGGCCTGGTGGTGCAGTGGTTAAGTTCACACGTTCTGCTTCAGCAGCCCGGGGTTTGCCAGTTCGGATCCCAGGTGTGGACCTATGCACCGCTTGTCAAGCCATGCGGTGGCAGGTATCCCACATAAAATAGAGGAGGATGGGCACAGATGTTAGCTCAGGGCCAGTCTTCCTCAGCAAAAACAGGAGGGTTGGCAGCAGATGTTAGCTCAGGGCTAATCTTCCTGGAAAAAAAAAAAAAAAAAAAGACCCTGTGCAAGAAATTTGTCCCCACCACAAATTTCTGATGTATTCAAAGAGATATAAATATATATATTAGCTCTGTATATGACTTAATTTCTGTCATTTGATAATGGAGTTTCACGGGAAATGTGTATAACCTGAAGCGGCTTGAGTGACTAAATCATTTGGGCATGATATATGCCAAGCCAGTGCATTAAAGATTCATAGAATAGACATAAATAAATCCACAAATAGTAAGAAACTTTTATTTGTACATTTCTTATCACTTTAGGGCTTCCCAGATTCTTCTTGGAATGTCCATATAAGCATTGAAAATTAAAGCCAAAATACAACCATAAAAAGAAAATGCTGAAACAAAATGAGACAGAAGACATTGTGTTTTCGTTAGCCCTCTCATTTCTCCCTTTATCTGCAAGATCATGAGCTTTTACATTAGATTTCTTGAGTACAATATTATTCATATTTATATTCACAGTGCCTAATATTGTACCCAGAAGAACATATGTAGCTGCACAATAAAATACGTATTGAATGAATGTATAACGATGGCTTGAATCAATATTCCAGGACAAGAAACAGCCTATTAAGTCCGGAGAACTTTGGGTGTTTGTGGTATGTGCTGATTACTCTCTTTTGATTCTCTTAGTAAGAGAATCTTTATGTTTGACTGAATAAAATAATATATATGAAAATTTTTTATAAATTGTAATATACTCTGCCAAAAGAAGGCTGTCACTAGTTTGCATTATTACTTTGAGAACGTGAAAAGACCACACCTTCTGAGTAAGGGCCAAGATCTAGGAGTAAGGAAAATACTGAAATAGACCAATCTTAACAAAGGCCAAAGCCAACTCTTGCTAAGATCAAGGTGATCTTTCAGGCAATTCAACCTGCCTATCAGAACAAAACAACATAAACATCCTGGGATTTTATAGGAATATAACGTAATCCACAACCTTTGCAAAATATCCCTTGTAATTTTTAACACACAATTGAAAATTTGTAGACATGTAAAAAAACTGGCAAAAGTGACTGATAAGGAAGAGATAAAATGATCAATGAGGCAGATGCAGAGATGATTCAGATATTGGATTTAATAGGCAAGAGCTTCAAAAATAATCCTGATGAATATGTTAAAAAATAGAGGAAAGGATGGACAAAATGATGGTAAAAGAGGATATTTCAATAGAAATATAAAATGAATTATACAGCGTTAAAGAATACCAAAATGTATCTGAAACTAGAACCCATTAGATGGGTTTAACCACAGATTGTACACAGCAAGACAGAATTAGTGAATTCATAGACAAGTCAATAAAAAATATCCAAACTGAAGTTCAAAATAGAAAAAAGAATGGAAAGAAGAAAAGAATATAAGCAGAAAAAAGTGTAAGATACATATAAATTATGCTCAAAAGCTTGAACATGTGTAATTTAATCCATGTTTTGTAGTTTTCTGTATACAAGTGTTCCACCTCCTTAGTTATTTCTATGTATTTTATTCTTTTTGATGATATTTTAAATGAGATTGTTTTCCTAATTTCCTTTCAGATAGTTTACTGGTGGTGTATTGGAACACAAGTTTTAAATATTGATTTGGTAACCTGCAACTTTATTGAATTTGATTAGTAATTCTAACAGATTTGTGTGGAGTTTTTAGGATTTTCTCTATGTAAGATCACGTCATCTGCAAATAGGGACAATTTTACTTCTTCCTTTTGAATTTCGATGACTTTTAGTTCTTTTTTTTTGCCTAATTGTTCTGGCTAGCATCTCCACTCTTATGTTGAACAGAAGTGGTGAGTGTGGGCATCCTTGCATTGTTCTTGATCTTAAAAAGTTTCACTGTTGAGGATGTTGTTAGCTGTGGACTGTTCATATATGGCTTTTATTATGTGTAGGTAATTTCATTCTGTTTCAAGTTTGTTGAGAGTTTTTATTGTGAAAGAGTGCTGAATTTGTCAAATGCTTTTTTCTGCATCTATTGAGATGATCATTTGACTTTTATCCTTCATTCTATAATGCAGTGTATGACATTAATTGATTTTTATATGTTGAACCATCCTGGCATTCCGGGCATAAATTGCACTTTGTCATTGTGTATAATCCTTTTAACATGCTGTTGAATTCCATTTGCTAGTATTTTGTTGAGGATTTTTGCATCTATATTCATCAAGAATATTGGCCTGTTCTTTTCTTTTCTTGTGATGTCTTTATCTGGCTTAGTATCAGGGTAATACTGGCTTCATAAATTGAGCTTGGAAGTATTTTCTTCCCTTCAATTTTTTTAAGAGTTTGAGAAGGAATGGCAGTAGTTTTTCTTTAGATGTTTGGTAGACTTCACTGTTGAAGCCATCTAGTCCTGGGCTTTGTTGTGATATTTTTGGTTATTGATTCAATCCCCATGCTAGTTGTAGGTCTCTTCAGACTTTCTATTTCTTTCATGATTTAGTCTTGGTAGTTTGTATGTTTCTAGGAATTTATAGATTTCTTCTAGATTATCCTTTTTTTTTGCATATAATTGTTCATAGTAGTCTCTTTTTATCATTTTTCTTTCTGTGGCATCATTGTAATGTCTCTTCTTTCATTTTTGATGTTATTATTTGAGTCTTCTATCTTTTTTTCTGAGTTATTCCAACTAATGGTTTGTCAATTTTATCTTTTCAAAAAAAGAAACTTAGTTTCATTGATTTTTTTTTCTATCATTTCTCTTTTCTGTATCATTTATTTCTGGTCTGTTCTTTGTTATTTCCTTCTTTCTGCTAAATTTGGGCTTAGTTTTCTCTTTTTTTCTACCTCATCGAAGTGTAAAGTTAGGTTGTTTATTTGAGATCTTTCTTCTTTTTTAATGTAGGCATTTACAATGTGAATGTTCCTCTTATTACTACTTTTGCTGCATCCCATAAGTTTTGGTATGTTGTGTTTTTGTTTATGTCAAGGTGTTTTCTAATTTCTTTTTAAATTTTTCCTTTGACACAATGACTGTTCAAGAGTGTACTGTTTAATTCCCGCCTATTTATGCATTTTCCAGTTCCATTTCTGTTATTGATTTCTAGTTTCATTTCATTGTGGTCTGAAAAGCTTGTGAAGTCATACTTCATATGGTTTAAATCTTTTAAAATTTGTTAAGAGTTGTTATGTGACCTAACATGTGATCTATCCTGGAGAATGTTCCATGTGTGCTTCAGAAGAATGTGTATTCTGCTGTTGTTGGGTGGAATGTTCTGTGTATGTCTGGTAGGTCCATTTGGTTTATAGTGTTGTTCAAGTCTTCTGATTCCTTATTGATCTTATGTCTGGATGTTCTACCCATTATCGAAACTGAAGTATTGAAATCTCCTACTATTATTGTGTTTCTGTCTATTTCTTCCTTCAGTTTTGTCAGTGTTTGCTTCATTTATTTGGGTGCTCTGATATTAAGTGCACATATATTTATACTTATGGTGTCTTCCTGGTGAATCGAGGCTTTTATCACTGTATAATATCGTTCTTTATCTCTTGTGACACTTTTTGACTTAAAGTCTATTTTGTCTGATAGAAGAAGTATATCTCTTTTGCTTACCATTTGCATGGAATATCTTTTCCATCCTTTAATTTTCAGCATATGTGTGTACTTAAAACTATACAGTCTTGTAGATAGTATATAGTTGGATCTTGTTTTATTATTTATTCAGCCACTCTATGTCCTTGATCAGGAGGGTTTAATCTATTTAAATTTAAAGTAATTAGTGTTAGGGAATGACTTGTTATTGTTTTCTGTCTGGCCTGTAGCTTTTTTGTACCTTTTTTCTTTTCTTTTTCTCTTCCTTCATGTTTTGTTAATTTTTTGTCATAACATGTATTGATTTCTTTCTTATTTTATATTGTGTATCTTCTATTGGTATTTTTCTTGTGGTTACCATGAGGCTTACATCTTATGTTATAATAATCTATTTTAAGCTGGTAAGTGTTTAACTTCAATCACATTCAAAAACTACTGTTACTTTACCTTGCACACTTTTTCTTCTTGATGTCATAAATTATGTCTTTCCATATTAAACAATATGGATTTTGCTTTGGAAAAACAGTATATTTATCCATTAACATATTTTTATAGTTTTTTTTATTTTATATACTTTTGTCTTTTAACTTCCTTGCCAGTGTTAAAAGTGACATGCACCACTGTTAAAGTATTAAAACATTCTTTATTTGTCAATGTATTTACTTTTATTAGCAAACTTTATTTTTTCATATGCTTTCTTGTTTCTTGCTGCTGTTTGGTATCCTTTTGTTTCAATTTGAAGGATTCCCCTTATAATTTCTTATAAGGCAGGTCTAATGGTGATAAACTTCCTTAGCTTTTGTTATCTGGGAAAGTCTTTATTTCTCCTTTATTTTGAAGGACAGTTTTTCTGCATACAGTATTCTTGGTTGGCAGTTCTTCTCTTTCAGCACTTCAAATATACCATCCACTCCCTGCTGGTCTGCAAGCCTTCTGCTAAGAAATCTGCTCATAGTTTTATGGGGGCCCCTTTGTGTGTGATGAGTTGCTTTTCTTTTGCCACTTTCAAATTCACTCTTTCTCTTTGACTTTCAACATTTTGATTATAATGTGTCCTGGTGTGGACTTCTTTGAATTCATTCTAGTGGAGTGTTTTTGCGCCTGTTGAATCTGGATGTCCATTTCTTCCCCCAGATTTGGGAAGCTTTTAGCCATTATTTCTTTCAATAATCTTTCTGCCCCTTTCTCTTTCTATTCTCCTTCTGGGACTCCCATGTGTGTATTTTCGTCTGCTTGATTGTGTCTCATAAGTCCCTTACACTTTCTTCATTCTTAGTTTCTTTTTGCTTCTCCTACTGGATAATTTACAATGACCTGTCTTTGAGTTTACTGATTCTTTCTTCTGTCTGTCAAGTCTGCTGCTGAATCACTCTAGTGAATTTTTCAATTTATTGTATTCTTCAGCTCCAAAATTTCTGCTTGGTTCTTCTTTATATTTTTTGTCTCTCTGTTGATATTCTCACTTTGTTCATGCATAGTTTCTCTGAACTCATTGAGCATCTTTATGATGGTTATTTAGAATTATTTGTCAAGTAGTTTGTATATATTCATTTCTTTTTTTTTTTTGGAGGAAGATTAGCCCTCAGCTAACTACTGCCAGTCCTCCTCTTTTTGCTGAGGAAGCCTGGCTCTGAGCTAACATCTGTGCCCATCTTCCTCTAGTTTATACGTGGGACGCCTACCACAGCATGGCTGCCAAGCAGTGCCGTGTCCGCACCCGGGATCCGAACCAGCGAACCCCGGGCCGCCGAGAAGCAGAACGTGTGAACTTAACCGCTGCGCCACCGGGCCGGCCCCATGTGTATATTCATTTCTTTACAGTTGTTTTCTGGAGATTAATTTTGTTCTTTGATTGAGCCATATTTCCACGTTTCTTCGTATGCCTGTAACTGTGTGTTGGGATCCAAGCTTTTGAAAAGACAGCCATTATTCCTAGTCCGTATGGGCTGGCTTCACACAGGGAAAGACCTTTACCAGTCAGGCTTGGTAGAGATTCTGGGGGCCTCAAATATTTTTTGGTGGATTCATGTTCTCTGGACAGGTATGTGGAAATTTATAATTAGATTTGCCAGTTTCTTTTTTCAGGAGCTCATAATCTTTTACTCCCTCTGATGTCTGTCTGCAGTACTGCAGTTTCTCTAGAAGTGTGACAAATTCCCGCTCTCTTTTGGTCTCAGCGGCCCCCAGCCTCTAGTGTATGTTGTGTCACCTCAGTGCTTCGAGATTGCAGAGACAAAAGCCAGTCCCTTGAGCAGCCCCCTGAAGAGACAGAATATTGGATGCAACACTTGACTCTTCTTTTCCCCCTTTGACTGAGAGGCCACTTCACTGTATTGGCCTCTGTCTGTTGTACTGTGGATCCTCCAGAATAATACCATGTTATCCAGCTCTCTTTTGCTCTCAGTGGCCCTCAGGCATCAGAGTATGCTGTGTTCTATAAGTGCTCTGAAATAAGTGAGACAGAATCTGGTCCCTTGGGTAACCCCCTGAAAAGCTGGAACACTGTATGCATGCTCCAACTGTTTCCTCCTCCAGCGAGAAGCCTGGAGTTGTGGGTTTTCTCTCACTGTGTTCACAGTAAGTTGGGGGATGGACTAGGGTGAGTGAGTGTGTGCCGGTCCAAACTCTCACCTTTGTCCTCAGCATCCTGCAACCTAACACCCTGTCCCATTAGCACTTAGATTCAGGCAAGACAGAAACCATTCCCTCAGGCAGTCCCTCAGAAAGTCTGTACATTAAACATATGTTTCAGTCTTATCTTTCCCTTCCTAGGGAGAAGCCAGGAGCTGGGAGTTTTCTCCCAATAATGCTGCAGTGAGCCGGGGGAGGAGTTATGGCAAATGGATGCCACAAGTTTTTCTATTGGCTTCTATGTAGCTGGTTTCACACTCACCTGTGGTGCAGGAGCCTCTTAACTGTTTTCTGGATTTCTCACAAAGGGAATTGGTCTATGCATTCTTACTGAATCAGTGCCTCTCTGGGGGGAAGGAAGGTCTGGGGCTTCCTGTTCTGCCATCTTGCTGGTGTCACCCCACATCAGAATCTCTCTTGAAGGGAGATCTTAGTGATTCATCCCCATTTCTGCCTTATTAGTCATCATCATCATCATCATCATCATCATCATCATTATTTTACACATCAGTCTTTTCTTAGATTCACTCATATATATATATATACACACATATATATAATATTTCATTTTTCTCAGCATTCTCTTTTGTATTTCAGTTCTTCCAGATTCAATTTCTTTCTTTCTAAAGTATGTTCTTTAGTTGAAATTGCTTTGGTGAGGAACTGGTGGTGATAAACTCTCTCAGATTTTGTTAGTCTTAAAATGACTTTATTTCAGGATCATTCTTTAAGAATATTTTAGTTAAGTATAAAGTTCTATGTTGACAGCTATTATATCTCAGCATTATCATCTGACTTCTATAATTATTATTGAGGTTTCTACTGCCAGTCATAATGAGATTCCTTACAGGTAATCTGTCCTTCCTATTTGGCTGATTTTAACATCTTTACTTTGTCTTTGATACTCTTCAGTTTTACTATGGTTTATCTAGTTGTGCATTTCTTTTTATTTGTCCTACTTGGGATTCATTGAGATTACAGAGTTTATCAGTTTTGAATATTTCTCAAGTATCATCTTTTTATATATTGCATTTCCTCCATTCTTTTTCCTCTCTTTATCTATAACTCCAATTGGATATTTTAATTTGAACCTCCTTGTCTCTTAATGTCACTTTTATATTTTTGATTTCTTCTTTTTTCTGCTAAATTCTAGCTAATTTTAAAAAATCTCTATTCTAGTCTACAATTCTCCTTTCAGCGTACTAATAAACTCTGTAACCTGTCCATTGAGTCTTAAATTTCAATTGCCTTTTTATTTTTAAAAACAGTATCTTTTATTTTAAAAATGTATCTTTTTTTTGAGAGTAACATATTTTTCTCTTCTCTTTGAACGGATCCCTCATTTTAAAAAACATTTTAGCCATGCTTATTTTATATTCTATGTCTGGAAACACCATTATTTGAAGATCTTATGATTCTGATTCTGCTTTTTGTTGTTTCTGCCAACTCCTGCTCATGGTAGTTTATTTCCTTGTATATTGTATAACGTTGGATTGTGGGCTCAAAGACCCTTGGGCTATCTCAGTGCAAATCTCCTGCAATTTAGGTTCAGAGTGTCCTTCTAAATAGGATTTGTATTTACTTCTTGCATAGCACCCTAAGGCAGTAGAAATCAGGGACTAGTTTTTTGTTAATTTTTTGGCCTTTGCTATCCATACTCTACAGATAAATTTGAACCTCTTTAAGGAAATGCCACGATTAGGATTATTCAGAAGAGTCTTTTTTTCCCCCCCACCTTTTCTTGTGAGTGGGTCTTTCTCATTTACAGTTTCACTGGTAGAATATCCCTTTATGTGTCCCAGCTTTGTGTGGGTGTCCCCTGGGTGCAGTTTCCCAACTTGTTCCGGTCCTGTTTTAGAGGGTAGTTAATTAGTTCTGTTTTGATTACTGACTTTGAAGAATTTAGTACAAGAGCTTGGAAGTGGGTCAGTGTTACAAAGATAATTCCTATAGAAATCACAGTTGAAGCTATGGGAGTTGAATGAGGTTATAGAGCCAAAGGATAAGGAGAAGAAAGAGGGGTCAGCTGAGGAGAAAAAGCTCAGGAAATCCCATGGAGAATAAGGAATTGGAATTGAAGGAAGTAAGATTGTGTGGTTTCTCCCAGGGTAAAACAGGAGGGGCTGGTTATCAGAGCAGGGAGATCAAGAAAGGTGAGGACTATGAAGAAAAAATATTGTGATGAAGATGTCATTTGAGAATAGTTTGGGTGCAGTGCTGGGATGGAAGCCATATTACCAGCAGGGAGGGAAGGAAGGAATGAATGATAGGGAAATGGAAGCAGGAGGGACTACCACCTGAGAAGTAGAATAATTTATTATATATTGTTAGACACTTAAAACTGAATTTTAATTTAGCAACACATGGAGAGAGGTTCCTAAAGAATTTAAACTATTTGGTATTTGAAAATATCATTCTCTGTTCAGAACACTTGATTAACAAGATTTCATGGTCATTTAAAAGAAACACCTTAGATAAATAATTATCTATCTTTTTTTTTTAAAATTAAGCTTATTGGATGGAAAATATGAATTAAGGTAAAATAAGTCACAACATTTTTCTTTTGGCATTTAGCCAAAGCCTTTATTTAGGGATTTGCATAAAATTGCAAACATAATTGGGGCTGGCCCCTTGGCCGAGTGGTTAAGTTCTCACACTCCGCTGCAGGCGGCCCAGTGTTTCGTCAGTTCGAATCCTGGGCGCGGACATGGCACTGCTCATCCAACCACGCTGAGGCAGCGTCCCACATGCCACAACTAGAAGGACCCACAACTTGGAATATACAACTATGTACCGGGGGGCTTTGGGGAGAAAAAGGAAAAAAAAAAATGAAATCTTAAAAAAAAAATTGCAAACATAATTTATCCTTTAGAGAATAATATTAAATCAAACTTTAAAGAAATCAGCTAATTTGTGGAACTAACACTGGAGAAAATGAAAGATCATACTCTATAGATTCTTCTGGCTGTCAGAGGCGTACTTGCTCCTGTATAGGTCTGACAGGTTATCTCACCCTTTTTGAACTGTTCTATGGAACACTCTTCTGGGAGAAGAATTAATTGATAGGCTTTCAAAAAGGGGTTTCATGATCAAACTAATTTGTGAAATTCCTTTTAAAAAATTCTAGGACTCTTTTGGAGATTCATAAATTCACTAGCACATTAAGAGTTTTGAAAAGTAGAGGTAGAGAAAGTCAAATACCATATGATCTCACTCATAAGTAGAAGATTAAAACAACAACAAACAAACGCATAGCATTTCAGGTCAGATTGGTGGTTACTATAGGGGAAGGAGTGGGGGGAAAAGGAGTGATTAGGCTCACGTGTGAGGGGGTAGACTACAATTAGTTTTCGGGTGGTGAACATGACATAATCTACACCGAATTCGAAATATATTATGATGTACATCCGAAAATAAATAAATAAATAAATTGAAAAAAACAAGAGTTAAAAAAAGCTGTTGAACTAGCATTTCTCAAACTTATTTGAGTAAAGAAAAGGTTTGTGTGTGTGAGTGTGTTTGTGTGTGTGTGTGTATGTGCGTGTGTGTGCATGTGTGTGTGTGGTGCTGAGAGAGAAAGAGAGAGGGAAGATTGTTAGTAACACTTTACGGAACATTGTTTTGTAGAACTTGTTTCGGAAGTGCTAGAGTTTAAAATCTCTAGTAAAAATCCATTTTAAAATAAATATAAGGTCCTTCTATATGTCAGGCCATGTGCTAGGCAAATAGACAATGAGCCCATGAGATATAGACCCAGCGTTGTTGTTCACTGCTTCACCAAAACTCCACTATGTGAGAGAGCTCCAGTCATATATTGCCCCTGAATTTGCATGATATGGCACAGTTTAGGAAATCTATGATTAAGTCTTTTTTGGTTCTAACAAACAGAAATGCATTCAAACTGATAAATAAGGATGGGAGTAGATAAGGGGGAGGTTATTGTAAGGCTACAGAAGATTTTGCAGAAACAAGTGTGGTTCAGTTTCATGAGAATCAGGATGCTATGAGGCATGTGACAGTTGCTTAGTCTGAATCTGTTTCCTTTGTGTAGTCTGGTCTTTTATCTCCGTTTTAGTCTTTCTGAGGCTTTCTTACTTACTTAAGCCTAATATGGCCATCAGTCCCACCTCCACATCATGACTTTTGAACTCTCAAGCTAATGTAATTGATTCCTGCCCAGTGAATCTATTGGCTGGCTTGAGAGTAGTATCCACACTCTTCTAGTCAACCAGGGATGAAGAATGGTCAGTCACATGCTGTATAGAGCTGCTTCTTCGGGGAGGTTTGGGGTGGAGTAGAAATTAAACATATTTAACATAATCGAGATGAAGAATTGTGTTTGAGGAGACAGGCAATGATAAATTATTTCCAGCACATTCTGTTATTATCCATAAAAATTCTTAAATAGTTCCCACCTTTATTTAAAGAGCATAAATCCTAGAGGAACTAAAATATAACAATTATTCAAACAGATAAATAAACTCTAAAATAAAACAGAATCTCCCTCTACCCTTGACCTTTTAGCTAATAAGACCTGTTAATGTTGTCGGGGGGGGGGGGGGGGATAAAAATACCAAATATCTTCTCTTAAGTGGTTATGGAGGCCAGAAAAGAATTATTCCTTTCTCCACCTTCTGACCTCCTGGAAGGACTTATTGCAAATTCTTTTCAGGTTGTTTTGGAAGAATGATTATAATGACTCTGATGTTAAGTTACTTTGGAAGAGACAACTTCCTAGTTGGTCTAAATTTTGAAGCAAAAGAATCTTGCATAACACTCCCGTGACCTCAGTCATGGTGTACGTGCCCATGTGAGTTCAACTCTTTTGGGTCACCACTGATTGAAACAGGAATGTACAGAATAATATTCAGATTGCATCTTGTGTTTTCTTGTGAGTATTTTGTGAAATGGAAATTGTTGAGGTACATTTTGAGACCTCAATCCCCTAGCTATTCATCATGACTCTGTCTGTTGAACAAGCCTAGGTCCATTTTTCCCTGCTTCTTATAACCATATACACAAGGGTCTACTGACCCTTCCAGTGACAGATTCAGACTTGCCTCAGTATCCAGATTCATGAAGACTTGAGACGAGAAATAATTAGTCCATAGTCAACTCTGATAATTTTGCCTTCTGATTATTAGTTTTCCAAGGAGAGAATTCATTGATCTTTTAGTCTTCAAGGATTCTGGCTTCTAATATAATTCTATCTCAATATATACTAGCAATTCCTCATTCTGGTATCTACCTTAATCTCACATGCATGTTAGATGGCCTGAGTTAGGCTCCTGGGTCCTTGGTCACCCAGGAGAAGGAATGAGTCCTTTAAAGAACCAGTCCAGACCCTGGGATATGGCAGTCTCATCAAGGTCCTCCAGCTGCTTGCAGCCTACCACCTTTCTCCTCACTTTCCTCAATAAGAAATGTCTATAAATATTTAAGATGGAGCCTTCTCCTGAGCTTTTTCTGACCCTGGAGTTGACTTGTTTTAGATACTTGGTTATCCCATAAGGACTACATTTTACCTGCTCCTGCCAGCTAGCAGGGCTTTCCCATAAGTGCTTGTTCTCCACTGAGTAAGCTGAGTAGACATCAGTACTTCCTATGTCTTTGGGCCAAGCCCACAGATATTTAAAGAATCTGTATACTTTAGATTCCAAGCCTCTATACAGGAAACCATTTTATATTTGGATAGAAAATAAATTTTATTTCTAGTTCATGTCCGATTACTTTGTAGTAGCTATCTGGAGTGTTTGCTGGAAAGAATACTAAAGCTGATCCTGTATGCTTCAAGACAGAGTACCACAGTTACATAGTAACATCTGCCGTGGGTACTGGATTGGGGTGAAGATGATGGTTGGAGGTGGTTGGAGGTGGTAGCAGTATGAATGGATCCTTAATGGTCTTGTACTATGGCGAGATGCTAGGAGATTTCTCCTCACCATCCTAAAGTATAACAACTTCCCTTGCCTCCAAACACTGTGATGACAGGTTAAGAGACTCTTGGCTCTGAGTATTAGGGAGATAAAGGAAGAGATCTTTCAGATAACAAAATGGCTTCCGAAAATGGGAGGGCTGTCTTGTGAATGGGCTAAATTTTGACTTTAGTAAGAAGAATGAGAAGTACTTAATTAGAGAGACTGAGTCCCTCATTGTTTCAACTACAGGGCATATCTGGAACTCCTAATGGAATTATATTCTTCATCTCCCCTTAAGCTTATCTTCACCCTTAAACTTAGGTGATCATCTGCAAGGAAGGAAGTTTTTTTGTGGTAATTGATTCTCAGTGTGTTTGTCATTCTCAGTGGGTCCTCATCTTTGGGTCCTTGACACTCCTCACCTCTTCTACTTCATGCTTCCCAGTTTTGCCACCAAGCCTTTTGTATAGTGTCTGAGATTTCCTGAATTGCCTAGTTTGCTGTGATCCAGCCCTAATACATTGGCCTTGATTTAACAAAATGTATTAAGCTCCTGTTATGCCAGATATTGTCCTAGATGCTAAGTATAACTGCGGTAGGCTATAACATGTTGGGCTCTCAGTTGTTCTTATCTGGAGCCAGACTCCCATGCTCATCAGAGGTCACTTGCATTGTTTCATATGCCTTTGTTGAAACGCTTGGGCTTCTGCCTTTGCCTATATTCTCTGAGCATCTTATTTAGTTAACTGCCTCGTTCCTGTCCCTCCACCCTTTGCCTTGCTTTCACTGGTCCTCATGTGGGAATTTGGAGGCAAGTCTCCGAGCCTCATTCCTACAACTGTGACTTTGCAGCCTCTACCTGTACATCTCAGGGGCCAACTGCCTACTACAGGACTTAGGAGAATTATGTTATCAAAAGTTCGCACCCTGTTCCCTTCCCTTACTCTTAGACTTTATCGTGCTGACTGCTTTCCTGAACCATGTTTATTCAAACCTTCCATATTCTGCTGTGAGCTGGGCCTGTATCCCAATGCCTTATGAGGCCTGGTGGGCAGGTCTAATGTGTCAGGGCTTCCCCTAATCCCAGTCTTACCGTGTATATTTTGTCACTGATAAATCTTGAGATATGATAGAATTAAGATGTATTTGGAAAACTTTACTGGTGATCCACTCTGTAATCCACTTTGGAAAATTTTTATTGTAACTACAGTTAATATCCTTTTCTAGCTGATTCTTTGCTTGAAGGTAAAATGTTGTTGTGACAGCTTGAATAAAGTTCTGGTCTATGAATGCTTTTAACTAGTCTGAAATAAATGTAGGCCCTTTGTCAGAATGATGTTTTCATGTATGGTACGTAACTAAGATGCAACTGTGATTGTTGTAGCATGTTTGAGATAAAATGAAGAACACTTAAAAATGATAATGTAGTCAAGAAAGTTTCACCTTGAAGTGCTCCTGAAAAATCAGTATGGACTCTTGACCAGAACTTTTTGCTTACCTTCCATTAAGTGGTAAGTGTTTTGGGCAGGATATTCCAAATAATCTGGCTTAAGATTCTTTATAATACAGTCAATTCAAGATCAGCAAAACCAGTTTCTGTCACATACTTTGCAGGAAAAATAACTCCAAGTGCTATTTTTCTTTGTGTCCAAGATACGTGATGATTGCTTTCTTAAATAACAGCAGGCCTTCCTCACAAAGGACTTATTTTATAAGAAAATAACATCCATTGACAATTTGCAAAGAATATAAAAAATTTAAGATAGTTTCCATTTCCTTCCTTGCCATTGCCTCCATACCAGTATCAGAAACTGAGTGATTGAAAATCCTAGATATGTTTGATTTGAAATGAAATTAAGTTATTTGAAGAACCTTAAGTATGTCTTTGAACATTCAAACTTCCTATGGAATCAATAAATCCATATTAGCTTGGCTCTGGGGTGCAGGAAATCAGTACATAATATTGCTTTCAAGCCTATTCTAGAATTCAAAGCAAGGGATCATATTTAGAAATGGGTCCTCAAAAATGGCTTTTGACCTATGAAAACTGTACAGATAAAGCCAAATAAGTAGTGGATGCAATTAGAGACAACTGGGCTCCTTTACCACTGTTGCACAGTTCTATCCCATGGATGACACTGTTCTTGAGTTGTAAGCAGTCTGTGCCTTATTGCCATCTGGTTCAGCCAGCTCCAGCACCATAAGGTGAACTGAACTGTTAGTGATAGGAAATAGTGCTCTATATTTGTCATGCTGTACTAGCACGGACTCAAAGTCATAACTGCTTGACATTCCAGAAAACATTCTCATGGCCGTGAGTTAAACTTCATGGAATGTCTTTTTCCAGTGGACGATTAAGTCATTTAGCAATGGTTACCTTTTGTGGAAGAAAATCTTGTTAAAAATAAAGTAGCTCTAGGAGAGCTTCAAGTCTGTGCTCTTGTTTTTGAAGTAGACGCACTACCAGTTGTGTGGACTTT
This sequence comes from Equus caballus, assembly GCF_041296265.1. NCBI lineage: Eukaryota > Metazoa > Chordata > Mammalia > Perissodactyla > Equidae > Equus > Equus caballus. Next base: position 11,661,558 of record NC_091687.1, read on the forward strand.
ATTTAGACCAGAGAAAATAATGACGCATCAATATGGTAGCTTAAGAGGGTGACACAGGAAGTTCCAGTTTTACTTTTTTCCTCTTTTTTATTTGATCATCTGATATATAAAGTTGATGCAGAACTTCTAGAAGTCCTTCTTTGGTTTTATCTCAATAATTAGGACATTTTCAAGCCAGGTTAGCATGGCTGGAAGCTCAGAAAGCAGAGTATCTGGGAAGCAATAGAAACTTCCAAGAACAATGGGAATTCCAGAACGACCCTCTTATTTCTCTGCCTTCACATCTTCTCGATATCCTCTACTCTTGTATCTTACATCTCCACCCCCCAGTCTGTCAGCTGTGGTCACATTTAACATCTGAAACTGCTCTAACCAGAGGAACTAAACTCTGAAGCCCCATGCTCTCTCGTTTTTACATGTGTCCCAATTTGCTCATAAGTTGAGTGCACTTTCCATGGGACATCTAATCACTTGACCCATCAATATTTTCTCAGACTGAGAAATACCTTCCTCTCCAAGAGACGAGGTTTATCATGACTAGAATGCAAAGAAAACCGTGTGATTTCTGCATGATCTCCCCATCAGTGAAACTTGTCATCCTTGAATAAGCACACCTCACAGTAAGAAGCATTTCTTTCCCCAGAAATAGTAAAACCTGGTCTCCTATGAGGAAAGTATTGGTTTTTGCCCTGTCCTTTTAAAACCAAAGACAGTTGCCCCTGCTGCCCTCTCCCCCATCATTTCATGCAGAAGTAATTTATTTCCTCCTGAGGCTTGAATTCCTTATAAGAGAAACATCCCAGCTATGAATGTTTGCAGCCAGATTCAGTGCTTGTGATTTCAGTTCTCCCTGTAATGGAAAGCCTGCTAGTGGTATCCATGCGTGGCATATTGTCACTTATCTTGCCTGGCATGGAGAATGAGGCAACCATGGGAATGGAAGAGGAGAGAGAGACGAGTGGTTTACAGAATAGATGAGGGCCCAGGAGTCAGGATCTAAGGGCTTAGAAGGCCCTAGGGAGCTCCATTTATGTATATTAGTAATTATTTAATAATAATTAGATTTATTCATTGAGTCCCTACCTCTTATCAGCAAGTATGTTATGCAGCTTACACTGTGGCTCTTACCTCACACTGAAACTGCTTCACTTCAATAATCACTGAATGAAGTATTTTGCTTTCTGACCATTCATAGTCTGCTGTTCTTCCGCCCTTGAGGTTTATCTGTTTCCCTTGTGGCTGTTCTTTGACTTCATCAGGATCCCTTATCCTCTGACACCTCTCCCTTTGCCCTGTCCGTAACCTCCTCCTATCTGCACCACCTTCTTCCGTATCCAGATGGTCCATGGCTCATCTCTCGATAACATTCTGGCTAGTTTTTTAATTTTCCTACACCTGTATCTTTTTGTCATAGCCATTTGACAAAAGCCTGGTGAATCCATTTATTCTATGGCTGTAACTGAGAGTTGATGGAGAATATCCTTCAACTGGGCTCTCCCCACTTCAGCGTTACAGTTATGTTTATCTGGTCACTCTGCTGTGCCACTCTCTTCAATGATACATCAGACCTTCTCCACTCTTTTCAGTCTTCTAGTCTCATATTGCCCAACTCTACTCTCAGTTGATGACCTCACCCCTTATTTCACAAGAAAATAGAAGCATCCAGTGGGAATTTCCTCAGCTTCCCACCATCACACCAACGTGGGGAGCTGCATCTGCGTTCCTGCTCCTCCTGTGTTCTCAGTCCTTTGCTTATTCCTCTCCTTCACAGCCAAACTTCTCCAACAGATGTTTGCATATACTCTCTCAAGCTCTCCAACTGTTACTCAGTCCTGATCCACTTCAAACTGCATTCTGTCCACATCATGAGCCAAGAGCAGTGTTTACTGAGGTAGTATTAGAGGGACCACCATGTGGGCATTCTTCAGTCCTCCTCTTAGTCTCTGGCTAACTCCTCTTCTGCCTGGACTTCAGAGGGAGGTGGCCTTCAGACTCATCCCTTGGCTCCTTCTTTTCCCCTGCTCTACAGTCTGAACTCTCTTCCTAGATGACTTCACCTATGTGATGGCTTCAGTTACATGTTACAAGCAAATGACTCCCAAGTTTTATCTACAGTTTAGACTTTCATATGGTCTCGAAGCTGCACTCATTTGGAATTTCCACTGGAGTATCACAGAAGCTCCTCAGAAACCTAAACATTATCCATGATGACTTCCTCTCCCTCAGCCTTCAAATCTCAACCATCATTTTCAAGTCGTTACCAACTCTGGTAGATTTTACCAGCTAAATATTTCTTGAAACTGTTTTCTTCCATCTCTCTTGTCAGGGCCCTAGTCTAATGTATCATCATCTTTTTTACATTAAACTTTAAAAATTTTTTTGAGATAATTGTAGACTCACATGTATTTTAAGAAATAATAGAGATAGAGCCTGTACACCCTTTACCCAGTTTACTCCATTGATAACATCTTGCAAAACTGTAGTACAATGGTCACAACCAGGATATTCACATTGGTGTAGTCAAGATACAGAACATTATCATCACTGCAAGGATGCTTCCTGCTGTTCCTTTTATTTTAAAAAATTATTTTTTAGAGCAGTTTTAGGTTCACAAAAAAATTGAACAGAAGGTACAGAGATTTTCCACATACCTCCTCCCCCTACACATGCACAGCCTCCCCTATTATCAACATCCCCCACCAGAGTGTTACATTTGTTACAATTGATATAACTATGTTGACACATTATAATTATCCAAAGTCCGTAGTTTACATTAGGTTTCATGCTTGGTGTTGTCCATTCAACGTGTTTAGACAAATGTGTAATGCCATTTATCCACCATTATAGTATCATACAGAGTATTTTTACTGCCCTAAAATTCCTCTGTGCTCTGCCTTATAACCCTCCCTCCCCTAAGCCCTGTCAACCACTGATCTTTTTACTGTCTCCATAGTTTTACCTTTTCCAGAATTTCTATATGGTTGTAATCATGCAGTATGTAGCCTTTTCATATTGGCTTCTTTCACTTCGTAATATGCCTTTAGGGTTCCTCCATGTCTTTTCATGGCTTGATAGCTCATTTCTTTTTAGCACTGAGTAATAGTCCATTGTCTGGATATATCACAGTTTATTTATCCCTTTGCCTTTTGAAGGACATCTTCTTATCAAACAGTCACTTGGCCACACCCTTAGTGTTTTCTTCTGGCCATGCTTTCTCATTTTTTACAATATGGATATGCTCAGAATTTTCCAAATCTTTAATTTCTGCTTCCTTTTTGCTTAACAATTCTGTGTTTAAGTCATTCCTCTTTTTTTCACGTTGTACTATAAGCAGTCAAAAGGGGCCAAGTCGCACCTTCAACATTTTGCTTAGAAATAGCTTCAGCTAAATATCCAGTTTCAACACTTGCAAGCTCTACCTTCCACCAAACACTAGCACATGAATATGATTCAGCCGAGTTCTTTGCCACTTTGTAACAAGGATTGCCTTTCCTCCAGTTTCCGATAACATGTTTCTTATTTCTATCTGAGACCTCATCAAAATGGCCTTTACCATCCGTTTTTTCTGCCAACATTCTGTTTAGGATTATTTAGGTATTCTCTGAGAAAGTTGAGCCTTTCTCTACAGCTCTTTTCTTTCTGAGCTCTCAACAGAATTTTCCTTAGCAGTCCATTAACAGCAATGTAGACTTTTTCTAGCATGTACCTCAGACCTCTTTCAGCCTCTACCCATTACCCAGTTCTCAAACTGCTTACACATTTTTAGGTATTTATTACAGTAGCATCTCACTTCTCAGTACCAATTTCATATCCGTTCAGTCTGCTATGACAGAATACCATAGACTGAGCGGCTTAAACAGCTAACATTTCTTTCTCACAGTTCTCAACGCTGAGACCTCCAAGATCAAGGTGTTGGCAGATTCAGTGTCTGGCCAGAACCTACTTCCTGGTTCATAGATGGCTGTGGTCTTGGTCCTAATACCATCACATTGGGGTTAGGATGTCAAAATATACATTTTGGGGGGATGTAAACATTTAGTCTTCAGCACAATAGTGTTTTTTAAAAAAAGTTCTTATATAAAACATATTTGTTAAATAAGCACTGTAGCAACAATAACAGGGAACAAGTAAGTATTTTAAAGAACTCGGAATCTTACCTTCATCCTTACAAATCTATTTGGTGATCTTTAGTCTAATTGTATTCTGGTGACTCAGCTGCTATTCAGTCTTCACTTTCATATGATTGTTAACTAGTTATCTCTGCTTAAAATTAAAAAAATTGTATATCTGTAAAGATGTATTTCATGGTACGGTTCAGGCTTAAGGAAGAAAGCCATTTCTTCATTAATTAAAAGGAAATGAGCACCACCAAAAATGGAAACTTGTTGAACATGTCACTGATCCAAAATTTGGAAAACCTTACTTTATGTTATACTTCACAATACACATTGTTACTTCACATTACTTATCCACTCCCTTACTCACCTTTTCTCTGCAAAAAAGCAAGCAAACAACCTGCGTACCTTCGTAGTCATCGATGGTTTGTTGAGGCATCTCTGCTCAAAATCCTACGTCCCTCATTCACAGCTTTGTTGCAGATTCTCTTTCTGTAGTTTGAGAAACACTAATGCATTATGTACAACACTAACTTTGCTTTTGTCCTGTGGACAAGGGAAAATAAATGTTTAAAATAGTTCACGTGATATCTTCTTAATAGAATTTATTACCAAATCAAGCAAAAATGTAAATGGAATAAAACCCTGTTATAATTTTTTCCTTGAGATCCATTTTAGCCACAATTTTATTAAGTGGAAGTAATCACCTGAGATTCATTAACATTTTATACCCATTTATTAATTGTCTAACATTCTTCATATATCATGTTAGGCCTCGTAGGAAGAATAAAGGGAAAAATACAATCTGCCCTCTCCAGTCTACCAGCACTGTGCAACAGAACTTTCTGTGACGAATGAAATCTTCTCTGTTTGTGCTAATACTGCAGCCGCTAGCCATGTGTGGCTATCAAATGCTTGACATGTAGCTAGTGTGTCTGTGGAATTGAACTGTTAATTTAATTTTTCTTAGTAAAAGCTTTATTAAGATATAACTCACATGCCATATAATTCACCCATTTAAAGTGTACAATTCAATGGTTTTCAGTGTACTCACAGAGTTGTGCAGCCATTACCACAATTGGTTTTAGAACATTTTCATCACCCCAACAAGAAAGCCAGTACTCGTTAGTAGTCACTCCCCAAATTTCCCCAACTTCCTCAGCCCTAGGCAGCTACTAATCTTTCTGTCTCCATGGATTTGCCTATTTTGAACATTTCATATAAATGGAATACCAATGTGTAGGCTTTTGTGAATGGCTAATTTGATTTTATTTTATTAAAATTTAATAGCCACCTGCGGCTAGTGGCTACCATGAGAAGCAAGTGAAGTAAAAGACTAAATACTAAGTAAGGAATGCTGAAGGCTGGGGAGAAGATAATCTTTCAAAAGGGGCATGTGGAAAATAGGGCGGCAAGATTGGAGATGAACTCAGACAAAGCCTAGAAGCTGAGAGGTTCCTGAAGGATGGGATGGTTACCAAATAATACAGAGGGGTCCAGACAGAATAGTTTCAGTGTAGTGAAAGGATAAGAATCCTAATGACAGAGGGCACTGAAATGTGGTGGTTGGTGAAGAAATATAGGCAGGTGGCACTCAAATCATTTAGAGATGGGGAGAAGGAAGAACATGTCAAGATAGCTTGAAAGGGGTGTCAGGATTGCTGTTAATATTTTTAGTGTAGGCATGATCCTATACATAGGCAGAAGAAAAAGATCCATAGAAAGGAAGAGATTAAAGCTGATTGAGCAGGGTTGAAGGATATGTGTGAAAGTAGACCAAGAGCAGTATGGGAGTAAGCCCTGCCAAGGAAGACAGAAGCCATCTTTCCCAGATGCAGGAGTAAGTGAAGAAAAAGTAGGTGCAGATATAGAGCAATTCTTACATAGAAAGGAAGGAAACTAAAGGAATTCATTTACTTCAGGAAAGTGAAGTTTGGTTCCTCCGACCAGCAGTGTGATCAAATGTGGAGAAGGAAGTGCTAAAAAGTTCTCCAGAGGGTCTAGGACTGTGGGAGGTGGGAGTATCAATTACTTATGTGTCTGTAGCTGCCCAAATGAATGTGTCTCCTAAAAGGAGCAGACATTTTCAGGTACATAAAGACCCATGGGGTCCAGAGACCCAGATGTGTCAATTTTCACATACTAAAAAGTGAAAATTGCCCCAAAGTTTACCTCTGAGATCTTTAAAGATGAAATGTAGCTCCGTCAGTCACTCATCCTCCCGCCCTCCCTTCATCTCTCCCTCTCCTTCCTTCTTTCCTTCCTTCCTTCCTCCTGCCCCCCTTGTATCTCCCTCTCCTTCCTCCCTCCTTCCGTCCCTCCCTTTCTTCCTTCCTTCCTTCTTTTCCTCCTTCCTTCCATCTATTCTTACACTTTGTAGAAAATAATGTAACCTCTTGCTCTTTGCCTTACAAGGAAACATGGAAACAAAACACAAAACTTGGGGAAAATCCAACATTAATCCATACTATAATGAAAATAGAATTTCATGTTATGAGTTATAATGAAACTCTAGTATTTTCTTTATTTTTCTACGTCACCCCCACCTCCATGTTATAACAGTTAGTGGAAGAGCCAGAAAATGCTTTGAAAATCCCAAATGCAATCAAGTATGCAAATAAAAGAGAAAAACATACTAATTAGTTGATATTGATTTAATTAATAACATAGCTTTAGAGCAAGCTTTCTGTATAGAAATTCTAGAAATTAAATCCACAGCCTTTGAGGTATTCTCAGTGTATAAAATTATATATTTATGTATGTATTTATTTATTTTAGGCTTTTAAAACCAAGGATGGATATCTTGTAGTTGGAGCAGGAAATAACCAACAGTTTGCTACCGTGTGCAAGGTAATCTGTAATCATTGGGATGGGTGAATGCTATATGCAACAATTTATTTTGTACAAAGCTAGGAAAGTTCAACTTTGTTTAGAACAATGTTGCTAAGTCTATAACCAACTTAAGATCCCCTGTGTTTAGTACCTAAAAGTATGCCATTTTCCTACTTACAGATACTAAGACAGGGTCTGAATTGGCACTCTGACTGTATTTTTTTTAATCGAGATATCTGGCTATATTTTGAAATGAAGAATCATAGTGGCCTAAATTACCAGTCCAAACAAAAAGGGCAAGAAAAAAATTCATTTTAAAGGGATTTTTAACACTAGGATGATTTTTCTTTTCTTTTCCTTTCTTTTCTTTTTCTCTTTCTCTCTTTCTTTCTTTTTTAACAAGATGAGATCCAATTAGGCTCAAATATAGTTACTTTACTACTAAATTTTTTGTATTTACCACTAGGAAATTGAATTTTTTCTTTTTCAAATTAGTCTTTGTTTAATGAGTACATTTCTGCAAAATCCATGTTTTAAGGTTTTAGCAATTAAGTTTATATTAAAAATGTTGCTACTCAACAAGGCCTTAAACAAAGGCCTTGGAATAATTTAAAAATAATTTATGTTAAAGATATTCTAAATTTTTAGCATGGCTTTGATATTTTTTTAATTGATGTTTTTACTATTTATGTAGACTTTTGACCTTTTGTTTTTATTTGAGGCTTTAAGTTTCAGTTAACTTTTTCCATTTCTAATCTCAGGAATATAATCTAGTTTTTAAAAAATATATTTAAGTTTTTATTTTTATTTTTCTTGCATGTAAGGAAAAGGCCTCACCTGCTGGGGATTTTTTTCTAATTGGGAGGCGTTCATTTTTTTTGTACTAACCATAGTACCCCGAGCTTTCAGTTTTATTAAAGATGCCTGTGAATTCCTGAGAGGAACCTTATTTATTGCAGTTAACTTATTATGTACAAAAATTATTTATTACTGTGCCTCTTTTGAATGAGAGGTTAACGAGCAGAGCTAAAAACCACAGCAAAGGAGTGGGAAGTCCCACAGAGAAGGTGACAAATGGAGATGGTTCTGATTGCAGGAAGGGCTGGAACATCTGAGGTGGGACGGAGGGGAGCTTTTAGAATGGCGACTCTGAGTAAGTGTAGAGAAATTGATTCAAACATTTGATCTGGGATCAAAGAATCTTTATTATGAACGGTCAACGTTAAAAATATGAAACATACGGAAGCCCTTGCCTGTGAAGTCATTTGCCTACTTGAGCTACAGAGATGTAAAAGCCAGTTCATTGCCATAAATGAGTACAGATTTTCTTTCTGGGCCATATGTTTTGGAGTTTTCTGTCTCCAAAAAGAAGTTGGGCGTGGGGGCGGGGAGAAATTACTGGTTGACATATTCTTCATTGTTGAAAATAACTGTACTGAATTCTTTTTATTTTTGATTCATTACTGCTGATCAATTTGAAACTTTTGAACTTCCTCATAAATATCCATAAGAACATTTTTGAAAAAAACTTATTTCAAAGCAGAATATTTGCTGTAAGTTTTAGTGCTAAAATATGACTTATTGTTATGGTGTGTTCTGACACATTTTAAAAAGGAGACTCAGAGGGCCTTGGAGAATGACGTAGTTGACCTTGTGTTTTCCATCTGTGAATTAGGAATGATAATCCTTGTTATGAGCCATTAAGATAATGTCTATAAAGCCCTTTGAAATCCTCAGAAGAAAAGTTTTATGTGTATAGGATTTTAATGTTATTTACATCATTTACTAGGCATCTTGAGCAAACATTGCAATCTGATTGACTTTTCAGCCTTCATAATTATATCCTTACATATAGACTTGTCCTAGAAATCTTCTCACCTAAGAAAAATAATGTTTCCTTATTTAGGTGCAAGTTTCTCCCCCGTCTCATACATACAGCAGTGAGTTTCTTCCAAGTAGAAAATAGATTTGTCTATTACAGAGGAGCTTGTCACTGAAACTAGTCTTATAGAGGATGAGGTCCCTAGTTTTTGACAGTGAGGGCATCGAAATTGTTCTTTTGCCAAGTAAGGTCCATCATGACAGAGAGGGCAACTCTGCCTCCTGAGGAGAAATGTGGCAGTATTGCCTGTGACGAATGAGTAGAATTTACTTAGGCCTAATCTCTTTCCGAAATAGACTTTGTTATATTGTTGGATTAATGCTTCTTGGGGAGGGCTCCTATTAGGGACAATGCTTATTGTCGGGGATTAGAGTGAGTCAAGAGCTTTGGGTTCAAGGCTTGGGGTTCAGAAAATCTTCCTGCATATAAAGGGAACCTTTGGCTTAAAACAAATCCTATTTTATGTCCCTTAACGTGATACAGAAGAGTAGGGAACATGAGCATATGTAAGCTATTTTGAGCTGATTGATGCCCACACTAATGGGTATTCCTATTTGAAGTACATTGACATACTTTTAAAAGTCATTTGACTGAAAGTTTCTTTTATTGGAGGCAATATGCATTGGTTCTCAACTTTAGCATGCATGGGAAATCTCCTTGAGCCCCATTCCCCAAAATTTTGACTTAGTGTATCTAAAGTGGGGCATGGGAAACTTCAATTGTAATAAGCGTTGTAGTTGATTTTGGAGCAGGTGGTCTGAGGACATTATAGCATAATTCTAAGGCATATTGTGAGTCTTGAAACTAGTCAGGTGACCTCTGACAAGGTACTTAATCTTTGCCATGCATCTGTGTCCTCATGATAAAATGAAGATTATAATACATAACTCCACTAATATATAACTTTTGGGGCTTTGTAAGAGTTAGATTAGATAAGAAAAATACTCAGTACAGTCCCGCCTCATGTATGACCTTAATAAATGGCCTTTATAGAAATTAGGTGTGGAGATTCTGTTTCTGGGTGGGATGGAGTAAGCACACTTCCTGTCTCTTCCACTGAACACAATGACAAAACCTGGGCAGGATGCACAGAGCATCTATAAGAGGACTCTGAAAAGTAAGTCGTAGCAGGAGAATTGAGGAAGAACACCAGAATTTGAAGTACCTCTAAACTGGCAGTAAGTTTGCCAGTTATCCCCTCCAATTATTCCTCTATATGAACACAATGGAGCCTGAAACCTGTAAGTGAGCACCAGGAAACAGAGCTGAGCTCCAGGAGATTCCCTCATTTCTGGCACGAGGAGCATGAAAGTGGCTCTAATGTCAGAGATAGTGTGGAAATCCTCTGTTTTTTCCTCCTCTCCATTTGCTCATGCCCTAATGCCCCCAAAATCTGTAATGATAGCAGCAGATGAGCAGGGGCCAAGATTCTAAAAAAGGGGAACTTTGCTCTTTCTCTCTGAGCCGTGATCCCAAAAGAGAGGGGTGAATCCTTGTTGCTTTTTTCTCTGTCCTCCAACTGCTTGGCCTCTGCCCTGAAACTGAGCTTGGGAGTGGAGTAACTAAAGCAGAGCCCCAGGGAACTAGAAAGACATTGCAGAGAGGGAAGAGCTTGAAAAGTGATCCTTGAAGTTGTTTGTGAACTCCTGTGCTCATCCCTGAGCTGCACATCCACTGATCTGATCCTAATCAACACACCAAAGATGCTAAGAACTGAATGAACAAATAGACAACTGTCCAAGTTGCAGCATGACCATTAAATGTGGCATGTGTGGGACAGGTTTGAAAAGTACCACAAAAGCTTTGGAAACTGAACCAACACCAGAACCAAAGCACACCTAACATGGGTTGGGACTTCCAGCCTGGACCTAACCAGGTCAATTGCTTGCTAAACACAATAACAACAATTTTCTGTAGGATTTAAACAAGACCCAGAGGTTCATAACATAATATTCAAAATGTCTAGGATATAATCCAAAATTACTCATCTTATGAAGAACTAGAACTTGCATGAGGAAAGACAATCAATGAATGCCAAAGCAGAGATGGCACAGATGTTGGAATTAACTCACAAAGACCTTAAAACAGCTATTATAAAAATGCTCAAACAAGCATCACAGACACTGTTGAAATAAATGGAAAAGTAGAAATGTCAAAGAAATAGAAGAGATGAAGAAGAACCAAGTGGAAATTTTAGAACAGAAAACTACAACAACCAAATACAAAAATACCTCACTGGATGAGCTCAATAGCACAAAAGAGATGCCACAGGAAAGAGTCAAGGAGCTTGAAGATAGATCAATGGAAATTATTCAGTCTGAACAAGAGAGAGAGAAAAAAAGTCCCCTTCCCCAAAATAAAAGAATTAAGAACAGATCTTCAGGGACCTATGTGTCAGTAACAAAAAGTCTAAAATTTATGTAATTGTAATCTCAGAAGGAGAGGAGAAAGAGTACCTGATAAAAAATACTTGAAGAAATAATGGCTGAAAACTTCCCAAATTTGGTGAAAGATAACCTACAGATTTAAAAATTTCAGTAAACTCCATGTAGGATAATCCCAAATAAACCCATGGTCAGACACATCAAAACTTTACTGCTGAAAACTAAAGACCAAGAAAAAATTTTGAAAGCACCCAGAGAAAAAGTGATGGGGGCACACTGACTCAGTTGTCTGCAAATTTCTTGTCGGAATCTGCAGAGCCCAGAGCAAAGTGGCATAACCTGTTTAAAGGGCTGACAGGAAAGAACTGTCAACCTAGAGTTTGATATCCGGTAGAAATATCCTTCAGAAATGAAGGTTAGGTAGATATTCTTTCCTCCCTCTTTCCTATCCTCTTTGTTGAACAAACACATGGCTTATTATTTCTTTTGGGGGAAATAGTACCTAGTTGGAATACTTCACATTTATTTAGTGCTTAATATGTGAAGCACATTCACTGACATCGTTTCCCTTTGTCCTGGGCAACACTCTTTTTCAAGCACCTAAAGAGTGGTTATAATCCTGACATTTGAAGCAGTCTCTCTACAGACACTGTGAATGTCGGCCTGGCTGAAAACAGAAGGATAATTACTTTGACCCACTGTTTTACACCAACTCTCAAAGAGAAAAAGAGATCCAAGACGTCAGATTCAGAGAAGGACACAGGAGGGCGTTCCAGTCACCACTGAGTGCAGTCACTGAGGATTTTTTACGTAGCTTGCAGTATATTCGGGGTGAGGCCAGATTTGTACATTTAATCTGGGATTTAGTGAAGGCACTTGCTTTTTCTTGAAATGACTTATTCACTCTTAGGGAGGGAGGGGGGTTTTGATTCCTAGACAAGCCTTGAGGCCAATTTTGGGATCAGGTGTGGTGACAGGGAGGTTTTTAGAAATGGCACTGTATGTGGTGTCACTTTTTGAAATCTGGGAGAGTAATGCTATCTTTCTTATTCCAAAAGGAAATGAATAAGTGAAACATGTGAGAGAGAAATCACACCACTGAGATGCTCTCTTTACTCTGGGGACCTTCTTCACTTCTCTCTTCTTTCTAAGATGATTAATGGGTTGATTTTGTTTAAACTGTGGGAAACAAATGAAACCATTAAATGTTTATATTTAAAGCAAATACATTAGTAGAGGTAGTGAAGCTTTCTGTAGGCCACATGGCCTGCCCCCAGCCCATAAATGCTCCTTCTGACTTTCCAACACAACTGCCAAACACTGCCTCCACACATTCTTTTTAAAACTTCTTTTCCATTCCAAATCCACTTGGTACTTTCATTATGGTCTTGTTAAAATTGCACGATGTCCAAAGGGACTTGCAGGATAGATTTTCCCTTTATTGAGGAGGAGCAAAAGAGGAAGTATATAAAAGCATTTCTATTTGTTATTCCTTTAGGGAGAGATACTAAAGAAAAATAGTGACACTTCTATAGGAAGAATATCTTTTAATTTGACATGGTTATAATGGTGAGCATTTGGGGCAAATGTACATGCTTTCCCTTTGTTTTAACACTTTGTACAACATCCTGAATAAGACTACTGGGACGGACAATATTATTTTATTTACATGTGGAACAAATAAGTGAATATACCCACAAGATATCTGTTGATTATGGCCTTCATATAAGTGCAGACATGCACTTCTGATATTGGTTCTCAGAATTAGGTCAGTTTTAGCCGATTTTATAGTCCTCTCCCTTTGCCCTCTCGGTAAGACTTATTGTGAGAATCTGAGAACTCTTTCCCTATACTCTTATGTAGGAGGACAAGACTTACTATGGGGGTCTGATAACTCTTTTCTGTGCTTACACATGTAGGCACATGCTTAAATGCAGTAAAAACTTCTTAGAAATAACAAACCCAGTCACCAGCATGACCCATCCTAATTGCATGATCCTTTCCTCTATATCCCTTTGTTTTGAAGTATAAAGACCAGCAAGGAATGGTCTTGGGGAGGGAGTGGTGGGCCCTGATCTGGCACCCACAGGCGGGTATGTGAAAAACATGTGAATTATACTTCAAAATTCTTTTTCCCTTTTAGATCTTGAATTTGCCTGAACTGATTGATGACTCCAAGTATAAAACTAACCACCTTCGGGTACAGAATAGAAAAGAGCTTATTAAAATACTATCTGCCCGGTAAGCTTGGATCTACTATTTGTACATTTAAGGATTAATATGTAATTCTCTTCCATTTCACAAAATTGACTAGTGGAAAGATATCTTTATTAGCATTTTTTGTTGTTGAGTAAATTTGACATGTAACAGTGTATAAGTTTAAGGTGTACAAAGTGTTACTTTGATACATTTATATATTGTAATATGATTGCCAATGTAGTGATATTTATCACATTACATAATTACAGTACAATATTATTGTGTATATCCATTATACTGCACATTAGATCCCTATGGCTTATTTACTACTCATTACAGGTTTGTACCCTGTAACTATCACTATCACTGCTATCCCACCTCCTCCGAACCCTGGTAACCACCATTTTACTCTCTGTTTTTTACAGGTTTAACTTTTTTAGATTCCACTTACAAGTGATATCATACAGAACTTGTCTTTCTCTGACTTATCCTGCTTAGCATAATGCTTAAGGTCCATCCATCTTGTTGCAAATGGTAGGATGTCCTCCTTTCTTGGGGCTAAATAATATTCCATTGTGTGTATGTACCACATCTTTTTTATCCATTCATTCGTTGATGGGCATTTGGGTTGTTTCCATGTCTTGGCTATTGTGAATAATGCTGTGACAAACACGGGAGTGCGTATAATATATCTTGTTGAAATCCTGTTTTCATTTCCTTTGGGTATTTATCCACAAGTGGAATTGCTGGATTTTATGGTAGATCTATTTTTAATTTTTTGAGGAACTTACATATTGTTGTCCGTAGTGGTTGGACCAATTTACATTCCCACCAACAGTGCACAAGGGCTCCTTTTCTCCACATCCTTGCCAGCACTTGTTATCTCTTGTCTTCTTGATGATAGCCATTCTAATAAGCGTGGGGTGATGTCTCATTGTGGTTTTGATTTGCATTTCCCTTGTGAATAGTGATGTTGGTACCTTTTCACGTACTTGTTGGCCATTTGTATGTCTTCTTTGGAAAACTGTCCATTCAGTTTCTCTGATCATTTTTTCATCAGATTGTTTATTTTTTTGCTATTGATTTGTATGTCTTTATATATTTTAAAGCTATGTTTTTTCTTTGTCTGAAACCATTTTATATGTCTTATTATGTACTGTCATAACAATGGTGTAAATAAAAAGTCAGAGTGACTTCAATGAAGTTGCTTCTCTGTGGCATGTAAGTGTTTGGGTTTAGTCTATCATAAATACTACTCACAACAATAATGATTTAACATTACTTTTTACCTCTCCTGTATTAAATGCTCTATTTACATGATCTCATTTAACCCTTACAATCATCCTATGAGGTAAGTTCTATCATTCCCATTAAACATATGAGCAAACTGAGGCAAAGGGAGGTTAAGTCAAGAGGTTGGTGGCTTTTCTGAGCCACTCCTATGAAGTTTGTCCTGATGATGTTTTGAAAATGCCAGATTCAGTTATGGGTCATAAAGGATTAATGTTAATCAATTAAGAGTATTTGATTTCCAAATTATTCCATTCATGTCAAATTATGCTTTTGTTAAAACCTGTGCTAGTTTTTCAAGTTTGCCTCAGAAAAAGATCATAATTCTTTTTTTAAGGTATGCTTTTTTTTTTTTTGGTGAGGAAGATTGGCCCTGAGCTGATATCTGTTGCCAATCTTCCTCTTTTCCTTTTTTTTCTCCCCAAAGCCCCAGCACATAGTTGTATATCCTAGTTGTAAGTCCTTCTAGTTCTTCTGTGTGTCATGTTGCCTTGGCATGCTTGATGAGCGGTGTATAGGTCTGCACCCAGGATCCAAACTGGCAAAACCCGGGCTGCTGAAGTAGAGCATGTGAACTTAACCTCTGGGCCACAGGGCCAGCCCCAAAGATCGTAATTCTTACTCTTTCCTATCAGGTTCCACTTTTGTTTACCTCTAAAGTTCTCAAGCCTATAGAAATAGGCTTTGTGGTTTTTGCAGATCTAAATGCCCACGTGAGTTGTTCTTCAGTATGGAACATTTGCTCTCATTATGCAAATAAATTAAGCACTTTTGCTCAAATACCATATCTTGTCTTTTGCAAAGGCCCTATGTAGTATATATCAAAGTTCTTAGAAAGTAAAATTCTGCTAATGTTGTTTTTATTTCCATCCCCTTTGTATTTGGGGATCTCTACGTGAGTCAACGTTCATTACCTCTTTGCTCTTTCCTGGATTTTAAGCACTTCTCTATGCTGCCTGTCTCTCTTCCATGTGCCAAATGCTCTTCAGTCAATGGGGGCTCTGTGTGTTTAACTGATATGTAGAAAATAGGAGGATGGGAATTGGGCTCTCCTTTCCTGGTCGTTAGTTAAATATAACTCTGATTCTACTGCAAAGCCCGAGAGCCCTCAGTCATTAACCTTTCTCCACATGAGAATTGGCCATTTATTTCTGCTTTTTGCCTCTTTGCCTCTCCAGCAGTTTTTAATTCATTTAATTCATTGATATGACTTTTTCCTTTCACACCATGGTTACCAAGTT